>NW_017729004.1:39588078-39615505 GCF_001723915.1 Gavialis gangeticus | reverse complement strand
CCCCCCCCCCCCCCCCCCCTTTCTGGTTTGTAAAAGGAGTTTCCCCCTTTTTGGGTCATAAAAGCTCTGCTTGGGTTGCTTCATGCTGGTGATTTGTGATAAATATTGTCCAAGAAACAGACCTGTCTTGGTGGTTCAAGGCGGTATCTTTTCTATGAAATAGAGGTAGTAGACTCACCTGTATGGATGCCTGAATTGTATTTACAGGGATTCTAGAGTTCCTCATACTGCAAGCTAGTTTCTGTAACATTTCTTGAAGCAATGAGATGGCATTTAACTCTTGGATACCTGGGAAAAAATCTTCCGCTTTAAATGATTAATCCTGTTCGCACATCAGGATACAATGAATCCTGTATTTTTTGAAGCTCTAGTTACAGGTTTAACTCTATGGAGGGGACTTTATGCTCCCTCTAGTGGATGGCACCCTGTCATAACTTTTAATATACATGAAGGCTGCATCCATACATGCAGGTAAGTTCAGTTTGTGGCACTACAAACCACATGCACGTGTCACAGGTTGGGGTCCCCAGGGTTAGCTGTGACACTCCACAACCATGCCAGCTCCACCATACGGGTGCCCTCTTGTCTTTCCTGCCGCATCTTGATGGTAAAATAATTAATCAGGAGGTTGACCACATGCCTTTGTGTGGCCCTGGTCTGCTGAATCTCACAAGAAGTAACCGGTCCTTGGGCCCTTCGCCAGACCTCACTCCAGTGCTGTGCTACACAGGGCACCTTGAGCCTTATGGGCTTATTGTGTGGCTCCAAAACCTCCCCTACACCATGCCCCATGCCTCTCAGGTGTTATGAAAATGTTTTTCTCTGTGCCAGGGCCTTGGCCTCCTTGGCCAATGCCCCTTTTATCTAGCTAGACCTTCTAGCCTGGGCCCACTGTGTTGGACCTGACTTTGAGGCACTAGGTCCAGTTGGTGTCTCCCAGTCACCAGGCCCCTGTCTGTGGGACCCTCGCCCCTGTCTGACCTGCCCTTCTGGCACCAGGCCCTCTGTCCCCTGCCTGACCACATCCTTTGTGGCGACCGGCCCTCTGGCCCTTGTGTACCTGCATTCCTCCTGGTGCTGGGCCTCTGGCCCTATCTGGCTCACTGCCTTGCACTCTCTGCCAGCTGTGGGCTCTCTAACTGCTTGAGCCCTGCTCCTGCCCCTATCAGGGCTCAAGGGAATTGCATGCCTCCTGGTCACTAATGGGGCCTCCGTACCTCCCCTTACAGACCCATCCCAAAACTCCAGTACAAACAGCAACACAAACACAAGCCCCTGGGCTGTAGCACACCACATCACACTCTGCCCCTTTAAGAAGGCAAACTTCCACCCCTAGGACAGTATGTCTCCTAGCCCTGGGTACCTTGTGGGCTCCTGAAGCCTTACTGCACTTGGAGGCAGCAAAGCAGGCAGCCAAATGTCTCTGGGTACCTGTCTTAGGCAGGGGCTCTTGCCCCTGGCAGTCTCCATAGAGAGTGAATCCTGCTAGCCCCATCCCGGAACTTATATGTTTCCAGGGCTCTGCCTCCTTCCAGTCACCTGACCACCTGCAGGTATTGGCTAATTACCACATTAGCCTGTTGCTCAGGCAACCTGCAGCTGTGGAGCTCTGCCTAGCCTGCAAGGCTCTCTGGCTAGGCTGTTTCTGCCCTTAAAGGAGCAGGCACATCTTAGTGCCCTGTGAGAGCATGGACTATTAAAATGTGCCCACAGTTGCAGTGCAGGGGCACAATTTGTTATCAGGGTTTCCCAGTAGCAAAAAAAGCACCAGGAAAAAGGTGGTGCAAAGCTTGTGAAAATAGCTTGCGCCAGAACAAATGGAAGCTTGTCTTCCAGTGAGACTCTCTGACTGCTGGCCGGAGTGTCTTCACTGCTCCATATGTGTTTCTGCTGTTTCAGCATACTGGGAGGAGCTAGGCAAAGGCAATTTGCCCACAGCGGGACAAAGTGTCCTTCAACAAAGTGTATGGGCAGGGGCATGCGTTGATGCACAAAGTAGTAGCATAAATTTGTGCTGCTACTGTTTTTGCTGCTGCAACCACATGCCCCTGCATGTCTGGATGTGGCCAAAGAGTTACTTGAACAGTTACAGACTTCAATCTTATTTTGTCAAAATAGGAAAGTTACATGCGTGAAAGCAGTTTAAAGGTGAATATTTTCCACTCTTTTGCACTTATTTCCTCAGAGAAAATACATTTGCTGGGACATCAGAAGCGATATCTAGTATAACTATCACGAGTTGTTGTTCTGTCTCTTCTGCCTATGATAGTCTCACCCTCATAACTAATTTAACAGTCTCAGCAGCCATCACCAGTATGAGTGAAATATGTCTTAAGGCTCTGTGTCCACTCTAGTGTGAAGGAGATGCCAAAACCTTTGTAAGCCAGTCAGTTCGACTGCTGGCTTTTGGCAGGAGGATTTTGCTCCCTGAGGGCTGTCCAAGCCAGTTGTCCAAAGCAAAGTTCAGTCTTTAAACACACAAACAAAACAAAATCCCTGTCCTCTCCCAGACACTAGGACACTAGGAGGCCTTCCTACTCTGGCTCCTCTGCAGTACGCTTCCTTCACAGACTGCTTCCTCCTCTCCCTTGCTTTCTCTTCTGGGAGCTTTTACACTCCCTCCTGCCCAAATGCCCCACAGCTGGGCCTTCTTAACAGGACTGACCATTCTTCTTTAAAGGGACAGACCACCATGTTAAAGCCTGTTATAACCAACATTCATAAAAGGGAAGTGGACTTCTCCTTAAGACTCTAATCTATTAAAGCAAAAAAGCAAGTGCATAAATCTAATCAACTGAGTAATCCCATTGACTTCAGTGGGTTTACTTACATGCTTAAAATCAGGTGCATTTTTAAGTCACTAGATCATGGTCTAAATTCCTTATAAGATGAACATAATATATTAATAAAATTGAAAAATAGTTATGAAAGAGTTAAATTCACTATCAAAGAGAGGTCATATTACTTGCCAAACATTCCTGGCTTCTAGAAGTGAGTTGACAACAAACATTTTGCCATGTAGCCCAGTCCCTAAGTTACAGCCTAGTTCAAATAAGTATGGTTAACAGTAGTTAACTGTGGAGGTTTTCAAAAATATTGTTTGACATGATATCGTATAATAGGAGTGCAAAGACCATGCCTTACTTGTGTTCTGATACATATCATAGAATCTATCTGGGGAAAGTCAGGGACCTACGGTAGATGAAGATAAAAGGAAGAGGTCTTGATGAAAACCAAGCTTCTTTGTAGCCATTTGATTCCCTAGATCTAGATTTTGAGAAGAGACATGGGATTGTATTTGGAAGTTAGTACCTGAAGAAGCTTATTGGAAGTGTGTAGTCAAAATAGGAAATTCTAAGTAGAGGTTTATCCTGACTGTCATCTTAGTCCTCCCTCACGTTTGAAAGTGTTTAAGCTGTCATGAAGCTGGTGAGTTTTTTAGGTCAACCATCACTGAATTAACTGGATGTCGGATCATTATTAATTTGATGTTTATACAAATAATAATATTAAGCTCAAAGCTTTGCTCCCAGGGGATTCAGTCTTATCTCCATACTTCCAACACAGTTATCATGGAGCAATGTAAAGCTAGTAAAAAGGCACCTTAAAGAAGGAAAACCCAATGTTTTCTATTGTAGCTAACAATTTTAGATGCTTCTATTTGTCAATGCCTTGTTGGAGCCTGCTTTGTAAAAGCGTGGAGTATCCACCCTTGGAAAACCTGCATAAAACCTGCCAGGGTTTCAGAGACACTGGGCACATCTACACATGTGTTTTAATAATCCTTAGCCTATTTTAATGAGCATTAAAACATCACTAAAAAACTGGGCATGTCTACACATGTACGTTAAAGTGCAGTAGCTTATTCTACTGCACATTAAAATGTCACATCAAAAACAGTGCTAATATACTAATGCGCAGTGGAATTAGTCTACTGCGCATTAAGCATCAGAAAAAAGGTGTTCACTTTTGCTACTGCACATTAGGGCAGCCTAATGTGCCTTTATGTAGTACCTCATATTATAGCCGCTCCAAGAGTGTCTCTAATTAAAACACCGCCGCATCTCCTATGTTAGTGTTCCCATGCTTCAAAATGGTGGTGGGGGTGCTTGAACTAAAGCTTGTTCACTGAACTTTAGTTCAAGTGCCCCTGCTGTCATTTTAAAGCATAGGGATGCTGATACTTGAGACTCAGGAGGCTGCTGGAGCATGGCAGTTGCAGACTTGATTAATCAAGTCTACTCTGACTCATTCAAGTTCCAGCACATCAGAGCAGCCTCATTGCTCATGTGAAGGTGCCCAGAGGTATTAAACTTAATGTGCAGTAGCAAAAGCACATTGGTGAATGTATAGATGTGCCCACTGTGCTCTTTAGTTAATGCACATTAAAATAGGCTAATGTGCATTAAGTGTCCCTTAACAATCATGCTCTTTAGTTAAATGTGCTCTTAGGTGGGCTAATGTGAAATTTCCTAGTACCTCACAATGGAGGTTCTAGATTTAAAGCACATTAACTAAAGTGTGTGAATGCATGTGTACATATGCCAGCTGAGCACCTGAAGCTCTAACTTTAGGATCAGAGTTAGATACCTGGCTATTATCTACAAACATTACTTTATAAAAGTGTCTAGAACTGCTAATAGCCAGCTCAGTCTTGCCATTTTCATATCCTTCCCTCTGGTACTTGAGTATTTTTGATGACTGGAGGAAAATTCCCCCTTTTTACAGGAGTCTCCAGAATGAAATTGCATTTCTTAAATACTTTCCTTTTTATCTGAGCTCAGAATAGACCACTGATGCTTTTGGCCTGCACAAATACAATAAGAACTTTAACGATGAAATGGTTTTGCTTCTCTTTTATTACTTTCAGCTTTCAGCATTGTGTTTGAAGAGGAGCTATTTATGGGCTTTGAAACAATGTGCTGGAGGAAAGGAATTTAAAGAATGTCCTTGGGTAAATTTAGGGAGCTTTACAGCACATGAACAAAGAACAAGTTAACTCTTGAGCTGCTTAGGGATCACACAAATTGTGTCTCAGTAAAGGATGCTGTATGCTGCATTTGCCTTTCTTAGACCAGTGTGACCTTAGGATCATAGGAATGTGGGGCTGGAAGGGACCACACAACATCATCTAGTACAGGCTCCTGCTCAAGGCGGGTTTGTCCCTGGCTAAACCATCCCAGCTAGGTGTCTGTCCAACCTGCTCTTGAATCTTCAAATCACCATTGAGTACGTCTACATGTGCAAATACTCCAGGGTAATTTACTCTAGAGTAAACCCATCCGGGGCAGGTGTCTACACATGGGAGGAAATAGCAACAGATTTGCTGCTCATGGCAGAAGTCTGTTCCTGCCCCTGCCAGCCCTCTACCGGCCCCGTACAGGAGCCCGGGGGAACTTTAGGCTCCCCCTGGGTGCTAGCCCAGAGTTTGGCAGGGAACACAGGGCAAGGAGACAACTGACTCCTGGTGGGGGCTGGGTCCAGTCAGTCATGGCCTGACTCTGCAAAGCAAGGTGCCAAGGCTGATGATGACTTTTTGCAATATGCATACTGGCTGCCCCTCTTTGTGGACTGAGGTCACCAGCTCTTCATATAAGGGCTGTTGCACAGACATCTGTCTTACTGATGGAAGAGGCCCTGTGTTTCAACAACAACCCCACGAGCCTTCTATTGGTCTCCAAACCAGGCAATGTTTTAAAGTATGGCTGTAGTCAGATAAGAACATTGTGAGGTTTGGTGTTTTTTTCCTCTCCAAATGAATATCATTTCTTATTGGCTCAGTTTACAGAATAAAAGATGTCTTGCCAGTTATAAGCCCTGCAAACTTAAGCTGAGATTTGAAATCCAATGTCGTCTTTCTGCAGTTGATTTCATATTGGTAATAAACATTCTGCAGTCAGAAACTGGCGCACAGCTGTATTGACAACATACACAACAGAGTAGGACATGGTGTGCTGCTTCTTTTGCTGTATTGGCTCTGCAAATACACTTTGTACAAGCAGTTGGACTTTTTTTTGCAGAAAAGTAAGCTAAAGTAGGTGAGAGAAACGCAAGCGTATGGATTTTGAGGAATAAGGTGTAATTCTTATATACTCATTTGCTTATTTAATTACACTTTAAAAATACGAAACTGGTCTAACCCTATACAGAGTCTTTCACAAAGAAAGTTGAAGAGTTCATAGATATATCTAAAGTATGATTGTGTGGTGTTTCAACAGGTAGCCTGGCTTGTCAGCTTCTTAAACTGAGCCTGTAACAATTGTATCTGTTATTCCCACAAGTTTTAAAAATATTAAAATATTCTTTTGTCACAGTGGCTGTTGCTGAGTTGCCAGTGTTTACTTTGTTGCTGTAGTTAGTATTGTCACAGCATTGCATACTTAAGCAAAGGAAATACAGTTAATAGAAATTAAATTAAATGGCAAGTGTCAACAGTGAATATTAACTGCCATCTTCCGACCAAAACTCCTTGTGCAGTCAGTGGACCTCTTCCAGATGAAGGTCTGCAGGATCAACTTCTATCATTGTTTCACTTTTCTTTTCACTCCCCTGGAACAGTCTGTGTAGGGCAGTGATTCTCAACCTGAGTCCTTTGAAAGGTGCCCCAGGAAGTGTGAGGAGATAAGCGGATAAAGGCAGGCTTAGACTTCAGGAGTGATCAGATAAGCAGATAAGCAGCCTCAGGCTCTCACTGCCTATCTATTCCTCTGCCCCCACTGCCTGCCCCTTCTGCAAGGAGATAAGCCCAATAATAAATAAATGAATGAAATGGGATGCTGCTCAATTCACAGAAGTTACGGAGGGGTGCCTTGAGCCTGATGAGGGCTGCCTTGAGTCTAAAAATCTTGAGAACCACTGGTGTAAAGTATATCACTACTCATGCAGTGAGTATATCTGGATGTTGTACAGATGTGTACAGATATGGCAGTGCTGCTCTCTCCTTAAAGTCTATGCAACAGCTTCACAGTTGCTCATAACCTTCTTTTCCTTTGCTCTTTTTTGTTTCAGAAATAACTTATTCATTGAAAATGACTTGTGGCTAAAGCTCTCAGGAGTGATACAAAAAGGAGTGTGTTTCTCCTAACAACCAGATCCATAACTCCTGCCCTTTGCTGCTGGGATTTCTCTAGGCACCTGGGCATTACCTTCCCTGCATTATCAGAAGTACCTGGAAATAACAGTCAAAGGCAGCAAGGGGTTAAAGTGCCCTGATATTCTACTGTGCATGCCATACATTTGGAGCAAGATCAGTACCAGACATTAAAAAGACACTTCATCTCAGCTAAAGGATTCTAGACCGTGAGCCCTAAGGTGAACATATCTGTTTCTTCCTTTTGTTGTAGCAGGCTTCCCCTGTGTGGCCTTATTGCATGGCACAGTGAGCCTGGATTGCTTCTAAATTCAGTCCTGTAAGAATCAGTTTTACCTTTTAGTAAAATCCTTGTGATAGAATTGTTTTTCCCAATAGACTAATTTGAAGACTTGGTAATCCTCATATTCTCCCTTTCAAACAGGCCATGCCCAAAGTGCAGCCCTCAAAAGGGAAATTGACATTTTCATTGGTGGCTGCACTCTGTGTACTTTGTGGACATGCCCAGGGCAGCAGGGGTACAGTTCAGATTAATGACTCTGTGTTGCCACATAGCAATAATGACCACAGCCAAGGAGGGCTTTGCTTTGGGAGTTGACTTCTATTAATTACCTGAGCTACCAGCTCTCCCAGTTGGTCACTAATCCAGAGAAAATATCCCCTGCCTCAGTCAGACTTGGCTAATTATAAACCTTTTGACATGGCAATTCCAAGAATATAAAAGGCACCTACTGAGTGAATTATTTATCATTCCCATCTTGAAGGTAGGAGATGGCTGCTTTATCTCTGTATGTGCCACGCTCTAATAGCTCTGACTGGAAAAGCTGGGTATCCTAGGCATAAAACCCAACCACTTCTACCAAAACCAACTTGTAGCATTGTTCGTTCCTAAAGTCCCAGCTTTCATTTAGAACCAAAGAACAAATTCAGATCTTTATTTTAAAAAACACACGCTATTTCTGAAGATGACTAAAACCTATATTTTCCCAGTTAATCTTTGACACACCTTCCTTAGCCAAGTGGGCAAATCCATCTTACATTTTAAAAACTTGTACAGGACCATGAGGAATCTTGTGATATTTTTCAAATAACTTTTTCAGCACACAGTTCTTCATACCAGTTTCCCAAATAAGAGAGCTTGTTAAATAATAGCACTTGCATTGGCTGAACCAACCTATTGGAATAATTTTGCAAAATATTAAAATATTTTACAAGAATTGTTTTTTCCCCTGCAACTCACCTACTTGTACTTCTGAGCAGGTTCTGACGCAGCATCATGCATAGTGTTTGCATTATATTTTGAGAGGCATTTGCCTCTGGGTGACAGTAGCATGACTGCTTGCATGTGGTCCTGGAAAATCCCGCAGAACGTTTTGAAGAATGTTGTCGCGCCAAAGTCCAGTTTGGCTGACTGTATTTTGCCCAGTGAAGTACTTGTCTTGCAGTTGTATTCAAAGGTTCATCCCTTCTTGTCCTAGCCTATTATTGTTGTATGACATCCCATTGGTGACTGCACTTCAATGGTAGTTGAAAGCCATTCTCTGTAGGACTTAGCAAATGCTTTGAGAGTCTTCTGAACTGAAAGTGCTCATAGGATCATAGGACTGGAAGGGACCTCAAGAAGGCATCTATTCCAGCCCCCTTGCTCAAGGCAGGATCATATAAGAATGTAAATAACAATCTAATGCTGGGATTGATTTTAGGCTAGCACAAATCATAGAATGCAAAAGAAATGACCTCACTTGGAAGAGCAAATCTCGTATAGCCTTGTCTCAATTTTGCTGCATTTGAAGGGAGAGCGAACAGGCCTTTCCCTAAACGTTCTGTAGAGATGTTCTATGGTCTATACTACAGTGTTACCGCTAGGTCCTACAATTAAGGGAAATTCTGCATTTGGGCAATGGCTTTCAGGTATCTTCATTGGACCTTTCCTATCAATTAGCAGATTACTTACCGTACAGACAAACTAGCAGCCTGCCCAAGGTAACTGAATTTATGTCAAACTATCCATCTTGTGCCTGCTTTGCATAATGCGTTATATTGCAATGCATGTTTAATACAGCAACATTGTCTAGGAAATGACATTTGGTTTTTGCTTTGACAGATATTTGACAGTATCTCACTACCTTTTCCATCATTTCCCCATCACAGGTTTTATCCATAATGATATGGAAAACAAGGGGTGCTTTGCACTTATCACAGAGATTGTCACAAATATACTTAGCCATGACTTCTTGGAAAGAGGCCATGGTTTCATAAGGCATACAGTTTAGTGACTGTCACTTACCAGCCTCTTTTAGAATTCCTGTTCTTTAATGACTAGTGAGGTGCCCGCTTGCAGAAAAAAACCCTGTTCCTCTGCAAAGCAATGGATATTTTCATAGCATGAACAGCTGCTCCTTTATTTTCAGTATCCATATTTTTCACTCAGGCACTAACAGGTTTTGCTTCTTGTCTGCTACCTCTGTCACACCCTCAACAGAGCGGTGTACTGACAGAGCATAGCCAAGGGGCTGGTAACATTTTGTGTTATGGTCATAAATGCATGTATAGGGCATGTAATACAACACACAAGTCCTCACTAAAACAAACCAAAGTAACTTTTAAATCTAACATATACTTGTTTTCCAAAGCACTCTGGGTAAAGTATCTGTCAAAAAGTACTCAATTTTTTTTTTACAAGTTTTATGAAATACTCTGTACGTATTCTGCCATCAACTGAAATTACTTCACAATGGGCAGAGAAGGAGCATGATATCGTCAGATGCTGATATTTACTTCAGGTTGCTAGGTGTGTCATCCTGTGCATTTGTTCACCAGTGAAAGTAAAACAAAATGCATTCAAATCTTTTAAAGTTAATAAGTAGCATCAAATTATTTCAAACCCCGTCAAATCTCCTGTCGCTCAGTATAAACACTCAGGCTAATCAGTTTCAATAGGGAGTTCATTCTGTTGATTAATCATAAGAATGGAGATTATTTAATAGCATTAGAAAGTTTGCCTGAATGTGTTTTTTGTTAAAGGTGTGTATAAAATAGTAAAGATCAATTCATAATGCTAACTCTAGCCCCTTTTTTATGATCTGGAAAACAGCATGAAAAGCCTCATAAAAATATATTCTCATTTTGCCCAAAATATAGTTTTGTTCATAAGTTGCTGAAATAATACATCTTAGCATGTGTATATACATTTTTAGAGAGATTTCCCTGTTTAATGATAGAGCAGATGCTTGTCTTCATGGTGACGGAGAGATAAGGCACCTAGCTGATACAATATTGTTTGTCAAATAAATGACACTTGAAAGTAGGTTGGAATAGTCTCTCTGCCAACTAAATGCTTTCTGCCAAGCCTGTAGGTGGTTGACTGACAGCCTGTTGAAAATGAGGACAGTTATATAATAATAATTCTACACTGAACTGCTTGTGATACTAATGTATGCAAATGCTGGTATAATGAATCCAATTAGTTTTTCCTGTATACAGAAATATGCCAAACTACCTGAATGTAATTTGGATAGGTGGTGAACCATGCTAGCTGGGATCTGCCCGCCAGTATAAGGAAACTGTAAATAATGCACTAGGATCTATGGTAGTGTTTGTGCAAAATACATTGTGCTCTCATTTCAAGTCATCTGTAGCTAATCATCTTCTCTTTAGGTAAAACAGTGCAGAACTATACCATTACCCATCTATAATATGGGACTTCTCACATCTAGCTACCATAATTTCCAAAGAACAAAACATTCTCATAGTTTTTGTGAGGCAGGCTACACTGTGGCAAAATATGCTGTGTTATAGCAAGGGCCTGACCAACGCAATCAGTTGTGTGTGCTGTGCAGAAAACAAAAAAAGCACAACTATGATTGGGCATTCTCAAGACAAATTTTAATATGTCCCTATGTAGGCTGAGAAAGAGTGAAGAATAGTTGACACTGGGTTCATCTACACGTGCATTTGATCTGGGATCAATTTATTTGTGAGTAAACTACTTGTGAGTAAACTCTCCCAGGCAGGCGTCTCATGCAGAGATATGAGAACAGGTTTGCTGCTCCTAGCAGTAAACTGCTCCTACTTCCTGTGATGTTGCAATGGGCCCCTGCTGCCACCAGAAGGAGCTTGAACCTCCGGCCACCACTGCCAGCAGCTAGCAACCATCATGAAAAGCCAGCTCTACTCCCTGCTCCCTGGCCAGCCACTTCCCTGGTGAGAAGCAGCATGCACAATACAGGAGAGCCATGCGGCAGCCATCTCATCACCGCCTCTGCCTCCCTGCAGCATGGCTGCTCCAGCCCTTGCCCCTGGCAGTGATGCCCAGTGCCTTGGGCTCCTGCTGGACACCTCACTGGCCCTGCTGGTTCAGTGTGCTGACTGCTGGCTGGCCCATGGCCGTCTGGGCCCTAGCAGCTCCCCCAAATGCACCGACTGCTTGCCTGGCTGCATCGTACCATCCCAGGGCCACCGCTGCTATGCAGCAGCCATCTAGGCCCCATCCTGCTGTTCATACCCCAGCAGGGGCTCAAATGATGGGCTGTTGGATGCCACTGCCAGGGCTGCCCTTGCCCTCCTGGGCCTCCAGCCCTGCCACTTTTGGGACCACTGGGCCAGCGGGACTGGTGGCTGCACATTGTCCAGCAAACCTGGGATGATGAGCAGTGGCTGGAGGTGTTCAAGATGACCCAGGCCATCTTCCAGAACCTCCTGGAGCAGCTCCACCCACACCTGAAGCGGAAGGAAACCGCCATGTGGCAGCCTTTCCCCATAGACATCCAGCTGGTCATTGCCCTGCTGAAGCTGGCCATGCCTGCCAGCCTTTACTATGTGGCCCATCTTTTTGGTGTGGGGAAAACCACAGCTGGGGATGCTGTCTTGGAGGTGTATGCAGTGCCCTCTGGGGCATACCATGCTCTGAGTGCCCCTGGCAGGGGTGGCAGAATTCCCTGCCCTGGGCTTCCCCCAGTGCATCAGGGTCCTGGATGGGACCCACATCCCTGTCAGCTGGCCACTCCAGGCTGATCACCCCATTACAGCTGGAGGTGCTTTCACTCTGTTGTGACCACTAAAATGCCTTCACCAATGTGACTGCTGGCTGGAACTCTGCCCTGTCAGCCCTGGTGCAGAGCAGGTGCTTTGTGCCGGGGTGCCAGACCTCCAGTTGGGCACCATGGTGGTCCTGCCTCATCCCCACTGGGGACCCCGCCTACCTGCTGCTGCCCTGGCTGATGTAGGAGGTGCAGCAGGGAGACGACACCTGACAGTAGGAGCAACAGTTGTGGCAACAGCAACAGTGGTACCCCCCCACTGCCCACCAGTGAGGCCCTGGGCAAGCTGTACGCCCTTCAGTGGGGGCCAGGGCACCAGGTGCAAGAGGTGCTGGCCAACCACCTTCTCCTGCACTCCCTGCTGTAGTCCACCTGGACAGCTGCCCACAGTCCTCCTATACCCCCTTCCACCCCAACCACCATGTTCACTGCAGACATGTCTCAGAACAACAGTTTATATTTCCCTCGCATCAAACAGAGCCCCTCTCCCTCCCCAACAAACAGATTTCACACCCTCCCCAACAACCGAGCCCCTCCACCACCCACCAACAATAAAATACTCTCTTCCCCATGCAAACTGTTTACAATAATCGGGTGGTTTTTATGGGTGCCCCCCAGGGGTGGGTGGCTGTGGGGTGGAGGCACCTAGGGGTTGGTACAGGCAACCAGTACCACAGCCTCTGCCCATTCCACAGTGGGGGCACATGCTGCAGTGAGCCTGGCAGGCAGGGGGCTTGCCCAGGGGTGATGGCAGCTGTTGGTCTCTCAGGATGGGTGGCTTCCCCTCTGGCAGCCAATGCCCAGGCCCAGGCCCAGCAGGGCCAGCATACAGTTCTGGGCCTGCCAGTCTCCTCATGTGATCAGTTGGGGCTCCGGGTGGTGGTAGGTGGTGTGGGTGATGACAAAGCCACTGGGGCTCCTGCCCTGGCTCTACAGGCCCCCGTGTGGCTGTCCCTATGCTGCTGGGCCTGGGCAGCTGCCTGAAGCACCCAGTGCAGGGGCACAGCATGGGACTGGGAGCTGCGCGGCAGAGTGCTGGGGGTTGGCTGTGGTGAACTGCAGCTGGCCCTCGTGGCCAGGAGCTGCCTGCAGCCAGGCCAGTGTGCTCACAGGCTTAGCAGGAGCCTGCAGCAGTCTACAGGACTGGACAGTGTGGGCCTGGTAGCTGTGTGGCAGCGAGGTGCCAGGCAACCAGCGCTGGCAGGTTGGCACAGCTGGCTTGGGGCCTGTGCAAAGGGACATAGTGGCCTGGTGTGGCCTTAGGCTGCCTGCATGTGCCCCAGGGCTCACTGTGCCTGCAGGCTTTTAAGGGTCTGGGGCTGGGGCCAGCATAGAGCTGGCCAAGCCCTGGGGCAGAGGAGATTCCCAGCCTCAGAGCTCTTAGGCTGGCTCCCTTGCGGCAGGTCTGACCAGGAGGAAATTTGCTCCTGGTTAGCATCTACATGTGCGTTATTGTGCAGTAACTACTCACGAGTAAATTTGCTACTTGCACTTGCAGGTAGCAAATTTACTTGCAAGTAGTGATTTTTACTGTGCAGTAAGCATGTGTATATGTAGATGTGCACAATTACTGTGCAGTAAATTACACTACTGCTCAGTAAAACATCTCATGTAGATGCACCCGCTAAAGCTGTAAGCCAGGATAATAGGGAGAATAGGGAAGTTGTCAGTGTGATGGAGCAGGAAGGAAGAGCATTTGTGGGAGGAGAGAGGAAAAAATCATTTTCAGACTCACTGGGCCTATTTCCTTGGTCTGCTAAAGCTGCTTTGCACCTCTCTGGAGGCTTTAGGTCTGGACAAAATAATTTACTATGGACTAAAAACAGGCAGGGATTTACCGTGTGTCATCTGGTTCCTGGTAACTGTCTGTGTGCATGCCCTTATTCTGTGGTAGATGAGTTAACCTGAAAAAGATGTAACCTTCATTGAAAGCAGTGTGACTACTGTGTAGCTTACATTTCTCAGAGCATAGGAGTGTGCACATAGGCATTTATCTTAGAGCAGATGATGTACAGCAAGTCCCCTTTGTAATAATACATGTAATAGCCCTCCTGTAGAGTGCTTTTGGTTTCTTTCTGTAGTGCACCAGGAAGCAAAACTCATGTTGTGTAATGTTGTTGGATTGAAAACTGTTAGTCCAGTAGCCAGGAATTTGGCATTTCCTTTCTTAAAGATGTGGTGTAAATTATTAAAGACATTTTACTGTAATAAGTTGGGCCTCCTGAATATTCATGAGGCATTGGTTCCTGCCTATCAGTATTACTGTTGTCTCTATTAATCAGCTAATCTTGTGAAGAGTTTAAATCAGCTCATATTTCCAATTACCAGCTCTTCTGAAAGTCATGAGAATGAAGTTGGCAGTATCCTTGCAGTCAACAGCAATACTCTGTATTTTGTATAGCATCTTTCAAAAAATGACCCAAAAGGGTCATTTTCAGTCAAACAGTGCGGTACTAGAGAGAGTACCTGGCAGGGGGAGAGAATGATTTAGAGTAAGCAAGAGAATCATTTAGGGTAAGCAGGAAAGGGGAGGTTTGAGAGGAAATGGAAAATCAATGGAGCAGAGACAGAGGGAAGCCACTCCACAGAACAGTGACTGCAAAGGCGGTGGCAGTGGCACCAAGAGTAGTGAAAATATGTGAATGGGCATAAAAGAGGCTAGTGAAGCAACTGAAGGCAGCAAGTCTGGAAAAAGAAATGATATATTACTAGTAATAAATATTTATTCTATGGTAGTATCGGAAAGCAGAGAGGTTGGCTGACTTTTTGGGGGCATTGTGTAAGCAGAAAAATAAACCAATCCTTGCCCTGATGGACCTGGTAGGAGATCTCTGAGCACAGAGTTTAAAGGAGTTGCTGGAGTAGCACTGAAGTAGGGAGCGGGAGTCAGGGGTCATTACTGGCTCAATAATTTGGTGTAGGTAGGCAGTCCAAATTCAGTATTATTTCTTGGTGATGGGATCTAGTGACATTGGTTGAAGGTGGTGGCTGATCATTAGAGTGGCACTATCTCATACTTTGGACTTAATTGGCCAAAAAGGGTTGAGAAATTTAAAGATTTAGGACCAATAATCATTGAGGACAATCAGATCAAATAACTGTAGAAATCAAGGCAAGAATTCTACAGTGCTGTTGACCCTGGATAAAAGACTTTGGATAAAATAATGTTATCAAAGTCATTCCTAATATCTAACCCAAACTTACTGTGCTGCAACTGGAAACCGTTGTTCCTTGTTCTGTCATCTGCCACCACTGAGAGCAGTCTAGCTCCATCCTCTTTTGAACCCCTCTTAAAGTAGTTAAATGTTGCTATCAAATCTCCACTCCCCAAGTCTTCTCTTCTGCAGACTAAATAAGCCCAGTTCCCTCAAGCTCTCCTCATAAGTCATGTGCCCCACGCTCCTAATCATTTTTGTTGCCCTCTGCTGGACTCTCTCCAATTTGTCCACATCCCTTCTGCAGTGGAGGGCCCCAGACTGCAGAAAGTACACCAGATGTGGCATCGCCAGCGCTGAATAGAGGGAAATAATCACTTTAATTTATCTACTAGAGACACTCCTACTAATTCAGCCTAGTCTGCCATCATGGTACACTGTTGGCTCCTATTCAGCTTACTGTCCACTGTAACCCCCAGGTCCTTTTCTGCAGAGCTGCTGCCCAGCCAGTCAGCCCCCAGCCTGTACTGGTGCATGGGATTGTTCCATCATAAGTGCAGGGCTTTGAACTTGTCCTTACAGAACCTCATGGCGTTTCTTTTGGTCCAATCCTCCAATTTGTCTAGGTCTCTCTGAATCCTAACCACACCCTCCAGTGTATCTACTATTCCCCCCAGCTTGGTGTCATCTGCAAACTTGCTGAGGGTGCACTCTGTGCCATGTTCCGGGTCACTGATGAAGATATTGAACAAAACCAGCCCCAGGACTGAGCCCTGGAGCACTTCACTTGATACCAGCTACCAAGTAGACATCAAGTCATTGAGTACTACCCTCTAAGCCCGATGATCCAGCCAGTTTTCTATCTACCTTACAGTCCATTCATCCAACCTGTACTTCCCTAGCTTGCCTTTGAGAGTGTTGTGGGAGACCATATCAAAAGCATTGCTAAAGTCAAGGTATACCACATCCACTGGTCTCCCTGCATCCACAAAGCCAGTTATCTCATCACAGAAGTCAATGATGTTGGTCAGGCATGACATACCCTTGGTAAATCCATGTTGACTGTCCTAATCACCTTCTTCTCCTCCAAGTGCTTAGAAATGTATTCTTTGAGGATCTGCTCCATGATTTTTCCAGGGACTGAGGTGGGGCTGACCAGCCTGTAGTTCCCTGGATCTTCCTTTTCCCCTTTCTTCAATATGGGCACTATAGTTGCCCTTCTCCAATCACCCGGGACCTCTCCCAATTGCTATGAGTTTTCAAATATGATGGCCAGTGGCTCTGCAGTCACATTGGCCAACTCCCTCAGCACCCTTGGGTGCATCCCATCTGGCCCCATGGATTTGTATATGTCCAGCTTTTCTAGATAAACCCTAACCTGTTCTTTTGCTACAATTGGCTGGTTGCCGTCTTCCCAAACTGTGCTGCTAGGTGCAGTAGTCTGGGAGGTGACCTTGCCTGTGAAGACTGAGGTTAAAAAAAGCATTGAGCACTTCAGCCTTTTCTGCATCCCCTGTCACTAGGTTGCTTACCCTATTCAGTAAAGGACCCACACTTTCCCTGATCCTCCTCTTGTTACTGACATACTTGTAGAAACCCTTCTTGTTACCTTTCATGTCCCTTCGTAGCTGCAACTCCAATTGTGCTTTGGCCTTCCTGACTTCATCCCTGTATGCTGAACAATACTCTTTTACTCCTCCCTAGTTGTTTGTCAAAGTTTCCACTTCTTATAAGCTCCCCTTTTGTAATTTAGCTTACTGAAGAGTTCCCTGCTAAGCCAAGCTGGTCTTCTGCCATATTTGCTAGTCTTGCAGCACATCAGGATGGTTTCTTCCTGTGTGCTAAGCAAGGTTTCTTTAAAGTACAGCCAGCTCTCCTGGACTCCTCTCCTCTCCGACTGGCTTGCCAGGGGATCCTGTCCATGAGTTCCCTGAGTAAGTTGAAGTCTGCTTTTCTGAAGTCCAGGATTCTTACTCCAGTGCTCTCCTTCCTTCCTTTCTGGAGGATTCTGAACTCAATCATCTCGTGGTCACTGCTGCCCAAGTTGCTATCCACTACTACATTCCCCACCAATTCATCCCTGTTTGTGAGCAGCAGGTCAAGGACAGCACAGCCCCTAGTTGGTTGTGCAGCACTTGCACCAAGGAGTTGTCCCCAGTACTCTCCAAAAACTTCCTGGATTGCCTGCACACTGCTATATTGCCCACCCAGCAGATGTCATGGTGACTGAAGTCCCCCATGAGAATCAAGGCCTGTGATCAGGACACTTTTGCTATCTATTTGAAGAAAGCCTCATCCACCACATGTATTTGGTTTGGGGGTCTATAAAAGACCCACACCACAACTTCACCCTTGTTGCTCTTCCCTCTGACCCTAACCCAGAAACTTTCAACAGGCCCACTTCCAATTTCATACTGGAGATCTGAGCAATCATACAGCTCTTTTACATAAAGCGGAATTCCTGCTCCTCTTCTCCCCTGCCTGTCCTTCCTGAACAGTTTATACTTATCCAAGACAGTGCTCCAGTCAAGTGAGCTACCCCACCAAGTCTCTATTATTTCAATCGCATCTTAATTCTGTGACTGTGGAAGGACATCCAGTTCTTTTTGCTTGTTTCTGAGGCTCTGTGCATTTGTGTACAGGCACCTGAGGTAACTAGCCACAGGTCACCCACTTCCCCAGTTACCTCAGGGCTTTGTTCTCCATCACCCTGTGAACCTAGTTTAAAGCCCTCCTCACTAGGTTAGTAAGCCTATGTGTGAAAATGCTCTTCCCAGGTAGATTCCATCTCTTCCTAGCAATCCTTCTTCTTTGAACATCATCCCATGGTCAAAGAAGCCAAAGCCCTGAGAGTGAAATCATTTGTACAGCCATGCATTGATCTGCAGGATGCTCTGGCTCCTGCCTGGGCCCTTTCCCTTGACTGGAAGGATTGATAATACCACCTTAGGCCCTGTCCCCTTCACCCTTGCACCCAGAGCCCTGTAGTCACTTTTGATCTTCTCAGGGTCACCCCTGGTAGTATCACTGATATCCACATGTATAAGCAGCATGGGGTCAGAGGGCTGGATGAGTCTTGGTAATCCCTTCATGACATCTTAGATCTGGGCTCTGGGCAAGCACCAGACCTCCTGAGACAACAGATCAGTCTGGCAGATGGATGTCTCTGTCCCACACAGGAGAAGGAAGTCTCCAACCACCGCAACCCTTCGCTTCTTCTTGGTGGTGGTAGTCTTGGTCCTTCCCACCTTGGGGAGACCTGGCTAGTCCTTCTCCACCAATGGAACATGCTTCTCTCCCTCTGATGCTAGGGCTCCATATCTGTTCTCCCAGATGTCTCCAGACAAACTGCTGCAGGTGGAGATGAAGATTTCTGCTTGCTGCCAGAGGTCACAAACTTCCACCTTCCTTGGAGTCCATGTCCTCTCCCTTCTCTACCACTGCCTTTGGCAGTCCTACCTCTGTAGTCCTGGAGGTCTCCTCCAGCATCAAATTGATGAACTCCTTTTGGCAGAGGATGCTTTGGAGCCTCAGCACCTCCTGCTGTAGCTCTCTTGCCTGCTCCCCGAGAGACACTACCATGAGGCACTGCTTACAGGCACTTCCCTGCCTTGAATAGGTTAGTGAATAGGGTAGAGAAGAAATGGAGGCTTAGAACCAGGCAAACTAGGTGGATGGAAATAAGAAAATGACCTTGACCCCTTAGGATTCAAAATCTTGTGATTGTTGGAATTTAAAGGTCTCTGCTCCAGTTGAGGTCTGAACACCTGTGAAGCTCAGGTGATAAATGAAAAGAGCCTGTGCTCAAAGATCATATTTGGTCCACAGCTGAGCCCCTTCATATCTGAGTGCCCAAGGTCCCAGCAAGTACACAAAGGAGACCCACTGAAAATTCTTTTATAAATCACTTGGTTGAATACATACAGCAAAAATTTCAATTTCTGTCTCATGCCAGTGGGAATGAATGGATTTGTATGGATCTCAAAGAAGAAACTGTAAGAAACCCACTGTCTATTATATATCTTAATATCCAGGTGCTCTAATGCCTTCACAATGCCATTCCACTTGCAATAAGTATAGCAGTGGTCAAACTAAATGGCGACTTTAATCATTTGTACACAAATCTTTCAAAATTCCTTTATACTTAGGTGTAAAATCCTATACTCAGTTCAAAGGAATGAACTGATTTCTGATCAATAGCAATTTGTTCTGTTGTAAATGCTTGTTATTAGTATTCTCCAGAAGAAACCATTTAATTCACAGAAGAGGTAAGTCAGATGGCTTTGCTGCTTGTGGTCATTTAAAGGTCTTGTCGTAGTACTCTGTGTGAGAATGACAAAGAACATGCTGTTGTTCTGGCAATCTTCTACTGGTTGACTGCCTACCCTTATTTCCTCTGGCAGTTACAACTAGATATGCTGATGTTCTCCATTTTCTACTCTAAACTGGTGAGTGTGTGTGTGTGTATGTGCTTGTGTGTATGTGTATAGCAGTGAGCTGTTAAATAACTGTCAGATTTGTACCACATGTACATTCCTTTTAGTGATATATAACACAACACTTTATAACATAAGACCATGTTATATCCTTCACTTTTGGAAGCAGCTTGGAACATAGAAGATGTACCTGTATGGAACTGTTTTCATTTCACTACCCAGAAATGAAATTATATTATAGCCCAAAGTCTGTGGAAGAAATTGTATGATAGCCCAAAGCTTATAGATCAGTTAATATTTTTGTAAAACACTGGTATGCATCAGGGTAAATGCAGTAAGTTAACCTGAATCCTTAAGATAAACGATAAAAATAACTAGCTACGGGAAGGTACCTTTTTGTTACATTATTTAACAAAAATAGCATCTCAGAACTGATCTCAAAAGTGCCCTGATAACCCTGGTATTTCATTTCTGAGCATCCTTGAAACAGAATTTCAACAGCTCTTTGGCTAATTCAATGTCTTCTATTTTTGGAAAGCCTTGAGAGATGCTGCTAATGAAGACAAATGAAGGAAAAGGAACTTGACCTGGGAGTCTGAAATTTAGCTCATTAACTTGTGCTTCCAACTGGCTGATTTATATTATTTTGATGGAGACAGTGTAATTAATGACAGGAAGTAATGATACAGGATATGAGTGGTATGGAATGTGCTCCAGTAAATCTACCCTTTATTATTTATCAGTTTATATATATATATATCTTATATTTGTCATGGCATGGTCTGATGCAGTGACCACCTTCACTCAGAATTTCCTTGACTTAATTGTTTTCCTCCATTCTTTAATGTTATTATAAGAACTTGTTTTATTGTTTTGGTTGGCAATTTCCTGGTCTCTCTTTAATAGTTATTTGAGGATGAACTTTATGGTCAGAAGGAGTGCTCTAGCATGTGAAGCATTTCTTACAATGGAAATAGCCATTCCAGTGAATTGCACTTCCTTCCTATTCATTTGGCAGGGCAGGGCAGTATTGGTATTGCCAGAAAATTAATTGTGATGGAACTTTGATATTTTCCCACTGGAAATTCTTACTACCGTTATTTCACTGTGCATGTGAAGGGAGTGGTATACATAGAGATTTTCTTACACTACATCTTTGGAGGTGTTAAAGGGTATGTCAGAAACTTTCTTAATGGCAACTCCCATGGGAAATGGAAGTTCTCTATGATGTAAGCCAAAAAATATTAAAATCAGTAGAATGTCGGTGTGTTTTTTATCTAACCTCTCCAGAATCTAATATTTAAAAAAAAAAAAGAATTTGTACCATCAAAGAATAAAATAAACAAACTTTACTGAGTGATGTAAAACAATTCCTGGGATTTATTTTGGACCTTATCCTATAAATGCTTAAGCACATGTGTAACTTTACTCCTATGAGAAAAGTCACTGAAATGATGGGATGGTTTGTCTAAGTGCTGATAGGATCAGACAATTTCTTTGAACATTTTTTTAATGAAGCCCCATGTGCTGCTGCACCACCGATGGCATACCCTGCCTTTCTGATTATGCCACACCAGGATCTACTCACCCGCCATGACCTGTTGCATGGAGTTTTACTTGGAGGAGTTTTAGCTGGTGGTCTCCCTAGGACCCCAGGCAGCTGTGTTGGCACTTCTTCTGTGGGTCTCCTCCTTCAGTTGGGTGTTATGGATTGGCCTCAATGGTGTCCTGGTGTAATGACAGTGCCGTTTCCTCCCATGTTGAGGCTCAGTCTTGTGGCCACTTGCAGGAGTATGGCTGTGACTTTGTAGACTAACAAAATGGTAACAGAAAAATACTTTAACAAAAACAGCTTGAATGACATGGTGGGCAGGGCAATAATGCCCACTGTGCCCAGCACTTCTCTTCAGCGCATGTGACTTCTTGAGGTGGGTTGCACCCTATCCCCACATGGTCTCATGTCGTGGGTGCCCCTGTGTTCAGCCGGCACCTTAGGCCAGCTACTACCTGGCCACATACTGCAGTATCCCATGGAGCATTTTTCCATGTCTGTACGATGCTCATGGCTCTGCCAACTCCCCGCCAGAAAGCTTTGGGTCCTCAGATGCTCGGTTGAGATGAGCGAGATCGGGGGGTTTCCAGGTAGAGTCCTCCCCTCTGCAGGTCCTAGCAGTGCCCACTGGGCTGCCCTCTCCCAGTCCCAGCTGACCTGTGAGCTTCTGCAGGAGTTGTTGCGGGTGCTGCCAAGTGGTGTTGGGTCTGGGCTCCTTGGCCTGTCAGCTGCCACTCTCAAGTTGCTGCCTGGATCGATTCCCAGTGCTGGCTGGCGATCTGGGCATTCTTGGACTTTCCAGGGTGCTGTGCCCTGGAAAGAGTCTCTGGCTTGCTGTTGGCAGTTTGCTGCATGCCTGGCTCTTCCCTGGATGCTTCACCAGCAGGACGGGCAGGCACTGCCTTTCCAGGCAGACTTCATCTGCAGAGACATGCTGGCTCCTTTCCGGCCGTGGGGAAAGCTTCCAGCTCTGCTACCAGTGCTCCCTTGTCTCTCCCCCTTGGCTTGTCTCCTGGGCTCCTTTTATGCCTGAAGGCTGCAGGCTCAGAACCAACTGGCAGGCTTCTTCTGGCCACGTGGTGCCAGCCAACTTGCCCACAGACTGGCCACCTGGACACCGGTGCTGCAGGGAGTTGGGTGTTATCCTGCCACACCCCACTACTGCAGAATGTTACAAGTAAAATCCCCAATAGACGCCGAAGTCTCTTGTGGGGTTCTAGGAAATTACGAGAAATGTAAGAATGCAAGAATTGCTGTACTGATTTGGGACCAAGGTCCATCTAGCCTAGTATTCTGTCTCTGAGAGTGGCAAATAGCAGATGCTTTGGAGCAGAACTGTCCAACTGTCAGCCCATGGGCTGGATACAGCCCTCAAGGGTACCACTCCCTGCAACACTCTTTTGTTGCTGTCACTGTAGTACCCAGGCTTCCCCGCTCCCTCCTCCAGTTCCTGCTTCCTACCTCTGCCCCTGGGGGTGGAGTGGGGTGGGGCAGAGAGGTATGGTTTGCATGGCTGAGGGAGCCATCGCTGGGGTGGGGCTCAGGGACCTGGGACCTCACGTTGTACAGGGGAGCTGCTGCAAGGAAGATGCAGGGTGTGACATCAGGGGACCTCCAGCTCCATTTTTGTACCCCTCCCTGCCAGTTTAGGCAGCATCTAGGGCTTATGACCTGCTCAACTACCCATCATTATGCTACCGCACTGTACCGCACATGTCCTTTCAGCACATGTGATGAAAGGACAGGCTCTGCAGAGAAGGCATAGCAATCTGACTAATTAGTCTGAAGCATTCTTTAGGGAGAAGTAACACAAGATGAAACTGATGAGAAGACTGAGTATGACCACTTATAATTTCTTTTAATTACTTTCAAATAGGAACGTTTTCCTGCAGCGTTTTTTGAAGGAGGCCAAGTTGTACATTACACAAAGACTTGGGACAAATCCTGTTGGTTACACTACTGCACATTCAGAGGTAAAAATCATTGAATCATTGAATATCTCCACATATGGAAAAGGAGGGGAAGTCAGAGACACTTCGAACTCTACCTAGGGCTGCTTTACGGCCTTGGATTTTACTTGGGCAAAGTGCACAGACACCAATGTGAGGAGCAGCTTTATTATATCCTAAGATAAAGATGGAAAGGGTAGTTGTTTGTATTTCCTCAGACTTTTAAAGTACTTTGGGATAAGATTTGCCCTCTAAGGTTAAGGTATATGCTGAAAAGAGAAATCTTTAAATGGACCTTATTTCTTCAGCCTCACATAAAGAGCTAATAACTCCTTTAACAGATCATACAATGACTCCTTTAACAGTTCATACAATAGCTCAGTCATAATGAATATTCAGTTGAGCAGTCTGCTTTATGAGTGAATAATCTTCTACTGAAGTGAAAGTTTATCCTACTGGGAAAGTGTAATATGGCTGAGAAAAAGAGAACTCTCATCCTATTATTCCTGTTGTGCTGGAAGCGAGACATGGAGACGGGAGAAAGCAGCAGTTTTAAACATTCAGAATTTACTGAAAACATGTTGAATGTGTATTTGAAAAGTGAGGAGCGGCCAGCCAGCTGGCAGCCTTCGGAAAGTCTGTGTGGCCTCACTTAACAGATGATGCAACAGAACCTGTGTGCGGATTCTTTTCACTTTGTGTTAGGTGTTTTAAAATGTGGTTGAACGTTTAGCTGGTGAGTGCTGGGAGGACATCATCACTGATTTTGCAGACACAATTAGGCCAGCAGTAGCATTTTAGGATAGGTAAGAATTTTCACATGAAAGTGTTTCATTTCAAATGATTGTATGTTCCTCTTTCAATAGCACCAGAGTTGATCTTTGCACTTATCCTAATAAAAATACTTTGGCAAACCTTCCCCTGGTTATGGCTTATATCACTGTTTCCTTCACTTCCCTCCAGTTTTCTCCTTCATAATTCTAGAACTTCTCCCTTTCATTTTTCTCCAGCAGCTCTACCTTCTTCATCTCGTCCCTTTATTTTTGCCCTGCAAACCTAATTCCTTCACTCTCTCTTTTCCTTTTTTCTTCATCTCATCCCTTTATTGTTGCTCTGCAAATCTAATTCCTTCACACTCTCTTCTCCTTTTTTCTCCATTTCTTCATCCTCACCTGGAATCATTAACTTGGAAATGAGTGTGTCTCCAAAAGGATACATACCCATATAACCCTTCTGGACTAATTGTGTTGGTGAATTTGCAAGTGTGCAGAGCCCTAAGATTTGAAATGAAACCATTGGCTCATTTCATATAACAGTACAAAACCTGCCACCTTTGGGTGTAAGATCCCATCACTGTTTATCAAACATACTAACCAATCAGTCTGCTCAAATTAAAGATTATGGCTAAACTTGGCATTTCTGGGACTTCTGTTGGTCATGGTACTACTAGAAATTCACATAATTTCTAGCAACAACAATGTATGGATTGTCTGCCAGTTTCCTTGCTGCTCTAACAGTAAGAACAACTTAGTAAAATTTATCATGTATTTCTTTAAGAATAAATGTTCATCTGCTGATATTCATCTACTACGTAAGGAGGAAAACTGGTTTCTGTGAAAGTCAGGTCTGCTAGTGATATTAAGGATGTTAATTTTGTAAGATATTGGAATAATACATAAAGTATTGGAATAAGTGATATGGCTCCCCCTACTGGTGTTTCTATAGTTATAGCAAGTAACAAAATTTCCCAATGTACATTTTATCCCACCTTCCGTTAATAAGGTTTGGATATGTATGTTCATACTGGCCTCACACTTCATCCTCTCATCACAAAAGCCTGAAGATATCACAAAAGGATTATGATAATGGCATTTCTGGATAGTTGGTTCGTGTTAATGCAAATATGGTAGGAAGGTCTGGGTCCTGGCCCTCTCTTGATAATGAGTTTTATGAGTCAAGTCCATGCCTTGCTTGTGATGTCCTCATCCATGCTGTACTGCACTGTGCAGACTGCCTCCTGAATCAGAAGCAGTTTAGTCATGTCTATGTAATACCAGAGGTGGGCTAATTAGCATGGGAGCAGGTTAATGAGCTCTGTCACGCCCAGTGCTAATTAGCCTGACTGTGGGATTCCATGAATGTGGCTTCATTTGCTTACAGCTTAGAAAGTTGCCCAAGTCAAGCATTGCAGTGTGTTAAAGGAAACTGTTGTTGGACATTGTAAGTTTACTATATGGCTATGGCTTAATTCTGCTACTAAATAGACAGCATAGGCACCATTGATATTTAAGTGCCTAACCTCTATCAAAAGGAGTTAGGAGCCTAAATATCTTTGAGGACCTTTGTCCTCTAGTTATAAGAGTAGAGGACTGTTACATAAAGTGTAAGATTCAAAGCCAGCTGTTATCACAAACAGGATCAATTACATTACACTTTCCTTCATCAAGGAAACAGTTTTGTGAAACCTTGTTTTAATCATATCTAAAGATATTTCCAGGCCTGGTCATGCTAGCTGAATTCACCTTATACATAGATCCTTATGATGTATCCTGGGAATCGCACATCAAAAGACTGTAGTAATTTCTTGATACTAATATTATAACAGGAAACAAAAAGGTATCATCCCATTTACTCCTTAAGGGATGTAAAATCCACGGCTGGTTACACACATACTCACAGTCCTAGTGAAGCTGAAAGAATAGTTCTGCAATGATGATAGCTGTTTTACAAATGCTCTGGTCTCTAAACGCTCTTGTCATAGCAGAACTTTTCTGGTTCCGTAAGGAGAAACAGCAGGACCCACAGGAGCATATATAGCAGAAATAGAGTCACTCAGTTTTGTGAATCTGGAGAAAATGTTGGGGTATATGGCGTGAATCATGAAACCTTTTAGAAATGTTTGATCTTAAATATGTCCAAGTTGCGAGTCTTGCTGTACTAGTGAAGCCTTAAGAAAAGTCTCAGAAGAAATGGTTCAGGAAAAAAGTGTTTTATTTAATTACCAAATTAGTGCTACCAGTGAGTCAATTGACTATGTAAATGTAGCCAGTCTATATACAAGCAATGTAAGTAAACTGCAGGAAAGCTGATCTCTTTAGTATAGGGCTGTGTAATTTCTAAGCAGCTGGGGACTGCACATTGAATGGGCCACATCTGCAAACTGCATGGCCCCCAAGGCTGCGTGCTGCTCAGGCATCGCCTGCATCCTCCCCTGCCATGCAGTCTGCATCCTGGCCCTCACCCTCTTCTCCGCAGACATTGGGTCCCCTAGCACTGCAGGCTGTGCTGCAGCCATTGGGAGAGGAAGAGGAAGCCAGAAGAGGGAGGAGGAACCAGAACCTGGCTGCTGCTGTAGCCAGAGTGATGGGGGAGCGGTGCTTGGCTAGGAGCCCATGGGTTGCAAATTAACCCCTCACAGGTTGTGCATGTCCTGCAGGCTGCCAGTTGGCCCACACTGCATTAGCATAAGACTGTAAGTGATTGGAAAACACTCAGAAAATGGAACTGGACAAAACATTTGTAGTCTTAGTTACCTGAAGAATGAAAGACCATTTAGGAGCCATAAACCAAAAAAGAAATATCTCTGGTTGAGACTAGCTTCACATGCCAATCCTGACTGACAGAGGAGAACAATCTTTTCTGAGAAGGGACAGCTCCATGATGAACTGGCATGACATAAACTATCTCAGCACAGAAGTCTTCACTGTGAAAGTGGCATATCAAATTCTGGGAAAGCATGCTCATACTAAAGAGCGGTTTGGATAAATGAAAGAACATTTGAACCACTGGAGCACTGGAAGAAGGTGATCCAGGTTTTTAAAATATTAATTCAATACCATGTGCCTTCAGAGCAAAAGTGAACTAGAGTTAGAACTAGAGAAGTTGGAACATGAAGCAGTTGTGAGTCAAGTAGCAAAGTGAATGGGGAGCATGGTTCTATGTATTGTCATGAAAAATGGGTATTTAAGATTTGTGACCTGGTGCTGCCCATGGGTAGCATGTGAGCTGGTGAGGGGGCTGCGGGTGGCAGCCGGCTCCATGCTGCTTCTGCTGCAGCTGCTTTCTTCTGGAGGCAGAGAGCTGCAGACTTGGGGCCCTGGCCCCATAGCCCTGGCAGCTGGGGCCCCCCTCCAGCAGTGCTGGGTGGCAAGGGCTGTGGGTGGGGGGCAAGAGGCATGAGTATGGTGGGGGGGCTGTTGTGGGGGC
>NW_017729004.1:39579118-39583078 GCF_001723915.1 Gavialis gangeticus | reverse complement strand
TCAAGGAAAATCACAAATGCAGGAAATAACAGTTACAGTAATGCTTGTTTTCCCTCATACAAGGAGTGCAGGGGTGTTGCAGGGGGCTTTTAATTTTAATAACGGATTTTGGGGTTTTTGTTAGAAAATCTGTGATTTTTTTTCGTCAGAGAAAACCAGGATCCCTGGTCATAAGAGACCATTTGAGTTTCCCAGGTTGCCCCTTCAAAGAGCGTGAACTCCTACCACTTGTGGAGCAAGTGTTACAAGGAATCCCAGCAACCAAGTGTTGGTGATAGTGCTGTCCTGAGGAAAACTCCCACTGAACATTTGGAAAAACCTAGTTGAAGTGAGAGAAAATCAGGCCACATGTAAATTATTTAAAGAAAAAATAAATACTTTGGCAACATGATAAATGTAAAGGGCCCAATAAAAAAAAGCTATAAAATCTTATCTTACAAATATTGCATCAGGGATTCTGGATATGCCTTTTCCTTAACAATTTTATCTTCCATCTTGGTTTTACCTTTCAGAGTTTGTGTTGTGTATTCTTAAAGGTCACTGAAGGTAGGAGGCTTTATATACCTCTGTTGTTTAAAAAAGTAAGCCATTGAATACTGTGTTTTAACTCTCCCATATATCTCTAGAAAACTCATATTAAAAATACGCAAGATCAAATACTGCACACTAATGTATTCCAATAAATGCATAACATGTATCTCATGCTCAATCAAGGCTATTCTAGAGGTCTTTTATTATACTCTTGATGCTAATAAAATAAAGGCAGAAAAGGAGGAAAACAACAAGTCAAAGTGCAATAGGACACTGAATGCTAAAATCTGTAAGGCTGCAGAAACTGACAGTGAAATTAAAGTCACTGTCAGTCCAATGAGAGGGTATACATGTTCCTCATGAGCATATTAAAGATTTTAAAGCTACATATATAAATTGAATACTTTAATTTTATCCATTGGAAGTAACCATTATGATATAAAATTGCCATCTGTCAAGTACCACAAATGTGTCAATTGTGAAGTGAACCTGTGTTGTGGTATTAATAAAGGTATTAATTAATGAAGTAATATCGTTTATATGTTATGAAACATTTATGCTTGTGTTGCTATGATATGTAAATTGTACATGTGCAGGTTCATTTAGTGCAGGGGAAGTATTCACCTAGCCATAGGCCAAAGGCAGTACAGGGTGGCACTTTAGCAACTAACCGCTTCAGAGGCATGAGCTTTTACTGGGGACAGCCTATTTCATCATATGCTAGGAAAGGACTGGGAGAAAGAAAAGATTTTCTAAAGAAGAGAAAAAGACAAAGGAAAGGGTGCTGCTAAAAGAGGTTATTAGGGGATTGATTAAACCAGGGGTGTTCAACCGCCAGCCTGATGGCCGGGGCTGGCTTATGGGGCTCCACAGATGTCTGGAAATTTGGTGGTGGAGAAGCAGTGGCAGTGTTAACTGCTGCTTCCCTGCTGTCAGATTTTTGGACCTGTGGTGAGCCCTGGGGACCGGAGAAAGTCACTCTGTGTGCCAGATTGCAACAGCCAAACCTAGGCATGCAGTACATGGGGTCAAGCCAATGTGCTGGATCGCACCC
Organism: Gavialis gangeticus; assembly: GCF_001723915.1. Classification (NCBI taxonomy): domain Eukaryota; kingdom Metazoa; phylum Chordata; order Crocodylia; family Gavialidae; genus Gavialis; species Gavialis gangeticus. The sequence goes on along the minus strand of NW_017729004.1, from coordinate 39,581,493 downwards.
ACAGACTGACTTCACATATTGACTCCACATGGGATCTGATCTGTGGACCAGCCCTGTGCAACTCACCCAGCCTGCAGGGCTGGAAGGTTGTGAGCCACTATATTAGATTAAGTGAGATGAACAATGTAGTTAACATTGCGAGGGGCATCAGAGTTAATCACTATCCCAGGTAATGGGATAAGAGTTGATAGTCCTGAAAGCATGATTAATAAAATCCAGTTTGTGGATGATTTCTTATTCTGCAAATTTGCAAATTACAACATTTGAGGTTCGTTCAGTTGCTTCTCCACTAATGTCATATATACTATCGGACCTGCTGCTCTGTTATCTACATTGGCTAGATGAGGTAATTCCTATGTAAAAGAGTAAATGAACACCAGTTCAACATCTGTTCCGGAAGCACGTGTAAGCCAGGGGCAGAACACTTTAACCTCCCTGGATAGTCCATCACTGACTGCAGAGATACTGTCCTAAAACTAACTAACTAACTAAACCAACCTTAGCTTGAAATTGCAAAACAAGGAATCATCCACAGACTAGACTGCATTAACCATGAGTTCAACAAGACTATGAAAAATTTTTTTTTACTGACAACCTGCAAACTTTTTACAGATAACCAAACTTCTTACTGATATTTTTTTACATAATGTAATCTGTATTAGCATGTGTGTGTACACAGGCCAAATCTATGGAATGGTCTGGCCCTCTATTCCACAGAGGGGATATGCTGCAGAAGGCCCCTTACAAGGCTGGTGAAAGGAATCTACAAGTTCTGTAGCCTGGTTCTGCATCCTCTTAGCGCCTGCAGCCTGCATCTCAGCTCCCATAGCCTGAAATGCCTCAGAGCCTCCACAGTGCATGAAGACCAGGGGCAACAGGCTACACCCTTTTGGGGTTCAGGAAGCACCTACCTGCTGCAAGTGGATACAGGGCACCTATACATGTGCTGGATATCTGCTCTGATGCATGCTAATTAGCACACGTCAGAGCTGACTCAATGGAGCATGCTAAATAGCAGGGATCCTGGTTTTCTCTGATAAAAAAAAATCACAAATTCTATGACAAAAATCCCAAAATCCATTATTAAAATTAAAAGCCCCTTACAGCACCACCAACCCTGCCGGTGCCCCTCACTGCCTCCAAATTCCCCCCAATACTGCTGGTGACCTTCACTGCCCCCAAAATCCTCCAGTACTGCTGATGACCCTCACTGTCCCCACAACAGTCCCCCCACCCTATTCATGCCTCTTGCCTCCCTCCCATAGCCCTTGCCACCCAGCCATCCTGGAGGGGGGGCCCCAGCTGCCAGGGCTATGGGTCCCGGGTCCCAAGTCTGCAGCTCCCTGCCCCCAACAGAAAGCAGCTGCAGCAGAAGCAGCATGGAGCCGGCTCCCCCACTGCTGCCACTCACTCGGGTGGAGCTGAGACTGGCTCCTGGCTCCCCCCCAGCCCTGCTGGTGCCCCCCCCAGCCCTGCCAGATGGGCCCCCAGCCCCCTGCTAGCCCCAGTGACCTCAGGATCCAGGAGAACAGTGAGGCTGAGCCCAGCCATGGCTGAGTGAGAGTCTCAGGCCTTGCCATCCCCCTCCCCCTCCAGCAGAGCTGGGGTTTGCAAACAGCTTTCACAGGCTGCAGAGCTGCTTGCAAAAGCAGGGAATCTACAGGTTTCTCTGCTAAAAGAGAGAAATCCACATTTTCTCTGATAAAAAGCGGAAATTCACGGTTTTCTCCATTTTTCCGTGGGAGGTGGAAAACCCAGATCCCTGGTGGTGAGGGAGGGAGTGGGGCACAAGCAAGAGCAGGGGCTGGGTCACTCTGGAGAGATCTAGGAGGACACAGTGTTGTTCCCATCTACAAGAAGAGGAGGAGGGAGGACCTGGGTAACTATAGGCCAGTTAACCTAACTTCTATCCCAGGGAAAATCCTGCAAAAATTCATCAAAGAGTCTATCTGCGATAAGCTTGCAGAAGGTCGGATTCTGCATGACAGTCAGCGTGGCTTTGTTGTGGGCAGGTCTTGTCTTACCAATCTCCCTTTATGCCCAGGTAACTCGCCACCTGGACAAGAGAGAAGAGGCTGACATCGTATTCCTTGACTTCCAAAAAGCCTTTGATCTGGTACCCCACGATGTCCTTACGAGAAAATTGGAGGATTGTGGGTTTAACTCCGAGACAGTCAGCTGGGTGGGAAACTGGATGCAGGGTAGGACTCAGAGAGTCGTAACGAATGGATCTGTGTCATCCTGGAGAGAAGTGGTCAGCGGCATCCCACAGGGGTCGGTGCTTGGTCCAGTACTTTCCAACATCTTTATCAATGACCTGGATGTGGGGGTGAAGAGCTTGTTGCATAAATTGCTGATTTTATCCCCTGGAGGCT
>NW_017729004.1:39572277-39579107 GCF_001723915.1 Gavialis gangeticus | reverse complement strand
CATGTGGGTGGAAAGTTACAGAATGCAGGGGTTAATACCAAAACAAAGAACAAAGAAAATAGAGAAAAGTATCTATTTTCGCTACAAGCTCACTGGCTAAGTTCGTGGATGACACCAAATTAGGGGGAAGTGTGGTCATGCTTGAAGATAGGCTACAGATACAGGCGGATCTAGAGAGGCTGGCAAGTTTGGGGGATTGGAACCAGATAAAGTTTAACATCAAGAAATGTAAAGTGCTCCCCCCGGGGACAAACACCCCCCTACACACCTATAAGCTTGGTGGCGCCAAACTGACCAGCACTATGAACGAAAGTGACCTGGAGGTAATAATAGACTACAATATGAATATGAGCTGGCAATGTGATGCTGTAGTCAGTAGGGCAAATAATACTCTGGCATGCATCAATTGATGCATCTCCAGCAAAACCAAGGAAGTGATTCTTCCACTCTACTTGGCATTAATGAGGCTGTAGCTGGAGTACTGCATCCGGTTCTGGGCACCAATACTTTAACAAGGACGTAGTCAAGCTTGAGAGTCCAGAGAAGGGTCACCCATATGATCAGAGACTTGTGTGGCAAGCCACACAAGGAAAGACTGAGGGGTCTGGGACTCTTCAGCCTGAAAAAGAGAAGGCTGAGAGGCGACTTGGTAGCAGCTTACCACTACGTTAGGGGAATACATCAAGGGCTCGGTGAACAACTGATCACTAGGGCACCCTTGGGGAAAACCAGGAGTAATGGCCATAACTTCTGGAAGACCATTTCAGACTCAACATCAGGAAAAACTTCTTCACTGTCAGGGTGTCCAGACTCTGGAATAAGCTCCCTCCAGAGGTGGTGCAATAACCAACCCTGGAGATCTTCAAGAGGAGGCTGGACAGTCACTTTGCTGGGGTTACCTGACCCCAGTGGTCTTTCCTGCCTGGTGCAGGGGGCTGGACCTGATGATCTTCCAAGGTCCCTTCCAGGCTTACAATCTATGAATCTATGAAATGATAGAATCTTAAAACATAGTGGGGATAAGAATGGAGAACAATTAATAAATGTTCATAAAATTTGTGCGTATAATTCTGATAGTTAGAAACCTTTGTAAAAACCTAACACGCTAAACTGCAGCGTGTTAGTTTTTTGTGTACAAGTGGGTTCTGAGTGTACATCAGTATTGATCTAGCTTCTACCATGCTGTTCCATTAACAGTGCTGCCTCATTCAGTTGTGGTGGGTTTACCATTTTCCTTAAGTTTTTATTATCCTTTTACAAAATCCTCAAAATTCAGGAAATTAAGAATTTTACAACAAAATGTAAAAATTTTACATACAACAAAATGTGAATGTTCTTCACTTGCTTTGTTTTACATGCTGGAACATTTATATATTCCAAGAAGCAGTAGCCCATGCTGGTATTAGCTATCACTTTCGTCAGCAGAGTTTAAAGTGCACTCTTTAGTCAGCAAAATCTCTTTACTGACTAAAATATTTAAAGAAAAAGTAGACCTGGTCTAGGCTTAAATCAGCTCCCTGGAAAAGGGAAAGGGAAAATGTGAGGAGAAAGTCCCTGTAAGACCCCCAAATTGGGGGAAGGAAAAGACAGGAACTGACAAAGAATGATCCGTGCAGAGAGAGACACACACACAGTCAGCACCATACTCCCCTCAGGGGTTGGAAAAGATTGATTGTCAGTGAATACAGGAAAGAAGAAACCTTGGGACACATATCTTTTTCAGTATTATAACTCACCAGGGCCTAGAAAGCTGTGCACTTATTTTAACAAGGTTTGCAATTTGACACTCTTTGATGTGAAAAGAAAATTTTATATGAAATGGCATGAACTAACAGATCCTTTCTATCATCAGAATAAAGAGGAATGCAGAAGCAGCAGCAGAAAAAAAAGCAGACAAGATTTAAAATGATGCAAGGAAGGTTATAAAAGGCACCAGAGGAAATCCAGCTGAAGACTAGACTATGCAAATGCAGACCAGATGTAAAATGAGAAGCAGTGGCAGGAAAGACAACAGGTGTTCTGCAGAGATGAATAGTTTCAGGGAAGATTAAGAGCGGCCTCCTGTGACAGAACAAGAGCCTGTAAAGCTGCAAAGGGAATGATGGGGTGCTGGTGAATTTTAAAGGTGTGGGAGATGACAATCATTTCTCTATAATTTTATATTCTAAAAAGAAGAGGGTTGAAAGCAAAAGACAAGAAACAGGAAAAAACAATGAGTTTTTAAACCTCTGCTACTATATTTTACCATCCAATATTGAGAAGCACGTGCTGAAAAAAAATAATGATAAAAAGAACAGAAAACAACAATAGCAAAGTTGGAAGGGCCTCTGAAATTTATTGAAGGATGTGATGGAAACTGAATTTTTGGATGACAAGACAAGAAAGACTTTCAAGCCTAGAAGTCAAAGGTATGACATACGAATGGAGGACAAAGGAAGTGAGGACATCAGTGATGGCTGAGAGATGGCTGGAGCTGGCAACCGGAGAAAAGAGAAGTTAGGGAAAGAGAGAAAGATCTGTATCCATCCCTGGTTTGCTGAAACTGTCAAATGGCTAAGCTCACTCAAAGAATGAGGAGAAGAATAAGGATCTAGTGGAAACCCAAGACAATAGAAAGCAGAACTGAAGGGCACGTGACTTGTTTGACTGTAGTTTGTGTTCCCCAGATTCCATCACTGGGGGGAACATACAAACCCCGGTTAAAAGCAGGACCAAGCAGGACCAAGCTAGTAAACTGCCTGGTGGCATCATGTACTAAAATATTGCTCAGATAGGTCCAGAGTCCTTGCATCCCTGCCAAAAAAAAGGTAATCATTTTGCTAACAGGAGGATGCAAAATTGCATAAAATATATTCATAATACATATTCCTGGTGTAGCAGGGAGTGAACATAGATTTGGAATAATTCCAATCTGGTAAATGTAGAGTTTTGGGCTCTTTGTAAGAAGCATTTATTGAAAATGTTGGTCTAGAGTAGGCGAATGTCGGCAGTGCAGTGGGCAGCAGTTCAAGCTGCTATGCAGGTGTGTGATAGAGCAGGCTGATGCTTGCATCCAGAAGGAGTTCAGTGGGTGTGGAATGGGATTAAAGCACCAGAAGATGCAGTGTGATTGTTGGATCCTGTGACTCAAAACAATGAACTGTTGTTCCCCAGCATCAGTCTTTACTATACCTCCCAGCACTGGCCCCAGGGAAACTGTTAAGGTGGCAAAGCTCTTCTGTCCAGTTCTTCCTGTCCTCCTGTCCAGTTGTGTGACCCAAGGCCTAGGATAAGTGAGGACTGAGTCAGGGAACTTCTGGAGGGGATGGACATGTTCAAATCAGCAGGTCTAGATGCTCTCCACCCTAGGGTGCTGAGGGAATTGGCAGGAGTCATCATGGGGCCCCTGGCACAGCTTTACAAGCACTCATGGTGCTCTGGCCAGGTGCCAGAAGACTGGAAGAAGGCCAATGTGGTCCCCATTTTCAAAAAAGGGAGGAGGGAGGACCCAGGCAACTATAGGTCCGTTAGTCTTACTTTGGTTCTGGGGAAGCTCTTTGAAAAAATTATCCAGGAGCACATCTGGGAGGGACCAGCAGGGGGGAGGATGCTCAAGGGCAACCAGTATGGGTTCATTAAGGTCCGTTCCTGTCAGACCAACCTGATTGCCTTCTACGATCAGGTCACATAATCATTGGATGCAGGTGTTGCGGTAGATGTAGTCTTTCTGGACTTCAGGAAGGCCTTTGATACTGTCTCCCAACCCATTCTTATTAAAAAGCTAGGTGACTGTGGCATTGATGCCTACACAGTCAGATGGGTTGCAAATTGGCTAGGTGTCTGCACCCAGAGAGTGGTGGTGGATGGGTCATATTTGACCTGGAGGGATGTGGGCAGTGGAGTCCCCCAGGGCTCGGTCCTTGGGCCCACGCTGTTCAATTTCTTTATCAGCGACTTGGACGAGGGGGTGCAAAGCACCCTGTTCAAACTCGCTGACGACACCAAGATTTGGGCCGAGGTGGGCATACTAGAAGGGAGGGACTGGATACAACTGGACCTGGACAGGTTACGGGGTGGGCAAATGTGAATAGGATGGGATTCAATACTGACAAGTGCAGAGTACTGCACTTGGGCAGGAAAAACCAGCAGCATACCTACAGGCTGGGGAACCCCCTTCTTGAAAGCACGGTGGCAGAAAGAGATCTTGGAGTCATTACCGATTCTAAAATGAACATGGGCCACCAATGTGAGGACACTGTCAGCAAAGCTAGCTACACCTTCTCATGTATCCACAGATGCATCATGGGCAGGTCCAAGGAGGTGACCCTCCCCCTCTGTGCGACACTGGTCAGGCCACAGCTGGAGTACTGTATCCAGTTCTGGGCGCCACACTTCAGGAGGGATGTGGATGGCATCGAGAGGGTCCAGAGGAGGGCCACTCGCATGATTACGAGGAGAGGCTAAGGGACCTGGACCTGTTCAGCCTTCATAAGAGAAGGCTGGGAGGGGATCTAGTGGCCATCTATAAAGTTACCAGGGGGACCAGTGGGCAATGGGTGAGACCCTGTTTCCCCGAGCGCCTCCCGGATTAACAAGGAATAACGGCCACAAGTTGATGGAGAGCAGGTTCAGGCTAGACATCAGGAGGTGCTACTTCACAGTCAGGGTGGCCAGGATCTGGAACCAGCTTCCAAGGTGCTGGCTCCTACCTTAGGGTTCTTTAAAAGGAGGCTTGATAACTACCTAGCTGGGGTCATATGTGCTTAACTGGGTCATATGAGCCCAGTATTCATTCCTGCCCAGGGCAGGGGGTCAGACTTGATGATCTGCTCAGGTCCCCTCTGATCCTACATCTATGAATCTATGAAATGACATTCTTCACATTGCCTTCCGCTCATGCCTGTAAAGACCCACTGTGGTACTTGAATTATGGTATCTGTTAGAAGTTGAGCTGGGTAAATGGGTTGTGGTTGGGAATAAATATGGAGGGGAATGTGTCAATAGAGTAGTGTGTGTGTGTGTGTGTGTGTGCGCATGTGTGTGTACACAGATGCGAATAACTGTCTGAGTGTGTGTATGTGCATGTGCATGTGTACACAGATAAGAATATCAGAGTGTGTGTGTGTACACAGATAAGAATGCCTGTCTCATTGTGTACATGTACAAGGATAAGAATAACTGTCTGAGTGTGTGTATATGCAGATAAGAATGTCTGAGTATGTGCATGTACACAGATAAGAATAACTCTGTGTGTGTGTGTGTGTGTGTGTGTATGCAGATAAGAACAACTGTCTTGAGTGTGTGTATATGCATGCACACGCACACATGCATGCACATACAAGAATAACTATCTGAGGACGAGCGTGTTTCCAGCAAGCATTTGAATTTGAGGTTAGACATGGAATCACAACTGGTGATGTATCTGTAAGTGAAGGGAAAAGGTAGCAATGTGTTCCAGTGAGACCAGATCTCAGGCTGTTTCCTGCCTGATAGATGATACTGGGCAAGCTGCTTTTTTCCAATCCAGGCTTTAGTTCTCCTGCTGTAATAAAAGTGTAACAGTGCTTACCTTTTTACAAAACAAAAAACCAAAAAACTTTTTGATATATGCAAGCAAAGCTTCTGTCTAAGAGCCAGATATTATTACAGGCCAAACCAAAAGCTGGGATTTAAGTGATCCTGGACTGCAGGGCTCCAGTACTGCACCTGGATCTGAATTTTGCAGCCAGAATGTCTCAGTTCAATAAACCAGGGAGTTCTGTAAGGAAGGAAATTTAATGCAGCATTAGGAAAATGAGGGGTGGAATGGGACAAGTAGAGGGAAGGTGCATTAGAGCAGGATGATAATGTAGTGAGAAAGGAGCCAAGCCTCAGTGAAGGATACAAATGAGAGAGGTAGGAATCCAAGGGACGACATCTAGGGAAGAAAAGCCAACTGCATAAAACCAGAATGGGGAATAATTACGTAAAAATTGGGCAACAGCACTGAAGGAAGAGCTGTGTGTCTAGTGGATTGCAAATTAAACATGAGTCAGCAATGCAATATAGTGGCAAAAAACCCCAACAAATTCAATTTGGGGATGCATTAGTATCAGAAATGCAAAACTTTGAAGGTGATCATACCACTCTACTTGGTGCTGATTATGTCTTAGTTCACATGTTGTGTGAAGAATTCAGTGATATCTCAGAAGGAACTTCCTAATTGTGGGAATGGCAGGACGATGGAACAAAATGCCTATGGTTGCTGTGGAATCTCTTTCTCTGGAGGTTTTCAAGAAGAGGCTGGACAGACATCTATCTGGGGTGGTTTAGGAATAGCAAATCCTGCATCTGTGCAGGGGGTCGGACAAGCTGATCTTTGAGATCCATCCCAACCCTACCATTCTTTGTGAGAGAAGTAGGCTGAGAAGTTATAGCAAACCAGGATCAGAGGTATCTAGAACTCAGACTAAAGAGTTAACATTTTTAGTGCTAATTTACTTTTTCACTTTTGATAGGCAAATTGAGGTCACCAGTGAGGATTTTGGGTATTTTTACACAGAACAAATATGGATTTCTTAGGACAGGGGTGTCAAAGATCAGGCATGCTGGCTGGTTCTGGCCCATGGAGTCTTATCATCCAGCCCACAGTGCTGCCTATGGGTCTCAGATTGAATCTGTATACTGCATTTGGCCGCATAGGCCCTGTGTGCTGCATGGGGAGTGTGGGGTCAGTCTGATGCACATGGTAGATGGTTAGTCCAGGACATTCATTTAATAGATTTCATAGACATTAGGGCTGGAAGGGACCTCAGAAGATCATTGAGTCCAGCCCCCCGCCCAAAGGGCAGGAAGTCAGCTGAGGTCATAGG
>NW_017729004.1:39571850-39572150 GCF_001723915.1 Gavialis gangeticus | reverse complement strand
CAAGGAAAGAATGACGTCCCGAGATTTGCTTGAGAAGCATCTATGGATGCAAGCCAGCGTTTTGGTCGCTTTAGTAGCTGCAGCATTGCATTGCAGGCTCATGTCCATCTTGTGGTCAATGATGACCCCCAAGTCTCTTTCTTCTGTAGTGCTAGCCAGTGTAGCACTTCTAAGCTTATAAGGATGCTGCAGGTTTCTCTTCCCAAGGTGGAGAACCTTGAATTTTTCAGTGTTAAACACCATCACATTCTCATCTGCCCATTTGCTGAGCCTCTCCAGGTCAGCCTGGATCACCCGCCT
>NW_017729004.1:39564061-39566850 GCF_001723915.1 Gavialis gangeticus | reverse complement strand
GCTGGCTATCCCTTAGGATGTTGGTGTTGGCCAGTCCATTAAGGATGGCCTCGTTAATAAACTTTTCTAAGATCTTCCCCAGGATAGAAGTCAGGCTGATGGGCCTGTAGTTAGCTGGATCCACTTTCCTTCCAGCTACACTCTGGGCTGGGCTGAGGCTCATGCTGCTGCTGACCCCTGAGCTGGTCATGGGTGCATACTGCTGGTTGCACTTGGGGCCAGTCCAGGCTGAATGCTGCCAGCTGCACTCAGGCAGATCCAGGGAGCATCCTGCACACTGGGACAGTCCTGGGCACATGCTGCTGGTTGCACTTAGGGCTGGTCCAGGATGCACATTGCTGGCAGCACTTGGGGCTGGTTCAGGTGTATGTTGCTGCTACATTTGGAGTTGGTTTGGGGCATATGCTGCCCACAGTGCCTTCCCCAAATTGTCCACACATGCTGGATCCAGCAGGCTAGGGTGGTCCTGAGGTCTGAGCTAGCCTGAGGACAGGCCTAATGCCATACATCTGGACATAGGGCCTGAAAAGTTTGACAGTCCTGATATAGGAGCTTCACCTTCTGCACTGCCCACAGATTTCTTTCATGTGTAACCCACACCTACTCACTATGGTGTTCTGTCCTTCTCCAGTGGTGGACCGGACACCAAGGCTGATGGGCCATTTACAGCTTTGGCTAATAGATTTTGCTCTTGTGCCTCTGGGTGGAGCTGTCAGCAGTAGGATTGAACCTTGAGCATCTGGTTTAAAGACATGAGCCTCTACTGCCTGATCTAAAAGTATTGGTTCTAGTAACCAAGGCAACATCAGGCTCATCAAACTTTTCTGTGGTCCAAATACCACTAGAGAGAGACATAGTAGCACACAGAATAGGCACGTGCAAGGGAAGTGACTAGTCATTCCTAAGTACAAAACTCTCCTTGAGCGGAGAGCCCAAACAGTGCCTCGTCTGTTTTAAGTCCTTGGCAGGGTTAAGTCTCTGTGCTCCATCTTAACAAGATAGCTGTCCCTCTGGTTCCTACTTCCAACCTCCTGTCTTCTGGCTTGTGCCCTTGGATTGTTTTTAACCATTTGACCTCTGGCTCATGACCCCTTAGCTTGATGTTTTCACTATAGATTTTATAAACCTGACTTTGGCCTGCTATATTGAAGCTGCATCTTTCCCTCTCCCCTGGATGTGGCAACCCCAACAGTTGACCTCCAGTCTGTGACCTCTGCCCAGCTTCTGACGGATGCTAGGTGCATCTACACGAGATGCTACATCACTGCAGTAATGACCTATGGCGATGTAGCGTCAGTGGGCACAACCATGATGCCAAAGCTATGTCTCCGTAGCTTGTCACTATGGTAACGTAGTATCTAAAAATAACTGTACACTGCCAGGATTGTATAGTACCAGCAGCTACTAGTACTTTAGCAAGTACTAAATGACTGTGCAGTACCAAATGCGCAGTCAGGAGCACGTGTAGATGCTCCTGATGAGTACTGAGCTAGCTTTACCTTCCCTGACCATCCTCTAGTGAGGGACAGGGGGAAGCTAGAGTGTGACCAGTTTTGCAGTGTGGTAAGAATCTCTGCTTAAAAAAGTCAACTGGGATGCCAACAGGAGGAGCCAAGTCCTTAAAAATGAGCACAGAGAAGGCTTGGCAGTTATTTCAGCCCAAAGGCAAGAGTAGCAGTTGTGGGAAGCTTTGTGGCCTGCCCTCCTGTTGTGATGGGGAGATCCATGCTTTGCCCACAGAGAACAAGATGATTCTGGTTTTATTCAGGTGAAGCAAATTTCACCTTCAGGGCATAATAAATTGACAAGCAGAAATATTTCTTGCAGACAGAATGATAGAAAGGAGACTCCTGCTGCCTTAAATCACCCAAGTGCTAGGACCTGAGCCAGTTGCAAGCAGCCTTTTTTTTTTCCTTGTAGTTCATCCTTGTTGTTTGTATTAGCTCCAGTAGTTTGCAACCTGGGAAGACATGCCTCCTTTCTTTTCCCATTTTTGAAGTAATGGAGCCCTAAAGACAGCTTACCTTCTTTCTTCAACCTTCATTTATTGTAGTTGTTCTAAAGCACCTTTACTGAGAATGAAATACTGGAGTTATATTAAGGTTTTGCTAGAGTTAGGAAAGCTATTAAAGTTGATTTTAGCTGTAGGGAAAGAATGAACTCACAAAGCAGCACATTCAAATTTTGCAGAGAACTGTTTCTTTGCAAACTAATTGAGCATATTTAATTAAAATAACAATTAACCCCCTCTAAGTACAACATTTTCCCTTAAAATAAAATTACATACATTCAAATGGAATGTCTGGAAGAGGAAAAAAATTACTGAGTCTCTCAGGTTTGATTTCTGCTATTGTTTCTCATTTGCTCACCCTGTGCTTACTCGTTTAGTCATCAAAATGGTCACTAGAATTTTGTTCTGCTCTGTTTGTTACAGAACATCATAGACACTGCAGATCTCTTAAAATAATCATTTGCCTTCTCTTCTCACAGCTGTTAAAAATCTGTCTATTAAGAGTAATTATTTCTGCAATTTATTGTTGCAGTTAACCAGTGTGAGCCAGATCAGAAAACCAACTGCAAAGAAGGCATTACTGATATGTTTGCATGGGCATGCATGTGCACACACAATGAAGGCTGGCTTCCAACTTCTATATAAATTTGATTTGTTGCAAATATCAGAATATGTTGATTTTCATAGAAATCTGTTTGGAATGATTTATGAGAAAGTGTGTGTGTGTGTGTGTGTGTGTGTGTGTGTGTGTGTGTGTGTGTGTGTGTGTGTGTGTGTG
>NW_017729004.1:39550295-39563959 GCF_001723915.1 Gavialis gangeticus | reverse complement strand
GTGTGTGTGTGTGAAGGAAGGGAAAGTAACAAATTTGTTTCAGGTTGTTAAAAGGGAATCACTCCTAAAAGTCAAGACTCCTGATTGGATGGGTCTTTACACTTCCAGGAACTCTCTCTGGGTCCACTCAGCAGCTGTACTGCCCAAACATAAATTATACTTGGGGCAGACATTGGCTGCTGAAGGGACTGTAGCACCTCAAAGAAGCCAAGGGAGTGTTTACATGCACTTTTTAGAGGGGTGTAGCCACAGAACCATTTATTTCCATCTTGTACAGGGCAATGCATGGGAATATTGGCTCCATCCCTGCAACATGAAATCTGGAAGAGATGAGCTAGCGTAGCAGGGGAAATAATCCATGGCAGTTTAACAGCTAGTGCCATTTACATCTTGTCTGGAGTCAGGTGGGAAGCAGGACCATTTTTTGGAACTGGTGTTTGGGGCAGTACAATTATGTTGTGCCCTTGCTCAGAGTTTATGGCTACTTCACAGACGAGAATTACTTCTGGATACTGCATATATTATGTGGATTTTTATACTTTTATAATTAGGGACTGTCTGAAATAAAACAAAATGTTGACATGTACCATACAATCATAAACAGAAATTGGACATATGCAAAACTGTTTGGAAGCTATAATTTTAACATGTAATCTGCAAGTGTTTGTATTTGTTTTACATTTGAATTATTTTTGTACAAGAATTGCAAGTGACAGTACAAAAATTGACAATTGTCTATAATATACTAGGAGGACTGTAATGACATGAGAGAAAATGGCAGTTAGTAACTGGTATCTACTTGCAGAATTATCTTCCTCCTTTTCCTACATAATAGATACTTTTTCATCAAACTATAATTTATATAATATTATTGTTATAATTTTATTACCAATGTTACTGTATTGTTTTAGCTAAAGCTGTAAATAAACTACTACTATTTTCTCCTCAAAGGAAATCATCACTCTTTCTGGATATGGCAAATTAAAATGTTCTTCTTAAATAATTTTCATTGATGATAATGGTAAAGTCCTTCCTTAATGCATGTCCATATCACTCATTACAACCTGGATACCATATCACTCATTAGCATTCACTTCCAATATTCTTGGGAGCTAACCGTTGACAGAATCGCTAGGCAATGAACTCTTTCTCCCAAGAGTAAACACTGCTCTGAGAACAGATGATCAAGACATCTGTAAAGTCAAATGTGAAGATTCAAGTGCTGTTGATTTAACAGAAATCCTTATCATCTGCTCTCAAATTCACATTTGCTTTAATGAGAGTTTTGCTGGAGTGCTTGATTGTTCTTATGTTGCCAATTTCAGCAGAAAGTTCCACATTCTCCAGGAAATCTAATTAATATAATCGTCTAGCTGGATTTTTAAACTATATCCATTCCCTTGGGACCAAAAGGGTCTTTGAGGCAAACTAAACTCTCACCTCTAAAGGAGATCTCACCCTGCTATGGGTGAAACAAATGGATAGGTGACTGCATTGCAGTTGTCTATGAAGACTTGTCTTGAAGACTTCTGTTTCTAGGGTTGTCAATTTAGAAACTCCCAAATACCCTGGTGTTCATTCCAAACATTTTTTAAAGAAAAACCATCAATGCTGCTGCAGACTGTGCATGTGCAACCAGAAGCTCTAGCTGACTGATTTTATAGCTTCTGTCATGCTGAACCCTTTTAGCACATCTGCTGTGGTCAGGGCCGGCCCATCCTGTCCTGCAGAACCTGTGGCCTCAGGGGACTCCGCAGCCAAGGGGCCCCCTGCAGCCGTGAACACTCTGCCACTCTGCGTTGCCACCGCCAGCTTCACGTCTGGCCGCTTGCTTCCCCCCCTCCCCCTGCCCTGCCAGATTCTTCATGTCAGGGGACCCCCAAAATATATCTCACAGGGGGCCCCCCAAAATTGTGGGCTGACTCTGCCCCTGCTCTCCAGGATTTTGTCTGGATGACACATGGCTTGGTTTAGCCTCTGCTTTTCTTCTTATCAGGAAGTCACGTTTCCTATTTCATTAGCTGCTATTCCTTCCTTTCTTCTATTGGCATCAGGGCTTCTCTCTCATTCAGTAATGAACAGGACATGAAGATTATTTACTACAGTTCTCTTTTGGTTTTAATTTCATTAAGTTGGGCTTTACAGCAGTAGCCAGTACTGGAGAGCATGCATGGTATTTCACTCTGAAAACTGAAAAGGAAAATGCAAAGGCAGCATCTCAAATGCAGTGCTTTATTCTGCACATTTGCTCAGCTAGGTAGCACCATCTGCTTCAGACTTCAAGGTTCATGATCAGTAGCTCTGCCATTACTACTTACATATAATACATAGTGTATAAATGGAGGTTGGTGTATTTAAAGTTGGAGTTTTTACCAGGCTAATCATAGTGTAACAGAATGGCATAAAACAAGAATTTCAAACAGAATCTATTTTGAAAGTTTGAATTAGGTCTTAACATTATTCTAAACATTTCTGCTCTTTGAAGTTCATTTCCAGGAGTTGACGTCTGTAGTTTTTTCAAGACAGAGTTAAACAGGATGTAGTTTTTGGAAGTTCTTTTCCTAGGAATTTTAAAGCCAATGGAGTTACTTCAGGGATGAATACGGCCTTCCACCTGTAAACTGGGTGTGAATCAGTAGTTTCATTGACTTTAATGGAGATGTGTGGAGCTCTATCAAATGAGCATCTGCTCTATCAAATGCAGAATTATTTTAAATTATTTAAGAAAATAAATCTTAGTCACAGGAGGAATCATTGTGTAGGAAAATAGTGAATCCAGACACGTAGTTAGCACTGCATAATTCTAAATGTCCTACTGCTGACATATATTTGACATACATCTGCTAACTGTTTTTGGTAATTTAAAAAAGCTGATGAGGGCATGTGCTACAACAGTTCATTTATAAAGATGGGCTGGTTATGTACCATGCTTCTGACTGTGTTTCTTATTGTTATTGGGCAGATTATTTAAGTGACCTCTTGAAAATCAAATAGTAGCTGTTTATGGATAAAAGGACAATAGAAAGGAGTAAAGTTGGTAGATATGGCGAGATCATCAGTTTCTCCAACAGGAGACTAACTACTGCGCAGTAAAGCATCAGCATCTACATGTGTGCACTATTTACTGTGCAGTAAATCAGTCTACTGTGCAATTAACTTCTACCTGTAAATACAGGTAGTAAACTAAGTGCGCAGTAGATACTGTGCAGTAGCATATGTGTAGATGCTGATGAAGAGCAAATTTGCTCCTGGTCAGCCCCAACATTAGGGGGCCACAGGGGACAGGGAACTCCCCCAGACCTGGCACTACTCAGCTCCCAGCTCCCCCCAGAAGCTGGAAGCTGAGCAGTGCCTGAATGGGGTAGCTCTCTGCCTCGCCCTGCCCTGGTGCTGCCCAACTCCCAGCTTCCCACAGGAGCTGGAAGCAGGTGAGCAGCGCTGGGTCTTGGGAGCTTCTGCTTCCCCACGAAGCCCAGGGCTGGCTGGGAACTGTCCTCCTTTGGGGGCAGCTCCCAGCTAGCTCTGGGCTGTGCAGGGATTTCCCCAAGCAGCCTGGGACTATCTGGGAGCTGCCCCAAAAGAGACAGCTCTTGGCCAGCCCTGGGTTGCACAAGGAAGCCTTGCTGGGCATGGGGCTGGTCCCCACGTGCCTGGGGATGAGAGAGCTCTGCGGCGGCATCTGTCTCCCGGCCCTGTGCACATCAGAACCCCTCCTGATGTGTATGGAGCAAGGAGACAGCTGCCATTGCAGCTGGCAGTTCTCTTCTGGCCCCATGCTTCCTGCCTGCCTCCAGGCTAGTACCCTAAGGGATCCTGAAGCTTCCCTTGACTGCTGCAGGGGGCAGAGCAGGGTAGGAGTAAACCTGTACTGGGGTGCTCCCATTGGAAGCAGATTTGCTCCCAACAGGGAAGACATGTAGATGTGCTCCCAGGGAAATCGTGCCACACAGTATTTTACTGTGCACTAAGCCTTTATAGCATTAATTGCATGTGTAGATGTGCTCTGTCTGACTTAAGGAGTCCTGGGACAACTGGTCAGAGCAGTCTTTGAGGTCTCTGGCACATTATGGACCATGGAGTAAGAGGCTCCCCTGCAATGGCACCTGACTTCAGTGTATAGTTTTGACAGCAGTGATCTGAACTAAACTGGTTACTTACTGGGAATCATTGCATCCAAGGACAAACCAAGAGATTCCAGGTACAATGGAAAAATAAATTTAGAGAATCATGCTAAATTGTAGGAACTTGCTGTGGGTCTAGAAAGTGATTTCAAGAGGGATGGTCTTGAATTTAATGGGTCCAGAGAGTAGTGGAGAAGTATCAATGCCCTTGATTGCCAAAGGGATGACTTAATATTAAACTTGGATCTAGTAAGCTTTAGGTCTACATCTATTAAATCAGGGAAGCTCCCTGACTACTACAGCAACATGAATAACATTACCCATAGCAGGGCTGCTGTGTCTGAAACTGTGCCTCTGAACTGTCTAGTTTCATTCTGTGCTCATGGCCACAGTGAGTACTGATGACAAAAGTGAGTACTATAGCTGCATACTCATCTATGACCCTGCTTTAGAAATGACATGGCAGCCTCTGCAGTTTGGGCACAATTAGGGACCTCAAAAGTGATTGTTATACCACATATGAAATCTTCAAAGTTGTCCAGGAGTGAGTAGATTTATTCAATGAAGGAACAGCATAATCCAGATTTAAAGTCCAGAGGAAAGCAATAAGAATTGTGAGAAGTTTACGAAGCATGACCTGTGAGAAAAAGTCGAAGGAAGTGGGCTTAGTTAGTTAAGAAAAGTGAAGAGGTCATGGTGACTGTCTTCCAATGTCTAAAATGTTGTTACCAAGGGAATGGAGATCAATTACTCTCTCTGGCCACTGGGGGAAGGACAAAAAAGAAACCAGCTCAATGTTAGCAAAGTATCTCTGGTTAGATATTAGGAAGAAGTCCTGGAACAGTTACCTAGGGAAACTGGATTCTATTTCATTGGAGTTTTTTGGGTTTTTTAAACAGGTTAAACTTTTGCCAGATATAATCTAGGCCAGTGGTGCTCAATCTTTTGTCCCTGAGGGCTAGATAAATGACATTTAGCCAGTCCATAGGCCAGATTGGGCGCCATGCCCCCTTCCTTCCCCTGCTCAGCCCCACGCCTTCAGTCTAGCACACATGATGTCTGGGCCATTGGGCTCCCCACTGGGTCCAGAAATTTGACAGGAGAACAACAATTAGTTGCCAGCGCTCCTGTTACCAAATTTGTGGACCCATGGGAAGCCCTGTGGGCCAGATGTGGCCCATGGACTTGGGGTTGAAAACCCCTGGTCTAGGTATACTTGGCCCTGCCTGAGTGTATATAACCTCTCAAGGTGTCATTGAGAGGTCAGGTGCTGGTGAGGAAGCTCCTATGTGACATCAGACGTTTGTATGCTACTGGATGGTTGTACGGCGGGTGTCTCACATCTTCAGTTAGTCTCAATCATTCTATCCTGCTGGCCACTGCTCTTCTGATGTGAGGTGAAGAGATGCCAGCCAGCAGGTACACACTGTTTAGGCTGGTAGTCTTCAGACATTCTGTGATGCATCAGCAGCTATCACTCAGAATGGGGTCCTGGTGCATAGCATGTATGCATCCAATACAAGGCATGCATACTTGGCAGAAGAGAAGCTGAGAGCCAGAGCCAGGGTGAAAAAAATACTTGACAGCAAAAAAATGGACATTCCAATGGCCAAGTTTTTACCACCAGGGGCTAATGAACCATGGCAAAGGTGGCGATGTCTCAAGCGCCTACATGCTGGAGTTGGATGCTCCAAGAAACTAATGAAGAAGTGGAGCTATACCATTGGTTCAATCACCTGTGACTGCTGCACAGAGCCTCAGACTGTGCAACACCTGCTGCAGTGTCCTGCTGCTTGAAGGCACATGTACAATGAAAGAACTTGCAGAGTACAATAAATGAACACAAGCAAGTGTAACAAAATGGTCAAATGTGGTGTAGAGACACGAGAAGAAGACCTCTGAAGGGTCCCTTTCAGCCCTCTACAGTTCTATGATCCTAAACAAAGGGGGATAACAACTTTAACAATTCTAGTTTGATGGAAGTATTATTTGCTATCTTATATGTAATGTGCACTGTTATTGTTTGTTGTTTGGGTTGATTCCGAAGTATATTTGCCATGTGTGTATTACTGCTGGCCTGTGAGTTATTTGCTGTGGCTGAATTTGCACTTTCTCTGTATTCCTCAAGAACAATTAGATCCTGAAGGGTTTTCATAACCCAGTGTGTTTAAACTTTTCACTGTATGTGAAATATGCTTGCCAGATACGTTTTTGAAGCTCTTATCATCAGACACTGAGTACCACATTCACTTGATTCTAAAACAAGTTCTCCCCCCTCCCCATTTAACATGGGCAAAAATGCTCTTGTCTTAAAATCACGTACAAGGGTGGTAGGGGGAAGGCAGCTTTAGGGGCTTGGGGTTCAGCCCCTTCTTGGGACTGGGCCATAGTTGCAGTTGCTGCCTGTTCCCCCTACCCCTGCTGCCTCTGTACCTCACTGTCTCCCCTCTGCAGCCTCTTCTCTCCGTTTCCCTGCCTGCAGCCTCTGCTCCCCTACCTGCCTCTCTCCACCCTCCTCTTACCCTTGCTTCATGCAGGCAGGTGTTTGACCCCACTACACCACCTGACTCCCCACTGCCTGCCCCCTGCAGAGGTGGGCGGGATTAATTAAAGATGACTTTCCAATAATTAGATTCTATACATGGAAAATTATAACAAATTTATGCATTCTCTGTGTATTGAATCTAATTATTGGGGAGGGGAATAATCTTAAATTCAGGGTTGTCTTAGATTCAAGTAAATATGGTGATATCTTTTGCTGACCCTGTATTTTGGATATTTGATATTTCTGCTTTTTGAAATCTTTAGAATGGCAGTTTTGCTTGATGTTACTACTGGAAAAATTCAATACACTTTTTATTAAAAAGCCCACATCTTTAAATTTTATGTATACTTGAGTATAATGAATATATATTTCTAAGGGGATGAATACTGCATAGCTTCATATGTAGCTTGTTTTGATGACATATGCATATAATTTGAGAATTGCTTTTATGCAATATATAGTCCGTAGAAGCCATTATTCAAAATAAGGTCTTAGGATTCAAGCATTCAAGTACTTTCAAATGTACAGCTTCCTATCATAATTAGTCTACTTAATTCTATAGGAGTAACTAAGGTAGTAAATACTTCACCTTGCAGCTAATATTTTCTGGGCAAGGTTCTAATATTGTATGTATGAAGTCTGTTATACATAAGTAGTTGGCATGATTTTTTTTCTGGAATAAATCCATTCCAACTATTTTGTCAAGTAAAACTATTCCTGTATTTAATTGTGACGATGCTGGCCACAACTTCATATCTGAGATCTATTTTACTCTTAACACAAGGATTTGGCCTCTTTGTTTTTCAAGAACAATACAGCTTGTCATTCTCAAAATTACAGCACTTATTGTTTGAACACAGAGCGAATTTTCTAAGTACGTCTCTTAGTTTAGAAGTAAACATTAATTAAAACCTGGTCTTTAAAGAAATTTAGCATCTGTGTCAATCTTTTGTTCATCTGAAATGGCCCTAACAATGACATAATTCATACTTTTTGAATGTACCATGTAGTTAAAATTATAAACTGAATTTTGTGAACTATATTTGAAGGCAGTAGTTTTTTCTTATGTTATTAATGACTGTACCTCTGATATTTTTATATGAACTAGAGAAAAACTTCAGTTAACAGCTCAGGTAACTCCTAAACAGGCCTTTGCAACATCAGATGTAACTCAACCACTTGTAACATTTCCTCTACAGGAAATTCTCATGCAATAATTCTGTTGGGTTTAATAATTTAGCAGTATGTTTACCATATACCAAGATTTCTTTCTGGTAGATAATTTGCCACATGCACACTGAGATCACTCCGCTGAGATATCTAAGGCAAGAATGCTTGGCAGCCATTAATACACATGGTTCCTATTTCTAAGAACCCTGGACTTCAGAAAAGTAGACTTTGACTCACTCGGGTAACTGATGGGCAGGATCCCCTTGGGAGGCCAGTCTGAGGGGGAAAGATATCCAGGACAGCTGGCTGTACTTTAAAGAAACCTTACTGAGGGCACAGGAACAAACCATCATGATGCACAGGAAGACTAGCAAGTATGGCAGAATACCAATTTGGCTTAGCAAGAACTTTTCTGTGAGCTAACACACAAAAAGTAAACTTACAAGAAGTGGAAACTTGTACAAATGCCTGGGGAGGAGTATAAGAGTATTGCTCAGACATTTAGGGATGAAATTGGGAAGGGCAAAGTATAATTGAAGTTGCAGCTAGCAAGAGACAAGAAGGGTAACAAGAAAGGTTTCTATATGTATGTCAGCAACAAGAGGAGGACCAGAGAAAGTGTGGGTCCTTTAATATATGGGGGAGGCAACCTAGTGACAGATGATGCAGAAAAGGCCTTTTTACCTCAATACCTCAATACCCTTTTTACCTCAGTCTTCACAAGCAAGGTCAGCTTCCAGACTACTGCACCTGGCAGCATAGTTTGGGGAGCAGGTGAGCAGCTGACAGTGGTGAAAGAACAAGTTAGGGACTTTTTAGAAAAGTTGGATGTGTAAAAGCCCCAGGGGCTGGAT
This sequence comes from Gavialis gangeticus, assembly GCF_001723915.1. Classification (NCBI taxonomy): domain Eukaryota; kingdom Metazoa; phylum Chordata; order Crocodylia; family Gavialidae; genus Gavialis; species Gavialis gangeticus. The sequence continues at coordinate 39,555,269 of NW_017729004.1, read as the reverse complement.
GTGATGTACCCTAGGGTGCTGAGGGAGTTGCCTGCTGTGACTGCAGAGCTTCTGGCCATTACCTTTGAAAACTCATGGTGATTGGGAGATGTCCTGGATGATTAGAAAAGGGCAGCTACAGTGCTTATCATGGAGCAAGGGAAGAAGAAGAATCTGGGGAACTAAAGACTCGTCAACCACACTTCACTCCCTGGAAAAATCATGAAACAGGTCCCCAAGGAGTTCATTTCTAAGCACTTGGAGGATAAGAAGGTAATTAGGAACAGTCATCATGGATTTACTAAGGGTAAATCATGCTTGACCAATCTGATTGTCTTCTATGATGAAATGAATGGCTCTGAATTCAGGGAGAGCACTGGACATGATATACCTTGATTTTGGTAAGGCTTTTGTTATAGTCTCCCACAACATTCTTGCAAGCAAGCTAAGTACAGGTTGGATTAGTGGACTGTAAGGTAGATAGAAAACTGGATGGATCACCAGGCTCAAAGGGTAGTAATCAGTGGTTCAATGCCTAGTTGGCAGCTGGTATCAAGTGGAGTGCCCCAGTGGTTGGTCTTGGGGCTGGTTTTGTTCAATATCTTCTTCAATGACCTGGAAGATGGGATGGATTTCATCCTCAGCAAATCTGCAGATGATACCAAGCTGTGGGGAGCCATAGATATGCTGGAGGATAGGGCTAAGATTTAGAGAGACCTTGACATATTAGAGAATTGGACCTTAAGATATCTCATGAGAAGGGACCTACTGAATTCGCAAAATCTGGCATTGCCTGTGAAATCTCAGTAATGCCCATGGAATCTGCAAAATCCATGGGGAAAAAAAAATACTGAGCACTGTGGTATCTTGTTAGGGCCAGGAGGAAGGGAGGGGGGCGGAGAGCCTGCCCACTCTAAGGGCTACCTGACTTGTGGCCCTTCCCCTCTCCACCAATTGGTGGTGAGGGGCAGAGCTTCATGACTGATAGCTCTTGCAGCCCATCATGCTGAAGGGCATGCCCCCCACAGACAAGTAGTGGTGAGAAGTGGGGCCACTGGGACCCCTCAGCCAATCGGGGTGGGGGCATCTTGCTCCACCCACAAAATGGTTGCCAGGGCCCACAGTCTGCCCATGAAATTGGGGGACAGCCCCACAAATTAGGTAGCCCCCTACTCATAGGCTTCAATAAGGACAAGGGTGAAGTCCTGAACTTAGGACAGAACAATCCCAAGCACCAGTACAGGTTGGGGACTGACTGGCTAAACAGCAGCTCTTCATTAAAAAACCTAGTGGTTGCAGTGGACAATAAGCTGAATATGAGCTGACAGCTAACAACATACTGGGCTTCATTAGTAGGAGCATTGCCAGTAGATCAAGGGACGTGATTATTCCCCCCTGTTAAGCACTTGTGAGGCCACATCTGGAGTATTGCATCCAGTTTTGGTCCCCTCACTGCAGAAAGGATATGGACAAATTGGAGCGGATCCAATGAAGGGCTGTAATGGTGGAAATCGGGGCTTGGCTCGTTTAGTTTATGTTAAGTAGGTCAACAGATAACCTTTATCTGACCCACCCTCAAGAGACCCTGGAATAGAGTGCTGTGCACACACCCACGTGCCATGTGCAGAGCCCTGGCGTGCCAGGTGAACTACCCCTATAAAGAAACTGTGTGTGTCTGGGTATGTGTGGGGCTGGGAGCATCTGAGCTTGGTGTGTAGGGTGCATGTGTGTGGCTGAACTGCGTCCAAGTATTTTGTGACCTGGTCATGGAAGGCCACCAGGTTGGTGTGACAGGACCTGCCTCTAATGAACTCGTGTTTGTTGCCCCTAAGCATACACTCCCCTGCTTGCCCCTCGCAGATGTGTACCTGGATAATTTTCTCAAAGAGCTTTTCCAGGACCAAGGTAAGACTAACAGGCCTATAATTTCCTGGGTCCTTCTTCCTCCCTTTTTTGAAAATGGGGACCACACTGGCCCTTTTCCAATCCTCTGGCACTAAATTGATAATTAACCCCCAACAGAACAATGACAATGTTTAGCGGGCTGGGGCACATGATGTCTGAGGAAAGGCTGAGGGAACTGGGCTTATTTGATCTGGAGAAAAAAAGAGTGAGGGGGGATTTAATAGCAGCTTTCCAGTCCCTGAAAGGGGATTTCCAAAGAGGATAGCCTTAGACTGTTCTCAGTGGTGGCAGATGACAGAACAAGGAGCAATGGTCTCAAGTTGCAGCAAGCGAAGTGTCGGTTAGATATTAGGAAAACCTTTCTCACAAGAAGAGTACTAAAGCACTGGAACAGGTTACCCAGGAAGGTTGTGGAATCTCCATCCTTGGAGATTTTTAAGATCCAAGTAAAGCTTTGGCCAGGATGATATAGTTGGGGATGGTCCTACTTTGAGCAAGGGTTTGGATTAGATGACTTTCTGACATCCATTCCAACCCTAATTTTCTATGATTCTTTGATTCCAAAATAGTTCTTTCTGTCCATTTTCAAATTGCACCAGTTGCCCAAGCAACAATATGGCAATAATTCAATTACAAATTGAATTGCTTTTTGCTGCTTTGGGGGCATTAGAGCCCAATTTAACTGTGTGCAATGTTGTGGCAGCCTTGTGCTCCTTTAGTGTACTAGTGAAGCTAACATAATAAAAGATAATCAAAGGTGAATACTATGTGGCTTTAAATTCATAGGACTATCACATGGTAGCTTCCTATTTGGGTCAATGCAAGACAATCCAAAATTAGCTTTCATTTTTTGTTAGATGCGCCTTCATCTGTTTCCTGTTGCTCTGGCAATGTGCTGGTCAATCTAAAGAGTAGTCTGAATGATAGGCCATTGGTGTCTGATGGACAATTACTTTCAGACAACAGGAAATTGTATCTTTGTATTGGCTTAACCTCTGTCTTATTTTGAATTCTTCCTACCTTTGCTGTTGATGAGGAATGGAAAAGTACTGAGAGAAGCATATATGTGTCAGGACAGGATGGGGGATGTGGGTGAAGACCGAGTGGCAACAACAAGGCGGCCTTCAGGATAAGCTTATCAGAAGACAACTTGAGAAAACTGTGCTTGGTTCAGCAAACAACAGGATGAGTCGCTGTCAGACTGCCAAGAGTATGTTACCGGGCAGGTTGACCTGTATGTACCTTACTAGTATATAAAGGGGTCTGTGCTTTGCTCTCATTGAGAATTAGCTGCCCCTTGCTTCTTCTCCTGTGGCCTTGCAAAATAAAGCGCTTCTGACAGCCAAACACTGATCCTGTCTGAATTTCTACATCACTGTGTATGAGCACCATTCTGGGAGCAGGCCTAAGTTCTGAAGCCAGTTGTAGAAAATAGTGATAGGGTTTTTCAGTTCTCTATGGTGTTGTTTTATCTGGCACACTAACAGATATGACACCATCCTCTGAGAATAGCTCCCAACTAACTTATTTACCCTCCATCTTGTATGCAGTAATACAGAAACTACAAAACTTAGAGCAAGCCAGTGAAATAGCAGAGCTATATAGCCATTTGTTTCTTGCTGTCCTCTGTTCAGGCCTACCCAATTTGGAATCTTGGAAAATGTACCCCTGGCACATTTCTGCCTCATTAGCAGGAGTTTCTTCAGGTGCAAAGGGCCCTAAAGGGATGGGCAAAGGGTTCTGGAGAGCTAGGTCAAAGGAAGTTACAGGGGGACTACAAAAGAGGTTAAGAAGTGAGATCAGAGAGATGAAAAACAAGGAGGCTAGCATGGCTGCTGACAGAATGGAGAAGGGCCCCTTAGCAAGGCTAGTCAGGGTTTAGATATGTGCACGTCAGAAAATAGTCACAGAAGTGATTTCTCATTATATCACAATTGCTTATCTGGCATTCTACTGCACTTAAATATTATTTTACTTATGTTGCCTTGACTGCTTATCAAGATCTTGATTCCGTATATGGCTTGGGGCATGACACCTAAGCCCAGCCTTAGCATTTACCCATCAGAACAAGGCTATTTCCCACTAGCACGCTGGGCTCAGTGCACATACAGGTATTGGCTCACATATAAACTTTTCACATGTGGTACTCCATGTTGTGTAAAACTGTAAAGACCATGATTTCTGACTTCCTCAAAATATTCAATTTCTAAATGATTGCTTATGATATACCCACAAAAGGGAAAGCTAAATACAGGTAAATTATTCTTAATGGAGGCTATTAATGTGTATTGACATGGCATGCTGGAAGGACATTTTTAAAAATCATTATCATCTTCTCTCTTCTATCAACAACATGAATGTTAATTCAGATTAAAGATGAATATTAAGCAAAGATTTGATGTATTATATTACATGGGAAAATGGGCTACAAAGTTAATTTACATTGAACTGTATTAGTATTACTCTTCCTTCAGCTGGAGTTTAACGGCCGGCCGGGCAGTCAGAGAGGCAGTAACCGTTGAAGAGCTAGACACACACGCACACACGTCAACTGAAGGCAAGGCCGTGGGTTCAGTTGTGTCTGGAGCGGTAGCAGCCTAGGGCCGGGAGAGCAGGCGCTCCTGTGGCCCTCTTGCCTCTCACGGGCTGCAGCCTCTGTCCGCGGTTTGGCAGGAAGGCGTTTCCACGTGTCCTGGCCCCTGGCTCCCTTCTCACCCGCGCCTCGGCTGCAGCCGCCTGGAGTCGGAGCGCCCCCGCACTTCCCCGGCCGGCCGTGCGTGCGTGCAGGAAGCCTCCTCCCGCTCCCCGCGCGCGGCTGGACGCTGCGTGTCGCGCCCAGCCAGCAGATGTCTCTATTATCCTCATCTCAGATGATCCCCAGTAAGTTCCTCAGTGCGGGGATTTATTTCTTATTTCTCCGCGAGCTGGAGAGCCGCTCGGCTGCGCCCCCGGGCAGGCCTCCTCCAGCACTGGACAGCGCCTCCCCCGCCGGCTGCGCGGCTGTCGGTGATTGACAGCGGGCGCGGCCAGCCCGGGCCCGGAGGCGGGAGAGCACCTGGGCGCGGGGCGGCGCGGCGCGGGGCGGGGCAG
>NW_017729004.1:39549335-39549866 GCF_001723915.1 Gavialis gangeticus | reverse complement strand
GAGCTGCGGCGGGCCAACTGCTCGGCGCGCTACGAGCTGGCCAGCCCGGGCGGCCGGTCCCGGCCCGGCTCGCACCCGGCCCTGCACGGCGCCCTGGACACGCTCACCCGCGCCGCCAACTTCCTCAGCGCCATCCTGCAGAGCAACCGGTCCCGCGAGCAGAGCTGGCGGGACGACGCGGAGTGGTACCGCGCCCTGATCCGCAGCCTGCTGGAGGGGGACCCCCGCATCTCGCGGGCCGCCATCACGCTGGGCCTGGAGCCCCTGTCGTCCGCACCGCGGGTCGTGCTGCAGGCCAGCCGGCACGAGAGCCGCATCCTGCTGCAGGACCTGCCGGCCGGCGCGCACCGCCTGCACAACGCCTCGCTGGACACGGAGTGGTTCCACGGCCTGCGGCGCAAGTGGAAGCCGCAGCCGCACCCGCAGCCGCAGCCGCAGCCGCACAGGAAGGCGCTCGGCCCGGGCCCCAAAACTTTGGAGAGCGGCTGGAGGCGGCGGGACAGCCCCGCGGCCGACAGGAGTCACGTCAGG
>NW_017729004.1:39523427-39549276 GCF_001723915.1 Gavialis gangeticus | reverse complement strand
CTGGAGGCGGCGGGACAGCCCCGCGGCCGACAGGAGTCACGTCAGGTGGTCCTCCCCGTACCTGGAGTGTGAGAATGGGAATTACAAACCCGCCTGGCTCGTGACTCTCTCCACAGCTTTCTATGGGCTGCAGCCAAACCTGCTTCCCGAGTTCAGGTAGGCAAAGGTCTCCCCCCTGCTCCCTTACTAGGCACAGGGGTGCTGGAAACCGCCTGCTTGTTCAGGGCACCTCCACCGGTTCTGGACTAGCTACCTGGTCCAAGCCCCCAGCGACGTGAGCTTGCCTTCAGAGGTAGTAGCCTCTTGGCCAAGCCTTGCCTTGGCATGTGCCAGGGTGCCATTCCTTGGTATGTTACAGTCTATAAACCACTGGGTTTTGTAAAATCACCTCTTTGAGCGGGGTGGTCTGTTCCAGGGCAGAATGCAGGGGCTGTTTCTGTGTGGAGAAGCCAGGAGAAGCTGCCAGTTGTAGTTATTTCTAACTGCAGGAGGAATGCAGACTTGGTAGTTAGTTTGCTGATGTGTTATTAGTTACTCCAGTGTATAATTAAAACTGGCACAATCCCAGCCATAAATCTAACCAGCCAGAACACATTATTTTTATCCTGCAGACTGCAATTTATAGTCTCCCAAACTCATCTTCTTGGAGGTGTGCTCAAACTTGGACAGTGCACTTACAGGTAAATAAACCTGCTGGGTTTGTAGTCCCAAGACAGTGCAGTGCGTGTGCTTAGAGCCTTAAATGCTGGCAGGTCATTACATTTATGTATATTCTTCACTTAAAAATATCAGTGGCCTTGTTATTTCAAAGCACAACGTGATTTTTGGGGTATTCAGGAAATTGCCATCTACTCTCCTACTGCTGTCTAGTTTGCCACTGAGCTCTGAGGGGTATTCAGAGTCAGAGCAGAGAGAAGAGCTCAGAGACTGAAATCTTGACCTTTGACATCAGCAGGAGATTTGCTTGAATCAGGATAGATCCTACGGACAGAGACCACAGAAACTTCAGGTTTCGGACAAGGAACTTTTGCAGCTGGGTAGTGCTTGCTGCATTTTGCAGTTCCTCTGAGTTTCCCAGAGGAACTGCAAGACTGCATTTCTTTGAAGTGGGTGGTGGTCTTTCTGTGGAGAAGACAGCGGTGCAGTTGACCAGCAGAGGTCATCCTGGTAGTGGCACAAAGAACTTCCTGCACACCTGTGGCTTTCCTAGTGCCTTCTCTTTACACATGTTCTGCCTAGCATGTTGGCATAAACTTAATTAACTAAATGCAAAATCCATTGCAACCCTGACATGCAAATATATTTTGGGGTTGTTATTTTTTTTCACCGAAAGGATCTTGGAGTGGTCCATGCTCGTTTTATTGTGTGGAAAGGTTAAAATTAAAGGTGAATATTTCACTATTTTGGAAAAGACAAGTGAAACACAAGTTACATTGAATCTTTCTTAGAAAACTGGTTTCTGTAATGTTTCATATAAAGAGGAGGGGGGGCGAGGAGGAGTATATTTGTAGTGTCAAGGCCAAATGTTCAATTTATTGCTGTTCCCAATTTGAGGAAAGATATGTGTAAAAATCTTGCAATTTTAAAATAAAGCTACAAAAGCATTCTACAGCATGTTGGAAAAATAGGTATAGCTTCCTAGCTATGTAGGAATGTCTGGTAAGTAAGTAATGCCTGGCTATCTTCTTTTCTAATTACTCAAGTTAGATATGGTAACATTTATTTTTAGAATTCTTACATTCAAATTTAGGCAGCAGAAACTATAATTTATTTTACAAAAAGAAGTCCATTAAAATTATATTATTGAGCAAAGTGAAAAATCTGATGTAATCATTATAATATGTATTAGTATTAATTGCCATAAAGTGCTTCTCAAAATAGGTTTTTTATTTCCCATCGCCATCTGTCATTGACACAAGTTGGTTTAATTTTTTAAATTTTTATTTAAAGCCTATATGTGAAAAGGGGGACATGCTAAGCTTTTTCTTTAAAAAAGCGACATTGTTTCTTCCCAACAAAATGTCTCTAGGAACAACTAATTAAGGACACATTACTGCTTCAGTTCACATGCTCCTTCCATGTGATTTTCTAGTATGAGAGCAAAGCAATTATTTGGTGCATGTTCACTCTAAAATGTCTTCTAAAATTTCATATACTCTCTTCCTTGCTCACTTTTTGTTATGACATTGGCTGCATAGTATACTATATTGGAAGAGAGTTTTCTTGATGGAGGTGTGGCAGTTTTTTTAGGGTTAAAAAGTAAGAGCTAGCCCCTTTGCTTGTGTTAATTGCATATGCATTCATATGCAAGCACATAGCAGAAGGAGAGGGATACCATCCTATGTTAAAACATTGGGCTAAACTTTCCTTTCAATTACACCCACTGAGCACTTTTATAAAAGTCAAATGATTGATTCAGATATACATAGGAGGAATAGAAAACAGAGTTTGCCCCTCACAGGAGCATTGCCACTCAGATAGCAAGGGTATGTAACCATTGCTATTTGTGTCCAGGAGTTGTCACTGTTTGGAGACAGACATCTTCTCAATGACATTCTTGAAATGTAAGCAAAACATTCTTCCATAAAGGCCACCATACTCTGTGCTACTGGAGTGCGTTGCACAGGGTGAACCTTCTAATGAAAACATCTCAATGTCTGTGCTAAAGAGCATTTCCCAGAAATAGGCAGCTCAACTGTCTGAGGTGAGGGCCAAGAAAAATTTGGGAACACTTGATTCAATAATTGTCTTAATACTCGTCAATATTAAGATGAAGCCAGTAGAGCAGGATCCTTTCGCTGCATTTTTAAGATTGCCATTGACTAAGTGGTTCTGTAATAACTTGATCTCTTATTTCCTTAGGAAAAAACACCATATTTTAGCTTTTACTTTTGGCGTTAAAGTTTAAAAAGGGACTGCTTATTACACAGTGGCAATGACATGGAATTATTTTACTGTTTAGGAAACCCTGCAGTTCATAGCAAAGAGGGCACTTTTATGTAGGCAAAATGCATCCTAGATGAAATTGACTGTCCCTAGTTCCTTCCTTACAGGGTCTGACTAATGGGAATTGTGGGGTAGAGTTTTCACGAAGTGTCTGCAGTGACAGGACTGTAATTCAAGCCTTTTTCAGGGGCTTTTCCTGCCTGTGGTGGTATGGTCATAAGGTTTGCATTTTCATGAGCCTTGTATAATACTTTCCATCTGATTTCCAAACTTCTGTTATATGTAGGCATGGGAATACCTTCGGTGGTACACAGAGGTCTAGAAGCTTTGTGTTCCACTGGTTGGATATGCTGCTTCAACTAGGTTAATAAGAACAGTTATTCACAGGCTTGGCAAAGCACTGCTGTCTGGTGCAATATTATGAGGTAGTACTGAAAAGGACCTCAGGGGTGATGTAATCCTCATCCTTGCTATTGGAGGCACCATATGATAGAATTGGTTTCATAAATTTATCAAACTCTATCTTTAAAGCAGTTAAGTATTTTTCCTGTAACCCATTTGGAAAGTTGTTAAAGAATCTCACTGCTTTAATGTTTAGGGACTTCTTCTAACTCCTAACCTAAATTTATTCATGGCCAGCATATACTCATTTGTTCTTGTGCCAACATTTATCCTTTACCTCAGGGCTGTCCAACTAATGGTCCATGGGCCACATGGGGCTCACAAGAGGTAAGTTGCAGCCCCAGGTTCCTTCTTGGCCACCACTGTCCCCATCACTCTGGCTGCCTGGCATAGGCGGTGGAAGGGGGGGGTCTAACAGGGCTTAGCCCCCCCAAACATGGGGCAGTGGTAGGTCTGCAAAGCAGCACAGCCACAGGCTTCTGGTGGCTGCATCAGGGATGGGGAATGAGTGGGGCTGGGGCAGGCACTGCACAGCTGGCAGGGCGTGGGACTGAGCTGTGAACGGCTCATTGGGAGCGCAGTTCCTGCTGCTGTGAGCACCCCAGGAGGCATGGCGCTGTGTGCCCCGGATCTGCATGGGGCAGGGTGGGCTGCGACTTGCTGCAGGCAGGGGCCAGGGTGGCACCAGGCTCTTCCTGGTGGGGGCGGGCTGCAGCCACAACTTCAGTCTGCCCTGGCCTGCACAGACCCAGAGGCACATGCTCCCTATGCTTCCCAAGGTGTGTGCAGTGGCGGGAGCTGCCACCCTCTGCCTGTGCTGGATGCCCTCCGAATGAGCCACTTGCGGATCTGTTCTGCGCCCTGCCCTGGCTGCGCAGGGCAGGGCCTCAATCTTCCCTCTCCCCCTGTCCCTTCCCCCACAGACTTATCTGCTAAGGGCGGGGTGCATGTACGCACATGTTCAGTCCCCTACCCCCCTCAAAATGTTTCTCCCTCTGTCTATGAACAGTAGCCGGAGCCTTTGGGCTCCTTCTCCCCCCTCTGGCTTCCAGTTCCTGCTCCCGCCCCAGAGGGTAGGGCAGTGTGGGTAGAGATCTGAGGGTGAGGCTCATGCTGTGTGGACATGTGTTGAAGTGGGAGGAAGGGGGTGTGCAGGCACATGGTACATCAGGGAGGTGCTGTCCAGTGGGTAGTTCAGGGTACCCATGACTCTGGCTCACATGAGTGCTGCCCCTGCTGGTGTGGCCTATGGCCCTTGGCTACTTAGAAGCTGGACAGCTGTGATTTAGCCTAAATAGCTCATTCCCCCACCCCTGGTGTTTACTCCCTCACCCCCTATATCCCTACATTTATAGATGTCAGTCACATCTCCTCTTAGTCTGTGTTTTCGTAAATTGAATAAGTCAAACTCTTAGTCTCTTCGCAAATTCCAGGCCCTACATTTTGTAGCAGCCATTCTGCAGCTATTTCAGTTTGAGTTTAACTTCCTTGAACATGGTGATGAGAATTATTCTGGATGAGGTAATGCCTTGTACAGTGGCATTGATACTTCCCTGACTCTACTGTACTAATGGCTCCCTTTTTGGTTTTCTGTAGTCTCTTGAGTACAAACCTTGATATGCTGCCATTATTGGAAATGGTCATATCTGTTACTCATGGGAGGTTTTTTACAGCAGGTCTGAATATCTTCAGGGTCTGGGTTACTCTCTCTTTGCGTTAAGTATGTATTTCCAAGCTTCCTTTTAAATAGAACTGTTGGGAGAGTGTGTATGAATGATGGTTATTTGGCAATGCATGACCATTCTCAGCAAGCTGACAAATTAGCTTGAATGATGCTGTGTTCTGGAACATTTACAGAAACCTCACTCTCAAATTTGGCTGCACCAGGTATTATCATTTTTATTTTTGTTGTCTGTCTTCCTGGCATACCATCCTTATCACTGATTATTAGAAAGATATCCCTTGGTCCATCGAGCACTTTTGCTGCATAGTCAAACCCAGTCATTCCTTCTACAAGGACGGTGGAATTCACGGGATCACCATTATGTGATCAGTGGGAGTTGGGCGTGGCCTGTCTTGGCCTATATAGTAAGGTGTTCAGCGGAGGGTGTATGGCTGAAGAAAATAAAGCAACATGCACAGTGTGTAATTTCCCAGGATGTATTTTACTGTAGCTTCTTAAATATAACAGAGGAAAAAATGTTAGCACAACAGCTTCAAAAGTGGATTTAAATAAGTTCTGAAAACATGAAAGACAGTCTCTAGACTATTAATTTCCACTTATAAATGTGTTTTAAATCCTTCCTTAAATTATTTCCCACGTATAAACTAGTTTTCTAATTTCTAATTCCCTAACATCTTTAATCCTCTTTCTCCTATTTCAAATTGTGAAAGAAAGATCACTCCATTAGGATAAGGGTTATGGCTTATTATATTGATGTATACCTTCTGAAAATTCTGTGAAGTGGTGGCATTACCATTTCCTTACACAAGGATACCAGTGCCCATCTGAAGATGGGGAGGGGGAAGGCTTGGGTAGGTTTAGAATCAACTCTGAAGATGAGAAAAGGGCCATTTATTTCTGCGAAACTTTCAAAAGTTTTGGCTTCCTGGTCATGAAAAGAGATTGTAGAGGCCTGTTATTGTCTACTTAGAGCAGTGTCCACAGTGTATTATTTTTCCTCTAGCTATTCAATAATGCTTCATACTGTTTAAGATGTCACAGAGTATGGATAAAAATAGAGGCAAGGGAACAGTAGCAATAACAATAATGTATAAATCTATATATTAACAATACTGCTTGATTCGCTGCCGGAAGCACAACAAACATGGGTTTTTCTGAGGGAACAGGATTGAATTACATGCTACCATTTTTGCTGGTTATTTTGATTTAGAATAGAGCACAGAAGACTAGAGGAAGCTTATTCTGTGGGTAAACTCCTACTACCCCTACAGGGGGAGGGGGAGGGATTTATGTCCTGTGGAGGGAAAGTCTGGAAGTAAGTTCTTGAAAGTCTATGAAAATCAAACCTCTGCCCCATGATTTTGTTTTTTATTTCTTTTGCCCACAATGTCAGCTTGCAGATGCAGAAGCCCCCACATGAAGGGCTGTCCTTGATGATGGAATTCAGCCAAGTAGTAATTTAAGCAAGAAAAACTATTTAAGTAGCTCTTTTGATTAAATTACGGAGAAATCCCCAGATATGTACCAATGCATTCCATATATCTGAAGGCAGGTGAGAATCCTAAATAATCTCATTGACAACACAGGCTTCAGATCTAACTACTCCACATTTTGTAATACTTTTTCAAATGGCCCCAGGGATTTCCTCTGCAGGTGAATCCTAATTTATGTGCCAACATTCCTATACCCTGTACTCTAATTACAGTTATTTTTAATGAAAGCTGGTGCTCTTATGAAAATGCATGCTGAAAAACAGCAGCAATTCTACTACTAAGGCCTTAGAAAAATATGTATCTCTGCTATTAGTGAAAGCTGAATTGTAGAGAGGAACAGATCAAAATCCAATTCTCTTCTATGTACAGAATAAGTCCCTAGAGCCATCTATAGCTCCAAGTGGACACATACATATACAGATAAAGGTTAACATTTAAAAAATGGCTGGGTGATTTAGGGACATAAAGCCCCCCTAAAGTCTTTAACTCTGAATGATATTTAGGCTTGAAAGTCTCTTGGGAAGTCTTCAGTTCTACATTAAGGCTTTTAAAAAAGTAAATGGTAATATATATTTTGGATGCCTCACTAGGATACCTTGACAAAACCAGATTCTCAGAAGCTGTTAACATCGACCCACAGAAATTCGAGATTGTTTAATGAGTCTCAGATTGGACATCTCCAAATCAGGATGCTCAAAATCACTACTCACTCTTGAAAACCTAGGCTATACTGCTTGCATTCTATACAAAGGAGATGAGGATTTTCCATATATAGTGTATATATGTCATGTATATATAATACTGCTGAAATCTTTACAAAGGAAGGATATAATTTGGTCAAGTTGTCCACATGATGTATATTGTTAAAGGTTGTCTTCTCTTCATATGCTTATCTCTCTCTAAATTCCTGGAGATCTTACTGATTCTCTATCCCTACATCCTCTTCACTAATAGAATTGTTAGCTTATATGGGTAGACTATAAGCAGAACTGATTACACGATTAGAAGAACTTGCTTCTTAGTCATGTGTTTGGCATCCCTTCATCCTATTTGTCTGTAACACTTACCTGTCCAAAAATAAATATACAGAAGCAAAAGACAGCCTCTGCACTCTTGCTCAACTGAGCCCTGCCCTCATTGCCAAAAAAGACTCTCTAGATCTTTGAGACAAGTATAATGTTTGTCACTGTTTAAGTCTTCGGCAAATCATACTGTGTGGCTCTGCTTTTAAGCAATATGAGAAAAAGGGAACCTGCACTTTCAGTTTATAATGTGCACTAATGTAAAAAAAATCCTTCAGATATCTGGTTTTTTTACAACACATTGTTACAATGAAATATTATAACTACTGAAACTATCAAGATAGCTAGTAGGCTGGGAAAACAAGCTTAAATCAATTTTTGGCACAGATTTCAAAGCAGACAGAATGCCAACAAACAGTGGTACTGAAAATTAAGACAGACATAAAAGCCTCTTAAATCAAACCTTCTGACCTGATGGAAAATCCTCGATGACATCATTCTTTAACAATTACCCATTATACATAATTGTAACTAATAATTTCTCATCTCTGAAAATCCAAAATGTTAAACATGAAACTCAAAGTAGTATTTTTTGTGTCAACATTGTAAAACAACGATACAAGACAAATATTTATAGTCATAAGAAGATTAGCTTTCAATGGATAAAATACACTTGTTTTCCAGATGGTCTATAATTACCATTAATATTATTATTATCACCATGGTTTGGGTTGGCTAAGTAGGGCTCTCAGTTGGCTAAAAATCAGACTGATGTTATGCCGACAAGTTAAGTTTTCCTATTGTGCTGTTCATACTTGTCTTGAACACTTACACCCAGACAGCAAAGCAAAAATTATTCATAGTTCAATAAATATAATGTTTAGAAGTAGTTGATCCCTATATGTACTAGGATGTCTTCTTCCGTATGTTCCCTTTTCTGAATACTGAATCAAAAATAACTAAACATGTAGGTGGTTAACCAGTCTGTGCTAACTACTGTATTAATCCCAACTGCATTACAGAAATATGTCATCATTTACATTTCAGGATACTTATATATCATATGGTGTGGCATACATCTGTGATGGATGTGCTGCAAGTGGCAGGTTGTCCTAAATGGATGCTGTAAATCTCTTTTACCACACTGAGCCATAATGTATTCTGTAAATGCCACACATGCACTTTACAATACATTTATTCTGATATTATTTTACGTATCTCAAGTAGATTAAAAAAGCTGTATTTATGGAGAAGGATAGCCAGTAATAGGGGCTATAATAGTGGTTAATGGAACTACTGAATTAAAATGAAATGCAGAGAATCTTCACAAGCTGCTGAGGTTTAGTAGAACATAGTGAAGAGGACGCACAGTTCAAAAGTGATGCTCGTCACCTTCAGAAGCTGTCTAAGTCTCCAAAAGAGAGTGGTTAGTTTTATTTCTGGATTGCAGCCTATGTTGACGTTGAGATGATTTCTTACTGCTGCTAGGAAGAACCATTATTTATTTTTCCCCCCTCCTCTTCAGTCTTAAGAATTAATCTCTCCTGTTTTCCTGGCACAAGCCAGATCCGCTTCTTGCTTATTCTAAACTACAGCAATGCACAGGGGTCTGGGAAAGAAAAGGTAAAAAGGGTTGGGTCACCTCATGACTCTTGGGACATTTCAGGAGTGTGGACTGAAAACTCGTGTGTGGAACAAAACTAATAGAAACCTTGTCTGAAGTTAATGCCACAAGGAGTTTTGGCAGTGTCAAAATCCCCTGAGGAAAGAGTTGGATTTTTTTTGACAATTTTCCACACCAAAAAATGAAAAGTTTTAATTTTGAAAACCATCTTGAAAGGACAATTTTAAATTTGAAACTATTTTAATCTTCATTTATATGTTCTTGTTGAGATGAAAAGTGCTTTCCATGGGGAATTTTGAACAAAAACATTTCATTTGAAATTTTTCAAGGATACAGCTTTGGAGTTTTCAATCAGCCCTGGTGTGGAAAGGCTGGAAATGTTTTCTACTGTTCAATGCCTTATTGCAGAGCACTTAGAAAAATACTCTACTCTTCTGTGCTGTATGATATAGACTGCATTAGTTACAAATTCTATAGTCTAAAATACACCCAAATGCATATTCAGATCCTTGCTCTGCATTTGCAGTCCCTGACTGTTCTGGGTCCTACGTACTGTTGTTCTAGCTTCAGGCTGCTTTTTTTTTCCTGGCTGTTTTTCCATCCTCTTATATCTCTTGATCATTATAGGATTTTTACAACAGCCTGCTCATTACACAATGCAGCCTACTACTGCAGACAAAGAAAAAGGCTTTGTAATTATTCTGCCACTCATAACAGTGTTAGCAAGTGCTTAGTTCACTTTTATTTTCACCTCGCCTCTTTCAGAGAAAATATGTTGGGAGTGTTTCTCCTTCCACCAATTAAAAACAGAACCCACACAAGGGAAAAATTCTCTTCCGCAACAGGAAGTAATGGCCTGCTTCCCTAAGGCTTCCATATAGTCTCCCAGGTGAGGCTGCAGCAGCTGTTATAGGAATGAATCAGCACTGATTTTTTCACCAGGTAAACTCATCTCTTTGCAAGAGTCAAAGTTCTAAGCTAAGGCTTTTGAAAAGCTTTCAAAAGGGTCTAGTTTATAAGGTATGCTGGGGAAGCAGATTTGGCCCTAGTCCTGCAAGTTTATTCACTCTGTGAACTCTTTGCTTACATGCAACCACACTGAAACAAATACGTACAGAACTAGCCATGTTGCAAACCCACTGACTTTTGCATTCAAAATGATGAAGAAAAATATCACAGAGCTCCCAGGTGTTCTGGAGGGATGGGATTCGCTTTTGATCAAGTTAGGAATCAGCTGAACATAACGAATAACTTTGTGTAGCCAGACAGCTTGTTGTTAAAGGCACATGATCAGAGGCTTGAAAGTTCTTTTAAGTCTTAATAAGGTAGGGGAGTAAATCCTGCTAAGGAAACTTAATCCACACATATGGCTTATATATACAATATTAAATGTGTATGGTATGCTTTTTTTGTTGTTGTTGCTTAAACCTTAATCATTTGGGGCATGAAGAGCCGGACAATTTAATAATATTAAAGTAAGGAGATCAACAAACACTGGAATTTAATTCACAAGATAAATATGGAGTTGCACAGGCAAAGATGCAAGTTAAATGTGTGTGACTTTTAAAATGTCAGGGCTTGATTTTCATTTATAGTTGAACATGAGAAGAATGATACTTCCAGCAGTTTTAGCATTTCTAATTGTTAAAAAATGGACCTAGAAGAGACCCAGTCTGTTGCCCGGTCAGTTCTGTGTAAGAGGTTTATGAATTAGATACTAAAGGTTAAACTGTGGCCTAAGATGAGTAAGCATAACTTGACCAGAGTGGAGTTTCATTTGCTCACACCAAATCTGAATTTGGCCACACGTGATTCAAAGGAATAAATGACTCTGCAGGTTTTGTTATCACTATTCTTTCTGGTATATACTGTATTCTTGCCAAGATGTAGAATTGTCTAATTCAGCAGTAGCCAAACTTTTCAGCTGGCATGCCACGAATTAACCCCCACCATTTTTGAGTGCCATTTCAATCTCTCTCCCCTGCCTGATGTACTGCTTTTCTTTCTGTTCCCTGATCTATCTGCCACCATGTTGCATGTCTGCTCCCCAGTTTGCTGCATACCACACAAACAAGCTGTCCATGCCACCTGTAGCATACGTGCTGTAGGTTGGCCACCTGTGGTCTAATGGATAAAGCAAGGCGTTCCTGAGATGTAATCCTAGTTGTGTGACTAGTGCCCTGTGAAATCTTAATAATTTAATACATTCTTGACTCAGTACTGCGTTTAAAATGGGGATGATAATATTTCCCACTTTTACATGGCTCGGCAAAAGTGATTTAGTGTTTGTCAAGTGGCTCTGAATAGATGAAATTACCTGTTATTTTGTTCATCGTATATCAACAGCAAATGGTTTTAATTGTTTGAGAGTAATTGTTTGTTGATGTTGTAATAAACACATCAGGTTTTTTACTACACAGATGTTAAGCATTCTGGTTCCTAGCCTGAAATTAACAGGTTAAATTCATAGAGCACATAGCTGATGGCATCATGCGTTTCTTGGATCTGGGACTCAGCAGCGGATAGGAATTATGGCTGTAGGTGCTAGGCAGGCAGTCTATAGTAAGGATATCCCTTTATTTAGCAGTAGAAATACAACTTTGTAAAGGCCTGGATTTCTTATAACATCTTTGGCTGAGGTAGTGTAGCATAATATGTTGTTTTCTTTTTAAAAGTGGATTGATTTGAGGATTTACATAGATTTGTTGACTGAAAACGAATCTCTGAATTCACCTGTATGAATGTATATTATGACATTTGCCCTAATTTTATGTACAAAGTAGTCCTTACAAAGGTTCTAATGCAGTTTTTAATAATTAAATCCAAACAGCAGCAAGGCAGTCAGGCAGTAATAGTGGTTGCACAATCTCTGAACATGAGTGTTTATCTCCCTGATGCTAATTGATTCCATAGGAAATGTTTTAGGAAAAAAGGAAAGAAACTCTCTCTTTCTTTCTAGATGTGCAGCTGCACTTTGAACATTTTGGGCTTTTTTCCTACCACTGCATTTGAGCTGTTTATAGTATGGTGTGATGAACAGGGAATTGAATTGGTCTGCTTTCAGTTGGAAGGAGTTTTCTAATATTGTAGGAGAATTTTTTGATGATGAAAGCTTTTAGGTTCTTGGCACATGAGCCTGATTGTTCAGAGAGTGCTTTCTGATCTATTTAGTAAGTACTGGAAGCATCCCACTCAATTTCCTAGACACCAGTGATCTGCTTCTATATTGCTCTGTACCTAGTGTAATCATTTATATCACTGTAAAGAGAACTGAAATGCTATCAAGTGAAAATGGTAGCATTTTACCTTTGTGTTACACTACTGTAAATGAAGTTAGAGGAAACCAGAGAATCAGGCCCCATGGATCCTAGAAACCATTTAGTAATGTGTTATGATCACTAAGATGCTGTGCAGTGGGTTGTGTTGGAGCTTTAGAGCCAGTTGATTTAAGGCAGGGGTATAAACATATGGCCTGTGGGCTGGATCTGGCCTGTGCGTGGCTGAACTGGCCCCAGGCCTGGCCCTATGCACTGAATATGGTGGCACACTGGACCTGGCACCATGTACACTATGGGCAGCACAGGGGTTTTGCAAGACACCACATGCACCCCACGCCCCAAAACCCGGTGGCATGTGAAGCATTGGGTCCAGCCCATGCAGTTGGTGCTAGCCCTGGGGGCTACTTGCACAGCCCAGGATGAATGCATGCTGTATGCACTGCATGGAGCACATGGGGCAGCCACAGGGTGCATGTGCCATTGGCACTCTGCTAAATCTGGAGCCCCCATGCAGGGTTGGTCAGTGAGGTGCCACATGGAGTGTGCACCCTGTGCCAGCTTCCTGTGTCACATGCTCTGGGGATAGGACCAGGATGAACTCACTACAGAGTGCCTATGGTGCTGGATCCTGCCCGTGTGCCAGCCCCTGCGGATGGCATGGGGTGCATGATGTCTGTTGCATGAAGGATGGATCTGACATTGCAGGCAGCGCAGGGGTCCAGAGCATGGGCTGCACGTGGTGTCCTGTACTACTTCCCTGTGCTGCCTGTAATGCTGGGTCCAGCACATGTGCCATCAGCAGTGTGAACCCTGCAGGGGGTTGGCCTGAGTGCTGTGCTGGGGGGGCAGTCCTGGCCCTTCCCACACACCAGCTCAAGTACATTCACCTGGTCCATGGGGTCTGATGAGTTTTAAATCCCTGGTTTAAGGGAGGAGTATATGGCCTTATTGCACATTTTGTGCACAAGATGGGTGTTAGACGCAGACAGAGTACCTTTGCCTGGGCAGTAAGGATTGGGAGCTTTAGGTCATATTTAGTAGGGCTGTGTGAAGCTTCAGTCCCTGATTTGATTTGGCGGAGATTTGTCTCGATTTGGTGGCTGAATCTCTGAATCCAAATCGAATCAGAGGTCCCTTTAATCTCTCTGAATTGAATTGGAACCTTCTGAATCAATTTGGAGAGATTCGGAGAGATTCAGCGATTCGAACATAGACACAGCTTTAAATGTTTTTTCTACATACCTCTAGGTAGCAGGGGCTCGTGAATGCTGATGCTGGAATGCATGGCTTGTTCCATAGAAGCATGGGGTGCTCCCCAGCGTGCTCAGCAGCAGGCCTGGAAATGGACCAGAAGCACTTCCAGTCCACTTCCGGGTCTGCCAGGGAGTGGTGCCTCCTGGGTTTGGGGGGGGAGGGGGGCACCCTGCAGCTGATCGCTGAGTCAGAGGCAGGGTATGGGGACCCCTCTGCGTGCTCCCCAGCAGAACCAGAAGTGGACCAGAAGTACTTCCGGTCCACTTCTGGGTTCACCGCAGAGCACATGGGGGGGCTCCCCGAACTCCTGTGGGATGCTGCATGCGCCCCAGCATCGCAGCGATCACGAGCCACGCCTGCTACCTGAAGGCATGTAGAAAAAACTTTTAAAGCTGTCTCAATGTCCAAATCGCTGATTCACTGGATCAGCATTGAATCTTTAGATTTGGATTTGGCTGAATTGAATCAAGGACACTGATTTGAATCAATGAATTGAATTGCTGTCCCTGATTTGGGCCGAATCCGAATTGAACAGGGCCTGCTTTGCACACCCCTAATATTTAGGTGTGGACAGCACAGGTTACTTGTGGGGTTGGGTTGGATTGTTGGTAGGAGTTTGTCTGTTCCCAGGTAGCACCCTCTCTGTTGAGAATAGGAAAGGATTCTTGGCCAGAAGAGAACCCCTTGACTGGGTTCTCTCATGTGTAGGAGAAAATGAGAAATCCTCATCGGAGGTTCCCATTGTCTAGGTGCTGCCCTCTTCCAAAAGAATATAAAAGGGGTGGTGGTACAATGTGCATAAAATATTTCAGAACAAGGATTACTTGAAATTATAAATGCTTTGTGAAACACTCTTTTCTTTTTCTTGAGCTGCACGTAGTTGTTCGTATGTATAGGCTAACTGGGGCCAAAAGGTGGGCAAAAGCAGGATTCTGAGGGGTGTGTGAAGTTGGTGGAGACAGAGCTGAGGATCTCTGTAAATTATACTGGTTTAGATGTCATCTGTCCACAACCATCCCAATGTAGCAGTTTACTGAAAACAAACAGGCTTTTAACCTGCTCCCCATCACCTAGTGGCAAGGCACAGTAACAACTGTCTACTGTGTGAGCTAACATGATAGCTATATGCATACCCATTTTTGATCCCTCTGTAATTTATGTTGACATACAACATAACATTCAGGGAGGTTAGGGGGAGGTTAGATGGAGTAAAAATGGCTACCCAGTCTAAGGTAAGCTGAGATGTGGGGGCTAGTGGGGCGGGGTGTTAGTGGGGACTGGGAAGGTTTGGTGGGATTGATGGGGCAAGCAGGGTTCGCAAAGGGCTTAGAGGGCTTGTGGGGGGTAGTGGGATCTGTGGGGGAGTTGGTAAGTTTTGGGAGGTTTTGGTGTGGTCAGGTGGACTTATGGTGTGAGAGATGGGAGGGCTTCTCCCCCTCCTCAAACCAGGGGTTGTTTTTAGCCCCTGATCCTCCCACCCCCAGGTGAACCATCCCCCCATCCCAGCAAACCTACTCGCATCTATCCCCCTCCTCCCCCCCAGGCTTACTTTGGATTGGCTCCTGGCACTAGCAAATGCCAGTCAAACTGGAACCAGGAGTGGCTTACAGGATAGCGTGTTTGATGGGCTTAAGGAAGGGGGCACTGGCTGTTCTGCGGAGGGGGCGGGATGCTTTCATCTGGGGGAAGGGCCAGGGGGCTTAAATGGCCAAGATGGTAGGAAAACTGCAGCCCTAGGGCTGAGGCCAGCAGTTGGCCTTTCCCAGACCCAAGCCTGTGAAGTTCACTTAGTTTGATCTCACCGACCCTGATCTAAGTTAGACTACCTCTGAGGTACACTTAACTTAGATCAGGTCAGCCATTTTTAGATTGATCTCAACTTCATGAACTCCTGTACAATTCACACTTAGATTCCTAGTTAGGTCAGTCTAAGGATAAGGTCTGCGTCTGGAAAAACTGTGTTAGATCAGGTGGGCATTTTTAATAAGCTCTAACCTTCCCCTATCCTCCCCAAATGTCTGTACCTAGCCTTAGTGCAGCTCTGTGGGTTGGCTAATTTGCAGTGTCACTCAGCAGTGCTAACAACCTGCAGCAAAGGCTTTGCAAAGGCAGTGTGCATGAGATGGCAGCTGGGGTGGGCTGTACATTTACTCTGTAGACATTGCCCAAATGACCAATCAAGGATTGAAGCTGTGGTGCTGTGTGTACAATAATGTAAAAATTGTGTGCAAGGTAAGTCAAAGAATCCAAAAGACTTCCTTACTTTCTGTCTTGGAGACTGATCTAGAAACTGAAGTTAGTGGGAACGTTTTTCTATGGGTGTCAGGAGCAGGATTTAGTCTTACTTTATCAGGTGGATGTCTTCTAGAGGGTAAGTTATCAGTATCACCCAAGTTTAGAACAGTGGAGCTGACACTTATGTGCTGCTTATTGTATTACACAGAAGCTAAAGCTGTCTTCTCCAGAGAACATCCTATTGGTGCTAGCTTCCAATGTATGTTGCTCTCAAAATTAGAAGTGCAGGCCATTAATGATATGTAGATTAGTTTACTGCTTCATTTTAAAAATGGCTGAGAGTCATCCATTTTTTTGACTATATAACTTACTGAATGTTTCCCATCTTATCACAGATTTCTTTAGATTTAAGGAGTATTTTCTGGGTTATGGTCTCATAGTAATTCACTTCAGTGCATTTTAGCCCCATAGGGCACATCCAGACAAATGGGAATGTGCATACCCTGGGGACAGCTAGCAGCAGCAGATATTTGTGCTGCTGTTACTTGTCCCTGGGGAACACCCCTGCATGCGTGCTCTGGCATGTGGAAACTTACCCTGCATAGTTTCATACTTGGTAGTGTCAGAAGAGACCTAAGTGGATCATCAAGTCTGACCCCCTGTCATGGGCAGGAAAGAATGCTGGGGTCCAATGACCTCGGCTAGGTGATTGTCTAGCCTCCTTTTGAAGACCCCCCAGGGTAGGAGCAAGCACCCTTGCTTGCTTCCCTTGGAAGTTGGTTCCAGATCCTTGTTGCCCTGACTGTGAAGTAGTGCCTCCTGATATCTAGCCTCATACCTAATGAGGCTAGATATCATACCTAATGTAGAAAGATAATGAGATGCGGCCATCTTTTCTCTACCTGTCCAGCAGTAGCATGTGGTAGGGGAGGCTGAGGCTAGCACCTGGCTGGTCCAGCAGCCTTACCTGGGGTCCTGGGGGCATGCCAGGGCTCCACCAGCATCGATCTGGGTGTGCAGAGCCTGGCCGGCAGACGGAGCATGGTTCTGGCTGACCAGGCTCTGGTTTCATACTGCCATTGAGTGTGTTGCACTGCTTTTTTCTGGTGCCGGATTTTTTTACACTGGGATCTCCCGCAAATTAACACTGCAAATTAACCTGCATGTATGGTGGGTGGAGTTTGTGGTGTGGCAGATGGGTCTGTGATGCCGCAGATCATACATGTGCTCATTTGGACGCGCCCATGGAAGCTGTCTGCAGTCATTGCCTTAGCACAGTGATTCTCAGCCAGGGTGCCATGGCATTCTGGGGTGCCTTGAGAACTTTACAGGGGTACCATGTAATAACACCACTGTTAGATGTGCAAACCTGATTCACAAGATACATCCAGATATTTTAAATAGGAATCTGTAGAGTTAAAAACATTCTGACTGGTGATTTTTTTTTTTTTTTTTTTTTTTTTAGTTCTTTGCATGAATGTCGCATGCCTTCCAAGGCTGGGGGGGCACGGCAACTGCCCACAGGTGGTGGCAAGCGGGAAGCTCCTGCAGGTGGTTGTGGCGGTGCTGGCAGTGAGGGTGGTGAGGGCTGACCAGCAATCGGTGACCACCTGCAGACACCACTGCCCGCAGACGCCACTGGCAGTGTCAGTGGTGAGGGGGTGTAGGCGGCGACTGGTTACTGCCTGCAGGTGCCATTGGCAGCATCAGCAGTGACCAATCTCAGGGGGTGCACTGCCAATCTCAGGGGGTGCATGTGCACCCCCTATGTGTTGCCAATGGCTCTTCGCAATAGAAAAAAAACTGCTCTTGTATTTTTCTGTAGTTAAAAAAACAAATGAAAACTAAAAGTTGGCATTTTTGAGGGGTGTTTTGGGACTAAAAAGATTGAGAACCAGTGCCTTAGCGGCTGGTGTGAATGCTTCATTTATGTATTTAGAGCTCTGAACAAAGTCTCTCTTTAGAAGATTTTAATTTTTTTGCCCCAAATTCCATTAAGGTATAAGCTTGGTTTGCATTGTACACATGTAGATAGCTAACAGTTATAAAGGGTTAACTGGTAGAACTAAAGTTCCTGTGCTTTTTTGTTTCAGAGGTGTTGTTAAGGTTGATATAAACCTGCAGAAGCTGGACATTGACCAATGTTCAAGTGAAGGGTGGTTTTCAGGAACCCACAAATGCCATCTCAACAATTCTGAGGTAAGAGCATTTAAAAACAGAGCTTAACTTTAATAGTAAATAATCTTACCACTAGAAAATATTTGGTAGTGAGTGTCTTGTTTTCTGTAGTCCTTACATGTGATTTGTCCTGAAAAGATTTCTCTATGCATCAAGATATTATGGTATGTATAAGTACCAGGAGTATTGACTTAAAAATATAAGAAAATTGAACTTTACTATGTAGAGGCATTGGCCTTAGGGACAAAGAAGATTTATCAGTGAAATAAATTATTTATATGAAGTTCTACTACTGAGGCAAACAACAAACATCCCTTTATGCACAGTCTTATAATAGCTTTGTAATGAGAGTCTCTAGCTTTGGGCTGGGGAAAATTTTGGATTATATAATAAAACTGGTTGAAATGCTGATGGTATTCATTCAAAATGACTTGCTTTGGAATATGCATTTGCAGTAATGGGAAAAATTGGATTTTGTGATTTTTTTTTTTCCTTTTGTTTTAAAATTGTAATGCCAACACTTTGACAGAACTGACTAAATGCTTTTATTTGACTCTTTCCTGTACTTCTCCCCTGCTCTCCTCTCTTGCTTCCCAAGGGACACCTATCATTGACTTAATTTATAGCTGCATCACAGATAATCCAAAGTGGCCAGCCAAGGAGCATACACTAAAGCTTTGAAAATGGAATCTGATCATTAGATATGGAAGAGAGGGGGTGGAGGAGGGGAGTTATTATTGATACAGGGAAAGACTGTCAAAGTCACAAAATGGATTTAATTGTCCAATTCCCATTTACTTACTACTGGAACCTCAATCCCACATTATGTCTTAAAAAAACTTGTTAAGAACTATGATAATGTATATAGAAGCTGGCAACTGTCTACTTAGGTGGCATTGTCATCAATAGATCCTGTTGGCGAATTTATTTATTTTTGGTAGTAAAATAATAATTTCTGAAAACCAAAATAATTTTCAGGAAAGGCGTTTTTGATGAGTAGCTCCAAAAAAAATTGAAATATTTTATTTTGACATTTTTGACCAAAATTCTGCTTTTTCAGTTCAAAAGAAATTTCGAAATGAAAAGTCAAGCTAGTCATAGTAAAAATAACTAACAGATTTAAAAGGCTGAAACTGAAAGAAAACCGTATTTGTACTATTATGTCTCAAAGATGTCTGCCTTGTTGCTCTGAATTGGAAAGGGAAATTTATTTTGTCATTAGAAAACTATTTCCATCCAGTTCTTCTCATTTATAGATCTCCCCTTTTAAAAATGTGATGGCCATCCTGAGGTTGACTGTGTTTTTGGCAAATCCTAATTCCCCTGTCTCTACACCATGAACATCAGTTTTGGGGGAGATGGTGATAGTATGTGCTGAATTATATTTATTCCAGCAACAAAGAGGGAAGGAAACATATTGCTGGGGGACCTTAATAGAAAGGCAGTGGGAAAGGGGGTTGGTACTAGTCTTCAACTTGCTGTAGGACACATGCCAATCCATGGAAGTCTTTCTGTTTACTTTAGTTCTGGACCAGGCTTCATATCCTTTACATTTTAGAAAATGAGGTTAAAGTCAAACTAAGCTGGATGTGTTTCCATAATCACAATTTCCAATTTAATTTGAGGTCTAGCAAGAATGTTGTGGAGACTGTCATACAAAATGCTGTTACTGCTGATAAACTGTTAAGGGAAAAAAGGTTATTGTGGATTGCTATTGTCACTGGTGTCAGCAGTTCCTCAATTTGAACATGATCTCCACTATGGCTCATTGCTAGGTGTTCAGAAGACTTAAGAGTTCAATCTTTGAGCCACAGATCTGTCTTCAGAAGTTTCAGGTCTTTCTGCAGGGGAGAATAGGCCATAGGCTGAGATTTCTCTCCTTGTGGGTTTCCATAAAACCAAAAAAAATCCCAAACAAAATGGCTTCTTATTCACACTTGGAAATTTTCATGGAAACATAAGGTAGTTTTTACTAGTGGAAAGTGTCATTTCCCTGAATAAAAACACTCTGGCTATGAAAAAGCGCTTCCTCATGAATATGACATTTAGTAAAATTGCTGTACTTGTGTGCTTTCTATTTTATTGCAATATATGTGGCATGTGATGTGTGACTTGGGAAAATTAAGCGCTGAATTAAATTGGCCTTGAAGGAAAATGTTAAAGGATACAGGGAGTTTCCTTTGATTTGCAAAAATATTTTAATTTCACATTTCTTTTTGTCTGTTAGCATAGGAAGGCTAGGAAGTCTCCCTCTGTGTTGTTTGAAACAGACTGCTGCTGTGAGTTGCTAATGCAATAAAGTGTCTGTTTCGTAGGGTCCCAGCTGAAGTCAGTGGGAGTATGCTTAAGCCTATAATGATTACAAGGATTCTCAGAGGTCTTTGAATTCATCTTTTGCATTGTTGGGGCAAATATCTGTGGGTGTTATTTTGTTTATTTGCTGGCAGAATGACATCTATTTTATGTCAAAGGTCCTGCAGTCTCTGGATTTGTGATTCATATCAGACATATGGTGGTCAGCTGACTTTTTCTTTGCAAAGCTGTTAGATACTCTTGATTTTTTCTGCATTCCTGTTAATTCTATTTGCATCACATTTCCATCTATTTCCATCATGTTTCCTTGAGAATTAATGGAAGCTACAGCATAGTACTTACCTACAGTACCTCTGCTGCTTTTGAGTCCAATGTAATCCATTGCTGTAATGCCAGAACTGACTTGTGATATTTTTAGAGAATCATCTAATGGGAAGCACTTGACTTGCTTGATGATATAATGGATGATTTCTTTTTTATGGTAGAAAGTTAAATGGTTTTGTTTTCATCACTGTATAAGTTTTCATAAATGAATTCCTGTGCTGCAGAAGGGAACTAAAACCTCCATTCCAAGCCAATGGCTCTTCTGCCTGTAGTACAAAATTACAAACAGTCTACACATGCACTTGCATTACTTAACTCACAAAAATAATCCTATTGACGCCGTTGGGATCACCTCCATGAAGGAAGTTGCATATGTGAGCATGAATGCTTGCAGATTGAAGTCATAACCTGTGCCAGGTCCAACTTTAAGTCCTTGAGGCATGTCTCATAAAGCTTTCAGGATGCACTGCTGTTCACCCGTGCTTTGTTGAGAAAAGGGCAGAAAAGAATCCCTGCAGAGTAGTTTATGTGCAGCTCCAGTCCCCGGTGTCCTATACTGCCTCCACATCCTGCTACTGAGCTACAGAAGAACTGTGGGTTGTTAATGCAGTGCTAGGTCAGGAGGAGCTAAGTGTACGGGGGAAAGACACATAGGTGTTCCAAGCTAAAAACGAAACTTCCCATTTTCTTTGAAGTATTGACAGGGCTGGTGGTAGGGGCACACAGAGCTGCTGGAGATGGTCCCCAAATCGCAGGTTTCCCTCTTATCTTGGGTCCTCATTTTAGGAGAGCTTTTCAGCCTGATGGAGGCCCTGCTCTTTTCTTGGCTGATGGCTCACAGCTCCTGTGGAGCTTGAAGTGGTTTCTGGCCCCAAACTTTGTCTTTCTTCTCCGAGTTGGTTGTTCATGCTGATTCTACCATGGGGAGAAGGAGAATGAAGTATCCGCACAACAGTAAATGCATCTTTACATACCCATAACATTTTCCATTTAAAATATCTAAAAAATAATCAGTAATTACATTAACTCTACAACCGCTGTGAGGGAACAGACATCCCTGTTTTTAGAGAAGGAGAAAATGAAGTTTGGAGCATTTTACGACTACTTTGTTTTTCAGGCAAAGTGATTCTATGTCTTAGCAGGGAGAAGAACATATATTTCCTGACTTATGGTTCTGTGCTTGATCTCTTGTTCATGGACATTTCAATGCAGAGTTCTCACTCAAGCCTTTTTGGCTGAGCAAAGCATGCTGTTTTCATTTATGAAAACTTTTCTCCACCCCTGAATGTCTTATTTAGTTCTGAATATTTGTTTTGTGAATATTGATCTGTATTTGCTTCAGATTTTACTGAGTCGTGTTGCGTGGGTGCTGTATCTTGTAATAAAGGCACTGCAACTCAGCAGAGGCACTTTAGAAGATGCACAGTGTGAAACCAGGCTTTTAGGGCATGTGTATACGAGATGTAGTAATGTGCATTAGCCTAATGTAATGCACATTACAGGTGTATGTCTACATGTATGTACCCTTAATATGCATTAAAAATGGTGAAATTAGGCTAATCACACCTAAGTTTGATACCTGCAAATACAGGTATCAGATTTAGGTGTGATTAGTTAAAGTGCTTTAATGCACATATAGATGCGACCCGTCACTAACTTTAGTGCCGGGTCTGCCCAGGCACTAGGGGCACACGGCAGGGCTGCAGGGACTTGGCACTAACTTTAGTGCCAAATCCCTGCATGTGTAGATACCCTCAAAAATTGCTTAATGCGCATTAAATTTAGTTGCGCTTAAGTGCACATGGAGACATGCCCCTTTTGTAGGAAAAGCAGGCTAGAATCTTTGCAAAGCTTCTCCCCTTTGGAGCAGCACAAAGACAGGATTTGAAGTTGGGAAATATCCTTTTGTCTAGGAAGATAGAAGGTTTTAAATTCTTCCATGCTACCCTGTTCTAGATGGGCAGCAGGATGGGCTGGAGGTAAGAAAATGTATCATGCTCCCATGAGCCCATTTCTGGGGTTGTGTGGCAGCCAAATTTCAGCTGGCAGCAAACCAAGAAGAAATCCCTTTGTGTTTTGGCTGAGGAGCCAGTTGAGGAAAACTGTCATCTGTGGAGTAATGACTGAACTCATCTAAATCAGAATGCCCCCTAACCGGAACCATAAGAGAACAACACGAGTGGAGTACAAGAGAGAGAAAGGAAAGAAAGGACACAGGAATAAAACATACAACATTAATTACTATGTAATTTTATTCTTCATGTTGCCACATGCTTTTGGGGCCACTATATAAATAATTAGTGAACTTCTGAAGATGTTACTAAGAACTTTACAGAGAAAAGGTATTTGCAATCTAATAAAAATTAGCAGAAGATTGATGGGAAATGGAAAGAAAAGGAAAAGAAAGAATATAATATTGAATATAAGCCTACTGAGGAATTGAATATGCTAGAAGTCTATGTATGTACTGGGCCTGGACTGAGATGGAGCAGCCAGATTTTCAGTGGGAAGAGGGAAAGTTAGGAAAGATTGGGCCTGAAGCCACGGCATCATCACATTCTAATATGTTGTTGTGACAAGAAGATACAAATATTGTTGCATTAAACAAGATTTTGGGCTTAAAGGAGTCACTAAAGGAACTTCATTGGGGGACTGAAAAATTCTCCAGAGAAACAGGATGTGATCAAGTCACTGGCCAGAGATGCAGTAGGATGCCTGAGCACCTGGAGCAACAACAGAGCATAGGGCAGTGTAACAGGGCAGTCTGTCCTTTTAAGGGACTCACTGAGTCCTGGGGTGGGGGCCCAGCTATAGGTGATTAGCTGGCAGTTAAAAGGCCAAGGGGAGAGAAAGCTCAAACAGCTTGAGTTGGGGAAGGAGCAGTTTGTGGGCAGGAAGTGTACGTCTAGGAAGGGCCCTCACCTGACACGTGGAGAAAGGCATCTTATGCATTTATCTGTTTGTTTGGACCAAGGAGTTTTGTTTTGTGTTATGAGGCCTGGCTGAGGGGTTCCCTAGGGACAAAGCCAGACCCCAAGGCCTGCTTATGAACTTGTTTGGATGGTCTGATGGACTCCTAAGGGATTAAAGCTTGCCTGCATAGCAGCAGGCATATCAACCTGCTTATCAAGTATCACTGTCTTTACTGCCAGAGGCATTGTGGAAGCTGGCTGGCAGTACAACTGCTGTTAATTTTGCACTCCCTTTTGCTTCCCCTCCATCTCCCTTTACTCCCTGGGTTGGCAGTTGGGCATTGTGTCCCAGTTACACCCCCTTCATTATGCTACTGTTGATGGTTATCAAATGCACAACTGATGACACAAATGCACAGAGGATTTGGATGGCTTATTCTGTCTTTCCTTTAACCTCTGCATGTTCTTAGAGGAGGGGCTACCCCTAGACAGCAACTAGTACCTAATGGACTTACCGTAAGTAACCATTACTAACTGTGGTGTGTTCTTCAGAGGAGCTTCAGCTACTTTAGTTTCCAGGAGAGAGAGGTAGAGTGACATGCTAACAAGGGGTACAGGACAGCATGCCCCTCTGCCTTTTTTACATTACAAAGCCTGTACTATTAGAAGCTTTGCCAGAAGAGCCCCATAATGGAGGTTGAGAGTACCCTGGCAGAAATGAGTTTTGTGTTGGCATAGATTCACCAGTTTCCCAAATGACACTAAGCTTAAATGACAAAAAGCACTCCTCTGTCATCACAGTGAATTCTAGGTCGGGGATTTTGCCAGCATAGCTGTGCAAGTTTTGTGCGTGTGGGCAGGAAACACAAGCACACACACACCGTATCCTGGTTAATATAACTATATCAGCAAAATATTTGACTGTTGCTCAACAGTTTATAAACCTTTTGGACAAGGAGACCACTATAAGCCTTCCAAACTTCTTGTGAACCAGCAGGCACCCTTATTAATTCTTACTTGTAAAGGGTTGTAAGGGACCTGGAGTAATCCTTGGACCACTTATAGCCTCATGGATCACCAGACCATTGTTATGGCCTACACCAGTGATTTCTAGCCTCCAGCAGGTTGCAGCAGCTTGAGGTCATTTTTCTTTCCTTCCTGCTCTTTCTCTTCTGGACCACATAGAAAGAACAGAAACTGTGGCTACACTGATGACAAGGGAGGTGTGTAAATCTAATAAATAAATTAATGATCCAAGTTTTCTATTCCTATTATCCTCATTTGACTATTATCTTTCCAGTTTCTAGAAAACTTCCAGGCTCAAATGATTCTTTCAGGCCCAAATGATTCCAAAGGAGTACTTCCAAGAATCTGAATAAGTCAAATTACAGTACAATGATCATATACTTTTTAGTCAAATAATTAATTGTTATCCAGTTTCTTTGCTTGTTCTGTATAGTGTTTGCAACACAGGAAAGCTCCTGTGTTTTTTTTTTTTAGCAGCATTACCTTGTTATATTCTAGAACAAAGGTTTTAATTGGCTTCTTTTGATGCTCTCTGAGATTTTCCCCTCAGCAATATTTAACTTGTGCATTTTATTATGGTTGCACTGTCTTGTGCATGTTGTGCATTTTTCTAAATATATTTTAAAATGATGTTAATTAGTATGTCAATGAATGATAAACCTTTAGGCAAAATTTTGTGAAAGCAGCAAATAGATTTTCCTTCTGAGGATTCAGAGACCTTTTTTAGGAAAAGCAAATAAGAAATACTAGGAAAGAATTTAATAAGGCTAACCGGTGAGTTCATTTGAAACCCTTTTTATAAAAAAGTAGGATCCAATGGTAACATAGAAATTAAAGGAACTTCATTGGTTATCAATAGGCCAATCCCCTGGTATTGTATGCATCATATTATCTAATCTCATTCATAAACTCCTTGAGTTCTATCTTCAGAATAGTTATTTTTTGTTGCCCTGATATTGCAACGGGAAGGCTGTTGTAGATCCTTCTTGTTGTAGTGCAGGGATGGCCAACTTGCACACTGGATGCCTCAAGTGGCATGGGTGCATATGCAAGTAATAACTTTTTTGACAGTTAAACTTCCTTAACTTTTTTAAGTTGATTTAATTGTCAGGGAATACACACATATGTGGAGCAGAGTTCACTTATATGCAGCACAAG
>NW_017729004.1:39503750-39518427 GCF_001723915.1 Gavialis gangeticus | reverse complement strand
ACGGTTAAACTTCCTTAACTTTTTTAAGTTGATTTAATTGTCAGGGAATACACACATATGTGGAGCAGAGTTCACTTATATGCAGCACAAGATAATACACCTCTAAGGTGTATAATTTTGATTTGCATTAGTTAAGTTGACTTAGCTCACAAAATGGCTGTTACTATGTGAAGGAGCTGTATGTGTGTATGCTCCAGTGCGGCTTAAGTCAACTTAGTTAAGTCACTTAGTGTGTGTGTATGCAGGGCCATCCCTAGGGGTGGACTAGTGGGGTGGGGCCCCTCAGACGGTGCCATACAGGCCCTGCTGTGGCTGCTGCATGCCGCTAGCTCTGCAGTCCAGCCACTCATCACTCTCTCTTTCCCTTGGCCCCACACAGGCTGATATGCCCCAGGCCTGCACAGTCCTAGGGATGGCTCTGTGTGTGTGCACCTATGATAGTTACTGTGTGTGTGGCTTGTTATTTGGTAGGACAGGAAGCAGAGCAGCAGATCTGGCAGGGACCAGAAAACAGAGCACCAGATTGGGTTGGGGAGGGTGATCAGAGTGACACATGGGCAGGATGCAAGGCTAATCTGTATCATGCCTACCACCAAGTTGGCTTCCACTGTTCTAATGATTCGAAACCTTCCAGTTGCTAGCTAAAACTTATTCACAGCCAGTTTATAGTAATATGTTCTTGGGTCAATATTGTCCTTTAGCTTAATTAGCTCTTCCCACTGTTTAGCGTTTACCTCTGATAAAACTGGAGAGAGCAGATATTCTCTTAAACTTCATTTTGCTAGACTAAGAAAGCATCACTTATTTCTATTTTTCCCCCTTCATAAGACAAGCTGTTCACTCCCATGATCATCCTAAAAGCCCTTTTCTGCACTGGTTCCAGTTTGCATTCATTTGGTCTGAACATATGTGATCTGTGCCTCATATATTGGCATCAATGTCTCCATATCTTTTATGAAAATAGTTGAATCACTTTGATTAGTTTATAATTACTCTGTGACAAATGGATGCACCAAGGTTCTTCTCTTCCAGTCACTTATAAAACTGATATGCTCCTAGCTTGTGATGAAAGATTTTGTTGTCAGTCACAAATGTATGCTCTTTATATTTTATACTGTTGGATTTCCAGTCAAGGTCATCCCGTTCTTTCTATATGATATCCTGATTCCCCTCTGTATTAACAGTGCATTCTAGCTTTGTGTTATCAGTGAGTTGTATCAGCACACTCCTGCTTTTTGTGCCATTTCTTTAGTTACTGTGTGCAACCTATTACCTTTAGTAAGACTGTTTGGGTATTTTTATATGTGCAAGTGCTGCAGCACTGGGTGCTTTAAAAAGTGCCCAGCGCTGCGATGCTTGCAGTTGAAAAGTGGCAAAATGTGCATCAGCATGAAGAAAATGGTGGTGGTGCCCTTTTTAATTAAAACATCTTGGAGGTACTTTAGTTCAAAAGCTCACTGCCACCATTTTCTCTGTGCTGACCTGCATTTCACCACTTATACAACTGCAAGTGGTGTAGTGCAGTGTGCGTCAACTCGCATGCAGAGCTGTTTCGATTAATCAAGTCTGCTCCAAAACGGCAGATATCCAGCGCATCCGGGAACAAAAAGGTATGTGTATAAATGCCCTTTAGGACTAGTAATATCACAGGAATTGAGATATACAGCAATAGGGTTAATGTTTTTGGCAGGAATACCACAAATTACTCCTGCACCCTTTCACTGATTCCCCATTCCCTGTCTGATTTGGTGATAATCTTTTTGCTCCCAGTCCTAGGCTCCCACCCTAATCTATTTATCTGCTTTCTGCTTCCTTCCCTGTGTTCCCTGGCCAACTTACTGCTTTCCTTTCTGCTTCCTGCCCCATCTGTTTCTGTGCTGCCTGCCCCTCCCTGGTCTGCCATGTGCCACACATAGAGGCTTCCCACACTACTTGTAGTACAAATGCCACAGGCTGGCCATCCCTGATAGATGCATTGTATGTGAGAGAATGGAAGGATAAAATGGCAGGATTGGGCATTCATATCACCCCAGGAAGAGGCAGGGTTTTTTACTTAGGGATCCCTAAGTAAAAAAATGACAGAAGAAATGACAGGTCAGTCACCAGAGTAGATTTAACAGAAGAGTGTTCTGTCTGTCAAAGATTCAAGAAGCAGGCATGAGAATAAAAAGGATTCTGAAGTGAGAAGCGAACAAACCAGAAGTAGTACTTCATGTTAGGACAATTGCTATTTCCAGATCAATGGGACCATTATTTCAGGCCCCCAGAGCAGTGGAGGCTTGAGTGATCCTCAGTGAAATTATTCCAGTCCTTACAGATGATAAGAAAAATCAACAGATAATTCAAAGATTGGTGTTCTGAGGAGGGCTTGAGGATGGTCCACCACTGAGAGACATTCACATAAAAAAGACTGTTTTTTTTGATGGAGGCATTCTGCCTGGGCTCACAGCTTTCTGACATTAAGGCTAGCACAACTGATAAGAGTTTGAACTAAAAAGAATTAGGGAGAAGATTGGGAGAGACTTATGTAATTTTCACACCTGGTTTTCTTGCAGAGGGAGAGAAATACCAGATAAATGAAGATGCAGCAAAGAATATGAGAATGTCAGATGGTAGGATGTTGGACAGCAAGGAGAAAAGTGTGATACTGATGAGAACTGGTAGGCAATTCAGTTAGTGAAAAGGCCATACTTAATTTGGCTAGGAAACTATGTGGAATCAATAAGAAAGAAGTGAAATATCTTATCCTAATGCAAGGATGTTAGTTTAGAATGAAAAACTGGATCTTATAGGAATAAGAGAGACATGATGAAATAGCAGTCGTGATAGGAACACAGCACTGAAGGGTGTATACTCTTTAGAGGAGACAGAAATGAAGTTAACGGTCTTGGGATAGTCTTTCTGTTCCTTTTCAGTTTAGCATGGATAAAACAGAGTCTAGTTGAGTCAAAATCTCTGTAGAGAAGGATTGCAAATGAGTGCACTGGGGTAGTGGGGTCTGCTGATGTGTAAGGGGGGAGGTGCTGGATCACCCTTCTGTTCCCCACCCTGCACCTGCCCTACAGTGGCTCCTGCAGTGGGGATAGCAGAACAGCAGCTGTGGTGCAGGGTATAGAAGCATAGGCTGAAGGTTTTCTGGTGCAGAGGGGAAATGTCACCTCCTTTTCTGCCACAAAAACATTGGTGTTTGAATGGTTGCTGGACATGTATCAGTGATTTAAGAAAAAAAAAAGGGGGGAGGAGCGTGACCCCACTCCTTCGGTAGTAAACCTGTGGCTATGTCGCTGTACCATGAATGGTCACTGCCCCAGATGCACAACTGGGCAGTTATGCTTATAATCTGACCTGCTAGATATAGATTGGAAAACAGAGAATAAATGCTGCTGACAGTGGTTGGGCCCAGATACTTCAGACTGTAATCACAAATAGATTTGTTCACTTAAACTACTGAATCAGCGAGTGGTGGTTATTTCATTAGATTTGGTTTTGGTAAGTAAGGAGGATATTACAGAAGAACTGGTTATAAAAATAATTTTGGATCAATTGTCCACGAATTGATTCAGTGTAAATGGAAGAATAAGCAAGAATAGGTCTGTAAGAAAGAGTCTCTATTTTAAAAAGGGAATTTTTGAGGAATTAAAAGAATTTATTGAGGCTGAGGATACTTGTGATTTAAGTCAAAAGTCCAAAAGTTGTCTGAAACTTGAACTTGTAACATGAACAAGAACTTTTCAGGAAGAACTTCTGACCTAACTGGATGAATAGCCACCTTGGGAACATAATTAGAAATAAATATAGGTGGTAAATGAAATGGGGGAGGGGGAGAATTGAAAAGGATCAATTAGCAAAGAAAATAAGCATATGGATAAATTGATAATTATGAAAAGTCAGGCTGAGTTAGGTTTTTAAAGTTTATTAAAAGAAACAGATAATGAAGTGGGGCTGCTGGGCAAGGAAGATGGGGTAGAGAATAATGATAATCTAAATGAGTACTTTGCCTCAATTTTTAGTATGAATAATGCGGTTGAAATTTGGGCAAAATGGGCTGGCTGCTGGGAATGAGCATACAGAAATGGAGATAATCACTGACTGAGGAAGGAAAATTCAAAGAGCTGAGTGTTCAAATTAAAAGTGGGGACTAGATCATTTCCATCCCAGAATTTTGAAATACTGATATATGACATCAGGTCTCATAGTGAAGGTTTTTCATAAGTCTATCAAGTTGCTTGTAGTGTCAAATGACTGGAAGAGAGCTAATCTGGCATATATTTAAGAAGGGGAAGGGAAAAAATGATCCAGGTAATAGCAGGACCATTGGTTTGATCTCAATAGTATTAGGACAACATTTGAAGAAAAGGATAATTAAGGACTTAATAATAAATGGAAAGTGTTTACCAAAAGTGGATTTAAATCTACAGAGACGGTGAATCTTATTAAAACATATACACCAGCAAGAACAACTGGGTATGGCAGATGAAGTCTCTTTTTGTTAGTGTAGACCTTTATGCTCAGCGGTCTTCTGGGTAGTGTACAGCCCCTACCCTCAGCAAGCCCTCCAGGTGGCAGGCAAGGGAGCAAGCAACAGCAAAACACAGGATAAACAATATGTCAGCAGATGAAACCCAGCAGGGATAAAACAACAGGCCGGGCGTCCATAAACGAGAATACATCAATAAAAATCAACACATAAAGATAACAAACACATGGAAGTAAAATACTGAATAAGGGGTGTTCTAGCAGACCCTTAAGCAATTGAACAACTAGCAGGCAAAACAAGGCAGTTCATGGGCATTTGATAACACAACATTAAAGTTGAACGGCATGTGCCCCCGGCAGCTGGGGGGACACGGCTATGCCGGCGGGAGTGCGGCAGTGGTGGCAGGAGCATGGTGGCAATGACCTGGGAGCTCCTGCAGATGCTGCTGGCGCTGTCAGCAGCCAGGGGGGGAAAGGGGTGGCAAGCCCGACCACGGGCCGCCAGCAGTGTTGGCAGCAGGCAGGGGCAATCATGGACTGCCTGCTGACAGCGGGATGGTGAGTGACAACCACCCACAGGCGCCGCCAACAGAGTCTTTTTGCAGGGGGTGCACTGCCATGTGCAGGGGGTGCACGTGCACCCATGTGCGCCCCCTATGCATTGCTCCTGAAAGTACACAAGTTTACAGCAAAACATACAACCTACAGGCTACTCCACAGTATAAGGAATGAAGATAATCTTGAACAGTTACTTAATAAAGTAGACAATGGTACAGCAGTTGTGCCAAAAGGGAAAGAATAATATAGGGAAACAAAACAGGTTACCATAAAGAAACAGTCACCCACAACTAGTCCACTTGACTAGAATGACTTGGTAACTACAAAGCCAGGGGCCCTCCTTCTCTGTGGAAACCCCTGTCTCTTCCTTCTCCCTGGGACTGCAATCCCCTACCCGGGTAACTCATGATTCCCCAACAGCTCTGGTGGACTAACTCTCCCTCTCTCTCTCTCTCCCCCTCTCTCTCTCTCTCTCTCTCTCTCTCTGTGGGGTTGGCTGCCAGGCCTTCCCCGCCTTAGCTGGGATGGTCACTCCGTCCTGCTGTCGCTTGCTGAAAGAAGGCCTGAGCTGCCTCATACAGCTACCCAGGCCTATCAGCCCTCTCAGGACCAATGCACCGCTCTGTGCACCGTTGGGGCTTCTGCCTCTCATGGAATGGGGACCCATGTTGCTTCATGCAGCCATGAAGTCCCTTCAGCTCCCTTCATGCACCGCTGTATGCACCAACACTGCGGGGCTGGGACTTAGCCACTCGCTGCTTCCCGCTACCGGAGGCATCTCTAGAGTGCTTCTGGGTCAACTGCTCTGCCCCACTGGTCAGCTCCACCAGCTCTTCTGAAGCCCTTCTTCACTGCCCCTTGTTGAAGCTGGCAGTGTGCTGGGCATGTGGGCTTTTATCCCTTCTAGAAGCTGCACCCCCAGACTGAAAATTGACCAATGGGGAGGCCCGAGGGGTTAGTTCCCCCTCAGGTCCTTTTCTTCACCTCACCTTTGTGTCAAGGCAGGGCAAGCCTGCCCCCTGCCTTCTCTTGATTGGTGGGGAAGGGAAATGCCCTCCCCCCCTCATCGACTCAAACCAACAAGTCAGGCTGCTGGTGAGCCCACTGGCCAGCCTGCAACAAAGATAAAATTTAAAGTTTTCCCTTACCCTATTGCAGAATACTATTTATTTTCTCTAACATGAGACATGTAAGGTATTTGTTCCACTAAGCTATTTTCTGCAAATAAGTTGGGAATTTTGCAGTGCAAAATGTTGTATCATTTCCAGTTAACATTTTTTTCAATAGAGGGGATTTTAGTTAACCAATATTATACCATAATGAAATTGCTGGCAATAGTCCTTTCACAACACACATCATAACAATCTACTAGTGGCAACTCGCTATTAACATGCCAAAGTGTTGGCTCACATTTCCTGTTTGACTTAACTGCCAGTTAACTTGATAATATTACCTATCAATGAACTAAGAACTGGATAAGAAATGCTGTTGCTATCTATATTTTCATCAGTAATAAGAAAATGGGGACAATCAGTAATAAGAACAATGTGGCCTCTTGAGAACCGTGATGCTTAAATGATATCTGTGGAGCATAACCTCCTTCTTTAAGTATCATCTATCTTTGGGAACAGAAGTAATATAAAGGTGAGAGAAAATAATATTTTTCCTTTTTCCATTTTTATGTGAAATCACTTTATCAGCAATTTGGTGGGTATGAATTGTGAACATGAACTGTGTTTTTTTTTTTTATCTGAAAATATTTTTTTTCAGATAATTTTTGTACAAGCACTGCATAGAATGGAGGGGGGGGAGCTTTGCAGACAGGGGTTTGCCTGACTTGAACTGAAGGGAGAGGGGTAGTGGGGAGGGGACTGCAAGGCAGATGGGCTCCAATCTACCTTCTCTCTCCTTGCAGCTCAGGTCGGGCAAACGCCACCTTGCAGCTCCCTTCCACTCCCTTTCTGAAGACAGACACACTGACAAACTGACCTTAGAAGTGCTCTACTTCGTAGTGCCTTCATCTAATCCCTCATTAGGTGAGGGGTAATTGATCACATGATTGGCCACTTTTAAAGCACTCTGCAGCCATGCACATGTGTCATGGCACAGCTGTAAAGCACTTTCAGGGGGTTGATCACGTGACAAATGTGACTTCTATCAGTGGCCTGACTGATCACCTGATGGCTCCAGGTGCATGTGAATGGCATCAGATTCCTGGATCTTTGTCAGCCTGGCTTCTACCCTAGCTATAGCATGGAGACTGTGGTTGACAATGCTTGGAGATTGACAGAAGAAATTGCCTTGCTGATCTTACTGTATCTTTCAGAGGTCTTTGATATAGTTATCAAGTGCTGATAAAGCATTTGCATGCCCTGGTGGATATTTGTGGGATCTCCTTAAGTGGGTGCATTCTTTCTAGGAGGGAGGTCCCAAAGGGTAGTGATAGATGAGTGTTTGTCATCCTCTCAGGACCTTTCTTATGGGGTCCCCCAGAGTTCCATCTAATTTCCGCTCTTCTGTTCAACATTTATATGAGGCCATTGGTTGAGCTTGTGGAGATGTTTGGACAGGTGATCATTTAGTATGCTGATGGTGTCCAACTTACTTTTTTTCCTCAGGTGATCTGTGCCCTGTGGATTGAATCCAGACAAGACAGATGTGATGGTGCTGGGCTGCCACCAATATGACCTGAGGGGATTGGGACACTTGGCACTAGGTTCAATTGCCCCTTGTCATTCAGTTTTGCAGCCTTTGGGTGCTCCTCCCTGCACCTGGTGGCAGTGGTAGCTAGGATTGTCTTTTTTAACCCCATCTAATAAGAAGGCTGTAATCCTTTCCTTCAGATTCAGATCAGGCCACCATCATCCTTGCCTTCATAAACTTGAGGCTAGACTACCACAATGCCCTTTAGGTGGGCCTGCCCTTGAAGACTACTAGGAAGATGCAGCTGATGCAGAATGTGCTACCTCTCCTTCTAACAGGAGTTGGTTACCAGGAGCACTTAATTCAAGTCTTTCAGTAGCTTTCAAGGTGCTGGGTTTGACCTACAAGATCATAGCCAGTCTAGTCCCTGTGCCTTTTCCTTTCATGATTCCTTAGCTCAACTGAGGGCAACCTACTGCAAATGCTATCAATGTACCAAACTTGCATAGCAAAAATGCATCGGAGGTCATTTTTGACAGTCACTTCTCAGCTCTGGAACTCTCTCCTCCTTGGCTTTCCCTTCTCCTGGACACCTCCTGGAAGTTCTGTAAGATCTTTCTATTTGGGCAGGCATTTGGCAAGCAAGGGGCAGCTGGGATACTGCTGGGAAGGATGGGGGTGAGCAGGAGAGTTCTGGGTTTTTTTTAGCACTCTACTTGCTTTTATAAGTTATTTTCTCTTACTGTAAGTTGCCTTTAGCCTTTGTTGGGAAGGGTGACATAAGTCTAATAAATAAATACTTGGTACTGTTTCTCTTTATAGAGGACACATTGGAGACAGCATGATATCTACACTCAGTGTGAGTAGTATATAAAAGGTACATTAGACATTTGCAGTCATCTCCTTTCATAATTTCAGTGAAACTATAAGTATAAAATATTAAAACTGATTAAGAGAAATATACTTTCCTCAAATGGTACATGTTTGGAGATATGTACTTCTAAATAGCTGAATTTGCACTTCCTGTTAGAGGATGTGCAGATCTATATTTGCAGTTCAAGAAACAGGAGAAGACTGCACATGCAAATTAGTCTGCTTTTAAAAAAACCCAAACCCTTACTCTGGAGGCCAGTCATGAAGTGAATACATAGGTTTTACCATTTATTCACTCAAAGTGACTTGAAATGGAATAGATTGAAATGAGAAACATATTCTCATATTTCATAGGAAATGTGAGTTCTGGAGTTACTAGTTTATAGTTTTCTCTCCATGAAGATACATGTGTTTGAACAAATGTGCTATATATAAGTATGCCACCAACTTCTGGGGCACAGTTTTTTTTCCTGGACTAAAATTGGTGGCGTGTTTCATTCTTACCCAAAAGATACATATTTCAAGATATAACATACTCCATTCCCCTGACAGAGGAAATCATACCAGTGTTGAGAGTGTACTGACATGACATGAAATGCATCTTTCTTTAAGCAAAGAATTAATCTCTATACTAGTGGTTCTGAACCTTTTCAGCCTCAAGGCCCTCTTCCATCACTTTTCTGAATTTTACAGCACTCCATTTGCAAATCACTGACACAGATATAAATTGAGAAAATATATAGAGGGGGCCTTGAGGCTAAAAAAGATAAGAATCACTGATTTAGCTGGTGTCACTTAAGGGCGGTAGGGGCAGGACCTCAGCCTGCTGTGCCCTGCTTTTTCCACTGTCTTCCCCCTCCTGACACCTGGGCTAGGGTCAGAAGTTACACATAAAACAGTAAAACTGTTCGGAAACATGTTTACATCTGTAACACATCAGAAGTTCAGTGCTCATAAACCGTTTTCAAAATGGCTGAAACTGGCTCAAGATAAACCTGGATGCAGTATCAGACTTAACTGATTTAAATTAAACCAGTTTATTGAATTTCTGTCTCAGATCCCCTCAAGTTTCAAACTGAACTCTCAGTCTCCCAGCATCTCAGGATACTTTGCAACTCCCCTGCAAACCCCCCTCTCACAAGGTGGATGGGCTAGCCTTGATCCGAGCTGTCTGCTCCAGCCAGGCAGGGAGGTGTGCTCTGGTGCCCCCTGGCTTCTGGCTGGACCACTCCAGGCATGTGGCTGCATTTCTGGAATCAAATGCGACTGTCTGTTTACTTGCTTATTGGTTTTATCTGTGCAACTTAGACTAACTGCAAAGACTGAATTGATTCAGCCTCAGACTTTTTGACTGTTTGTACTTAGTTCTGGTCTTCAGGATCCTTCACATGCCAGTGGTGACCCCCACAGCCTCTTCTGCTAGACCCAGGAGTATGGAAGTAGTGGAGGGGATGATCTGGGCCACAAAGCAGGGCTTCATCTGTGCATCCCCCTGCCTGCTCACTTGCTTGCAGCAGAATATGCTGTGGGGAACCTGAGTGGGGGCCAGCACAGGAGCTGCAGGGGTGTGGGGAAGTGTAGCAGCAGTGATCCCAGTCCCCAGAAGAGCAGCCACAGGCACTGTTGGAGTAGCTGGGGCAGGTGCAGGGTGCCAGGTGGGGGCTGAGGACATTTACCTCTTCACATAAGGAGATCTCATGGCACACTTCCACTGCTCTTGCAAACACACCCTTTGGGAATCACTGCTATATACACACAACCTAAAGCTGAAGGGCATGTTGTTTTTAGTTATGACACAATGTCTGTGGTTTCCTCATTGTCCTTGGCAGTAAGTTTGGGTAGAAAACCTCAGTGCCTTGGCATCTGTGCCCTAGACAGTTGTTTTAACATATAAGCAGTTACTCTTAGGATTTTCATGGTAAGGAGATGCTTATGTTTTTGTTGGGGACAACATTTGGAGAACATGCAGGGAAGACACTTATAGCAAAGGGCAGCCTGAACATTCTGAGGTGGTTCCTGGAGGGCAGGAAGATGATGGGAGAAGTGAATGGAGTTTACAATAGTACAGGTAAATCAGAAAAATAGTAGGAGTGCACACACAAAAAACATCTTTCCACAACTCTAGAAACGAAAACAAAGCTAACATAAGGTACTCAAATGAGCTAGGTACAGGAGTAAGAAAACCTGGATTCTTAAAATATTCTTTAAACCTTGAGATTCTCCTTTTAATGCATTAGGCTTTCTTCCACATCCATCCTGGCAGCTGCTGACACTTCTAGTAATGGCTTTAGAATCCTTATCAACACAGCAGTGATAAAGCAGAGGCCAAGGGAGGATGGGAGTGTCTGAGGAAATCATTCAGCACAGTCCATTGAGAGCAATCTAACAGTTCCAGCAAGCAGAATCAGTCTGAAAATTGCAATGGATTCCACACTACTCCCCCTCCTAATGAGAGTGCCAGCAGCTTGTAATGAGAGCAGGCACAGCTGTCATTCCTTTGGGTTTGAAAAGTATTCCACAAATGACAGAATGCAAAAATATCTAGGGAGAATAAAAGCATCAGAGTAAACAAAAAAGCTGAATCTTTGTTGCTGTGTGATTTGTACAAGAATACATAGACCAAGCACGTATGTATTTATTGTGTAAAAACACACAGCCACATGGAGTCAAGCAGAACAGCCAGAAAACCCCAACCTTCCCTACCTCCAAACCCCAATGCACAATCTGTATTTATTTAGCAGCACAGAATGCTGTGCAATGTCCCAAGGCACTTTTTCAATAAAATTAGATCATCCTAAGGCAGCAAGAAGGAAGTAGGGCATGGGGGTGATGAAAAGTAAAATTGTAGTACAAATTAAGCTGGAGGGAAGGAAAAACAATGCTTTCAAACTTCCTCAGGTGGGACATTCCTCAGTGTCACTATTAAACTGGGAAAGGACTGACTCAAATTCCCCTAGGGAACTACTTCTCTTCTGGAAACGGAAGCAGAACAAGAGGTGAGCATCCAACATGATAAGATCCTAATGGGTCATGTTGAGTAGAATTTTCATGTCCTCATTTGCTGATATTTTTCTGTTATTATCATTTTCTATTTTGAAACAAAAATGAAAA
This sequence comes from Gavialis gangeticus, assembly GCF_001723915.1. Taxonomy (NCBI): domain Eukaryota; kingdom Metazoa; phylum Chordata; order Crocodylia; family Gavialidae; genus Gavialis; species Gavialis gangeticus. Next base: position 39,506,766 of record NW_017729004.1, on the reverse strand, counting down.
GGATGGGATGCACTGGTGACAGTATGAAGGTGCACAGAGACTGAAGATTATGGTTAAGTTTTAATTTGGTAGTAATGCTTGTAGAATCCCAAATAGTGAGGCGTTAGAATAATGGAGGTGTGGGAGTAGGAATAACCAAAATGGGACAAGGGGCATATCTTCATGTATATATAAAAGACTATGAAAGCATCAAATGCTGTTTCAGGTCTTGGGCTGAACAGGTGAGGTAAGGCAGAAACAAGAAAAAATGAAACAGCTCAGAGTAGTTAATAAATGAAGACTTAACTAAAAGTTCTTAGAACCATTAGGGGAAAGAAATCAGTGACACAACTGCAAAACAGTGCTACTTGCACTGTTCTGAGTATCTAAGGCATATTCAGCAAATACACAGAACATGTTGGAGACTACTTTTAGTCTTGTATCATTTGTGTTTGTGGAAAAAGTCCCTTTATGACAGCAAATCAGATCTAATCTTAGCACTCCCCCAGATGCAATTATATAAAATATGGTAGAGGCTTTTGGTGGCAAACAAGGTGCTCTACAAAACAACTTTTCAGTAAAAAGAAGAGCAAGGCTTAATTGACTCAGAGTGAAAGTTGATCTTGACTTTGTTTCCCTCAAAAGGATAGAGTCTTATCTCAGCCACTACCTTATTCCTGATAGCATTTTTAACTTGGTTTTTTATATGTTCATCTGGGTCAACTTCTATTTATTGTTTTCCTTTCCCAGCAGCTTAAGAAGTGAAAGAGTGTGGAAGGGTGGGTGCTTGAATGATGTTGCAAGTGGAACAGAAATTGAAATAACACAAGAATGTGTTTCTTCTGCAGTGATTTACAGTCATGGCATTACTCCCATTGTCATATTATTAAAAGTCCTTTTTTTCCGCTCCCCAATCCACTTTCTCTATCGATGCGGATATTTTCAGATCTATCACAACAGCTTTCATAGGCTTCTCTGTCAAGAACAATATCAAAATAGATGTTAGTAGGCAGTTGCCTATGAAAGCTTATGCATTTCTGAATATGTTAGTCTATGAGGTGCCACTTTGTCCTGCCTTCTGACTGACTTCAGACTCGCATGGCTAACTCCCTCTTATCAAAACATTAACCCATGCTAGTTGAGGTTCTGATGCCACCCCTGAAAGTAATATTGTGTAAAGGCAGCGTTTCCAAGAAGGTACGCTCAGCTGCCTTGTTAATTTTCATGGTATAGAATCTAATTATTTGAGGTCTGCCTTAAATTTGTTTTCCCCCTCTCCCCGTCTCCCCCTGCTAAAGGAGGGAAAATAAGTCTGTAATTGTTCGCTCTTACTGCTCCCCAAAAAGAAAAAAATTGGGATGTTCTTTTCCTTACTTAGTTTGAAGTCACTGCCATGACTGTCAGTAAAAGAGTGGGCCAGGACCTCCCAGAGTTCATGCCAGGTGTAATCCATTTTATATTTGTGTTTCTGAATATCCTCCTGAGGTGTTTTCCCTCTTTTTTTATGGAAGATATTTGAAGACTGTGATTGTCTCTCTGAAGCACCTTTTCTGCATGCTGAACATGCCAGTTTCCTTCAATCCTTCCTCATATAGCTTGCCTTCCAAGTCCTTTATCATTTTTGTTACCTGCTTCTGGACCCTCTCTAACTTCTCCATGTTCTTCTTAAAATGTGGAGCCCAAAACAGCAGTAATTAGGCCTCATTTAGATTATTGTGTGTAGAGTAATAGAGGTACTATCATCTTCATGTCTTGCACCTAACTGATGCAGCCCGAGGTGTAACACCTTGCATTTGTCAGCATTAAATGTCATCCTACAAGATCCAGCCCGGCTTTCCAATTTGTCAAGATCTTTTTGAACTGTGCTTCTGTCCTCCAGTGTATTCACAATCCTTTCTAGTTTCATGTTGTTCACAAATTTGCTCAAGATACTCTCTATTCAAGCATCCAAATAATTAATAAATAGGTTGAACAGCACTGGGCCCAGGACAGAGCCCTGTGGGACTCCACTCGAAACCTACTGACTTTCTGAAATGGTTCCATTTATAATTATCCTTTGCTTGTGGCCATTGAGTCAGTTGTCTATCCACTTTATGTAGTTTTCTATACTCCACATTTTTCCAATTTGCTTATGAGAAGGGCATGTGGCACTTTGTCAAAGCCCTGCTGAAGTCCAGATACACTATATCCACTGCATTCCCTTCACTAACTAAAGTAGTAACTTTGGTGAAGAAGGAAATTAAGTTTGTTTGGCATGACTTGTTCATAGTAAATCCATGCTGGCTCTTTGAGATCAGCCTTTCCTCAACCAAATGCTTGCAAATAGACATCCTTATAATATATCCCAGTAAATTCCTGAGTATCAGTGTGTAGACCTGAGGTGCAAAGCAATTAAATGATTCAGCCATAGTCTTAGACTTCTGTGGCAGAGCAGATACTAGAACCTAGGTTCAAAATTTATACTGACATCCTAACTTTATACTGAAATCCTTAGACACAGGTGTAGCAGTGGACGTAGTCTTTCTGGACTTCAGGAAGGCCTTCGACACTCTCTTTCACCCCATTCTCGTTAAAAAACTAGGAGACTGTGGCGTCGACACCTACACAGTCAAAGGAGACACTAGTTGGCTAGAGGGTGACACCCAGAGAGTGGTGGTGGACGTGTCTTATTCGACCTGGAGGGATGTGGGCAGTGGGTTTCTGCAGGGCTCGGTTCTCGGGCCCGCCCTGTTCAACATCTTCATCAGTGACTTGGATGGGGGTGTAAAAAGCACCCTGTTCAAATTCGCAGATGACACTAAAATGTGGGGAGAAGTGGGCACGCTAGAAGGGAGGAATAGGCTGCAATCGGACCTAGACAGGTTACAGGGGTGGGTGGATGAGAATAGGATGGGTTTCAACACTGACAAGTGCAAGATGATGCACCTGGGGAAGAAGAACGAGCAGCATACCTACAGGCTAGGGAACTCCCTTCTTGTCAGTGCAGAGGCAGAAAAGGATCTTGGAGTCAATATAGATTCCAAAATGAACATGGGCC
>NW_017729004.1:39496636-39498750 GCF_001723915.1 Gavialis gangeticus | reverse complement strand
GCAGTTGGAGTACTGCATCCAGTTTTGGGCTCCACACTTCAGGAGGGATGTGGACAACATGGAGAGGGTCCGGAGGAGGGCCATTCGCATGATCAGGAGTCAGCAGGGCAGGCCCTACAAAGTGTGGCTATGGGACCTGAACCTGTTCAGCCTCCACAAGAGAAGGCTGAGGGGGGATCTAGTGGCCTGTTACAAACTAGTCAGAGGGGACCAGCAGGCATTGGGAGAGTCCCTGTTCCCCTGAGCACTACCAGGAGTGACTAGAAATAATAGTCACAAGCTGGCAGAGGGTAGATTCAGGCTAGGCATCAGGAAGCACTACTTCACTGTCAGGGCAGCTAGGATCTGGAACCAACTTCCAAGTGAAGTGGTGCTGGCTCCTACCTGGGGGTCTTTAAGAGGAGGCTGGATGAACACCTTGCCGGGGTCGTTTGACCCCAGTACTCTTTCCTGCCATGGCAAGGGGTCGGACTTGATGATCTGCTCAAGTCCCTTCCAACCCTACCAACTATGAACCTTCTAGAACCATCCTTCCTTTCCATGCTGTGTTTGATGCACATCAGAATTTAGGACACACGGTTCTAAGTTGTGTCACCCATTTAACTAAATGTTAAAATGTATTTGGGAATGCTTATTAGAATGTGATTCAACTGTACTGTACTTTAAATTCAATGATTAATATTACATTTTTTTAAAAAGGAACTGGCATTGTTTGGAAAGTGAAGGCTGAATGATGACCATGTTTTTCTATTATCATAAACTTCTACAATGGTTCTTCCTGTATACCTAATTTGTCTTACGTATTTTAAAAAGTATAATAAATTGGAATGCTTTGAGACCTTTTGGCTGATGGAATTCTCCAAAGGCAACAAACTACCATTGCTGCAATTCTTTCTGTTATATTAGGGCATCAGTTTTTGTGAGTTATGACACTGCTATTCCTGATTCACATATTTAGTTGCTTGCTTACTCAGGCAGTAGATTGCAAATTGGGTTTTTTTGGTAATGGAAAGACACATTGTGCTCATGTCACCTGCCATATTGGATGGTAATCTTTTTATTTTATTGTAGAGGCATGGAGTTTAGAAACTGTGTATGTAATGTATTGTTGAGGGACCTTTTGACAAATCCAGTGAGGAATATATATGAAAGAGCTTGTCCAGCGTTTCATTTTAAGAAGGCCTGTGTTTTAAAATGGAACAGCTTTCCAAGTTTCCTACACTTAGTGACAGCTGCATAGGAGGCAAGTCTAATTTAGTCTTAAAGAGAAAGTATATTGCACCTTTTTTGCTTCATAGAGAATTAAAACGAGTCTGAAAATATGTTTAATCACCTTGTATGGAAAACCAAAGATAGCAGTTAGCTCCTGAATCTCATGCATCAAAGCAAGGCACAGAGTTAAATTAACAGATTTCATGAATATGGATGTATATGTGTGTTTTTTTTTTACATAAGCATTATGATTTTGAATATTATTATTTCTGTTTGGAGATTTTTGGGAGATGAACAGTTTCTCCCATCCCTTTTTCATGAATAGAAAGGCAACATTCTTTGGGTAGATGTGATATGTTTCATTAGATCAACTAAATAGTTGGAAAAAGGTTATTTGCAAGTTTTCGGGCACAGACACCCTTCTTCAGGCAATGGAAGACTCTGCTGATGTTATGAGATCTCCAAGGTAGAAAATAAGCTAAGGCAAACAACAATATCTCTCCAAAGAACTTTGTCTGCCTATGTCCTTAGACTAGTGGTTCCCAATCTCAGGGTGTGACCCAAATTAGGATTGCAGGGGGTCTGCAGTAGGATTGCGTTGGCCCCCTGGAGCAGGGTGGCACAGCCAGGGCCCCTCCCGCAGGGCAGCTGTGGTTTGGCCCTTCTGACTGCAGGGTGAAGGCTTCTTTATGTTTCTTCCAGCCTAATATTCTGGCTGTGGGGCCCCATGCAGGCTCATTTGCCCTAGGCCCCACACCCCCCTAGGGTCAGCTCTGGGTCGGGGTCCTGATTTAGGGTCACAACAAGAACAGGCTGGGGACCCACTGCCTTAGATCAACACGGCTACAACCAACAACCCTGCAAGGTAAACAAGAAGTCTGTGAAGTTTGGAAGACAAAGGG
>NW_017729004.1:39488846-39491636 GCF_001723915.1 Gavialis gangeticus | reverse complement strand
ACCAACAATCCTGCAAGGTAAACAAGAAGTCTGTGAAGTTTGGAAGACAAAGGGTAGACATAGGAGGGGACTCAGAGGAGGAAAGGGAAAAGTGTGAAGGAAAACAAGTGGTCAGCTAACAGGCAGGTTACCTGGTGTGTTAGGTGTCAGACAGGTTGTAATGTGTCACAACTTCAATGTCTATATGAAGTCCATGATTTTTTTTGTATCCAGTAGATTTATGAAATGAAGTTTGTAGACTCCTCTACGAAAGGTTTTTTTAAAGTTCCCTTTGAGGATTAGAACTGTGAGACTGGAGAGGGAGTGATTGTCTTGTGAGAAGTGGGCACCCACAGGTAACTGGATATTTTTGTCAGATTTTCGGTGTGCGTTCATTCTGGTACGCAGTTGTTGTTTGGCTTCTCTTGAATAGAAGGTAACTCCTGACTGCTCATAAGAGTTATTTGAGAACCCAGCAATGGGCATGAGTAATTCATATCACCCCTTCCTTGTTTACTTTGCATTTGCCATCCTGTGTGTTAACCTCTGTCACATGACCCATACATCTAGCTGTGTTAGATTTCTCAGAAATTCTTCACATGCCCTTCCAACCTGTATCCTGTAGGTTATTTTTTCTTGTCTCCTCAGTGTTCATAACCTTGTAGCTTTAAGTTCTTTAGTATATTGAATATCAGTCCTAATATGGAAATTTAGGGCACTGCTTGTTAACTTCTTACTGAGTTGAATAATGGCCATTGTTTTCTCTGGTTTTATTCATATGCCAGCTTCCAATCTGTTAAAGAACTTTACTCCATAATTAAGTAGCTTCCTCATTAGGGGTAGATTTTCCTTTTCTTTCAGTGAAGGGGAAGAACATGAAAAGCAATTTCCCTAAGAAATGTTGTCCATGTGAAATTTTGAATAGTAATAAGGTAGTGGTGATCATTTGACTATTTCTTGGGATGACAGCCGATGAGGAAAGCGTATTTTTTTTATAAAAGTGCTGGGGATGACTCTGGGGTTAAGTGGAGTTGAAATGTTTTTAGTTATAGCAGAGCCGAAGTCCACTTCTTTATAGGCCACTGGTTGAATTGAATCTTAAATTTAGGACAATTGTTGTTCACATGACAGTTGAATTTCCATATTTACTTGGATACATTGACAGTTTACTGGAGAAGACCATTAAAAAGCTATCATTCTTGGCTCTGAGTTTCAGTTTTCTCCCAGGTTGGAGCAATTGCTTTGCTTCTGTACTAGTAACTCCATATACTCACTTTATTTTTTTTTTTCTGGATAGCTTTATTTCTCCCCAAAACTTTAAAAAATGATTGTAGGAAGCCAAGGGATAAACTGCTACCTAGTGCATTATTTTTATGTTATGAATGGGCAAGCTAATTTAATTTAGATGTAGCTGATGTTGCATCTCTTCCTAATCTTAAGTGCTTTTCTCAAGAATTCCAGCTACCCCGATGACACACTTTTGTACATTACTGTACTTTCAGATTCTAGTAGGAACCTGTGATGGACTGTGGATTTTAATGTACTGTCTCTGTGTTAATATTGTTCACATTTTTAATTATAATTTTGTATGACTAGGGATACTTCCTTAGTCTGTGCACAGAGAAGGAGGGGCTAAGTACCAAGGCTGGCTACAGGAGAGAGGAGATAGACCTTTAATAGTAGCCGTTACGAACGGCCATGCTGGCATATCAACAGAGGTGAGATAGCAATACCCAGGAGATGTCAAGGGGAGATAAATATGACAAAAGGCAGGCAGAAGAAAAACTAGTTCAGCAGGTCCTGGGTCAGAAGATTCTGGAGACTGAAAGAAGTGGAGAAGCTTTGGGGGAGAACTGGAGAGACTCTCTAAAAGGAAAACCTGGCTGTTTTTGAGGGTGTTCAGGGCTGTGTGAGCTGGACTGAGGACAGAGGGACTGCTTAATCCCTTTGGAGGGAACAGAGAAGCTCTGGCTGTCTGATGATTGCTCAAATAAATGCTTTTACTGAAGAGATTGTCTACTATGTTGCTTGGGACTGTGGTTTGCACTGGATCACTCCAGGAGGAGGTGAAGTCCCTCTCTCTGGGGGGGAAGTGGGTGCTTGCTTCTTGAGTCAGGGCCTAAGAAAACCAGGAAGGGTGAGGGACTGAAAGGCTGGAGTCTGAGGGTAGATGCTCAGGCTCCCCCTTAGCTTCCCTAAGCTAAGCCTGGTCTGGCTTCAAGGGGAACTCAGAGACCAGAAAAGGCTGCAGCAGTCCCAAGCAAGCATCCCTCTGGAAGGAACTCTGTGACAGAAGCAAGGAAATCTATTGCAAATGTCATGAGGGTCTGTCTTTTTTAAATGTCCAGCCCAGCTTTATCTGTGGGTACATTTCAGATAAGCATTTGGATATCTTGGATAGCTGAGCTGAAATAGTAACCAAATTGAGATTCATCAATTGTTATACAGGGGTTTGCTTAAATAAATCCTTCTCTTCCTACTCTATTTATTTATTTAGTTATTTATTTATATGTTTGGCTTGATCTTGAATGACTTCTATGCTAGGAACAGGCTGTCAAAAAGCCTGAGGCTGAATCGATTCAATCTTTGCAGGTTTGTCTAAACTGCACAGATTAAATTGAAAGAGAAGTGAACAGAAACTTACCTTTGATTCACGACACGTGGCCACGTGGCTGAAGCCAGAAGCCAGGGGGTGCTAGAACACAGCTCTCTGGCTGTGTGTTTACTTCCTCTTCCTGCTGCCCCTGAGGTGTCTGATTTGCAGTCCAGCAGCAGGGTTGCTCATCACTTCCTCTTCCTGCTTCCAGGTGC
>NW_017729004.1:39482862-39483846 GCF_001723915.1 Gavialis gangeticus | reverse complement strand
CTTAATCTGACACCTGTTAATTTGTCCAACACTTGATAAAAAAATCTTTCTTCTTTAGTGTCAGAAAATGGTGAGATCTAGTAGGGCTAAAAATTTGGGATACTAAGATTTTAATTTTGTATTTTATAACTATGATTATATCTAGTTATTTGCTTTCCAGATTTTTAAAATATGATTAGAAGAGGCACTATTATGAGTTCTCAGATTTTATCTACTTGGTTTGAAGTACGGAGGTAGTAATTATTGTTTAATTTTAGAGAGAGCGCATTGGAGTAAAACTTTAAAAGGGGAGAGTTTGTAACTGATATTTGTAAATTTTTGATTCAGTGTAGTATTACTATGTATTAAAAGATCAGCATTCTGTACAGAGGAGAACTTAATTTAGAGCACAACATATAGAAATCTCTATAGCTACCTCACCACTGACAGAGCTGTGCTGAGAATTGAATTTCCATCATGTGTGAAATTCTCTTGTTTTGACACTTGCTTCCATCCTGAAATGGGGTGGAAATTCTAAACAGCCATTTTTGGGGGAGAATTGTAAGTTTAAAAAAAAAATTAACGTGGAAATGTCAAAACAAAACACTTCCAAATGTCAATTAGGAAGAAAACAGCAGTCTTGAAATGTTAAAATTGCATGAATATCAGTGCTTTGTCTTGGAAAAATTTAAATTTCAAAGAAAACTTATTTAATTGGAAAAACCTTTGAGGCTACAAGATTTGTTGCATGAAAAACAGAATAGTGCAGACCTGTGATTGTTGCTTTTGAAACCCCTGAGACTCACTGTTTAACTGAAGAGACTGCAGAAGGCCTACAAAAGTTGCCTGAGAAGCCACTGATACCCTCTGAGATGCACACCATGTAAGCACTTGCAGTACTGCCTTAGATGACAATAAAAATACTCCTGGATGGGAAACCTTAGAAAAAATGAAAAGAATCAAACAAAAAGAGGACTGTGGGACCCTTGAGAACACTGCTGATAA
>NW_017729004.1:39471204-39477862 GCF_001723915.1 Gavialis gangeticus | reverse complement strand
AATTAAATATTCTTTCTCACTGAAGTGATTTTGAAATCTTTAATGCTTTGTCCAGTGACCTCATTAACCCTATACAAGTCATTCTATTGAACAGGGATTTCTTTTGTTTTAGCACTGTCAAAAGAGTTTTTTGTTTTTGAACTGCCCCCTAAAGTGAGGTTAGAGGGAAGTGTTATTAGCACTGGTGTGGCATCTAAACTATTGTGGCATGATAAATATTTTTTTCCATAACAATAAACTTTTGTGGTTAACACCACACCTTAGTTTAAGCATTTGTTCATATACATAATGTTCTATTAACACTTCTCCCATTCCCAAAATATTATCCTGTAATTGCTAATCAATGAAAAAAGTGAAAAACTAAATATAGTATTGGTGCTTCAAGATGCTGAATCTTTCGCTATTGTAAAAGGCTTCTGCAACACTAGTTCAGTCACTTCACCCCAGTCCTGAAAGTTTTACTTGGGAATAATGTTAGTTGCTTTTGTACAGGAGAAATGAAACCTATTATTTGAAGCTTTTGTATTGTCCTGTGGATTCTTTTGTTTTGGGGAGATTTTTTAAGTGGTAACATGAATATTGTGGGTTGAAAAGTAAGTTCTAGTGATGTGATGGCATAGTTTGCTACCTGGTTTAAAAAAATCTTTACTTACAAAGATCACAAGAAAAAACAGAAGTTCCAAAAGGCCAAAATAACTGACCTATAGCTAGGCAGCAACTAATCTAAGTCAGTAGTTTTGAATAATTACAACATTAATTTAATACATTGCAATGAATAATTTGTAATTTCAAAAATATTGGATTGGTAAACTAATGATTTTGGAAAGCCTGACAGCTTTTTTGACTAAAATAAATGTTTATATCTGATTTTACATTGCAGTAATGATTAAGGGTATGTTTGCAGACCTCCTGTGATGCCTGATGTACAAAGCTGGGGATGAGAAGGCCAGAGGCAGTTATTTCAAGAAGGGCTTTGGGGAAACAACCTTGGAGTGCCTTCATTATCTCATTTATGGGTTTGGCATTTGTTCAGTGGGAGCAGATAGGTAGGGGGTATTTTGAGAGCATTCTTCCTTACGAACATTATGTAGGCATACGGTATGGGAGCAGCACTGTACAAATATAAATGAAAAGTCTGTTCCTGTCCCAAAACTGCTCATAATTATGAAATGTGTGCTAATGTGGAATGTACTGCTGTGTTTTCAGGGAACTCCTTTGGGACTCTATGGGCACCTATATATGAGTGCAGAGGCTGCTCTGATGATATACGAGGTGCGGTGGTGCTTTAATTGGAGCAGTTCTTAAATCTGCTCTAATTGAAGCTCTCTGCCCCTGGAGCACGTGTAAAAGTGCCCAATGTGGGTATAGTAGCCTCCTGCAAACTACCCATTTGCAGGATCTGTGCCCAAATATGCACTGAAACAGAGGATGGCTTGGTCCATTGTTGTGCTCACCCTGGCTACAGACAGAAATTACACATAAACCAGTATAAGTGACTGGCAACTGGTTTAAACCTGTAACAGAAAAGAAAATCAATGCACATAGACTAGTTTCAAAATGGTCAAACCCAGTTTAAGATAGACCTGGACAAGCAACCCAATGGACCTCGTTGTTAAAAGAAAGCCAACAAAAAGGAAAAAAAAAGACGGGCGGGGGGAGCAAAGTTCTAGCTGTGTACCAAAGTGGCTAGGTGCAACTGTGGGGCAGTGGGCTGAGGAGCTATGTGGTGTGGGATGCCTGAAGGACCACTCAGACCTGTCACAGAAAGTTTAGTGTCTACATTTAACACTGAACAAGTTTGGAATAGTCCTGAATTTTATAGGTACACTTTTGACCCCTTCCAGTCAGATTTAAACGAGTTAAAAAGGCTTGTAGGTCAGTCTGCTTTAAGTGTTATATTGCATTTAAACCATTCTGTGTGTTACATGAGTCCAAGCCCAGAGGAAGATTTCACCTGCAGAACTTCTGTTCTTGATACAGTGCAAGAAGGGATAATCAGCTGGATTCTTAGATTCTGGGCCAAGTTTGCCAGTTGGCATTTTGGGGTGTGGAAGGAACCAAGGAACTCTGATGCAGAATTTGAGTCACAGTACATAATGGACTCTCATAGAGCCAGCTTCGGTATCTCTTAGTGTTATTTTAGTATCAGACGTAACCTGATTAAGGTTAGACTACTTTCTCAAACTTTTGTCCCAGTTGCCTTCCTAACTCAAGTTATTTCATAGTCCCCCAGCATCCCAGGCTTTGCGGTCCCCCACAAACCCCGCCTTCACAGGGCTGCACACTGGAACACAGCTCATGCTGTGCTGCTCCAGCCCAGTGCCTACCTGTCCCCACCTCCAGGCCTCTGCCTCTGCTCCCCATCCTGCACCTGTCAGCTTTGCAGGGCAGCGGGGGCGGAAGAGGGGAGGTGTGGGAACAGAGCCCTGCTGCTCCAGCCCTGGCCCCCAACCCTTTGCCTGCCCTGATGTGGAGAGAGCAGAGAGGAACCCCCTACTCCCCCCTCCCCGCACTGCTACAGGTGGCAGGGGGGTGCCTTCCCACACAGCTGAGCTTGGCACAGGGAAACCCCCTTCCCTTCCCTTGTGCAGCCAGGTAGCTTGGCTCTGCATGGGAGTAGGGGGAAGGTGGGGGGATTCCCTTCATGGTGGGGCTTCCTGGGGCAGGGCAATCCCAGGCTGGGTGACTCTGGGGCAGGGGAAGTCCCCTGAGGCAGGCCCCGCCCCCTTGGGTTGGTGCCTAGCTCGAGGGGCTGGCATCAGGACAAAGGCTACTTCCTGCTTTTCTGCAGGAGGACAGTAAGGGGCTGGGGGCATGCGTTGGGTAACCAGTCAGGGATGGTCCCCTCTTGGCTGAGTTGGGTTTGGCTACGGTTGGTAGGCTGGAAGGCGTGCTTAAGTGCTTTCGGCCTTCTGGCCTGGTCTGGTGCAAACCTCTATCTGCCTTTCCCAACTAAAATTTGAACTCAAGTTCATTTTGTTATCACTTCAATCTATGCACCTTAGAGAAACCTGCAAAGATCGTATCAATTCTGCCTTGGGCTTTTTGACTTTCTGTACTTAGCATCTTACAGTATTAGATTTGATATATTTTAGCAGAATATTTGCTTTAATCCCACTGGCTATTAGTAAATGCCCTGATCAGTGTGTTTCTTTTGTTACTGGTCCAGGACAATACTTTGCAGTTTTCACATTTTTTTCAAATCATTATAACTCCCAATTATTTCAAATCATTATAACTCCCATAGAGTTTATTTAGCTTGTTCTTTTTGCTTGGCTAACCAGACTGGCTACCAAGTGGACTTATTAAGTTTCTGGTCTCGTTGATTTTTCAGGCACCTTTTAACTTCTCAGCCTGATTCACTCTCAGATACTTGCAGTTTTTAGATGCAAAGAGATCAGGATTTTATCCCTACCCTTATTTGGTTACAAAATTACCATTTACGCTTTTTCTTTAGCTGTAGCTTCTCATGAGTACCTTCCCAGTCATACAGTCCTGCATGACTATTTAATGCTGGGGGGAGGTGTGGTACAGCCAATTTCCTTTGATTCTTTTCTAGTCCTCCCTTAAGCCTGTGTAGTAGAAGCAGGGATACTATAATCTTTGTGAAAATGAGTGAAGCTGCCAACCTGTCATGATGAACCTCAGAGTTCCTATTGTGCATTGTGGTATAATTTCATTCCAGTTTAGAATACCCTCTGTAATGATTTAATTTAAATCTTTGCAGAAGAAAAAGAGCAAATAGAATGTGCTCTTCTTTCTGAACAATGGCTAATCAGCTTGCTATTCAGCAGATCAATTTTTCTTTATCACCTTCATAAATTCTATTGATCTTCTTGTTCAGTTTTATCCTACAGTGCAAGCAGCATATACTCTTAAAGTATAGCTTTATGGATATGGTCCAAATACTTGAGGTCACATCCATCTGTAGCAGGTATGAATTCTAAGCTTTGAAACACATTTCTGTACCTGTCATTTCTAGTCTTTTTTTGTAATTTACTAAAAGAAAGCATTTTTAAGAGTCAGCCATGCATCTTATCTGCCATGTTTCCTTGATTTTTTTTTTTTTTTTTTTTTCCCCTGACGATTGCAAATGCTACTTTTGAATGTCCACAAAGACTTTTTTTCACTGATAGTCCTGTCCCAGATCCAGTGGTGTTTCATTTAATGTGTTCTTAAATGTATAATTTTAACATTCCTATATTTGCACAGCACATAGAACAGTGCAACTTTGGTCTAGATCAGGCTCTTTAACTGCTAGAATTACTGTATCTTACTTGTTACGATGTAATGGCAGTTTAGTAACAATCAGTCTTGCATAATTCCCACTTTAAAAATGATTCTCTGTAAATTTGTGCTACTTTAAATGAGCCTCTACTATTACTGTTGCTCTCAAGTTTACCTCTTCTGTTCTAGGATAAGTGTGTCAACTTCTTTTGCACATCTAAGACATGCCTGAAGCACAATATTACATTTGTTTTATATGTTACTCTATTTCTCTTCTGTCTTCTGTTGACCCTTCCTCCTCTCTGGTTTCATCCCCTTATAGGGTAACTGTGTTCGGGTTTATTTTGCTAAGGCCCCTGGCAAGCATTACACTTAAGACATAATTAGTCTGTTAATTATACCTTAAATAGCAACCTGGCCATATATTTGGGGAATTAATTTCACTGGGTCTGCATCAGGACTGGTTGGAGTCCCCAGAGGTCAACAATCAGCTGGATTGTCCACTGGATCTGGGACTGCACTGGGGTTTGAACTGGGCTGAGTACAGTCCCATTTTTGTATAATATTTTTGTGACTGGTTTCCCTTTTTGTGGCACCATTAATTCTTTGAACATGTGGCCAGGATACATGATTAGACACGTTTAACAGACTAATTGCATCTTAAGCATAATGTCTGCCAAAGGCCTTGGGGAAAATAAACATTGATTGGCTCAGAGTACCCACCAGGGCTAGTGGAGCCCTGGTATGTTCCTTATCTGGCCAACACTCAGCTACCAAGAAAAGCGATTAATCTGTCATCTCTTGAAGCCTTCAAATCAAGATGGGATGGCTTTCAAGAAGACAAACAAGCACAAATTATTGGAGTTGTTACAGGTGCAACTGAGTGAAGTTCCATGGTCTATATCATGTCTTTCAGGAGACTCTTTGGATCATGCAGGTGTCTTTCTGAACAGATGATGGACATGCCCTGGTTCATGTCATCTGTAGACTATATTGTATAACTGCATGGGCTTGAAACACTATCAATAATTCCATTAGTGATCTTTCACTTTTGCTACAACCATTCATTCGTTCCTGTGATAGGAACAGAAGTTTTCAAACTGAGCGCCCCATGTGAGTAATGTGCATTTAAGATTTTTAAAAAAAATTTTCTGTAGTGAATTTCAGCAAAATAAAAGCTACAACAGGGGCTTAAGCAAATGCTAGTTACTCTGTGCAGCACAGACCCATTACTTTCAAAGGTTGCATAGAAATGAGTGTTTACAACAGTATAATAGTGCTTAAAAAGGGCATATCTACTCTGAAAGGTGAAAAAGATATAAAAAGTGTAGTGATTTGCTTAATAGACTTGCAACCTGGTTCTATTCAACTCTTCTTCTTGCTTTAATGATGCAGGTTATATCTATACTTTGTCCTTGGCACACGGCACACTGTGGAAGGTCAGTCCCCTGAGCATGCTCTACCCACTTGCTCTGGCCCACATGCCTCAATCCAATAGGTGGAGCAGGGAAACTGTTGTGAGGCCACTCTTAAGACCTTATTGCCCATCATGTTGGAGTGGTCCCAAGTCTGGATACGGTTTAAGTGTGTTGGATTGAGTGGGTGGGGTATGTCTGGGAGCATCCCTCCCAGAACTTGCAGAGCATGTGGTGTAGGTATGCCCCACTGCACACCTTAATGTTGCAGAGCTAATGTAGCTAAAGGAGAGGAAGCTAATTCTGTTTTTTCTCATGCATCTTTTCTCAGACTCATTAATTTTCTCATAAATTGCCACAGAGCACAGTTAGAAGTCTAATGCCTATAAAATTTGGGTCAGTAATTAAAATGAAGGGGTGATTTCCAGAGGCCTTTAAAATGTTATTTTTTGTCTTCTAAAAGCCTACCTGCCTTTCCCATGTCTCAATTACAGTCAGATACTACCTTCACTTACAAAGCTACAACCCCATTGAAGACGATTAGTTGCCTCTGCACAATTCTGTGGAATGTATTGGTGTTGTACAGATGTAACCAAGGGAAACTGAACTATTCAAGAGCAAATTGGATGCTTATCTTGCTGGGATTCCATGACCCCAGCTGACTTCCTGCCCTTTGGGCAGGGGGCTGGACTCGATGATCTTCCGAGGTCCCTTCCAGCCTTAATGTCTATGAAAAAAATCTATGAAAAATCTATTCCAGAATGTCACTGTTTTGGGAACTGGTTCACAGTTGTGTAAAGGGCTGTGTGTTTGACAACAGGGAGGTTGGAGTGAGCACCCAGCCCAGCATGCCCCCCAGTGGACAAGTTGGAGGGGAGGGTAGAGGGGAGTACCAGCACCCAAGCTTTGGGGATCCCAGGGGGGTAGGTAACCTGTGGCTGGGGGTATTTTCATTTTTTTGCTTTCCCTTCTCCTAAATATGAGGAGACTGATTGACTGATTAGTATGCAATTTGC
>NW_017729004.1:39465876-39466204 GCF_001723915.1 Gavialis gangeticus | reverse complement strand
TAACCTGTGGCTGGGGGTATTTTCATTTTTTTGCTTTCCCTTCTCCTAAATATGAGGAGACTGATTGACTGATTAGTATGCAATTTGCCTGCCTGAATTGTGTGCGTGTGTGGAAGGCAGGGTAGGCAGGGGAGAATCTTGGACCTATGCTTTTTTTGTTGCCAAAGCCTAAGAGGGCATAAGGGGCAGCAGTTGGGGAGGGAGTGAGGACAACAGTAGTTGTTAGGAAGATACCTTTGGTTGAACAGGCAACCCAATGGACCTCATTGTTAAAAGAAAGCCAACAAAACAACTCACCCTCCTGCTGGCTGACACTAGCCCGGACATA
>NW_017729004.1:39461627-39465865 GCF_001723915.1 Gavialis gangeticus | reverse complement strand
AAAAAAAAGGGGGGGGGGGGGGGAGCAGAGTTCCAGCTGTTTACCAGGGTGGCTAGTTGCAACAGTGGGGTAGTGGGCTGAGGAGCTATGTGGTGTTGGATGTCTGAAGGACCACTCAGACCTGTCACAGAATGTTTAGTGTCTACACTTAACACTGAACAAGTTTAGAATAGTCCTGGATTTTATAGGT
Source organism: Gavialis gangeticus (assembly GCF_001723915.1). Taxonomy (NCBI): domain Eukaryota; kingdom Metazoa; phylum Chordata; order Crocodylia; family Gavialidae; genus Gavialis; species Gavialis gangeticus. The sequence continues at coordinate 39,465,675 of NW_017729004.1, read as the reverse complement.
ACACTTTTGACCCCTTCCAGTCAGATTTAAACCAGTTAAAAAGGCCTGTAGGTCAGTCTGCTTCATGTGTTATATTACATTTAAATCATTCTGTGTGTTATATGAGTCTAAGCCCAGAGGAAGATTTCACCTGCAGAACTTCTCTTCTTGAAACAGTGCAAGAAGGAATGATCAGCTGGATTCTCAGATTCTGGGCCAAGTTTGCCAGTTGACATTTTGGGGTGTGGAAGGAACCAAGGAAATCTGATGCAGAATTAGTGCCACAGTACATAATGGACTCTCATAGAGCCAACTTCATAGATTCATAGATGTTAGGGTCGGAAGGGACCTCAATAGATCATGGAGTCCGACCCCCTGCATAGACAGGAAAGTGCTGGGTTCAGATGACCCCAGCCAGATGCCCACCCAACCTCCTCTTGAAGACCCCCAGGGTAGGGGAGAGCACCACTTCCCTTGGGAGCCCATTCCAGCCCTTGGCCACTCTAACTGTGAAGAAGTTCCTCCTAATGTCCAGTCTAAATCTGCTCTCTGATAGCTTATGACCATTATTTCTTGTGACCCCCAGTGGCACCTTGGTGAGTAGAGCCTCACCAATTCTCTTCTGTGCCCCCGTGATGAATTTATAGGCAGCCACAAGGTCGCCTCTCAACCTTCTCTTGCGGAGGCTGAAGAGGTCCAGGTTCCTTAGTCTCTCCTTGTAGGGCTTGGCCTACAAAACCTTAACCATACAAGTGGACCTTCTCTGGACCCTCTCCAGGTTATCCACATCCCTTTTGAAGTGTGGCACCCAAAACTGCACGCAGTATTCCAACTGCAGTCTGACCAGTGCCTGACAGAGGGGAAGTATCATCTCCTTGGTTCTGTTTGTCATGCAGCTGCTGATGCATGGTAAAGTGCAGTTAGCTTTTCTGATGACTTCGTCACACTGACAACTCATGTTCATCTTGGAGTCCACCAGGATGCCAAGATCCCTTTCCGCTTCCATGCTACCAAGCAGGTCATTTCCTAGGCAGTAGGTGTGCTGGACATTTTTCCTCCCTAAGTGCAGCACTTTGCATTTCTCATTGTTAAATTGCATTCTATTGTTTTCTGCCCATTTGTCCAACCTGTCCAGATCTGCCTGCAGTTGTTCCCTGTCCTTCGGTGTGTTCACATCTCCCCACAGTTTTGTATCATCTGCAGACTTGGATAGAGTACCCTTTACTCCCTTGTCCAAGTCACTGATGAAGACATTGAAGAGTATCGGTTCAAGGACTGAGCCCTGTGGGACCCCGCTACCCACTCCCTTCCAGGGCGATACCGATCCATCCGCTACCACTCTCTGGATACAACCCTCTAGCCAATCTGCCACCCACCGGACTGTGTAATTAACCAAGTCACAGCCTCTTAACTTGTTCACCAGTATGGGGTGGGATACCGTATCAAAGGCCTTCCTGAAGTCTAAGTAAATTATATCAACCCCTGCTCCTGTGTCGAGGTGTTTTGTAACCTGGTCATAAAAGGAGACTAGATTAATCAGGCATGATCTACCTGCTATGAACCCATGCTGGTGTCCCCTCAGCATAATTTTTCCTGCTGGGCCCTCACATATATAGGCCTGAATAATCTTTTCAAAGACTTTGCCAAGGATGGAGGTGAGACTGACTGGCCTATAGTTGCTTGGATCCTCCTTCCTCCCCTTCTTAAAAATAGGGACCACGTTGGCCCTTTTCCAGTCCTCCGGGACCTGTCCCATGCGCCACAAGTGCTCAAATATTCTTGCCAGTGGCTGTGCAATGATATTGTCCAGTGCCTTCAGTACCTTCGGATGGAGCTCATCCAGGCCTGCTGACTTAAACACATCCAGTCCTTCCAAGTGACTCTGCAACATCTCAGGGTCAGCACTTGGTAGTCTGGTGCCCAGCTGTTGCCTCTCTAGCATGTGAGACTTGTCTTGCCCCTCGTTTACGAAGACTGAGGCAAATAACTCATTGAGGAATTCAGCCTTGTCCTCCCTGTCTGTCACCAGTTGCTTTTGCCCATTCAGTAGCAGTCCTATTCCACCCTGGGCCTTCCTTTTACTCCCTATATATCTGAAAAACAATTTTTTTTTATCCTTAACTTGGGATGTCATCCTCAGTTCCATGGTAGCTTTGGCCTTTCTAACTGCCTCCCTACAAATGTGAGCTGAGGAGGCATACTCCTTTTTAGCAATTTCTCCCTGTTTCTACTGCTTATATGCCCCCCTTTTTGCCCTTAGGCTGCTCTGGATTTCTCTGGTCAGCCAAGGAAGCCTCTTGGCCCCTTTCCCCCTTTTCTCCCACATCAGAATCATCTCCCTATGTGCCCGAAGGATTGTTTCCTTAAGGCACAGCTACCCTTTCTGGGCTCCCATCTCGCCAAATCTCCTACTCCGCAGTGCGTCATTGACTAAATGCCTGAGTTTGCCGAAGTCAGCCTTCCTGAAGTCTAGCACTTCCACCCTACTAGTTACCTTACCCACTCTTTGCCTTATGATGAATTCTGTTATTTGGTGGTCACTGTCCCCCAGGTGACCACTGATCTGTAGGTCCCCTATCATGTCATCCCGCGTTGCCAATACCAGGTCCAGTAAGGCATTCCCCCACGTACCTCTCAGTGTAATTTCAGTATCTCTCAGTGTTATTTTTCAAAGAAGAGGCCAAGTCCAAACTGAGATGAAAATGCTATGGGATGGTAGAAGATTTATGGGAAGGGAAGGGCCAGTCTCAGATTAACCAGTTAGGTCCCCTCTACATAATACAGGTATGGCACAATTAAGTGGTTAATTGCTCAATTACCTTCAGATCAGTGACACATGCAAACTACCCATCATGTCATAAAAAGCTTCAGGCAGCTATAAAGTTACACCTTGAAAATTGTATACATTGCCCAGCTGGGGCTGGGAGTCCCCAACTGCAGGGACTTAACTCCTAGCAGCATCCTGCAGTCTTGGGGCATGGCTGCGATTTCCCAGCCTCAGGGTTTCACACACACCTGAGACTGGCAGATCACAGCAGCTATGATTGTCTTGCCAGTAGCATGGCAGGGAGCTTAATTGTAGGGATTCCACATTAGGTCCCATCGTGCCTTTACCTGCACATGTAGGCTAGGGAAAGGAGTTACACATAAGCGGGTTTAAGTGATCAGAAACTGATTTAAACCTGTAACAGAACAGAAGTTTAGTGCACATAAACCAGTTTGAAAATGGCTGAAACCAGTTTGAGATAAACCTGGCTGAATGTAATATCAGACTTAACTGATTTAGGTCAAACCAGTGTATGCAATGTCTGTCCCAGATCCCTTTCTGGTTTAAGTTAAACCAGAGTCACCCAGTGTCCCAGATGTTTTGCAATTCTGGGTGGGGCTGTGATGTCTACTTCAGAGAGCAGGGCTGGCCCTGCCCCTCTGCTCTCTAAACAGAGCACGGGTGGGGACATGGCCAGACGCCAGCTTGGCATGGCCCCCTGATGTGAAGGAGGCAGGGAGGGGGTTTATTCCCCCTCTCTTCCTTCTCCCCACTGGGGACCCCATCCAGGGTCTGCCTGGCTGGGTTGAAGCAGCCCCTGTCAGGGCCCCTCCCCCCTTGCCACTCCAGCTACAGGGGCAGGGGAGTGGCAGATGCCAGCTCAGCAAAGCTCCTTAAGATGAAGGGTGGCAGGGAGAGGGTTTATTCCCCCCTTCCCGCCCCTCTTCCACCAAGGGAACCGCAGCAAGGGTCTGCCAGCACTGACTACCACTTCTGCCACTCAACTCCGGCCAGGTAGACCCCAGTTCCTGTCCCTTGGCCTTAGGGGCCCGTACCAGCTGGCATCTAACCATGCCCCTGCCCCTGCAGCCGGAGCAGTGAGCGGGGAGGGACCCTGACAGGGGCTGCTCCACCCTGGCCAGGCAGACCCTAGCTGGGGTCACAGGGAGGCGGGGAAGAGGGGACGGAGGGGGGAATAAACCCCTTCCCTGCCTCCTTTGTCTCACGGGGCTGTGCCAGGTTGGCATCTGGCTGGTGGCCAGGGTCTGGCCATGCTTCCCCCTGTTTCTCCACTCTCCCCCC
>NW_017729004.1:39457834-39461613 GCF_001723915.1 Gavialis gangeticus | reverse complement strand
CCCCCCCCCCCCCCCTTCCCCCCCCCCCCCAACAAAAGCCTGATAAGGGCTCCTTTCCCCCTCCAGGCACCTGGGCTGGGCTCTCTGCAGTCAGGGTGGGTGTTTAAACCCCTCCCCCGTCATACTCAGGCCTGCTGGAGCCTGGTCACTCCCTTCTCTCAGGTCAGCTTTCCTCAACCACTGCAGAAGAGAAGGGAGGACTTGCTCTAGGTTGCCCCCACCCCACCAGCTTCTGGCTTGAGTCACTGCAGGCATGTGGCTGCATTTCCAGAATCAAAAGGGAGTATCTATTCATTTGCTTGCTAGTTCAGTCTACATGGGTTAGACTAATCTACAAAGATTGAATCAATTCAAGCTTGGGCTTTTGAATGTCTGTACTTAGCCTTAGAGGGCCGTTAGACCAATTTAAATTTGTTTCCCCTTCTCTTTTTCCCCAAATTGGGTGGAGTGGCAGCAATCTGAAGGAGAATTTAAGTACATTGTCTATAAAACAAAATGTATTTAAATTATAGATATTGAAGTAGGTCTTTTTTCCTAAAACATGCTACTTAAAACTATAGATTTTATATATAGAACCCTTTATCTTGAGGAATCAAAGTTCTTTTCTATGTTTTTGTCCATGTGGCCTGAACCAGCACTTCAGATCCAAACAGTCCTGAATTTTGCTGATCTGATATACATGTAAGGGACCCTGTGTGGGTGGTGTAGTGGGTGGCAATTAAGACACTTCCTTAAAACTTTGAATAGGGCCAGCTGTATTCTGTTTGGCTTGCAGACAAATTTCTAGATGGGGCAGTTGCTTTAAGTTCTGTGTTAGGAAAATGTGTAGTTTGGTTCTGCAGCAGATTAGCCAGGATGCAGACTGAGCCTAAGTACAGATATTCAAAAGGCCCGTGGTGGAAGCTTTTCTTAAAGTGCTATAAGTTAGAGCATGAGTGAACTGAACAGATGTTTGCTGTTTGGTGAGGGGGACTCTGAGCCTCCCTGCACTGGCCCCTGGGGGCACTCCTGCATGTCTCCCAGGAGGCTGCTGGAGTGGCCCCTCTCCCATGTTCTCAGCAGCTGGGGGGTAGAGACTCCAGAGCCCTTCCGCCAAAGTCCCCTTGGCCAGGCAGTGGTACACTGTGGGATCAGAGCTGCTGCAGGCAGAGAGACCCCCAAACCCATTCATCTGAAGCTCCCAGCCAGCCCAGGAGACTGTGGGGAGAAAAGAATCTGGGTTGTATCTCTGCAGCTGCCCCAGCCAGGCAGTGGTGCACTGCAGGGCTGGGGCTACTGTGGGGACAAAAAGCCCAAACCCCTTCCCCTGTAGCCCCCTGGCCAGGCAGCAGTGGGCTAGGCCTGCTGCGAGGAGAGGGACCCTAGTCCCCTTCCCTGAAGACCCCCTGGACAGGCCATGGGGCTGGGGCAGCTGTGCCATGGGGCTGGGATAGCTGTGCAGAGACGGACCCTCCCCTGCTCCCTGCCTCTCCTCCCTGACCAGCTATGACTCACAGTTGGCCAGAGGGAGGAGGTGGGGCTGGAATTAGGCGGGGTGGGCAAAATGCTGCCCATGGGCCAGATGCAGCCCACCAAACCATTCTATCTGGCCTGTGGGGCCCCTAAAAAATTTAGAAAATTAATATTTATCTGCTCTGGGCTGCCTGTCATGCAGCCCTTGATGGCTTGCCAAAATTCAGTAAGCGGCCCTCCGCTCAAAATAATTGCTTACCTCTGGATTAGAGGTTGTCGCTGATTTGGGTCAGTGACAGCCGAGTGGGCGGGGCCAGTCTGGTGCTCAGGCAGAGCAAAGGGGCTCTGCCCAAAGCTAGAGTGCAGCCCTGTGCAAAACAGCCTGGGATGGCAGCAATTGTGCTCTAAGTTAACCTTTGGTGGCACAGATGTTCAATAAAGTGATCTAACAGAAAGCACTTTAGTCGAATACCTCATCCATTGAGGCTTAACTTAGACCGCAATCTGCTATTTTTAAAGAGCCATGAACATATGTTCAGTTACGTCTTTAGAGCACTTTCTGTGCATTTAAAGTAAGGTGCAACATCTGTACCTAACCACACTGATCACTGTCCCACCTAACTCAGCTGAGAGTTGCTGTATATCAGGTTAAAGTTTGCCATCACAGTAGGTAGTGTATAATTAAAAGGAAGATGGAGAGAAAACAATATGATCAAACGGAGACAGCTCATTTTGGTATATCCAAAAATATTGTACTTTTTTCTAGCAGTACAATTTTCTGTCTTTTAATCCATTGATTTATTGAAAACATAGAAGGGGTTGTTTAGGACTGTGTGATGAAGATAAATATCAGCAGTGGGATAAAATGAGTGGGGAAATCTAGGCTGAATATGAACATATAGACACCTGATGGTGAAACAAAGCATGTATGAGGACTGGAATCTACAAGAAATCTTTTCTTGTATTAGCTTTGACAAAAGGCCCTGAGCTGAGCCAGAACTGAACCAACAGCTCTGAATCTTGAATCTGGATGGATAATTTTAATACTCTGTGTGTGTGTACATGTGTGTGCACATGTGTGCATGCATATAAATAAAACCTCAACTTGGAATTTCTGTATTATAAATATTCTAATGACCTAGCTAAATCTGTCTGACATTTTCCATGCCACCCACTGTGTATGAATGCCATGTTATTAAATTAAACTAGCTGTTGTATAAGTGAAATAACATACTCCCTGGTGTGTGTTTGTCAGTGAACAATCACCTCTCAGGTATAATGAAAGTATTTAATGATGCCTAATTTCTCAGTACCCCTAAGTGCATATTACCAGATGAATGCATACCCTAACGTTTTATTGCTTCCAAAACCACAACTTACTCCCATAATGACAGGATCCTTTCTTTACTAGTCTGTTCTTTTGCAAACTGAGAATTGAGCTGCATTGGGAAAGACATTAGCTGATAAAATAAATGGTACTTTCAGCCGAGAAGTGAATGAAGAGAAGTGAGATTTTGGGACCAAACATAAATAACTAATGAAAAATAAATAAATAGGACTCACCTGCAGAATTTAATTGCTTCAGCAGTCATGGTAAAGATATTAACTAAACAGCCCTTTTATCAAATAACAAATAAACAGACCTTGAGAAGGATGTGTTATGATTAATTTAATTGCTTTTATTTCAGGTAAGTGAGGAACTGTTGTTTAGCACAGCACTGGTTAAAAACTTCTTGGAAGAAGTGCTTTTAGAAATTTTAAACTAAGGTTCATCTTGTACATTAACAACAAAAAGTCTTTGGTGGTAAAATTAAAAACACTTTTTTGATAGGTCCCCATTCTGCCCTATCATGCTTGTTTCTCAATAGATCCAGATCCTGAAGAGAGAGGCAGGTTGCCATCATCATGATTTGCAACAACTGAACCAATTGCTTAATGACTTGTTAGTTTACCCAAATGAAAAATACCTAAGGAGCATGGAATTTCTGTCATAAAAGGAAACAAGGCATGGAACAAGTGTCTGCTCAGATGAATGATGAAACAAGGACTTTAAGGGATTTGGTTAAGTCCTTTAGCGCTCTGGTCTTTAGAAGGACCAGAGCATTTTGTTTAGTTTTTCATATTCCAGGATGTTGTAGTGTTGGCAAGACTCCTTGTACAAATGATAAAATGCATAGTTTCATAGTTTCTAGGGTCGGAAGGGACCTGAGTAGATCATCTAGTCCGACCCCCTGCCATGGCAGGACAGAATACTGGGGTCAAACGACCCCAGCAAGGTGTTCATCTAACCTCCTCTTAAAAACCCCCAGGGTCGGAGCCAGCACCAC
>NW_017729004.1:39445024-39452834 GCF_001723915.1 Gavialis gangeticus | reverse complement strand
TATGGTGCCGGTTGTTCCTCCCCAGGTGCATCACCTTGCACTTGTCGGTGTTGAATCCCATCCTATTCTCATCCACCCACCCTTGTAACCTGTCTAGGTCTGATTGTAGCCTGTTGCTTCCTTCTAGTGTGCCCACATCCCCCCACATCTTAGTGTCATCAGCAAATTTGAACAAGGTGCTTTTTACCCCCTCGTCCAAGTCACTGATGAAGATGTTGAACAGCGCAGGCCCGAGGACTGAGCCCTGCAGGACCCCACTGCCCACGTCCTTCCAGGTCGAGAAGGACCCATCCACTACCACCCTCTGGGTGCGGCCCTCCAGCCAGTTGGCGACCCATTTGACTGTGTAGGTGTCGACACCACAGTCCCCCATTTTCTTAATGAGAACGGGGTGAGAGACAGTGTCGAAAGCCTTCCGGAAGTCCACTCTAAACTAACTACTGCATTTGAGAAATTAGAATCTCCCAGCTCCTTATCTGATGTCAGTTTGTTCTTTGCCGCAAAGTATCACACAAGGGATCTGTTCGGTTGTAAATCATGAAGTTCATAATTGGCAATTAACACACATTAAAAGCAAGTTTACAAAATTTGAATTAGTGCATAAATGAATTTTAGCTTGGAAGCTGTTGTTTGGCATTACTATTACTTAGCTGTAAAATGGTGTTAATTTGAAATCATATTGACCTTGAATTATATTACTATAGTGCAAAGTGGAGAAAAAGTCTGCTATTTTTATTTCCCTACTGTTCCCAAGTTACTAATCATTCATGAGATTTAAGAAGTAGTATTATTTTAATACCAAGAAACAAACACAATTTCCAAAATCAAAATGACTGTACAGTTGCCTAAAGAAAACAGTATTGAATTAAATGTGAGGTACACAAACTGAGGGCAGTTTGACAGAATGTTTCTTACAGAGGAAGGATTGGTGTGGATTCAGAAATGTCTGTCAGGAGTTTATGAAAAATCTGAACTTCTGTATAAAAATCCTGTCTTATAGAAAACACTCATGGAAAATACCTGATAGCATGGTGGTTAGATCACTCTCAGTGGGGGCCTACATTTAAATTCCTCCAGGCAGAAAGAAGATATTTCCACATCCTTGGTGAACACTGTACGTACTGGACAATTAGATTAAAAAGACATTGCTGCCTTATCTTTTGTGAGTGGTTCTGTTGCTTATCTTAAAATGCTGGAAATGGAAATGACACCATGTACTTCATTTTTTGTTTTTTGTTTTTTGTGGAACTTTCTTTTTTTGTTTCTCATTTTAGAAACAAAAAAACAAAATTATTTCAGGTTGAACTGAAGCTCCCTGCTCTCCACCCCCCCCAGCCAACCACAATTTAGCTCTAATCGGGCCTAATCACATACAGTTAGGAACTCAAGCTTTAAAGAAAAACACCAAACATTGCAAGTTCCACAGTAATACTGCAAAAGGTACCCTGTGTGTGTGTACAACTCTTACTAACTTGTGTAGAATAAAGAGAAAGTCGTTTGATATGAGGGCATAGCAGGCATCTACTTTGTTCCTTACATAGACAAAGTAATTAGCTTCTGGATCTGACTCTCGGGTATGCAGGAATATTGTTAACCCACATAGTAGCTGATTTTATAACAACAGAAAACAGTGCTGAGTTAGTACCGTAATTTGATTGCATCTGGCTATCACTTGCAACAGTAGGCAGCCAGACACTAGGGGTGTGCAGCAGGCCCATTTCAATTTGGATTCAGCCCAAATCAGGGACAGTGATTCAATTCATTGATTTGGATCACTGTCCCTGATTCAATTTGGCCAAATCCAAATCTGAAGATTCAATGCTAATTTGGAGAATCAGAGATTTGGACATAGACACAGCTTTAAATGTTTTTTCTACATACCTTGAAGTACCAGGTACAGCTCATGAATCCTATGATGCTGTGGTGGATGGAGCATCCGACAGGAATATGCCGCCCCCCCCGCCCCCCGCCATGTGCTCAGCAGCAAACCCGGAAATGGACCGGAAGTACTTTCAGGTCTGCTGGGGAGTGTGCAGCGGGATCTCTTTGCATCCTCCCAGCTTGGTGATCAGCCATGAGGGTACTCTGGGTGCCTCTCCAGACCCAGGAGGTACCAGTCACTGAGCTGGGGGAGCATGGGGGGGGGGGGGCCCAGCAAGCTCTCTGGTGGACCCAGAAGTGGACCTTAAGTGCTTCTGGTTCACTTCTGGGTCTGATGCCAAGCACTGGGAAGCCCCCAAGCTCCTGTGGGACACTCCGTACACTCCAGCATCGCAGCACTCACGAGCTGCTTGCTACCTAGTGGTATGTAGAAAAAACATTTAAAGCTGTGTCTATGTCTGAATTGCTGAATCTTTCCCAATCTCTCTGAATTGATTTGGAGGGTTCTGATTCGATTTGGAGAGATTAAAGGGTCCTCTGATTCAGTTCAAATTCGGAGATTCGGCCTCCCAATTCAGGCCAAATCTCCACCAAATTGAATCGGGGACAAGCTTTGCACAGCCCTACCGGACACCCACCAATGTTTAAGATCACAATTTTTTTTCAGTAAAATGGATTCATCCCAATAAGTGTGATGAAAAAGTTGTTGACCATAAAAATGAAATCTTGCTTAGAAGGCTTTTCATTTGCTTGAAGTTTAATGTAGTGGAATGATCGGAGATGCCAATTTGCATAGAATGAAATGACCAAATCCTGTTTTCAAGATTAGAAATCTTCTAGCATCATGTAATCCTGGTGTATATAGGCATCATTTTTGGGAGTTGTTTCAGTGCTATACTTGTTAAATGAGGCCTTTTTTTAACATAGTCTTATGTGGATGGGAAGAAAGAGATTAATATTTAGAGATTTTTTTTCAAAGGTGACGTTTTGTTTAATAGTGTATGGATTGCCTCCTACTGCTTGTTGTCCTTTCCTTTCTTATTCCTCAGAGTTTCTTTTTCTCCTCCCCAGTTTGTCTCCCCACCTCCTTTTCCCCCCTCCTTTTTGTTATGCCTGATGGAGAGAAAAATGACTTAAAAATTCTGGACTTAATTTCCCCCTTTGCTCACCTGGGTTTTCCACCAGTGTAACTCCTTTGACTTCCATGGAATTCCTCCTGGTTTGGACTGGTGGGAGATGAAAGGGAGTTCTATGTTTTCAGGACTTGATTTTTACCTAACTCAGTTGTGAATAAGTAGTGGTGTGTAACATGCATGACTCTCAAATGAGTCCTTGGAAGCACTATGATTCAGGGACACCTATCATTATTTCTCTGCCTCATTCTTCTTTCCATGTTTACAGTCTTCCAGTAATTCAGTGTGGTCTTTATATAAGTATTTTTTGTTTAGTTTTAAGTGCTCCAAACCCAACCTGGGCTCTAAAAATCAAGTTAGGATCATGCCGTTTTGCACACACTCACCAGGTATAAAGGTACTTGAAGCCATACCCTTCCCTTATTTACACCTATAAAATGTACTGTATTAGGTGTCTTGTATAGATGCTACTAACTATGCCTATGAGCAAAATTAAGATTAGACTTGGAATTAAGCTCATATGTCTGGAAATGCATGAGGAGAAATATAATTTAACTATCTTTTCCAATACTGTATATGTTCTGTAGCATTAAGAGGCATAAACCTCTATTTCGTCACTACAGAAAAGTTATCAGAACAGATATCCTGAGTAAGAAAGTGCCACTTTTTCCCCAGTCACTTTCTACAATAGGACTCTACTAAAAAAACAACCTTTAAGTTATCACAGCATGTCTCTAAAATAAGTGTGTTTTCATGTAGAAATATTAATTTTTATTATTTTAAATAACTTACTCCTACTTTATGCTAATAGCACTGATTTATATATCAGTTAAAACTTTCTGCCCTCGAATACTTTTATGTCTTGTCTCTCTAATATTTGGCAACAAATCAGTATATGGCACTGCCAAGATTGTTAGGTAAGCAAAGGAATATGCAGATATAACTCTGAGACAGACGGCAGGGACTTGCCTTATTTATAGTTGACTCCTCGAACAACCAGATTTTTATTTATGAAATGTTTCCATAATTATATTCTCATGTGTTAGCTTTTGTGTCCCATTTGTCAAAGACATGAAAAGTAGGTCAGGAAGTATGACAGTAACCAGGCAGGCTGCTTCTGGGAGTGGGGCTCCTCTACTCGACACTTTGAAAGTTTGGTTCTGTGGTGGCTGCTTGGTCTGAGTACTCAACTTTTTTCAAAGGTCTGGTAAAGACTTTGATGGGTTTTTTTGAATTATTCTGCATGGGGTCCACAAGCGCAAAACAAATTAAATGACGATGGATTCCAAGTTTTCTCTACATGCGCTAAAGGAAATATAAGGGACTGCTCTTAGTGAAGTTAACAATATTCCCATTGACTTCATCAGACATGAATTATTGGATTGTAATGACATAGTCTCACACTCAGAATTGTTAAACTGCGAGGACAATATATTTTGTTTTGTATAAAATTGCAATCAAGCTGAAGAGTGATTGGCTAAATCTAAAGTTAGAATATCTTTCATGCCATAATGCATACTATTGGCCTGACTTTGTTTTTATACCAGTTTAAAGATCTGATTCAGGAAAACATCTTTATTCAGAACAAGAGATAAGCATGATTGAGATGCGTGCTTAAAGTTCAGCACATGCTTAAGGACTTTCCTGAAGTGACATCTGAATTGGGAGTAACTCCAGTGAAACCTGTGTAGTTACATCAGTGTCAAATGGATGAAAGATCAGAATTGGGCCAAGTTATTGTATTCGTGGGGTATGTGCTTGTCTGTCCTTCTGGTATAGCCCAATCCTCTCTGCAGAGGAAAATATAGTTGATACTTAACAGAAAAGAGGATTATTTCATAAGGCCGCATCCTGCCAGCCATATCCTGACAGGGTTAGCCAGTGGTGAAATCAAGGAATGTGATATCTCTGGTTATACCTATGTGAGGGGCAAACTTGCATAACAGTAGCAGGGCATATAGCAGATCTTGTGGATGTGAGGTACTGCATATGCACAGGCTTCAGTGTAGGCTGTAGAAATGTAACTGGGTCTCAGGTATGCATGCCTACTTAGTCTGAAATCATGCCTGCTGATCACATGACAGGCTCTGAATACCTTACTGCATGGCTTAGTGACCTGGAAATCATAACGTGTTTTTGAGGAGAAAGATACTTAGAGCAGCATAATTTGGTCTGTAGTGATATAACTGAAGTTTCATCATTTATACAAGAAACTGAACATTAGAAACCTCTTTTAGTTTGACAAACAACACAGGATAAGCCTTTTTAATGTAAAAAGTAATAAATTTACACCAAAAATGGTAAGGGCACCTATATATTTCCCAGTGAGCCTGATGAGATTGTAAGCAAAGAGCAAGAAAAAGTATAATAGGATATTAGGAAGGTGAAGGGTGGCAAAAAGTGTTCCTGGTTGGGTGGAGCATGGAAACAAATGAGCTGAGTTGAGTACCATGGGTATAGTTTTATCACATACTGATAATGTCCCCGTTCCCTGGCCCTTTTTCCAAATATTCTTGTTCTTTTTTAATAGAGCCTGGGTCCATGCTCTTGATTTGTAGGTACTGCCACAATATGAATATATGGTAATGGACCAGAATTAAAATACGGGGATATTCTTGTGGATGTGAGGTACTGCATAACTACCCATCTATGGGCAGTGGAATTCTGGAAATCTGTCTTTCCTTTGTAGTTTTTTCAGTTGTGTCTCTAATTTAATCAGAACCCTTTTCTCAGAGGCAAGATGAACCTATATTTATTAAAACACAGACCTTTTCCATTATTTTCTCTGGGGCAGAGTCTGCCATCCCTGCTCTGACTTAGTAGACCCTTAATTCACAAGTAGCTTCATCGGAGATAATGGGCCGACTTTGGCACTAGGGTAATATTCAGGGAGAGTAACAATATTAAAATCTGGATCTCTGGTTTTCCTTTCTACCTCCAGTGAAATATACTCTGAAACCTTTCATGTAACATTTCCTGTTAAAGAAGGTGAATTTTTTTAAAGATAAATACTTCTACAAACTGATTAGCTGATTTTTTCCCTCCCCTTCCCCTCCCCTCCTGCTCCCCAGTATCCCATGTGGATTTATGGCATATATGACAATTTATTTCTTTTTAGTCTGAAGAATCCTTTCTGCTAGGCATAGTGATTAGCTGAATCATGAGAGAATCCTTGCTTAAAACTAGAAGAATGTTTAGTGAATGATTAAAACAGGTAAGATCCAGCACTCTGAGTTCACATTTTGTTCTGATTTAAGATCTGTAGGCTTATGTAGCTGCTTTTCCCTAGATAAAGACACATTTTTCATTCACCTTTGTAAGATCAACCCCCCCCCCAAAAAAACAACCCTCAACCAAACAAAAAAACAAACAAACAAACAAAAAACAAAAAAACAAAAAACCCACCCCAAAACAAAACAAAAAAACCCAGTTTTGCAGCCAGGGTTTTTTGTTTCATATTTTTATGTATTGTGTTGCTGAATTATTTACCTTCTAGGATAATTGATTCTAGCTCTCTTCCTAGGTTCAACTAGCCTTATTATTTTCTGAAGATTAAGAGGGTAGATATCTTTTTAATAGAAACAAAATAGTCACAGGACTCTGTCATTCTTCTTTACACTGGGAACAGTCTTGTTTTTGATCTAATTATTTTTATTTTCAATTACTGAAAACAGGAACACACAGTCTTTTGTAGTTGAGGTGACTATGTAGGATATGTCTGCATTGTAGTGGGCTGCAATCACTGCATCTTTCACTAGAATTGTCTATTTTTATGGAAGGAGAGATTGAAAATATTAAAGGTGTAATAAACATAAAATAAAAGTAGGAATTGCATACCTAAATACAGTAAAAGCTCTGTTAGCGGGAACGGGGGATACCGGATAACAAAATATGCTGGTTAATTGTGCAGCCCGGGCCACTGCTTCTCCCACCATGTCTGGGGAATCCCACTGCCCCTCCTGCAGCATTGCTGCTCCTCCCGTGGCATCACCACCCCTCCCTCAGGGCCTGTGGGCTCCGTGGGACAGGGAGGTGGGTCCCACGCTGTCCCGCGTAGCCTGTTATGCCCCTGGGCCAAGGGGGTTCGGCAGTGCAGGCTGCTTTGCCTTGGGCCGTGGGGGCCCAGAGAAACCAGAAGTGCCACAGTGGACAATTCCGGTTTCACTTTATCTTACAAGTTGGCATGCCGGTTGATTGAGCATGCCGGTTTGTAAGGTGCTGGTTACCGGAGATTTTACTGTAATATATTTTTAAAAGAAAATGAAAATACAGCATTGGAGGACTAAACTTGGTGATACACGTCTCTTCCATCCTATATTACTAATCATAGAAACTTATTCAACCTTCCATTGCATTCCATCCCATTACAGCACAATTCTGTACTACATGTTCCTACTAGGGGTGTGCGACATGGGCCGTAGTTGATTCAGGCTCAGATTTGGCTCAAATCAAGGATAGTGATTCAATTAATTGATTTGGAATACTGTCCCCGATTCAGTTCAGCTGAATCTGAAGATTCAGTATTGATTCAGAGAATCAGTGACTTGGTCATAGACATAGCTTTAAATGTTTTTTCCATATACCTTGAGGTACCAGGTGCAGCTCGTGAATGCTGTGATGGTGGGGTGGATGGAGCAGGGCAGTGGGGTGGGTGGAGCGGGGGTGCTCCCTGCATGCTTGGTGGTGAACCCAGAAATGGACCGGCAGGCTCAGCCACGGGGGGACCCCAGGTGCCCCCCTCCCCAGACTCAAGAGGCACCAGTTGCTGCACCAGGGGTGTGGGGAGGCGCCCCCAG
>NW_017729004.1:39427104-39440024 GCF_001723915.1 Gavialis gangeticus | reverse complement strand
AAGAGGCACCAGTTGCTGCACCAGGGGTGTGGGGAGGCGCCCCCAACATGCTCCCTGGTAGACCCAGAAGTGGACTGGAAGTGTTTCTGGATCACTTCCAGGTCTGCTGCTGAGCATGCTGGGGAGGCCCCTGCACTCCTGTGGGACGCTCCATCCGCCCCAGCATCACAGCATTCACGAGCCGCCTGGTATCTTTAGGTATGTAGAAAAACATTTAAAGCTGGCTATGTCCAAATCGCCGAATGTCTCTGAATTGATTTGCAGTGTTCCAATTCGCTTCAGAGAGATTAAAGGGTCTCCTGATGTTATTTGCGTTCAGAGATTCAGCCACCAAATTGGGCCAAATCTCTGCCAAATCGAATCAGGGACTGAAGCTTTGCACAGCCCTAGTTCCTACATTAAGCCACAAGAGACCAGCACATTCCTAACCTGACTGTTAACAAGCAAGATTCTTTGGGTAGATATGATATCTTTTATTAGACCATCTAAACTGACTGTAGTATTTCACCCAGTAATTTCTGCAACAAGACTAGCAATTTGTGTCTGTATTATACCTTATTCTTTGGAAAGACTTCCAATCTTAGTTTAAACGTTTTGAGATTTCACTAGATCCATGGTTTGATTATTCTGCTTATTGATTGTTTTCACTGTTAAAGAATTGCACTCCATTTCAAATTTTAATTGTCTAGCTTCAGTGTTTAATCATTTAATCTGGTTTACACTTCATCTCCTATCTTAGAGTCTTTTATCAGACAACTTTCCCCAGATTCAAACTGGTTTGAGTGGTACCTAGATAGAATTTGGATGTTATTTGTCCTCCTAATCCTCAAAATTATTCAGAATGGACCTGTTCCGGCAGCCATGAAAAACGTTTATTACCTAAAACATTAATTGCCTTTACTTGGGACTGTAGAGTTCTTTAAATATCTATAGGTGGAGTTCTCTGCATGATATGAAATGAGACAATTGGAATACCAAGGTGCTTCATTGCTGCCTAAGCTCCACTGCAGTTTGCATTGGTGCTGGGAGGTGTCTAATGTCCTTCAGGTTGAAGAAGGACTAGAACCACCTTTTGCCACTTCCTGGATGAGTGTTGTGGTGCAGAAATGGGCACCATTACAAAAGGAACAGGCCCTAAAAAGTGGGATGAGAGATACTGAATTGCATGGGAATTGGGGTTCATAAGCTCTTTTGTGTAAATGTTTCATATTGACTACCTATAGCCAACCCAGGATTTCTGAATTGCCCTTTGAAAGTGCCTAACACTCTCCTTACTCTGCGTCAGTGATCCTCAGCCAGGGTGTTGTGGCACCCTGGGTTGTCTTGAGATACTTTTAAGGGTGCTACATGGTCCCACACAATATTGGAACTGTGAGATGTGCTAACATGATTTACAAGATAAACCCAGAGAATTCAAATATAAATGAATAGTGTTAAACACATTACAGAATTGCTCTAGTATTTTTCTGTAGTCAAAAAACAAGTGAAAACCAAGAGGTAACATTTTCTGAGGGGTGCCTTGAGTTTAACAAGGTTCAGAACTACTGTTCTATTTCGAGTACCTGGCATTGAATTGCTTTTTGGAAGTGCCTAAATCCCTCACGACTCTACAGGGATTGTAGGTGCTTATATCTGGTCAAATTGCATTGCCTTCCTGGGCAACTTGTCTACACTTTAGGTAGCCCAACACCACAACATTAATGTCTGTGGGACCAAGTTGAATTTGGCTCTTGGGTATGAAGCAAATCAATTCTTAACCTCCTTTTGGGATAAGCAAAATATGTTATATATTCTAGTCATCATATCTTTATTGTGTCATGGTCTTGAACCCACTCTAGTTTTCTAACATTCCTTTATAAAATGTTCATAGCTGAAGTGGGTGCAGTATTTGAGAACTAATCTTAATAGTGAGGTATACATAGGCCTCCTTCATACTTAGACTTGATATTTGCTTGTTTGTATTTTTAGAGTTTGCTAAGATTCTTTTATGGGCCAACTGTTAAGTGATTGACATGTTTAACTCAGTTTTGTCTTCATATTTATGTTTGCAGATGGATCAAGGTTTTCAAATAAGAAAGCTGCGTGGATCTCCTCCCAAAACATAGAATGAACTGAGCTTTTTGTGAAATTTAAAGTAGCATTGGTAACCATATTGATATTTTCATTTTGCCTTCTTATTTCCTGGCTTTTGTTCTGTTAAGAAGTGAAAATATTAAGTCAGACCTGTGTATAGTGTGTTTTAGTATGTTTCTTACCTAGCTAAGAATAGCAACAACTGGTAATCTCAAGAGGGCCTAGGCTCATGGATCGGTAATATTTAGATGTTTATCCAGAGTTTATCCCAAGTCAGTTATTTATCTGAACCAACCTCTAAACTGTGAGGTTGCCTCAACAGCAATAAAAATATTATATAATTTATATCTTTCTGCTCTTAAACGCATGCTCTTGTAATTAGCTTTTGGAGAAATATTGAATGGTTTTTAATTAGGGAAAAGCCTTCCAAAGGAATAGTTAACAGTATTATTACTATTACAGTACTATTAGGAACAAGGATTATTTAAAATATTTGGTTTAGATAGGCCTATTTGTTTAGATACGCCTATTTGTTAGCGCTTGATGTTTTATTTCAGGAGACAGTAGACCAGAGCCTAATGCTAATTGTACCCTTGAAATCCTTAAATAATTTAACTGAAGTCAGTGCACTTACAGTGATGTAACTAAGATCAGAATATTTTAATAGACTTAAAGCTGGAAGGAGCAGCTATGGTCTTTCAATTTTATGTCCTATATACCGCAGGCTAAATAATCTCACTCAATTTATGCATCAATCCCATATGTTATGATTGAATTTTGGTATAATTTTTGGAAGGATACTCAGTCCTGTTTTAATAAACTGCAAGTGATTAAGAATCTGTCACATTCTGTACCAAGTTATTCCTGTAATTCACTCTTCTTCCTGTCTGAAAAAGTGGTGACTTCTCAAATCTTAACTTGTTTAACTTCAGCATCTAACCAAAGGTTCTTGTTGTGCCTTTTTCTGTTAGATGAAGGAGCCATCTACTCTTAGACATCTCTTGCCATGTAAGTATTTACATGGAACCCACCTCATAATTTTTTTGTGTTTATACTAAATAGATCAGGCTTTTTAGTCTCTCATAAGGAATATTTTTGGACCTAAAGTCATTCTTACAGCTCTTTTCTGAACTCTTTACAATTTGTCAACATATATTAAAAGTGGACGTGAGAATTTGAAACAGTATTTCAGGGGCAATTTTTTTTGTGTGATAACTTTTATCATCTTGGACAAGCATTTTCAGGTCAAAGATTTAATTTTGGTGAATAGATCAGTATAGTCTATTCTGACTTGTCAACTAAAGAAATACAGTATATAGAGAAATTTAAGTTATTTATCTCTCTAGTGATGTCTGTTTGGTAACTGTCTTAAAAGTATTTAACCATACAGTAAACTGTTGGCCTTGAGGAACTTTGGTGTGTTCTTTCACTGTCTTACCATAGTGTTACATTTCCAAAGCAGTGCAACATACTGGAAATGGTGGACCAATATAACTGGACCAATATTGGCCATTCGTAAGTTAATAAATTTCAGGTCTTCGAGTGAGTGTTCAGTGGTCCAAAACCATGCATTTGGGGTCAACTACACTAACAATGTTAAATCTTTTTTGTTTTCCTGGCCTGATCTTAGTTGCTGCCATAAGCCTCCCTGGCTCTCTCCCACTGAGCTAGAAAGTAAAACACTTGTGCTTTCTTGTCTTCCTTGATCCATATGATCAGAAACACATGGCAAAGCAAAACATGGAACTAAGTCAAATTGTAGATTATATGGAAATTTTGCTTGCTCTTCATTCTGTGCTATGGTCCTGCCCCCTTTATGTGGTCCATAAGTAAATGTAGATGAAGAATTGTTACTGATCTGAATATATATGTTTATATGTATGACAAAATTTTAAGTTTTAAGAGATGAAAGGGAAAGCATTGGTATTGTCCTAAGAATTTGACTAACTGCTGTTTCTTCTAAGTAATTTTTCTCTGGTTGTCTTTGAATTTATAGCATCCTAATTATGGACCTGTTCAGGCAATGGGGCTTCTTCTTAGCTTATCTGCCATTCACTTTGTCACATGTTTTGAAGTACAGCTCCATAATGTGAAGGCTGTTCTCTTACCTTTCTCCTCCTTCTCCACCAAGTTTCTGTTGTTTACAGATCTGATATCTATTGTAACAATTTGTACTTAGTGAGCTATCCTTGCACATATAGAAGATGCCTCATCTTGTGGCATGAATGGGTATGTTTCCTGTGAAAATAGTTCAGATAGGTACTAAAATTTTATTTTTTTTTGTTCTGTTTTTGTCTAAATTTGTCGTCTTTTTACTATGGCTGAATAGTTTTGTTGTTCTTGCTGGAGAATAGTTCCTAGTATGAATGCCAGTTGCTCTGGTAATTAATTTTGATAGATACATTTCAAATCCTCAGCAAAACAGAACATGATCCACCTGGATTTTCATGCAACACAGGAGAAAGATATTTTTGCAAGATGGATGAACGGTACTTAATCCAGTAAAGTTTTCTGTCTGCTATTCTGGAGAAGTCTTCATTGAAGTAACATTTTCTTTTTTTTCTTTTTTCTTTTGTTTGTTTTCAAAACAATCCCTTAATTATTGTGGTTCATAATTGTTGTTTTACACATGAGAAACAACCTACCCAAAATCCCAAGTAACTGAGCAGAATTTAAATACCAACAGTATTAGAATTCCTGTTAATAAACTTTGCACAGGCCAAAGTATGTTGGCTTCCTATCCCCCACATAATGCTATGAATGTCATTATACAAAATGCCATATTATATACTGTGTGTTACTGAGATGTGATGTCATGCTGGTTTTGATATATAGTAGTTTTTAATCTTCTAGGTATTGAATATATTATAGCTTTTGGTAGTCTTAAGAATAAAGTAGATTTAAAATAAAAGGTGTAACCTTGAAAAAAGGACCTAGGTCTGGTATCTCCACACCTTTGAGGGAATCATTAATTAGGTGGGGACAGGAGCAGGTGCATATCCATCTTGGAACACATTCTCTTCCTATTGCCTGGACTTGGAAAAAAAATTGTGACTTTCCTAAGTAGGTATTCTGGCAACTGCATTACCAAGTCATCAACATGTTCTCATTAGGAAACTGAGGAAAAGCTCTGATTCTGAAATGAAATCTGCATGTAGGGATCACAGACTGATTGCAGAGTTGGGGCATCTGTACACCTGACGGGGGTTTAATTCCCAAGGGCATTTATACACATACCTTTTTATACCATGATGTGCCAGAGATCTAGTGGGTCAGACTCGATTAATTGAGTCTGCTGTGCACATGAGCTGATGTGCACTGTGCTGTGTCTCATGCAGTTGTGTAAGCGGTGAAATAAGTGTCAGCATGCAGAAAATGGCAGCAGTACACTTTTGAAGTAAAACACCTTTGAGGTGTTTTGGTTCAGAAGTGCGCCACCCCCATTTTCTCAGTGCTGACATTTATTTCGCTGCTTATACAAGTGCTGCAGTGCAACCATGTGTACAAGTGCATCAAAGTTTTATTTTATGCTCCCTAAATTGAAATGGTAGGGCATAGAATAAAACCCTGAGGACTAAATCATTTTAATTTTTCCATCACATTATGGCCAGGGGCCAGATTTTTTTTGGAGTTAGAGCCTGCCCACAGCCTGGGGGGGAGGGGGGTGAGCTGCTGGCAGGCTGAGCAGCCCCTGAGCTGTGGGGGGCCCTGGTCTTCCCCTTGTGGTGGCAGAGCCCACTAGGGATACCCAGGCAGGCTGCTAATGGGCCTGGTGCTGCCCCAGCTTGGAGGCATCCAATCAAACTTCCCCAAGAGCAGAGATGGTGCGTGGGGCACTGGAAGCCCACAAGCCTAAGCTTCCCTGAGCCTACCTGGGCTTCCAGCACCCTGTGCTCTGTCCCCAACCCTTTCTCCAGCTGCCAGCACAACCAGCTGCCCTCCTGCTGCTTTCCTGTGCTACCCCAGGGGCAAGCCAGCTCATTTCCAAGGTGGCAGAAAGGCGGTAGGGACAGTGCATGGGGCACTAGAAGCCTCAGTGGGCTCAGAGAAGAGTTGGATCTGGCCGGTTGCTATCTCTGAGCTGGGGCAGCACCTGGGCCACTGGCAACCCACTTGAGTGGCCTCAGGGTGTGCCACCACCGCAGAGGGAAGGACCAGGGCCCCCACAGCTCAGGTGCTGCTCGGTCTGCCAGCAGTTTGCAGCCATTGAGTAGGGGGAGGGGGGAAGGTTCTGCGGGAAAGAAAAAAAGGATTCAGCCCTTATCCACTTCTGAACTTAGTAGGGGCCTGCAGCTGCCAGGCACCTGCTGAAGGGAGAAGTCGTGAGGGGCCTGATCCTTTTTTTCAGCAGAAATAGCCTGCCTCTCCCATGGCCGGGCAGCAAACTGTCAGATTAAAGGCTGCATTGTTGTAAGTAGTAACAATGCAACATTACATCGGGATGTGGGTTAGTCTGCAACATTGCAAACTCATTTGAAACCCCCCAAACCTCGAACATGTATTGTGTGATGCTGTTAAGCCATACAAACCAAATTTTTGTCACATGTACATGGCGATGATTGTCATGTGTACAAACGCCCTTGGAGATTAAATCTGCAGTAACTCCCTTGAGATCAGTGAAGTTATTCCAGGTTTGCACCAAGGTGATTGATACCAGAATCTGGTAGAACAGGTACAAGACTCATGCTGTCACATTTGATTTGTGTAACCAATATAGCCATACTATGTTTCAGACAAAACCTTATATATTTTGTCTGATGATTCTACTTTTCATGTTAGATCAGGGTTTCAACATCTATAGGCAGGTGTAAGACAACACTTGTCTATAGCGTTTACCTTTTTAAGTAACAATTTTCCTGTTTTAGGTGTTATATAAACAGCACTTTGACAAAATATGTTAATGTTTCTTTACAAAACAGATCTTAACATTTTCAGGTTAAAAAAAAAACAGTGTAAATAGTATTCTGAACATATCATTATACTATTACAAGCCCATAAAATGTAAGTGTGATAGTGTATAAAAAGGGACATGTAAAACTGACCAGATTAGCTTCATTCATCAAACTCTATGAAGCTCTTAAAAAAAAAGGTAAACATTAACTAAACAGAACTAGATTATATTTAAACATTGTTTTAGTTTGAAAAATCAAAGGTAATGTCAGTCATGCCATTATAGAAATAGCTTAAAAAACTCTGGGTCTATCTTCCCTTTTATGTTGCAATATGTTTCATAAATTAACACTCAAGTGTAGTGATGCATGAGAGAGAGATTATCCATCATTTTTTTTTTTCTTTTTTCCCTTCCTTCCTCCCCCAGGACTTGTAGTATAGTATAGTAGCTGTGTCTACACAAGATATTTACTGAGGAACTGATAGCCATCAGGAGCTGGACTGAGGAGAGAAGGAGAGTGCATGTGCATGTGTGACAGAGAGAGAGAGCGAGAGAGCGCTGAGTGGGAGCACAGGAGCAAAGGGGATAGATAAGGAGAGGGTACAAGGGAGAAAGAAAAATAATCTTTTCAAATCTCCTTCCTCTTTTTACTTTTCTAGGAAATGTTTCTGAGACGCCACCACTGTCTTCTTTCCTGGTGGCTGGGTCATGCTGGGCTTCATTATTTTTTTAATTTCTTTTTAATTCTTTTTAATTTTCTCCCTCCTGCCTCCATTATAGCAATTTCCACCTGCCCTGCTCCTGTAGTGCCAGGGAGCTGAGCTCTGCTGCCCAGCCCAGCCCAGTTGGGGTGACTTTGCGTCGTGCTTGGCCTCTATGCTTCTCCATACTGCAGTGCAAGGGGCCAGGATGGTGCGTCCGATCTGTGCCTGTGCCTATGTGTGAGTCTAGGGCAGCAGGTTCATTTGAGTTGCTTCTTGGGGTATTGGGTCCATGCTGGGGTATCTGTCTCCCCAGCATGGACCTGGCTGCTCCCCATCTCTTTCCTTGTTTCTCAACCTCTGTTTTGAAGCAAGAATAAAGCAAGTGCCCTATCTCTGCATGGGTGGCAACTGAGGCACTGTGTATGTATGCCACACTGTCATAGCCAATTCCCCTTCTCCCCTTCCCCACTTACCCCCTCATCAACAGCCTGACCAGCCTGGTCTACTCCTTGTCACTGATTCCAGTGCTCAGCAATCCCTGGCAGCCCAGGGAGGCTGCAGGTAACACTGGGAGGTGTACTTAAGCTCCCCCACCTTGCTGACCTCGGCCAGTGCAGGCAGTGTCATGCCCCACACTGAGCAGAGAACTTCTGTTCTGTTCCCTCCCATCCTAAACTAAGATGCTTTACCGAAACCCACATAGGTTTGATCAATTCTTTCTCTGGCTTTTTGAATGTTTATACTTAGCATAAAGGTGCAGACAAAAGTGACATTTCCCACCTGGTCCCTGAAAGCGCTCTATAGGCATGAAGAAACAGTAGCTTATGGCTGCAGAACACTTTAAAAGGGCCCGATCCTGTGAAAATCTGAACCTTCATTGCATGAGGGCTTAGATGAAGATGCTCCAAAATGGAGTGGCTTCAGTAACTTGTGTCTGCTCCACCTTCCAGCCCTGATGCAGTTTTCAGAATGGGAGGGGGGAAAGGGAGCAATTCGATCTGTGGGTTTTTTCAGCCAGTGCTGGTGGTTGGGATGGGTGGGTTGGAGCCTCCTTCCCACCCCCGAGGTTGGGGGGGAGCTCCAATCTACCTACCACACCCTCCAGCACTGGTTGGGGAACCCCCAAACAAGCTCTACCCCCCTTCATCTGAGGGGCATTGCTAGAGGAGAGTGCAAGCTGGATTCCCCAATCCCTGGGACACAACAGTGAGCTTCTGTTGGGTTCAGGGGATTGTTGTAACTCATGGCGCTTCCTGTGATGTGCCACGAGTTACAGCAGTGATCTGCTTTTCTGTCTGTGCCTTTTAGAGATCAGCTCCATTCATTATCTGCTTGTATTGTTGCTTTGCAGACCATTGTTTATTGTTCATCTGTGAAGAATAAATTAATTTTACTTTTTTACCTATACCAATAGCCCGATGAAGCCAAAAACTCTGGAATTGTTTGGCAGTCTGGTGACTTCTCCAATACTCTCAACTACTGTATTTGGTTTCAATATCTACATTATATTTATTGATCACCCTTGCACAAACACAGGCCCTGTAAGGCGTACAGAATTGATTAGTCTGCGGTATTCATAAGCCGAATGCATGCATAAAGCATCTTCTAGGAATATGTGCTGGTTTTGCATTTCACTAAGGAGTATATTCTCTCAATATTTCATATAACTCATGGTTAATACTAACAGGATATAAAGGTACTGAGTGGAGTCTGTAGTATACCCTTCTAAATGTGGGTAAACTCTATAAAAACCATTTAATGCCTTCTTCCTTCTGAATGTTATCTTCCATATGTTAACTGATACCTTACCTGATAAGATGTCTGCATATAGTAAGCACTTGTGGGTAACTGTTTTCCCGTTCTCTATGTGAGTCAGTTGGGATAGAGCCCAATGTCTTCTTGGCATGGATGAAAGTTGCAACAATTATTATCTTCAATATTCTTATTTAGCCTTTATGAACTTCCATGAATTGTGTAATCTCTAGCAAAGGTATCTGGATGCCCTGCCTTGCCTTCCAGCAGCCCTACACAGGTTAGGAAGCACATAATCCTGATTTATTCCTCTGGCCCCAGCAGAGAGCTCAAGGCCCCGTCCTCCTTTTTTTTTTTTCAAAGTTCCTACCTGAGTTGCTTCTAACCACCTGAGACAGTTTCTCTTTCCATAATGATGCTGACATCCTGTTAGTTATGAAGCCTTTTCTTAAGGAGATGAACATCATGGGAAAACTGAAGGGCCCTATAATACATGGTAGCATTTGAGATCAGGTGGAAGCCTGCTCAAGACTGTCCTCAGAGACTTAGCTCAGTTAGGGTTGAGTTTCCATCTCAATATTTTTCCATCTAACTATGCTTAAACCTTCCTGTTGCTTTTTGCATTTATCTTTGTACCTGTATTCATCTTCAGGTTTTGTGGTTTCACCAGTCCTATTTGAACAGCTATGGAGGTCTTCTACAATATTTTTCTGTAAATTAGAGAAGAGGAATCTGAACTGTTTATAGCCCCCTTGAAAAATTGTGGGAGATCTTGAAATTCCTCAGCTTTTAAAAGTTGAAACTTACTGACAACAAGTCTATTCTATCCCTATCCTTGACTTCCTTCTGCGTGTGGATGTGTCTTAACTGTACTTCATGATTTTTTTTCATTACAGAGTAACTGTAAATGGGTATGTCCACAGTTAGGAGATTTTATCCTAATGCATATATTGCCTATTCTTTGTGTATGTAATGCATCCTACCTAGTCTATATCCGATTCACAGAGCCTGTAAGCTACAGAGCCTCGTGGTTTGGGGTTTAAAATAACTGGTTTAATCCTGAATTTGGCTTCAAACTGTGCTGCCTCAAAGTATGCATAAGAACAAATGAAGAAAAGAGCACCTTTTCCAGTTATCTTGTGTAGTTTCTGTGGGTGTAAGTTTACTACCAAGAGGTAAACACTATTGTTTAGATTTTCTTCCATCTCTTGAAATTGTACCTCTGTTCTCTAGCTCTGCTTATTGCCATAGAGTGCATCTCTATAATGTTGCTCACTAAGAAATAAAATGAAGCAGAATAATTGTCCTCACTTAAGATACTGTAGCTACTGGA
Organism: Gavialis gangeticus; assembly: GCF_001723915.1. Classification (NCBI taxonomy): domain Eukaryota; kingdom Metazoa; phylum Chordata; order Crocodylia; family Gavialidae; genus Gavialis; species Gavialis gangeticus. Next base: position 39,429,271 of record NW_017729004.1, on the reverse strand, counting down.
AGCTGACCTATCTTGTTCCCTTCTGATTTTGATAGTTCTATAGAACTGCTGGTCAAAACGTGTGTTTTTTCTGATAATCTCCAGAGACATGACACAGTAACTCTCCTGGTATTGTTGCTATGCTCACTGTAGCTATAGAGCTCCCTAGCAAAATATCTTCCAAATAGCAGCACGACTGTGAAGTTGATGTGGATAATCTGACTCATGTTTGAGACTCTGGGGCAGATCCTCAGTCGGCATAAATTGATAGGACTCCATCTGCCGAGGATTGGCCCATTACTTGAAATATTTAGGCCCTCATAACTACATCTAGTTTAGACTGGGACCAGAGAGGTTTGAAAAGAGGTGTTGATATATATTTGTAGGATATTTTTAAGAAGCGTTAATCAGATGTTTTTGCTGCTAATGGTGGACAGGATAGTAGGTTGGCTGTATATCTCAAGGACAGAAGTCCATCTGAAGTCTGCCTTTTTAAAGCACCTTTCTGACTGTTCTGTCAGGCTTTTTAGGACATCTTAGCACATTAAGTTACTGCTTGTTTGAAAACTGAGCAAAACGCAATGAGTGGAAGATGATTTCTCCTGAAACCCATGATTGCTCATCTTTGTATAAGTGAAATGTTATGCTTTTGTGACAGTGAGGAGGAGTAAGTAAGTTTAGGTGTATAAAAGAGGGATGAGACATTTCTTATCTCTAACAATATTTGTTTCAGTTTGAGTTATCTGCCTCTTTCAGCATATTGGAAATCTTTTCTAATTTAATATTTTCAGTTCCTAACCAAATTCAAGTAAAGATATACGAGGCACTGTCTATTGAAAGCTTTTGCAGACACCATGTCACTCAGAATTTTCCTACAGCAAGAATTGGGAATACCTCTTAAATTTAAATCTGTTTGCTTGATTTTGTTAAAATGAGAGAACTTTTTCCATAGGCTTAGTTTAAAAATTGGGAGCCCAATTCTCAGTTCCTGTAAACTCCTGTAGCTATATTGCATGCTTTGAGATCTTTTGATGAAAAGCATTATGCAAAAGCTAAGTATTATTACTTGGAAGGTTAATGGAATGATGTCAATTTTTACCAATTGGGGCTCTGGGCATATATTTATTTGATTGGTTCTGAACATTTCCCCAGGAATTAAAACATTGTATTTTTTTTAAAAAATCACAGTTATTTGCTTAAGAAGTTTTTAAAAAATCTAACAGAAAGCTATACTTAAATGGTCTCATTAAGTACTTTTCTGATTGGAGATCTTATTAGATAGCTCAGATTTCAACATTAAATTATGATAAAAGTAAAGTCCGGAGATTGCAATATAATTATATATCCCTCTATATAAAGGTCATCATTTTCTCAAAGAAAATACTGATTTGATGAGGTGATGGAGGAGCCACTCTCAGCTTCTGCAACTAGAGAATCACGGAGCAGTTTTTTAGCACTAGTCTAGCATTAGAATATTTGAAGCGGAGAAGCAGTTCATTTTATTCTCTTTCTTTTGTCTTAGGAGTGTTCCTTGAGGATTGGTGGAGTGGAGTATAGATGCCACTTCAGCATGAGCCTTTCTGATCACAGATTAACAGAAGTTTAGGGCTGGAAGAGATCCTGTGAGATCATGGGGTCCAGCCCCCATGCTCTGGGCAGGAAAGTCTTCTAGGGTCAAATAACCTCAGCAAGGTGCGTGTCCAGCCTCCTTTTGAATATCACCAGGATCAGTGCCTGCACCACCCCCACTGGGAGTCTATTCCAGAGTCTGGTCACACAAACCATGAAGAAACCAGTCTGAAACCTTCTTCTAGGAGTTTATGACCATTGCTCCTGGCTTTTCCCTGGGGCACTTTGGTGAATAATTGTTCACTTAACCTAGAAAAGAGAAGACTTAGGGGAGATTTGGTGACAGCTTACAAATATATCAGGGGTGAGCATCAGGGGCTATCAGTCCCATATCTGTCAGCCTTTCCTCATATGGCCTGCTCTTCAGGCCTCTAATCATATGAGTGGCTCTTTTCTAGACGATCTCAAGCTTCTCTACATCCTTCTTGAAATACAGCAACCAGAACTCAACACAGTACTCCGGCTGCGGCCTCACCAGTGCTGAGTAGAGTGGGAATCGCAGAATCGTAGCAGTCGGGTCAGAAGGGACTTTGTAGATCTTCAAGTCCGACCCCCCGCC
>NW_017729004.1:39426174-39426374 GCF_001723915.1 Gavialis gangeticus | reverse complement strand
ATCACTGATAAAGAAATTGAACAGCATGGGCCCAAGGACCAACCCTTGGGGGACTCCACTGCCCACTTCTTCCCAGGTCAAATATGACTCGTCCACCACCACCCTCTGAGTACCGCCCTTCAGCCAACCTGCAATCCATCTGACTGTGTAGGCATCAGTGCCACAGTCGCCCAATTTTTTAATAAGGATGGGGTGGGAGA
>NW_017729004.1:39410723-39425892 GCF_001723915.1 Gavialis gangeticus | reverse complement strand
CATGATGATCTTCTCAAAGAGTTTCCCTAGGATTGAGGTAAGACTGACAGGCCTATAGTTGCCTGGGTCCTCCCTCCTCCCTTTTTTAAAGATGGGGACCACGTTGGCTATCTTCCAATCATCTGGGAGAGTGACTTCCATAATTTTGCTTGAGACGCATCGGTTGATACATGCCAGCATATTGTTTGTTCTGCTAACGCTGCTGGCTCGTATTCATTGTATGGTCAGTTGTGACCCACAGGTCCCTTTTGGACATGGTGCTAGCTAGTGTAGCACCACTGAGCCTGTAAATTTGTTGCAGATTCTTCCTCCTCAGATGAAGCACTTTACACTTCTCAGTGTTGATCAGCATCTGGTTCTTCTCTGCCCATCTAATCTGTCTAGGTCCACCTGGATTGTCAGCCTACCCTGAGGTGTGGCCACACTTCCCCACACCTTAGCGTCATCGGTGAACTTTGCCATTGTGCTTTTCATCCCCACATTTAGATCATTGATGTAGATGTTTAAAAGCTCCAGTCCAAGTACTGAACCCTGGGAGACTGCACTGGTTACCTTCTGCCAAGTCAATTCAGATCTGTCTATTAGTACTCTCTGGGTCTGACCCCACAACCAGTTTCCCACTATTGTTGAGCCCATAGTCCCCTAGTTTTACTTTGAGAACCTCATGAAATACCAAGTCAAAGGCCTTCCTGTTTGCTGTACTGTAATAAATGCAGCTGCCAAATGTCATGCTACCGAGAACCCCCTTAAAGTACCTTAAAGTACCAAGCATGCCAAGACTAGAACTGCTCAACTGTCTCTAGTGCCAATAAACATCCAGATATGTGGCTTGATTTTTGTTGGAAGGAGAAAGGTTACATATACCCTAGGTGCACTGACATAACTTGTTACATTTCAAGATAAAACATAATGCTTCCTAGTTTGGCCCTTAGAAGCATCCATACTTCAGGCCAAGTGCTGAAGGGAGTCCCTCCAGAGTCTTGCATGTGTTAAAAGCCAGCAGATAAATCAGAGGTTTCCCATCTGGGACCTCATTTGGCCCATGGGCTGGAGGTTGAACATCCCTGCCATAGGTAGTCCTTGGCCCTTTGATGCAGGAAGGCAAGAGGGCTCTGTTTCCAAGTAAACCCTTGTGTTTTTCTGAAGGCAGGGAACTGTTCCTCAGGGTTGCCAACCCAAAAATTTTTCTTTACTGACAACCTTAAAACCTTTAGTGACAACAAAACTTTTTTTTTACTGATGCTCATTTTTACTGACATACATTTATGTTACATAAAACATAACCCTTAAATGTCCCTTGAACACTAGGTGGTTTCAGAAACCATGAGGTTCCTCATCAATTTTGTGTACTGTCTGGGTGCTCTGCAGGTTTGCAGAACACTTTTGTTGCTTGGATCCTATGCTTCAAGTGCTCTAATGATCCGGTACCTGTATCATCCCATCATACCCCTTCTCCCTCAAGGTATTAGCCTGTAGCCTGTATTTGGTCAGCTTTTGTTCTTGATCTTTGGCGAAAGCCTGCCACCAATTCTTGAATGGGATGGTCACATCAGTCATCAGGCCCTTTTTGTTGTCCTCTTCCATTACTATAATGTATGGATGCAGCTAGCTGTTACAGTATGGGATGTCATGGTTCATGGTCACTGTCCTGACTGTTGCTGAGATGGCTTTCACCAGCCAGTCCTGGATGGCATTGTGGTGAAATAGCTACACTCTCAGCTGGAGTTTACAGCCACGTAAGATATGGGGCAGGGTCTCACTCTTGTACCCACATCTCCAGCAACTCTCGTCACAGTGGATGGTGCCACTGAGCAGGGGGCAACTGAGACAGACCTGGTGGGTAAAGCACCACTATGCAGAGCATGTTAGGTTCCCATGGGCCTTAAAGTGATTGCTGGCATCCCACTTTGAGGTGACTTTGAAGACTTTGCCCTGGTTGGGTTTTGCCTTGAGGGTATCAATATACTTGACCTGCATGGCGTTCTTCAGGAATGGTTTCTCTTACTGACAATGTCTGAGAAATCATATGACTTCTTAGAATCTTTGCGGCCAGGTGAATTGAATGTTAAAATTGTTCTACAGAGACAATGCAGATATTGCTGTGGTCACTGCCATGTTGTTTAATTTGCTGTGTCCCCCAGGGAAGATGTAACTGTTGCTTTCCTATCCTGAGATCCCTTGTGATTTCTCACAACAATTTGGATTTCATCATGGCTTTACAATGGAACAGATAGCAACTGTTTAGTAGAGCTGTGCTCCATCATATGATGGTTATCAGCGGCTTTCAGCAATATATATACATAGAATCAGCAAAGCCTTCAGCTCTTATATAAGAACAATCACCAAGCCTGATGCTAAAACTTAGATATATAAAGAGAGAGAGAGAGAGAGAGATCTTTTAAAAATCTGTAACAGGAAAGAAAGGAAGAACAAATAAATAATATTTAATTTGTTTTGCTCACTGTAATAGACTTTGGATCAAACTTAAATATAGACGGATTTAATTTATTTTATTGCAGCTGAGTTGTGCCTATTTGTAGTAGGCCTAATTTGGTCTCTGGTCACTTTGGGTGCCTATATACATGCAGAGAGGCTGCTCTCATGTGCTGGAATTACAGATACTTTACAGAGGAACTGTTTAGAATGACTTAAAAAGTGGTCCAGCTGGTCTATAACTAATGCTTGGAAAAATGATTAGCCTTTTTGTTTTATTTGTCCCTTTCTGCCAAACATTTTATTCATTGTATATTGTAAGATATTAACCTTTTTAATATGTCATTCTGATTATGATCTTGCATTTTTTTCTCCTTCATTTCTAATGGATGAATTTACCATTCAGTTTATTGCAAACTGTTTCAGTAGAAGATTAATGCTTTATATACTCTTTGAAATAGTTTCTAAGCTATTTTGGGATCATAAAAAGAGCTGTTTTCTATGTTTAGCTATTCTGGCGTTATTGGCTGCTAAAACTGCATTGGGGGGGCAACAGGGAGCAAAAGAGGTTATAACAATGAAGAATGAGGTTTATTTAGTTATTCTGTCATTTGCAAGGGAAAGAAAGAAACGCTTTGTAACATGGATAATTGAATCACCTAGATTTAGAAAGGAATCACGGTATTTCATTGATCTATAGTTGCTTCTATAATTGATGGTATGTTAGAGATTAGTAGGGTAACCATGTTATTTTTAAGGAAATCCAGGCTATCCCCACCCCACCTCTCCCCCAGCCCAGTGCAGTCGATTCCCTGCCTCCATCCATTGCTCAGGAGGATGCCAAAGGGTGCCAAAATACAAGTTTTCCCAGGGCTTCTCACACACTTGCATACATGTGCATGCACTCACAAGCAGTCCCCACTCACCATAGTGCTCTCCCCCCACCCCTCCCTGCCCCACCTCAGCTGATCCCTGCCTCAGGCAGGAGGAGTAGTGCCTAGCCCAGCCCAGCCCACCCCTTGCCTCTAGTTGCTGCTTAGGAGAAGCTGGCCTGGGCAGTAAGGTGGGGAGGAGGAGGTGCCACTCTGGGACTTTTGTTTCTATTTTCACCAGCTGACTGGGACACCAGGTGGCCTATGAAATCTGGGACTGTCTTAGCCAAACCAGGATGTATGGTCACCCTAGATATTAGGCCCTAATATTTGCAGAGGTACCTTAGACTGGAAGTTGGTTTTGTTGGGAGTTGCGCAGATCTAAGTAAAGTGAGTTTTAGGCCAATGCAATTGCTATTCTTTTATTTATGCAAAAAAGTGAAAAGTGCAGTGAAGATAAACAATTTAATAAGTCTGTTCCAAAGTCTATGCTCAGTGCAAGTTTTTAAGTGAGTTTATAATTACCATATCTTCTCATACATAATACATACACTTTCCCCATAAATCAGCTGCTGGAGTGTGCAGCTGATATGACAAATATGGCAAATATGGTAAGAGCAGGTTCTGCCACTTACTGAATGAAACCAAATCTGTAGCAATCCACAGGGAGCAGAACAATGAGCTCAGCTCTTTTCTTAGCTGCTGCTGTTCAGTTAGTTACTATAAAGAACGAACTATATTTCTTCGCTGTGCCTTTCAAAAACAAGATGCATATTATAATCTGGGGTATGGTGTATGTGAAAAAATATAGTAATTTATTAACAATTTTGAATATGTCAATGATGACATTTTCTGTAAATGCTATTTCAACTGGAATATACCTCTCTGAACCAGTTGGTCTTTATAGCCATGTCCACATTAGCAGGAACGTGCAGTTTGTGGCACCTCAAAGCTTTTTGAGGCACTGCAAAATACATGTGGCACATGTTAATCTGTTTGCTGCGCTGCATATTTTCAGTGTGGCAGCAAAATTGGACATCTGGGAAATCCTGATATCTAAAAAAAACCTATGGAAAAAAAAAGCAGTACAGCACACATGGCTGCAGCATACATCTGCCTGAAACTGGAGCTTGGCTGGCCAAAGCCATGCTATGGCTGCTGACCAGGCTCCACACACTCAGATTACTGCTGCTGCAGCCCCAGGAGGCCCCCAGGATCCCAGGTAAGGGACCCCCTACCCCACCCAGGTCAATTTGCTGTGCACCAGAGCACATGTGCAGGGGCATGCCCAGGGACAAGTAGTAGCAGCACAAATAAGTGCTTGTGTTATTTGTGTCTGGGGAAAGGTATGCCCTTGCTCATGGGGTCATGCCCTACGGTGCCACCCTATCATTTATCTTGTATCTATTAGGCATCTTGGAACTTAGGCAGGCAAGAATAATTATATCATATCCTGAAAAAAAACAATATAAATGTGTGAGATCTTCTCCTCCTCACGGCTTTCTCTGCCTTGGTCTTAAGGCTAATATGAAAATATGTTATGAAAAATGGAAGTCTTAATTGTTTTTCAGGGACTTAGGTAGGGTGGAATTTACAAATTAGACCTATAAGTGCTCCTGAGACATCTAGTGAGTAGAACAGGGTGTGGCCTCTTATCTACTGTATAAGGTTTTGCTGGCAGATCTCTAATTCTGCCAACAAAACTGGATGCCTTCATTTAAAGTTCTTCTGTAGCTGCAGAGTCCTCTTTTCTTCACGTGAAGACAAGCCATCATAGTCCAACATCATGCAAAGAAACTAGGCAATCTCAGATTTGATATTCTTTCCTCAGCTGTGATTCACACATTTTCTGGCCAGAAGGGAAAGATACGATCACCTACTCTGACGATCACCTGCCTTGCATAGGACAGGGCATAAAAGGCCTTGAATTTAGATGAATTTAGAAAGGAATAATTAAGACTGCTGAATAGCAAAGTCCACTTTTGCTATTGATGTAATATATGATTTAGCAACCCCTGCAGAAATAGCTTTTAAAGCTGAGGTGGGGTGCAAGAGATATTGAAGACACCCTGATTGTTCACTCAACACTAAAGCTTGCTAGGCAGTCTCCACATTGGAAGAGCAAGAGCTGAACTAGCCAGGCAGACAAGGTTCTTTGGGTAGATGTGATATCTTTTATTAGACCAACTAAATTGTTGGAAAAATTGTTCTTTGCAATCTTTTGGGCATAATCTCCATCCTTCAGGCATAGGGAGAGTCTGTCCTTAGACCAACATGACTACAACCAACAAGTACTAGCCAGGAGCATACACATGTTGCTTCCAAGGCCTGGCAGCTCCTACTGCAGCATGGTTCGAGAAGGCAGACACAGTAAATATAACCAGATTAGCTGTATTCACTCTCAGCTAGGTGGTCAGGCTGCCTGGGCAGGGGGGTTAAGTGTAGTTGTGCACAGATCCAAAATCTTTCAAAATGATGCACCTTTTATATGCACCTGGGTATAGTTAGTCCATCATTATCTGCACACATTAAATTACATAGGTGACTTGCCTGGTCAGGTATTTACTAATCAAACAGAATACTAATCACATGACAAACCTGTTTTCCTAAGGTAATATGTGGTATTCCCTACATCTTGGTGCACCGTAATTTTAACTTGTTTGTTACAGCTTTATTATCCTGTCTGGAAATGAGAAGCTAGGCATGTATAGTCTAGTCCCCAAGCCTCCCTAATTCTTCCCAGCCATATATCAGGCCTTCCTAGTTAGTTCTGGCAGCTGCTTCCACTGTGCAGATGCAGTCCATGCTCAATCAATACATCTCACATATCTCCTCTTCAGGAGGCTTTCCTGATTTTAACCCTTCTGAACCTGCCCAACAAGACCTTCAGCATGATGGGATGCCACATAAACAAAGCCTGTCATATACTGTTGTAGTCTAGCTTATGCTCTAATCCTTTTGTCCATGGTCACAATTCACCTATATTTTCCTTCTTCGTATCTGTAGGTGACATGTGTGTTGTGTTTTTTTCCAAGTTATGATTCACTATTCTCAAATGCACTATTTCTTGAGGATATATTCTTGGTAATGACTTAATGCTCCCAAATTTAGACATCATTGAGATAAAGATTGTAGTATCTGGTCCTTGACTTCAGCAGTGTCTGCAGGCAGCACATTCCTGGATTTTCTGAGAGAGAGAATGACACAGCATGTTAGGAATAAGAGGCATGCTATACTCTCTGGCGAGACTAGGCATGCCACAAGTGGCACAGGCAGCACAATGGCAGGTAGCGGAGCAGGCAGAAAGCAGAGCAGCAGATTGGGCAAGGGAAGGGGATTGGAGTGGACCTGAAGAAGGTGCAGGGCTAATTTGCAGTACACCTACCAAAAAGGCTCACATGGATGGCTAATGGGTTTTTTGGGTCAGTCTTGCTTATTTTAAGTCTGATAGGGGATAAGATGGCTTTCTATAAATATACTGGAGGAAGAAGAAGAGCCATTAAGGGGAAAGGACAACATTGGCAAAGGAACAAATTATTCATGGACCATGAATACTTTTGGATTGGGAATTCTAAGAAGGCTTGTAACCATCGGACAGCAAAACGGTTCTGGAAGTAGCCTCCCCAATAGGAGCAGCAGGGGAAACACTGAAACACTTTTAAGATGGAGCTTGATTGATGTATACCAGAGATCATATGACAAGACTACCTGCGACATCAGGATCCTCCCAGGCCAATGTTCCTTTGTTTCCTGAAATCTAAAGTAATTTAAACAAAATGTTCAGCTTTTTGTGTAGGGGAAAACTTAATATCTTTAATTTCATTAGGACACTCTATCTCTGCACCAAATTCATTGTAATATAAGCAGCAACAAGTTGATGACATTTGCCTTCATTTAAACCCCTACTCAGATTTTGTGGATCAATTTATGTTGCTTTGCATTTTGGTGTATGCTCCCAGCACACCTTACAGCAGGCCTGCCTGCAGCTGTTTTTAAATATGTGCTACATTAAAATCTGCAGTGTAGACACACCTATTTTTGATTGGTTGACTCTTCGTGTGTTCAGGAAAACGTGACTTTTTGTGAATAAACAGAACTGTATTAATGAAATAACTGACTCTATCATCAGTTTTTCCTCTTGATGAAAGCAGTACACAAGACTTGAATATAGGCTAATTGCTGGTGTTCAAAGGGGTAATATATATAACTAGCCAATTGCCCATAAGGAATGGCGGGCATGGGGGGCAGGTGGGGGCAGAGCACCACCACCCACCATTCTGAGCTGCCATTTCCCAGGAGCATGTGTGGGGAGAGCTTGCCCTGCTGTCCCCTCTGTCCCCCTCGGCCAGCCCCCTGTGCCACCACTGCCCCCAGGGAGCAGGGCCGGGGAGCAGGGGGGTGAGGTCTGTGCTGCTGGCCTCGCCCCCCTGTTCCATCCACTCCATCGCTGCTGCCTCCAGAGAGCAGGGCTCTTGGAGCACACTGATTGGCTGTTTCAGTCAGCATTGTGATTGGCTCCTGAGACTACCAATCAGAGTGCAAATAAAGTATTATGGACATGCAGACAGACTAAGGCTTTTATTATATTAGAGTCATGCACACAGAGATACAAATAAGCAGGAGTTAATAATATGGGCTTTATTTATAGTGATTTTAAATTTTATTTAACTTACCACTTCTAAGCTGTTTCATGGTTTGACCCAGCCCTATTTCCAAGAGGTGATGAAAAATGCACAGAAGGTACAATACACAGAAGGAACCAAAAATGTGTGTAGATAAGTTGAAGGACCTACATTAATACTGGGGACCTCAGTTGAGGTTTAGTTGGTCTACACCAGCTAAAGATGCATCTCCTAGTATAGAGAGATTAAATTTCATGGTCTTGTTATCAGAAGTGACTAGTAGTTTTGGATTTTCCACTTTTTTCAAAGGATAGGTACTTATTAGATTCTAAAATCCAGGCCCCTTCCAGGTGTCTTAAAATATGGACTTTGAAATTGGAATGCCCCAAATTATTGGACATCAGAAAACTTTGCCAAAATCTATAAATATCTTCAAGGCCATAATATACATAGAAGTTGAGGTTTTTACACTTGACAAAACTAGTAGAACTGGAAACAATTGTATGTACTGAAGCAGGGGAAATATAAATGCTAAATAAAAACCAGCTTAAAGCAACTGCAGAGAGATGGCTATGGGAGCTATCTACATTGGGTTTAATGTATTTAGTCCTACAATATTCCTTTGAAGTGGGAAAGTTTCATTATTCCCATTCTATAGATGAAATGAACCACAGAAAAAGCTAGATTCTATTCCACCTTCATGTATGTACCTGCATAACTGCAGTTCTTGGCTCTAATGTACATTTTTGGATTTAGCATATAATATTGCACAAAAACGTTGGGGTGAAGGAGTGGGGGGAAGCCCTCTCACCTTCTAGCTCAATAACTGAGTGCTAGGAAGGGGAGGGCTGGAAGGTCCTTTGGGCAATGCCTAGTACATGGCCTGATGGTCAGAGCACTTTGCTAGGAAACAGCAGATAAAGTTTGAAACCACCTCTGTGTGAGGGGTCCGTAGAGTCTGGGTCTTTTGCTTGGTAAGTGCCCTACTCAATAAACTATTGACCTAAGAGATAGGAAGGGCCATCTTTGTTTAACTTCCAGCAGGTGTGTGTACGGGCCATCCTATTCTACTATAGTGTAAATAGACTACAAACTGTGCAGAAGGGCCAAAATTGCCAGACTGGGCTTTTTAACGAAACCTGAAATGATGTCTAAGTGTTACTTCTTTCTATGGTTGTTGGTGTTCTATGCAGAAGGTAGGGCAGGGTGGCATCATGCAGTAGCCTACTTTGTGACATGCTATGAATGGACTAGGAAATAATATTCTATTTAATATCCCTGCTTGCATGAGATAATGGAATAAGACTCCAGAATCTCTGTTGAGACCATACTTAACACAGTCTCATGGATTATTTCTTGTTCTGCAGTTTCACATTCAAGTTGTTTATAAAGTTTGTCTAAGAACTGCTATTCTGTGGTCAGCAATGGCGTGCCCAGGGTGGTTAAAGTGTTCTGCCATGTGCTTTTGTGTCTTTCTGGAGTTGATGTCAAATTGATGTTCATTTATTCTTTCATGTAGGGATTGCCCTGTCTGCTCAATGTAGACAGTAGAAAGGTACTGTAAGCAGGTGATGGATATAAGATGTTGGTAGAGGAGCAGGTGCAGAAACCTTGAATGTTATAATCTGTTTTGTTTGGTCCAGTGATGATGTGGTCTCTGTTGATGAGTAGGTACAGCTGATATCTGGGTCTGGAGCAAATCCTGGTGGCTTGGTTAGAAAAGGAATTAGGTTGTCTGTTGTGGGAGAGATCTGGTTTGAATTTATTAAATGGGTAGTTTAATAAAGAAAATACAGTGACTCACAGTTGAATTGGTCATTTTTTTCAATATAAAGAAACAAATCTTGTCTTAACATTTTTTTGCAGATTTTTAAAAATAACCCTTGTGGGAAACCCCTCTCTATAAATCACATACTTGGCTCGGCAGGACAATTTCAATCCTTTCTTCCACAAAGGTACCTTCTTCCCTTGCTTCTGAGTCATCGTGGCTGTGACTCACATAGCTTGCTTTCATGAAGATGAGTCATTCCAGATTTTCTGGCAGTAAGACTTTCCTACTGTCTATCACTACTTTATCTGCAGTGTATTGAGAAAATGTTCTGAGCCATATAGTTGTAAGAGACAGCAGAGAGGTCTAATAAGAGAAGGAAAAAATCTTTAGTGAGTGACAGTAAGCTTGATTTATCCTCTTGAGGATTGAGGGAGAGTGGAAGGTGGGAGATGATAATCATAAAACATAGATTGCTCTTGTTAACTTTAATTGATAATGACACATCTGACTGCCAAGGTCTGTGAGCAGCCAGGTCAAGATGGAACATGAGGAGTAGGGTCTCTACATGTTTAAAAGGGGAATTCTGGGTAGGCTAAAAAGGCTGAAGTTCTGGAAACAAGTGTTTCTTTTCCCTAATGGGTTAAATTCAAAAGAGAAAGTTGCTTGAGATAAGATAGTCTTGTATCATAGTGTACCTCCTCAGCAGGGATATTAGCAGTTGTTATAAACAGTAGCTCAGGAAATTGGCCAGCTATAAGACATAACTTCAAGAATAAAACATTTACTCTTTCATTAGCTGCATCCTTGTTCGTACAAGGATTCCAAGAATAAACGATGGGAAATAGCTTGCTTTAGCCATTTCAAAGTAGGTAGGACAAAGCACTATAGAAGATAATACAGGGAGCAAGTCTGTGTTGGTATGGGGTAGGACAATGGATCTCTCATATCTCTAATCCTTATGGCCGGATTTTGCCCTGAACTGCACAGAAAGGGGAGAGGGGGCGGCATCAAGGATTTGCGTTCCTCCATTTCCTTCTTGTTCAGGATTAGGGACTTATATATGGGTAGAACTAGCTGAAAGAAGATACTGGGACATTAAACAGATTGTTGCAGACTGCTGAAAAGCTTACACAGTCTGCAGGCTCTAGCTTATCCAGTGATGGTGAATCTCCACCAGCTTAGTTTCATAGTTGGTAGGGTCGGAAGGGACTTGAGCATATCATCAAGTCTGACCCCCTGCCATGGCAGGAAAAAGTACTGGGGTCAAACGACCGCAGCAAGGTGTTCGTCTAGCCTCCTCTTAAAGACCCCCAGGGTAGGAGCTTGGCTTCATTGATCTCAGAAGTTTTCTTTCTGCCTACCATCCCAGCAAAATCAGGAGTTAGGAAGGTAGGAAGCATAGGTTAGGGCAGGGGTGTCAAACACATAGCCTGAGGGGCTCATGGAGGGGTCAGGAATTCAGGGCAGGGCAAGTGGGGCAGGGTCTGCCACGAAATTCACAGCTACAGAGGCCAGATGGGTACACATGTTGGAGGAGGGAGGAGGAGCAGCAACAGTGTTGTTAACTGCTGGTACTACTGTTTATCCTAACATTGCCATTGCCATTGCCATTACCATTACCATTTGACCCCACCACCATTGCTCACCTCATTGCTAATTCCAGCTCTGGATCCAGCCTGGGGGCACATGTGAGTTTGACACCTGTGGTTTGGTGTGTTGGTTACCCAACTTTTTGGATCAATGGAATACTGAACACTCAGAATGTCTTGCCTCCTAAGGTATCTACTTATTTCTACCTAAGGAAGCAGAAGATTGGGGTTTTTTTTCTTGTCATGGAAACTGAAAAAGTCCCCACCTTGAGAGGAATGCATTTTCCCTAGGTATAATTTTTTCCCCATTTGTGATCCAGAAGGGCAATAACAAAATTAGAATTTAGGATCTTTTGGGTGAATTTTATAAAAACTGAGGAAAGAGTTAAAAATCCAATATATTTGCACTTTTTTATTTGTGAGGAGTGAATTAGCGCTTGCACAAGTTGCTTGAACAATGAACATAAACAGATCAGTTTCATTGTCTGGTACTTTCACACTAGACAAGGTTGACTTTTGGGTGCACAATGTGATGGGAAGATAATATAAATAATCTCAAATTATGTTGGATTAAGAGTTTTAAAATATTGATTAAAACATGCATTTCTGTATATAATGGGTTTTTTGTAAAACCTCTCTCTCTCTCTCTCTCTCTCTCTCTCTCTCTCTCTCTCTCTCTCTCTCTCTCTCTTTGAGGCATTTAGTACAATATTTGAGACTTAAAACTATTTGGCAGTATCTCTTTAAATCAGCTGCCATACAACTTTTATGAAGCTAAATGGGACAATAATAAGTGCCACAATGAAGCTTAAGCCATGCATATTTTATGAGAGTTTGAGAGAACTGTCATACAAAAGCAGAAGTAAGATATGTCCACAGTATTATCTCTTCTCCTACATAACCTCTAAAAGATGAGAGAGAAGTGAAGGGTTCTGGTCACTATAAAGCAAGGATAACCAGTTGTAGGAAAGGAAAAGAAGGCAGCAGGTTTTCACCATGTATAATTGCACTTATCTTTTGTCACCTATCAGTCCTATGAAAATAGCCCTGGGGCCATATAATTAAAGACTGTAGCAAACAACACATCTACAAAGGACTGAATTGAAGTTGCATAGAAAAAGTCCCAACAATTTAGTGCTCAACTTTGCAACTTTAATTATATTCTTTTAATGCAGGTCTGTGCTGGTATTGTTTTCCAGGCTTCTGAAAGGCAGTGAGGGATGGGGAGGGAAACCAGTTTTGTAGTGTGGTATCGTATTGATGCCTCCGTGGGTTATCAGCTAGGATAGAATCTTCAGAGCAACCTCACAGGACTTTGCCAGTTGAGCTAACACAGTAGGTAATAAAGGAAGACAGTGTACTATTGCTGTGTCTGAGCACTAGAAGTGATAGGGAGCTGTGTCAGTGGATCTCTGCTGACAGCAGAGGAATGGTGAGACTCAAGTACCCTGTGTTCCATTCTGTTCTCTGAAGGGGAGAGTGATGTAATGGACACAGTTTTATGTTAGCTCTGGAATACATTACCTAGGGAAGTAATTCCCACCATTAGCAGTCTTTAAGAACAGATTAGACAAATCTATCAGGACTGATTTTGGTGTAAGGGGGGACAGTTGATCCTGCCTGAGATCAACTAGCTGGCTGTACTAGCTGATTTGTCAGGGCGTAGCTACACATGCATTAATGCACCTTTTCTAATGCACATTAAATTTAGTACCTTCAGCTCCTATAAATGCATACAGAGTCTGTTCCAATGTGCTGGAATTTCAGTGTGTCAGAACAGATTCAGTTAATCAAATCTGCTGGAGTGTGGCAATTGCTGTGCTTCAGCAGCCTTCTGCACATAGGTGGTAGAAGGCTGGGGCTAATGGGGCTCAGCCCCCACCAAACGCGGGACAGTGAGTAGGGCCGCAAGGCTGCCTGGCTACAGGCTCTGGGTGGCTGCAGTGGGGGGTATGGGTGCGCGTGCAGCCAGGATTGCAGCCCAGTGTGTGTATCACTGGCTGCCCAGCATGGCAGGCAAGTATCAGTCTGTCTGTTCTGGGAAGGGGAAGGGGCTGGGCGAGGGGGGGAAGATTGAGACCCCCACATTGAGGGAGGGAGCAGGGCAGAGGCAGGGGTGGGGTGAATGGGGCCCTGGCCAGGTTGAGTGGTGGGACAATCGGAGTCCAGGTAGTTCATCCCGGGGCATGGGGGCTCCTGCTGCTGTGTGCACCCCAGCCCCCTGGATCTGTGCATGCAGTGGAGGTGACTGCTGCTGCATGCCTGTACCTGCCTCAGGATTTCCCCACTCTGGTTCCTTGTTTCAGTCCCATTCTTTTCACCTAGCTCATTTTACTCCCTGTCTCCTCATCCAGTTTTTTTCTAGGGTTCTTTCTCTCTCTTTATTTTTTTTTTTAATATTTATTTCTTGGTTATACACGCATAACACCCTTGCGTGCACACACACGTACATTTAAAGATATATATCTAAATAGCTATATATCTATATTTATCTTTATCTTTAGCACTCCACTAAGTGGCCCTTGTGGTTCACTTAGCAAATCAAAGTACACTTTGACAGTTGAACCATTTTCTAGGGTTCTCATCTGATGGCTGTCTTGTGCACCCTGGTCTTTGTAGTTTTCACTGATACTCAGTCCCAGTCTTTCTCTAAACTCTTCACGCAAGCTCAGTGAGCTAGCTCTCTGTCCCCAGTCTCTTTACCTAACTGTTTCAGGTCTTTTCTTGCATCCTCACAGCTTGTCACATCTCTTCCCCATTTCTAAACTTACTAATTCCCAGCTGCAGTCACATCAAGTCAGTTGCAGTATCTCCCTCAGATTATCTACATATCTCAGTTTCTTTTTCTTTTTCCCTCTGTCCCTGCAATTCAAATGTGGGGTTTGGCTACTCGCAGCCCCCAGATCTGGCTCTTTGTTCCCTTTGCATTCAGACTAAATATCTTCTTATTCCTTGCTGCTTGGAGCCAGCTAGTCTGTCTGCTCTCAGTCATGTGTTTACCCCTGCAATTGCATGCCCCAGGGTAAAACATGCTCACTGAAGGTGGAATTTTCAGAGATTGTAGCTGCTAAAAATTTAAGAGGCCTCTGCTGGGTGTTTGTGAATTACAGTTCTTTTTTTCTCTAAGGTTTGTAATTTGGCCAAATTTGGGTAGTTTTTATGGAGACAGAAAAAAGTATTACACAAGCACGGCCTCTTCCCAAATCTCAGGTGTCTAGTCAAAGTCAGTAGGTTGCTAGAGCTGTTCAGAGAGACATCCTCCAAAATTTTTTTAAGTTGGAAATCAATATTTTTTCTGCCATCTTGCCTTGGAACCATTTTAGTTGAAACTGTCCGGCTAATTCAATATGGTCCTGTCAGACCAACCTGGTGGCCTTTTACGATCAGATCATTAGATGCAGGGGTAGCAGTGGACATAGTCTTCCTGGACTTCCGGAAGGCTTTCGACACTGTCTCTCACCCTGTTCTCATTAAGAAACTGGGGGACTGTGGTGTCAACACCTGCACAGTCAAACGGGTCGCCAACTGGCTGGAGGGCCGCACCCAGAGGGTGGTAGCGGATGGGTCCTTCTCAACCTGGAAGGACGTGGGCAGTGGGGTTCTGCAGGGCTCGGTCCTCGGGCCCGCACTGTTCAACATCTTCATCAGTGACTTGGACGAGGGGGTAAAAAGCACCCTGTTCAAATTTGCTGATGACGCTAAGATGTGGGGAGAAGTGGGCACGCTAGAAGGAAGCAACAGGCTACAATCAGACCTTGACAAGTTACAAGGGTGGGCGGATGAGAATAGGATGGGATTCAACACAGACAAGTGCAAGGTGATGCACCTGGGGAGGAACAACCGGCACCATACCTACAGGTTGGGGAACTCCCCTCTTGTCAG
>NW_017729004.1:39403991-39410706 GCF_001723915.1 Gavialis gangeticus | reverse complement strand
AGGGCGGCTAGGATCTGGAACCAACTTCCAAGAGAAGTGGTGCAGGCTCCTACCCTGGGGGTTTTTAAGAGGAGGTTAGATGAACACCTTGCTGGGGTCGTTTGACCCCAGTACTCTTTCCTGCCATGGCAGGGGGTCGGACTAGATGATCTACTCAGGTCCCTTCTGACCCTAGAAACTATGAAACTATGAGCAAGATGCTCCTCATTGAAATTTTCACTAAGGTGCTTGAAGTTGGGCAATTTAAAACAAGGTCTTTATAGTGAGGTATTTTACTCAATGTTCATTGTGAGAGTACCCATCTGTCTCATATTTGTAGAATATAATTTTTAATTTCCAAATATCTGTAACTAATAGTAAGAGCAGAAAGAAGAATCATTGCTACTTCCATAGTAATCTTTGCATGTTCCGAGATAGCATTATTATCCTTTCAGAAAATGTGTTAAACCAAAAATAAATGTCCTGGAGACTATCTAGGTACTGGTGGGTGTGTCTACATGAGATGCTTTACTGTGCATTAGACTAATCTAATGTGCAGTAAAGCATCACCAGCTACACATTAGAAAATGCAAATTATTTGAAAACATGAAAATAATCTTGTTGAAGTATTTGAAAATATCATATATGCTGTAGATCAAAACTGGGATCTGGATGGGAAATGCTTGGGACTAAAGAACGATGCAAAAGAGGAGTATAAGTGTGTCGGGGGATAATAGGGTTGCATTTGTGAGCATGTATGTATGTGTGTGTGTGCACATGCCTGCACGTTGTATGCATTTAAATTAAATTTTCAACTTGTAATACTTGCATGCATTAGCAATGACAGGGGAGGGGAGTTACAAAAGTTCATTGATATGTTTTTTAATAGCATTGTGATAAGCTTATAGAGCATGTGATGTGGGGGTTCTAACTTGGGATTTTTGAATTGTTGGACTTGATGGTACTGTAAATGAGATGACAATTGAGGAAGTGTATGTAGGTTTCTGAGGGGTTTATTGTAGGATGCCTTAGAGCAGTCTGTGACTCCTGACCATTGGCTTTCAAATGTTATATGAATCATTGTAGAACGTCTAGGATTGAGCTCAGGAATAAATTAAAGGAATGTCAATAGCTGCAAATGGCTCTAGATTAAGCTGAGATGTGATCTGTAAAACACAATAATTGAGTCATTGGCTTTTAGAAGGGAGTAGATATATAATGTTCACCTGAGTTGGTAAGGTGGTAGAAAACAAGATTCCAGCAATGTTGATGCATCAGAAAGGTAGCTAACATATTCAAGGCTCATCTATACTCTACCAGTGACACGTTTTGGGAGAAACGGATTGAGCATGCCCTACCCATCTGAGTGCTGATATATTCCAGGGCTAGAGATTCACCAGCAATGCTCCTCTGGGCTCATTCCCAGAGCCTGTTATCAGGGTGATGACCCTGAAAGCAGCAGGTAGGAATTACCCCAGAGCAACTTCACGTGTGTGTGTGTGTGTCCCTCTCTTGAGTGCATCAGCAGAACTGAATGAGCTCAGCTCCACCCTCCCCAATATTTGCCACTGACATAGTATAATAGAAGATTAGAGTTGGAAGGAACCTCAGGAGGTCATTTAGTCCAAGCCCCTGCTCAAAGTAAGACTGTCCCCAACTATATCACCCAGCCACAGCTTTATCTAGCTGGTTCTTAAAAATCTCCAAGGATGGAGAGTCCATACTCTCTCTGGGTAACCTGTTCCAGTCCTTTACTACTCTCCTAGTGTGAGAGGTTTTCCTAATATCTAACCTAAAATTCCCTTGCTTCAACTTGAGACTCTTGCTCTTGTTCTGTCATCTGTCATCACTGAGAAAAGTTATCAGCTTTGTAACCACCCTTCAGGTAGTTGAAGGTGTCTATTAAATATCCTCTCAGTCTTCTCTTCTTCAGTTTAAATAAGCCCAGTTTCTTCAGCCTTTCCTCATAAGTCATATGCCCTACAATCAAACTGTTTTTGTTGCCTCTAGACTTGCTGGAATTTGTCACCATCCTTTCTGCAGTGGAGGGGCCAAACCTGGACACAGGACTCCAGATGTGGCCTCACCAGTGCCAAATAGCGGAGAATAATCACTTTCCTTGATCTGCTGGCGACACTCCTGCTAATGCAGCCCAGTATGCCATTAGTCCCCAGGCTTTACTAGTGCATAGGATAATTCCATCCTAAATGGAGGACTTTGCACTTCTCCTTATTGAGCCTCTTGAGATTTCTTTTGGCCCAATCCTCTGATTTGTCTAGATCTCTCTGAATCCTAGTTCCACCCTGCAGCATATCTACTATACCCCCCAGCTTGGTGTCATCTGCAAACTTGCTGAGGGTAAATTCTATCCCATCTTCCAGGTTACTGATGAAAATGAAAAAAAATGCCCCAGGACACACTAGGCCCTAGAAATGGCCTCTGGGGCACTCTGCTTGATACCAGCTGCCAATTAGACATTAAACCATTGACTGCTACCTTCTGAGCCTGATGATCCAGTCAGTTTTCTATCCACTTTACAGGCTATTCTTCCAACCTGTACTTCCTCAGTTTGCTTGTGAGAATGCTGAGGGAGACCATATCAAAAGCCTAACTAAAGTCAAAGTATATCACATCCACTGGTCTCCCTTTATCCATAGAGTCAGTCATCTCATCATAGAAGATCATCAGATTGGTCATGCATGACCTGCCGTTGATGAATCTATGCTGAGTGTTCCTAATCATGTTCTTACAGTGGTTAGAAATGGATTCTTTGAGGACTTGCTTCATGATTTTTGCAGGGACTGAGGTGAAGCTGACTGATCTGTAATTCCCCCCATTCTCCTAGTTCCCTTTCTTAAAGATGGACACTACATTTGCCTTTTCCAATCATCCGGGACCTCTCCTGATCACCATGAGTTTTCAAAGATGATGGCCTGCAACTCTGCAGTCACATTGGCCAACTTTTGCAGCACCCTCAGGCATCCCATGTGGTCCTATGGACTTGTATACATCCAGCTTTTCTAAATTGCCCCTCATCTGTTCTTTTGCCACTGTTGTCTGTTCACCTCCTCCTCAAACTGTGCTGCCAGGCTCAATAGTCTGGGAGCTGACCTTGCCTGTGAACACTGAAGTGAAAAAGTTATTGAGTACTTCAGCTTTTTCTGCATCCTCTGTCACTAGGTTGCCTCCCCCATTCAGTAAGGGACCCACACTTTCCCTGATCCTTGTTGCTGACATACCTGTAGAAACACTTCTAGTAACTGTTCACATTCCTTGCTAGCTAAAACTCCAGTTGTGCTTTGGCCTTCCTTATTTCATCTCTGCACAGTACTCTTATACTCCTCCCTAGTTGTTTGTCCAAGTGTCCACTTCTTATAAAGCTTCCTTTTTGTGTTTTAGCTTACTGAAGAGTTCCCTGCTAAGCCAAGCTGGTCTTCCAGCATACTTGCTAGTCGTCTTCCATGTTGGGATGGGTTGTTCTTGTGCCCTCAGCAAGGTTCCTTTAAAATACAGCCAACTTTTCTGGACTCCTCTCCACCTCAGACTGGCCTCCCAGGGGATATTTCCCATCAGTTCCCTGAGTGAGTCGAAGTCGGCTTTTCTGAAGTCCAGGGTCTGCACTTTGTTGCTCTTCTTCTGCCCTTTCCTTAGGATCCTGAACTTCATCATCTTGTGGTCTATGCTTCTGTGATATACTATATTCTAACAATTCTCTGGAGAGGTAACAGATTTCTGTTTTCCCTCAAGAGGCAGTCAGGTTTCCATCCTGTGGTATCAATTAGTTGTTGGGAGACAGTTTCATTACCTAGTTAGTCTATGCTCAACACCTGTTTCCCAAAACCAAAAACTTAAAAAACAAAACAAAACAATCAACCCTTCCCTGCCCCCAATCAACCCCCCTTCCCCCCACAGTTATTAAGAAATAACAAATGACAGGTTGAAAGACCTAACCCTTGATTGCCTCAATTATTTGCTGCCAAATACCACATATGTTACGGAGTACCACATATGTTATGTAGCTCTTGAGAGCTTAAATAGTATGGCTGGTACAATGATACATATTGTGTGATTGGACTGACTTCTTATAATTTGTTAACAGTTAGTATGGAAGAACCTGCTGTGATCTTTTTCAAAGAGGTATTTATCTTATTGTTGTATCGAACTGCTGAAATATCAGAAGATGGGTCCTTGGGTTATAGCTTCATGGGAAATTAGCAGATTTGTAGGCTATAATTATTTAATCTGAATAATTCAGTGTGATTAAAACCAAAATGGGAACATTATACAATACCACTTAGCAAAGCAAGAAACTATCACTCAACTTAAATTCTATTGACTTTCAGAAAGCCTATGATGGTATAAGCAAAGGGCATCTGTGGAAGATACTGGATATATAAGATTTCTTCGTAAAATGACCAGATCTCCTGGAATGTTTGGTGAGATGCCTAATGTGATCTCCATCCAGGAACTCATGGCCCAGTTTGATGTTATAACCAGAGTCAGAAAAGGATGCATTGTTTGGTATTGATATGGTCTATACAGTTTGATAGACCTCTGGCATAGAAACTGGAATTCTATGGACAGCTAGACTCTGCTGCTGATATTTGTTATCTGAATATTCTGATAAATGAAATGGGCAAAGGACTGCTGGCCTAGCCAGTGGTGTTAAACAATTAGATCTTATAATTAGGTAGCCAAAAACAAAGAGTCTGGTTAGACAAACTAATGATAAGAAGGGTAGGGATTACCTTGTGCTAGCTGCAATGCAGTAACTGCTGTGGGCAAAATCTTATTCTGCATTAGATGGAATTGTTCTTCTTCAGCAGTCCCTCACAGTCGAGGATGATTGCCTTCCATGATTGTCTTATCTGTGCATCTGAAAATGGCTGATGAGGCCTATCTGGGATCAACAGACTCTACTGCAGCTCAGACATGCATTTCTAACACACTGAAAATTAAATTGAGTCTGCTGGTATGTAAGAGCAGACAAGCGTATGTCTATAAATGTCCCCAATGACTGAAATTCCACAACATCTGTAGGCAATCTAGGAAAGCTCCCTCAATCTCACCCAAATCATCATTAGAAACAAACTCCGCTGATTAACAAACATTAAAGAGACAAGAAGCTGCATAAACCGCATATGCAAAACCTGCCAACATATTTCTGCTGTCATCATGATCAACAGACCTCACAATAAAATCATCAGAATCCATAGATCCTATATGTTACATTCCCATCACAAAATAGGATAATTCTCATCCAGCGTGACTGATGCCCTTGCTGGAATTGTGTGTGAAACTAGACAACCATAATGCTCTAAAATGGACAGTCACAGAAAAAGTGAAAAAGGATTGAAATTGAAACACCTAATCAGCAGTGTGAGAACACTTTTCATAGAACCACCATTTTTATCTCTGACTTCATAGTTTTTGCCTACTCAATACACTTGGAACAGGCCAGATGTCTGGGAACAAATATTTATAATTTTACTGAACACAAAAAACCATGGACCTAACATAGACAATGATAAGTTATAAATCATAAGTTATCAGTTTCCTCTGCTAACCTCCTTTGTGCTCCATGGTGATAATGGATGTCTTCTTTGTAGAATGGTTTTATAGTTATGTAGTATTATAATTAGGTTTTATCTATTTTATCTGTATTTTATTTGCTTTGTAAGTACAAGTGCTTCTGATAAATTTTTGCTCCAAAGGTTTATTGCCACTTTCCTTCATAAGTGACTGCTTACATAATGAAAACTAATTGTTTTAACTGGGATTTAGCTGAGGCTGTACCTGTTTTTCTTCTAGATCTGAGAGAGGGCATTGTGTTCTCCACTTCTTCCACCTTGAATATTGATCCCATAAAATATATTACCAAGCAAATCTATTTCTTGCTTTTCCTGAACATCACATCTACAACACTATAAGGATGCTAGGTAACCTACAAAATAGAAGAGCCATCATTGTTGGTGGCAGTCCCTCAATTCGAGGATGATCTCTGTCACAACTCATTTATGGGTCTTGAGGTGACTTAAGCATCCAATCCTTAAGCCAACGATCCATCTGCAGAAGCTGCAGGTCTTTCCACAGGGGAGAGTAGGCCATAGGCCAGGACTTCTCTCCTTTTCTGTCCTCATCTCTCTCCTCTGCTTTGAGGGCAAGATACTTTACCTTGGAGTGGGCTGCTGCTTGGCTGTGGTTGCAGTGCCACTGGTGTCAGTTAGCAGCCAGCTATTCCCAGCCCTTGATATCAGCTCTTGATGTCGGTGTCCATTTTCTTGAGTAATATTTTCATTGTATCCTTGTAGCATTTCCTTTGGCTGCCACAAGATCTCAGTCTGCAACTAAGCTGGGAGTAAAGGACACGTTTTTGAGTCAAGCGTCTGTGCACAATGTCCAGCCCAATGAAGTTGGTGCTTGAGGATCACCAGCTCAATGCTGGCATTTGTGTGGCATTCTTCCCATTGTATGTGGAAGATTTTCTGGAGGCATTGTTGGTGATACCTCGCCAGGATCTTGAGGTGACAACAATAGGCCATCCACATGCGCTGAAGACTCAGAGGGGAGGGGAGCCGGGTGTCCAAGGGGAGTGGTCGCTCCTTAAGGAGACGATCCTCCAAGCCCAGAGGAAGGTAATCCCCAGGAGGGTCAAAGGGGGCAGGAGAGCATATAAGCCTCCATGGCTCACTAAAAACATCCGGGAATGTCTCCTTGCCAAAAAGGAGGCTTACTC
>NW_017729004.1:39391572-39403431 GCF_001723915.1 Gavialis gangeticus | reverse complement strand
CATCAGGAGGCGCTACTTCACGGTCAGGGCGGCTAGGGTCTGGAACCAGCTTCCAAGTGAGGTGGTGCAGGCTCCCACCCTGGGGGTTTTTAAGAGGAGGTTGGATGACCACCTTACTGGGGTCGTTTGACCCCAGTGCTCTTCCTGCCATGGCAGGGGGTCGGACTAGATGATCTGCTCGGGTCCCTTCCGACCCTAGAAACTATGAAACTATGAAACATTTCACATCCATAGAGGAGAGTGGGAATGCTGACTGTGTTGTAAACATGGATCTTGGTGTCTTTCCAGAGATGTTATCAATAAAAACATGCCAAAGGAATTCCTAAAAGGAAGGTACAGGAAGCACTGGATCCTATGGTGGATCTTCTTAGCAAAGTTTGTTCTCCAAGAGTGGTGACTACTGAGGTAAGGGAAATTCTTGACTACCTCCAGCATCTTTCCCTCAATGGTAATTTGCAGAGAGGGGTCACATTTATGGCCTGAAACAGGCTGATAGAGCATTTCGGTCTTCCTGATGTTGAGAGAGAGGCTCAAAGCTGTGTAGACATCTAAGAAGAGATCCAGTGTGGTCTGGAGGTTTTCCTCAGTATGTGGAAGGATGACACAGTCTTTAGCATATTAAAGCTCAGGATGATTGTTTTTACTGCTTTGGTCCTTGAATGAAAATATCCTTAATTGAAAAGCCCTCCATCTGTTTGATATTCAGTATAATTCTGCAAGGGAGGCAGTCCTTAATGAGAACTAGGATGATGGCCAAAAAAATGAAGAACAGAATTGGGGCAATGACACATCCTTGCTTGACCCTAGTTCAAATGACAAATGGATCTGTCTCCAGTCTGTCACAAAGAATGGTTGCAGTCATCTGGTTATGGAGAAGCCTCAGAACCTTGATATATTTTATAGGGCATCAAAATCTAGCCAGTACTTTTCACAAAGTTTCACAATTGATGGAATCACAGGCCTTAGTAAGGTCAATGAAGGCCATGTAGAGGTCCTGATGTTCCCAACACTCTTCTTGGACCTGGTAGGAAAATAAGATGATGTTAAATGTCCCATGGGTTGGTCTGAAACCACACTGAGATTCTAGAAGACTTCCACAGGAAGAGATAAAAGATGGTTCAGGAGGATGTGAGTGAGGATCTTCCCTGCCATGGAAAGGAGCATGATACCTTGATAATCTGCATGCAGACTTATCTCCTCTCTTGAAGATAGTCTTGATTTTGGCATTCCTCAGGTCTCCAGAGATCTCCTCATTGTTCTAAATTCAGAAAATAACTACATGGAGTCCCAGTATTAGTTCCTCACTGCCAGCTTTGAAGATTTCAGCAGGTATGCCATACGGTCCAATAGGCTTGTTGTTCTTGGTTTCCTTGATGGTACGTCAAGCTTCTTGTGGGATAGGAAGGCTAGTGAAGGATCCCCTTTCAGTGTGTTTGGAATGAATTTCATTGGTGGTATCTATCACAGTCGACTCATGGTTCAGGAGTGCTTCGAAGTGCTCTTGGATAGATTTTTTGCTTCTAAGGAGTGTTGAACCATCCTGTGATTGCGGGAAAGTAAGACTATGGGAGGTTCATATGTAGCTGGCTTTCATTGCCTGGAAAAAAACTATGCACGTCATGTTTGTCAGCATAAAGCTGAATCTCCTTGGGTTTATCTTGCCACCATTGATTTTTGATTTCCTGGATCCTCCTGGAAGCTTTGGCTTTGAGGAGCTGATGCATCTCGTTATTTTGCTGAGATGAGGTGTCTTCTTTGTGTTGCTTTTGAATGTTTTCAGTGTTTCAGAACAAGCAAGATGTTCAAAATGGATCTGATAAGACAATGATATGTCCAGTAGTCATTGGTTCCTGAAAACAAAGCAAAGTAACTGGATTCAAGTGTGGATGTGTGCTCTGAATTTCTGGAGTATAGTGGTAAGGAAAAATAAAGAGTGAGATCTTGGAATGGATACCACTACCAGCAGCTGTTCAAATAGTACAGGTGGGAAGGTGGGCTTACTTCAGTTAGATTTTGAGAATGCTGGTTAATTGGCTTCTTAAATACACCTGCTTTTGTTAAACCCAAGACTAAAAAAAGAGCCTGGCCAAGGGGGACCCTTACCAGCAACTTTACATATCAACAACTTGATAAAACAAAAAGAATTGGCCCAGGGTATGATTGGTTGATGAATTCTGCCTTATGCACCTGGTAGTGGAAGAAGTGGGTAGAGATTTAAAATTATTCTCACATGCTATGGGAAAGATAATTTTCAAACAGATAGCTTTCAGATGGGCACATTTTTCTCAATTTGAATAATGATAATACATTGGAGTATAAAGAAATGTATGACAAATAATAAAGAATATATCAACAACCGAAACGTGACATGGTGAAATTATTTAACTTTCTGCCAGCTATTTACAGAAGGTAAAAATAGTAAAGATTTAAGAGTAATGGCTCTATTTTCTCAAAATTCAATTTTCTTTTGTACAGCATAGTATCTTCCTTTTGCTATTCACACTGGACCTGAGCCAAAGAACATTAAAATTAATAGGAGCTGCTCCATCGACTTTCATAGTCCTTTACGTAAGCTCTTTATTATACAGTTTTATAATTTTCACTTATTCCTGCTACTGTATATATAGTAGAAGGCAGGGCAGAGTGGCACTTTACAGACGTTATATACAGGTGCCATTCTGCCCTGCCTTCTACCTGATTTCAGACTAACACAGCTAACTTCCCCTCCCCTGCCCACTCCCCTCTCTCTATATATAGATAGATAGATAGATATCTCTAGATATATATAGATATCTCTCTCTCTCTTTATATATATAATAGTTAAAGATGACCAAGTACTTTATAATCAAATATTTACTGGACAATTTTGCTGTCTTTTTTTCCTTCAGATTTTTGCATAAGTAGAAGGGGATTTTTTTCAAATTTGAATTATCCAAAAGGATTTGGTAAATAATGTTGACTAGTAACTGTTGGTCTGTAGATACTGGATAGCCCTGATTAACAATAATTCCATAGTCTCTAGCTGTCTTTGTTATCTTTGGATTAAAGTATCACATAGTTGGTGCATCTACACATTAATGTACCGAAATTATGGCACATTAAGTTTAGTACCTTAATAACAGGTACTAAACCTAATGTGCTGTAATTGGCACTACTGCGCATCAGCGCAGATGGATGCTTTTTGTGTGATGCTTAATGTGCATTGGACTAAAGCTACTGTTCATTAGAGTATGTTTTTTGTGAGCCATGCTAATGTGCAGTAGAATCAGTTCAATGTGCATTAAACATCTTTGTGTAGACGTGCCCAGTGTGTTTCAGTTGTTCTTTGTTTATAGAGCAATTTCAATTTAATAGAATCTGGATTCACTATTTAATAATCACATTAATGAATTCAGGTTTTATTGTTTCCATCAGTATTTCTATTGGTGGTAAACTACATAACTGAAATATTTGTAGAAAACAAACATGAAAATGGTGTAAAAACAGCAAAAAATAAATGTGGCTAAAATGTGAATATGTTGTCACTGAAACTTTTTTGCAGCTTTCATCCTGCTAGCATGAAACTACTTCAGTATATTGAAAAGAATACAGTGAGAAAATGTTCCAGGGAAATTTGATTCAAATGTTTTAATATTGAAAACAATCTTATGAATGGTAAAGATGATTTACACATTTATGGACTGGCTACTTTATATTGCTAGATAGTTAAACATAGCATAATATCTTATTTATGAAGACATACAGTGCTGCTAATATAAATACTTCATCAGTGCCTACATGTGAGAGGTTTTGAATGAGGTTTTTGAACGACTAAGTGTAGAGGGAGTATACATTTAAATCCTCTTAAAGAAATTCTCTCTGAGTCAAAACACAACATAATATTTTTAGTTCAAGTTAATTTAGAAATGAAGTGAAAATAATATAACTCCCAGTGAAAAAAAGTTTCTTTATGATTGTAAAGACATATATCCTCAAATTAAAAACTGTACTAGAATGCCTCAACCCACTAAGAATTAGATGGTGAGTTTGAATATAGGGATGAGCCTACATGCAAATATACCCATATCTCCACTTGAAATAAACACAACTACACACAAAGCAAATAAATATCAAAACAAAAATAGCAAAAGCCAATATTTACCCTGACCTTGGTGTTTCTTTTTAAATAGAAACGTGATATTGGTGAACAGAAGCATACTGCAAAGCCTCCACTTTCTTATACTGTCTTTTTTTAAATTTAATTTAATTTTAATTTTCTATAGTGGATTCTGGCAACAGTTATGAAGCTAAGGCCTCTAACAGTTCTTCACACACTAGAGCAGGGGTGGGCAAATATTTTGGGCAGAGGGCCACTTACTGAGTTTTGCCAAGCCATTGAGGGCTACATGATAAGGAGCCAGGGGCAGATAGATATTAATTTTCTAAATTTTTTAGGGCCCCATGGCCAGATAGGATGGCCTGGTGGGCCGCATTTTGTCTACCCCTGCTCTGGAGTCTTACTGGGAGGGCTCTTACCAAGAAATATCCTCTCCCTATACTTTAAGCTCTTGCTGCCAGCTAACTCTGTACTGGAGCTCTCTTAAAAATCTGTTCAGACCATTGAAGATACAGCTGAAATGCTTGGAATCAGCAGAAAACTGCAAGGTTATGGCTTTGACTTGAAGAGAAACATAGATGTTCTTCTAACTGCTTGTACTGAAATGTGCTATAGTGTAATATCACAAATGAAATTCACCAGGAAAACAAGATTAGAAAATCAGTTTTTCTATCAGCAGTTTCCTGTATTCTGTCCTATTATTAGCACCTGTAAAATCAGCATCAGCAGCCATATTTAAGATTTTAGACAGCCTGGTTAATCCAGGTAGTACCCATTTGATGTGTGATGCAAGTGCCTCCCACTGTAAGGGAATTTCAGATTAATTTTCAATTAAAATTATACACATTCTATCTAAACCCTTCTTCTCAGGGCTGTAGAGATTGTCAAGAGGCTATTCTTAAATAGCCTTTTCTGCCTGTATTTAACAAAGTGCAACTCACTGAAGTAGTAGAAGTTTCAAGGGAGCTTCACTGTAAAATCTGGCTTTTTGGATCTCTGCCCTTCTTGGCTGGTTAAAGCCAGGGGGAAGTCCTCAGGTCACTGCTAGTGGAGATTGTTAAAGCCTGCTTTAGGATTTCAGTGTGCCAGAATCTGATAAGGAGACAGTAGTGAAAGCCTTGATCAGGAAGTCAGTGCCTAATCTGGTTAATTATTAGTCAAGGCAGCATCTTTCTTTTCTATGTAAGATGATGGAAGAGGTTGTGCTGTTGAGATATCTCTCTCATCCCTGGTTGCCACTTCCTCTATTAGCTTGGGTCAGTGGTGCTTGACTTCTGGTCCATGGGCCAAATGTGGCCTGTGGGTCCATGTTATTTAGCCTGTGGGGCTCCTCACAAATCTGAAAATTTGGCACTGGGGGAGTATTGGTAGTATTAATTGCTGCAGGTTCCAGACCTGTGGCAATTTATGTTGCCACTGCTTCCAAACACCAAATTTCTGGACCTATGGGGAGCCTCGTGGGCTAGATGACCCAGCCCCATGCATCAGATTGCACCAGTATACAGGGTCCCTCCATGTCTGAATCTGGTGTACAGGGTTGGGTCAATGTGCAGACTTGCCATGCACTTGGATCCAGTCTGCAAAGTCATACCGGCATGCCTGATCACACCAGTTGACTAACTCCATATGGCAATGTTGTGCTGGATCTGGCACACAAACAGACTCTGCCTGTGAGATCTGGCTCACAGACTGGCCCAGAACCATTCATTTGACCTGTGTGGCTAGAAGTTTGAGCACCATTGGCATAGGTGAAGGATTTTTTACCTTTTTAGACTCAAGGCATCCCTCCTAAAATGTCAGCTTTTAGCTTTCACTCTTTTTTTGAGTATTGAAAAATAATCGAGGAGTTCTCTGGCAAAAAACTCAGAAATACTACAATAGGTCAGAATGGATTCCTATTTTAAATCTCTGGATTTCTCTTGTTAATCACACGTAGGTGCTTGCACACCTAACAGTGCTAACATTGCAAGGCACCCCGTGGCACCCTTAAAAGGTTCTCACGTCACCCCAGGATGCCATGGAGCCCTTGCTGAGAATCAGTGGTCTTGAGTATAAACCAAAATAAGAGACATGAATCATGCTGGTGGCATCAGCAAATGATCTCCTTAAAGTAGTTTAAAATGAAGTGTCCATACAAATGAAGTGGTTAACCCTTTGATATAAGTGATTATAAACTGCTAATGATTTACCTCCAACATGTTAGGACACACGTGAGTAGCTTTTTTTTTTTCTTGCCCTGCATTCCTAAGAAAACTGGTGTAGTTGCTTCTCCTCCCAAAGGGTATTGCTTTGGGGATTCCATAAGCATCCCTCTTGTTCTCCTGTTTTGGTAAGCATATAGGTTACTAGGATAGTTAAGTGAGGAGGCATGGCCCATAGTGACTTCAGTATGTTTTCCATATTGCTCAAATATGGAGATCTGAGAGCTGTTCAAGGCTTTAACCAATTGGCAGTGGATTGGGATGGATGATAGCTAGCTGGCTGGTTGAAGATTAATCCACGTAAAGATGCAGTGATGCTGAGTGGAAGATTTGATGGGGAGAACATGTTTGCAGGAAAAAATATAATTTTATTATGATCTCTGCTTTTGCTCCGTAAAAACCTAAATATATAGGGACCTGTCTGTTTCAAAGATCATCAAGGATCTCCATGACTGGTCAGCACTGAAGTTGGATCCCCTTGACATAGAGGAGGCTCATTCACCTTTCTTTGTAAAAGAACCTTAGCTATGGAACAAGCTCCTGCAAAGTATTCAGGAATGTTGATATTTCAGGGTCACTGCAAAGTATAGCTGGCTGAGGTTGGTAGTTATAGGTAGGATTTTGCTGGAAAATGTGTTTGCTACTGGATTTTTTTCACTACTGCATTTTAAACTACTATCATAGGCAACCAGAATAGCAAAAATGGGCATCTTTTTATATGTTAACTTATGTTGTCTTTTCATTTTGTTAAAAATTAGCTGTAGCTTAAAGGTTCTTCAGGATAAAGACTTTATTCTCTTTCCTGTCAGTAAGCTACTCTGCACACCTATGGGGCTGCATATGTTGGTTCCAGAAAAAATGTATAGTTTCATAGTTGGTAGGGTTGGAAGGGACCTGAGCAGATCATCAAGTCCAACCCCCTGCTATGGCAGGAAAGAGTGCTGGGGTCAAATGACCCCGGCTAGGTATCTATCTGGCCTCTTTTTGAAGACTCCCAGGGTAGGAGCAAGCACCACTTCTCTTGGAAGTTGGTTCCAGATCCTACCTGCCCTGACTGTGAAGTAGCGTCTCCTGATATCTAGCCTGAATCTACTCTCAGTCAACTTATGGCCGTTATTCCTTGTTACTCCCAGTAGTGCTTGGGAGAACAGAGACTCTCCCACTGCTTGCTGGTCTCCCTTGGCCAGTTTATAGATGGCCACCAGATCCTCTCTCAGCCTTCTCTTGTGGAGGCTGAACAGGTTCAGGTCTTGTAGCCTGTCATCATAGGGACTGCCCTGCTGACCCTGATCATGCAGGTGACCCTCCTCTGGACCCTCTCAATGCTGTCCACATCCCTCCTGAAGTGCGGCGCCCAGAACTGGACGCAGTACTCCAACTGCAGCCTGACCAATGTCCCATAGAGGGGGAGATTCACCTCCTTGGACCTGCTTGTGGTGCATCTGTGGATGCATGACAAGGTGTGGTTAGCCTTCCTGACTGCATCCCCACATTGGTGGCCCATGTTCATCTTGGAGTCTATAATGACTCCAAGATCCTTTTCTGCCTCTGTGCTGATGAGAAGGGAGTTCCCTCAGTCTTCCTCATAAATCATAGTAAAAGTAGATTCTGGTGCAAAAACATGTGCCAACCCACAGTCTTGTATCATTCTTGACTCCAAACCACTGAAGAAATTTGATCACATTTCTTTCACATGTTGGGGTTTTTTTTATGTATTGCAGGAGTTTGTTTGTCCCAATGACAGAGCGCAACAGGGCAGCCAGTTTCTTTGTACAAGGAAAAAGGCTTAGCTGAAGGCTTTCAAGTATAACAGCAGGCAGCAACAGGAGATAAACACAATACAAAATAGCGCCACCAAGGGCAGGAAGGCATATCACATATACATTACACTTGGCACATAACACCTCTCTCCCTTAGATAACACAGTCCTTTAAGGATTTGGGCTTGTTTGTGACCTTGGGCAAACCAGTTCAGGGTTGGAATATTCTTATTGGAAATGGGAGCAGCCTTTCAGTTCTTCTTGAGTCACTTCAGCATTTGGAGGTTCTGATGAGTCTAGAACAACAGTTGATGGATTTGTAAGAACCAGGTCTGCTGGCACTAAGATATATTCTGGATTGTAGATGATACATCTAGAACTCAACCTCACATCTGGTGAACATGTTTGCAAAGTGTCTTTGTATCCTGAATCTTAGCCTTGTATAACACTGGCCCTATAGCTTCAAGAACACCTTATTTTATAAGATGATCAATCTTTGGATGGAGGATGAATGCAGCATGATGAGGCTTCATTCAAATTGGTGCCAAAATTGAATCCAATATAAATTAAACTGATGGGCCTTTGTACACGCCTAGTTCTTTGAAAATTGTGCTGAATTCCTTTAGGGCACCTTGAGTAGAGTTTGTTGCAAGGCTGTGTACTTCTTTTAACTTGATGCCTAGTGGCACAAACCGTCCTTCACCTAGTAAGCATGCTTTCTGTCCTTTGACAATTATATGGTGGATGACCCCTCTATTATTTCCATAATAGACACTCATGTAACAGTCTCCTTTAAAGTTAACTGCATTTGTATTGTAGTTAGTCTACAAGTCCTGATTTGCATGGAACAAAAGACAGATGCTTGTAAGGACATAGCAATTTGTATGTCTCTTCTGAAATTAAGGCAAACTGAGAATTATGAGTCTACCTCCATTACATACAGAAAACCTTGAAGTATTACTGTAGTATAAGTCATCTTTTTCTGGCCAGTGTTTCTACACTTCACAAATCTGGTAGTTGGATATTTGTGAGCATCCCATGGGTTGACATTCCATTCAGATTAGCAATGGTATTTGTAGTGCTGAATGTGTACCTTGCTTGTCTGATTTCTTTCCAGGTGGCTTGAACTTCTGATAAGACACATGTTCACTGTAACACTTCTATTTGCAATGATGGCATCTGGCATCTAGGAAAAGGCATGTCACATCTGTGGCTCCCACCACATCTACAGCAGCTTCCTGGGAAGAAGAATTTATTTTTCTTGTGTGGTGATGGTGATTTTTTTGGAGAATACCCTTTGGATTTCACTTTGTAAGTCTCCACTGAAGTAATTTTTCCAGTTGGATCTCCAGTTTGAATGGAAAAATGCAGCTTTTTGAGCAATAGAGAATGTAAAGTTTTACTCTGTGAGGAGTCTGCATTGTAGGGCTTCATCTTGAAACCCACAAGAGTCAGTCCCTAAGAAGAGACTCAAGGCAGGTAAAAAAATTACAGTTCTTGGCTAGATGATGCACCTCAGCTATGTATGCTGCAGTCCTTTCATTTGGCAGCTGTGTCGGTTGAATTAGAACCATCTCACTGTTTTGGATGGATTCTGTGTAAAGTGGGTTTTTTTCAGTTGTTCGAGGTTTTCATTGTATGACTTGTTACAGGTTTTGGTCACAATGTGAGAGAGCAAAAAATGTCAAAAGCCTCTGAGTCTATGAGACAGTAGCACTGTATATTTTTGGTTCATATTAGTAATCTGATTTGCTTACAGATAGAACATCAACTGGTTGATCTAGGAGTCTCAGGGTGGTAACCTGGCCGTATAAAATTCTTCAGTGTAGCCCAAGGTTGTCATAGTGGAGAGCAGCCTGCACTGAAAACCCTGTAGGAAAGAAACCCTACAACTGGGTTCCCCAAGTGACATGGATATCCTTCTCCCTTGTAGCGCTTGGCATCTTGAAGTTTAGGATGAAGCATGGGATGCATCTTGCTCACTAAGATTCCATCCTTATTGCCAGTTTTTTTGTGCAGTATTTTGTTTGTTCCAGTGAGATCAGACGATAAGGAACAGGGCAACCATCTTATTGTTCAGACCAAAAAGGCTTAAATCAATGCTCTTCATGCATAACAGCAACCAGAAACAGGGCATAAACACAACCCAGAATAGCCCCTCCAACTGGTAGGGGTGTGCATAGGCACACGTAAGCATGCATGTCACTCAGTATGGAATAGTTTAGTTCCTCCATGGTTTGTTAACTATTTGCTATTGCAATAGCACACAAATGAATACTAAAATTTTATACAAAACAGTATTTCAATTGGCAGCTGCACCCGAGCCACTGACGCTTTTCACTAGGGAGCCATTGAATTAAATGGTGCATAGTCAGCTTGCTATATTTTCCTCTTCCCTTGTGGAATGATTTCATCTCATTACCTCCCAGGTGAAATTGGAGCTGTCTGCATCAGCAACCTGATTCTGATTTCAAAGGACGAGTTAGGATTTATGACTATTAAATGTAGAAGGCAAGAGCAGTGAAGCACTAGGTCTGTCTTATATTCACTATACTCGCATTTATCACTATTGCTACTGAAGTTGTAATTAATTGCTTGACTCTCCTAGGACTCCTACAGATGTGCAAGCAGCCTGCTCTGATGCACTGGAAATCTAGTGTGTTGGAGCAGACTTGATTAATCGAGTCTGCTGGAGCATGGAAATTGACATGCTGTGGCAGCCTTCCGTGTCATGTGCATCGGTGGCGGGGAACTTTGAGCTAAAACACATTCGATCAGCTATGAACTAAATTCGATGGCCCTGCTGCCATCTTTCAGTGCAGGAATGCTGATACCTATGATGTACGGGTGCCTTTAACGGGCCTGTCTTGCTAATTAAAATGCCCAGTGCCACGTCCCAAAGCACATGTAAAAATGCCCCCAGTGCATTTCATTTTTAACTACTTCATTGGCAAGTTGAAAGAAAATCTATGGAAGAGAAAAGAGAGAAAATACAAAAGGAGAAATATGAATTTAAAATCTTCCCTGTTACTCATGGAAGGTGCATATTTATTCTAGATTAAAAAATAGGCATAAGTGTTTTGTAGCTCTTGAAATGTTAAATGCTTTAAAAATTTTGTGCACCAAATACATAAATGCACAGTCTATAAAACTAATGCAGTAAAGGAAATTGATATAACACTAATTAACCACTCTACTCTGTGACAATTAATTTTTTAGCTATTGTGGGATGGATGTCTGAAATCTACTTGTATTGCATAATATTTTAAAAAGCAACAGGAACAGCTCATAATCATATTCTTAGCTATATTTCTACAATAGTTATAGAAAAATACCTATCCCCGTTCTTTTCTTGTGCTGATGAAAATCAGCTAGGGACAACAATAATTACTTTGATAATGTACAATAGGCCAAAATTACTGATTAAGGGAAATATTTATATGTGGCTTTCATGGCTAAAATAATGCACAAAAGCAGAACTTCTAGAGAGTGCTTGTGACTCCTTTTCTAGTAAGCTAATCCTACATTGGCAAAAAGTAAGAGGAAGAAAATCTGCTTTCTGAATTTCACCCTGGCATTCAGCATCACTTATTTAACACGGATTTCCACAGGCTGTAATTTGTAGCTTCATGCCATAATTCTGATTTTCCCAAAGAGGAACTGGGGATGGTGGATATCAGGGAAGAAAGCTTGAGTATAGAAGAAAGTTGCTCAAATTCTCTTACTAAATGAAGTTCTATAGCTTCACAAGCAAAACTATTTGCTTGGGTCATTTCTCAGAGACACCAATAGGGAAAAACACT
>NW_017729004.1:39386367-39386572 GCF_001723915.1 Gavialis gangeticus | reverse complement strand
TTCATGCCGTAATTCTGATTTTCCCAAAGAGGAACTGGGGAAGGTGGATATCAGGGAAGACAGCTTGAGTATAGAAGAAAGTTGCTCAAATTCTCTTACTAAATGAAGTTCTATAGCTTCACAAGCAAAACTATTTGCTTGGGTCATTTCTCAGAGACACCAATAGGGAAAAACACTTGTCCCAGTGCACTAGAAAACTCTTAAT
>NW_017729004.1:39385869-39386301 GCF_001723915.1 Gavialis gangeticus | reverse complement strand
AGCTTGAGTATAGAAGAAAGTTGCTCAAATTCTCTTACTAAATGAAGTTCTATAGCTTCACAAGCAAAACTATTTGCTTGGGTCATTTCTCAGAGACACCAATAGGGAAAAACACTTGTCCCAGTGCACTAGAAAACTCTTAATTTTAATGGTATTCCACCAGTCTGACATGACTCATTTTTAATCATCTTGAATGTGACTCTAGTTCTCTCTCCTTCCCCTGCCCCAACTTTTAAATCACAGAAATTATTGCAAAGTTAGTAATGCAAACAGTTTTGGTGGAACCATAATGTACAGCATAAAGATTAAATGCTGCACTCCAGGAAGTCAGTTTATTTTTAAAAAAGCGTCTGTGCCCATTCAACCAACAAATAGGTACTTTCTTTTAAAAGAAAAAAGAAGAAGAAAAGAAATAGATCTATCTAGAAAACA
>NW_017729004.1:39383181-39384960 GCF_001723915.1 Gavialis gangeticus | reverse complement strand
CTCTACAGCAGCAGCACTCCACCCCTCCCCCCAAGTGGCACCCACCCGACCCACAGGCACCTGGCTCCAGCGGTCCCAGGGGGCACCGCAGCCATGGAGGGAAGCACCAGGCCCCTGCGCAGCTCAGGCAGGCAGGCTTGGGGGCAGGGGTGGGGATCAGGCTTGCTTTGAAGTGTCATGCACACATGCCTCTCATTTCATCTACACACAGCCTAGATGGCTTAATTTCTCAGTGTATCTGCTTTTATATTTGTAAAATGTTGATAATGCTACTTGCCTATCATTTGTAAAGTATCTAGTGAGGAAACTTACCCAGATATGAAGTGATATTATTTGGACAGGTAGGGTAAATCAAAAGGCTGATGGCTTAACCTTGGGTTTCCCAATAACTTGTTGGTATAGCATTGAATATATCAATTAAGGTCTTTGTGATCCCATTTCCCCATCCCTTCAAATGGGTGTAGGATTGCTTGGCCACTTTGAAAAGCTCTATGTAAATGCAAAGTTATTAGTGAGAAGAAGGTATTTTTATTATAAAGGGAAGTTTAGTTGACCACTCTAATGGATTATTTTAGGTGTTTATATGCTTGTGACAGTCCCTGGCTCCAGATGCAGCCAATGGTGCCTTTGAGACGTACAGTTCTGGGGTGCTTTCAAACCTTGCAGGGTGAACTTTAACCCCAACCTCCCCCTTGACCTCTGAGAACAGATCAAGGCCAGATACAGACATTACACATAAACCAGTATAAGTGACCACAAGCTAGTCACAACCTGTAACAGAACAGAAGTTCAGTGCACACAGACCGGTTTAAGAATGGTGGAATCCCATCTAAAATAGACCTGGATAGATGTAATAGCAAACTTGATCATTTTAGGTTAGGCCAGTCTATTGAACTTCTGCACCAGCTCCTCTCTTGATTCATGTCAGGTTGCTACCTGCCAGCATCCCAGGGGCCTTTGTGGGTCCTCCCCACTAGCCCCTCCTCACAGGGAGATGTGCTAGCACTTGCCAGGTGCTCAGTTGCTCTGGAATGTCACAGACCTGAGCCAGCACAGATGCAGGCAGGCAGGAGGTGAGGTAGGGAAGGGAAGCTTGCGCTGGGCAATGGGGACAGGAACACTCCATAAAAGGAAGCCCTGGGCCCCTCAGAGCTTGGCACCAGTGGCAGTCAGCAAGACATGCTGGGGTGACTGGGAGGTGTGTACCAGGCAGTAGGGACAGAAGTACTGTTGCCTATTCACCAGCAAGTTTGGGACTACGTGTAGCCAGCTCCTGGGGAAAGGGCATGGGGTGGGGAGGGGGGAGGGCTTGAGGAAGTGCAGGACGGAGATGAGGAAGAGACTAGCCGTGCAGAGAGTCAGAAAGAGCTCAGGAGCATCAAGAAAAGCAGCAATGCCATCCACTCCAATTTGTCCTTGTCTCTATCCTTTGGTCAGGGATGGACCAGGCAGGTGGGGGGGCAACAGCAGGAGTATGCTTTTCTGTGCAGCAGACAGCTACCTACAGTGTGTGTTTGTGTTTGTGTGTGGGTGAGTGTGTATGCATGCGTTTCCTCCCCCTTGCTCCAGGGCTCTGTCCTCAAGTCCCACTCCAAATCAGTAACAACCCCCTGCTTGTGTTTCTAATAGAAAGCCCCCCTTGCCTCCTCCACCTCCTCTTCCCACAACACAGTGGAATGAAGCAAGCTAGGCCCCAGCATCATCCCAGTCCCTTTTGGGAGGGGGGAGGCGGTGTGTAGAGAAGGTAGGGGGTAATGGAGAGCAACACACCAGGTAGTT
>NW_017729004.1:39368639-39378181 GCF_001723915.1 Gavialis gangeticus | reverse complement strand
ACCCCCTGCTTGTGTTTCTAATAGAAAGCCCCCCTTGCCTTCTCCACCTCCTCTTCCCACAACACAGTGGAATGAAGCAAGCCAGGCCCCAGCATCATCCCAGTCCCTTTTGGGAGGGAGGAGGCGGTGTGTAGAGAAGGTAGGGGGTAATGGAGAGCAACACACCAGGTAGTTGCAGTGCTTTGCAGCTGGAGTGAGAGTGCCTTCTTCTTCATTATTACCTCCCCCCTTTCCCCCTTTTGCTCTGCAATGGAAGAGAATGTAAAGGAGCCTGACCCTTCCTTCTAGGGAGCCAGACACCTCTGACTGGCTGTCAGGCCAACTCTCTGCTGTCATGGCAGACCCTCCCTTGTGCTCAGCCCTTGGTTTCCATGGCATGCCCAGCAGCCTGGCTGGCAGCAGTAGCAGGGGAGTGTGCCATCCTGGGCTCTGCTGGGGCTCTCCTGGAAGCCTAGGGCTGGGTGCAGGGGAGGGTCCATGGTGACAGCAGGGGGTTGAAGGAGTGTGCCTGACAGCCAATCAGGGTTGGCCCCCACTTGGCTGCCTTCGGCAATTTCCAGGACACTGGGAGATTTGTGGGAGTGCCCTCACCTTCTTGCCTTAGCCAGTGCAGCCATTTGTGTGCTCTCCCCCTCCCTCCCCCTTCCTAGGGTGAAGGGTGAACATAGGTTCTGTTTGCTCCCAATCTAATCTGCATAGTTTAGAGAAACCCATGCAGATTGGATGAATTCTGCTTCGGGTTTTTTGAACGTCTCTACCTCTCCTGAGAGGCTGCAAAGTTCACCTCCCTGACTTATAGCACCTCAGCTTTACCTGCTTCATTAGGTCTTGCCAGTTCTTAGGAGAAGGGATTTTGTCAGCTAGAAGAATTAACCATTGTCTGGTCATGCACTCAGAAATGATGGATCCTTCCTCAGGGATCCTTCCATACAGGGGCCTGCTTATATGGTCAAATACTCTGAAACCACACCTGCTATAGAAAATTAGCAAGTAAAAAGTTCACAAAAAGGTTCATTATAAAAGCAAGAGTAAACATAAGAAATGAGTAACCATGGGATCAGTTACAGACAGACATACAAAAATACACACACAGCAGAAAATATCTGATCTTAACCTGCATCTTACAGCCCCAAAATGCAGCTTCTGCTCAGTTCAACTGGTTAGAAAGCAGCTTCTGCCTCTGACCTTCCTTCTGGGGCCCTCCTGCAATTTCTGCTGTAGCCTGCTTTACTTAGCACTCTGGCTGAGGGCCTCAGGGTGCAGTGAGGCTGCTCCAATGTGCTGTAATTGCAGCGTGTTGGAGCAGACTCGATTAATCAAGACTGCTGGAGTGTGGAATTTACTGCACTCCAACAGACTCCAGCAGCATGTGTAGCAGTGTCTCCATGCTGAAGAATGGTGACAGGGGTGCTTTAACTAAAACTCATTCAATGAGCTTCAGTTAAACCACCCCTGCACATTTTTCAGCACAGGGACACTGGTGCACATGATGCTCCAGGCACTTTAGAGTGGCTCTTGGAGCCACTCTAATTATAGTACCCCCCACAACTCCCACAGCACATGTATAAATGCCCTCAGTGTTTCCCTATGCCTGGTAACAAACTAAATACCAAAACTTGCTCTCAAGGCAAAGCTTAAGTATGGTTTCTTATATTTATACACATCACCCATTGGATTCTTGGGAAACCCATACTATGCATATAACTTCCAACCCCCACATAAGGATACTAGACTAAAAGTTTTCCCTGATCTAATTAAGATCAGGGGAATATTTGTATCCTTTTGGACATGAAGGTTCTTAATCCAGTCTCCTATAGATACTGTTTCTCACTTAATTTCTCCACTCCAAGAAATATCCTTCCCTCTCCATCCATGCTTCTCTTCCCCCCACCCCTTCCCACAAAGCCTGAAGAGCCAAGT
This sequence comes from Gavialis gangeticus, assembly GCF_001723915.1. NCBI lineage: Eukaryota > Metazoa > Chordata > Crocodylia > Gavialidae > Gavialis > Gavialis gangeticus. The sequence continues at coordinate 39,376,261 of NW_017729004.1, read as the reverse complement.
GATATTCTTATAGCCCCTTCTTTTAAAATAGAAAATTGTCATTGTCTGGAAGTAGCGGGCAGGGGTTTCATGTGCCTCCAGAGGATGCTGGTAAGAGCAATGAGTAAACAAACTCCTGTCAAATGCTCCGTCTCAGCTATTACCTTTTCCAAGTGTGAATAGGCAAGAGACACTTAAGCAATGCCCCACTAAATAGTGTTGGGTAAAATATACAGATATATAAAAATTACATATATATCAAATACCATAGTCAATGCAGATACAGTAACAATAAGGCTAAAAGCAGCTTGGCAGTACCTATACATAGGGACTACACATACTATGTCAGTAAAACAAACTCCAAAAAACTTGCATGACATCTCATGGGACCTTCCACCTCCCCCAAGCACTATAGGATCATGACAATGGTTTTCTTCACAATTCAGAGTCATGTGAATAATTCAGTTTTTAGACAGAACTGAAAAAGTAAAAATTGGTTTGATTCAAATTGAAGTGATTTCTTTGTTTGTTTTGTGTTTCTGGCCAAAAATGTTCATTTTTGGCTGAATGTGTTTCACTTTCATTTCAAGCATATTTAACAACATCAAAGCAGTTAGGTAATATGCATAGAAATAAAATTAGGACATGACCTTTTTACCTATTAAACCAATACTTAGGACACACACCTGTGATGAAGGAGATCTGGATTTGAAACTAGAGTTAGTCCACAGGCCAGATTGGGCCCTGTGCTGCCTCTACCTGGCTCTGCGTACCCAGATCAGGCCCTGTACCACCCTGCATGCCTGATCCAGCATGCAGGTCCACATTATCTGGCCTGCAGGGCTCCTGATAGGTCTGGAAATGTGGTAGCAAGGGGCCAATGGTACTGCTCCTCCACTGCCAAATTCTCAGACCCGTGGAGATCCCATCAGGCTAGATGACTCTGCCGGGGACAGGATCTGGTCCAGGGGCCTGAGGTTGAGCATGCTTCCTTTTGTCTGGTCATTAGCGTGTCACCTAGGAAGTGAAACACCCAAGTTTTCAATACTTGTTTGAGTACATGTACAGCTACTTTTATATAAATTGGAATATGTATCATCCAGACATATTGAAAGCAACCGATCCTAGAATACCCTTGAAGCATGGTAGTTAGCACACTTTTTTCTAGACTAGTGAAGACATGGGGTCAACTCCCCTTAAACAAAAAGCATACTTGAATTTGTCTCCCATATCCAGTGTGTATATTGTAGCTAGTGGGCTGTTCGGTGCAAGGGAGGTACTGCTGCCATCCTGACCACTTCTCACTCTTCTTTGATTTCAGCCTGAAAAATATATTTCATGTGAAGTTATTTAGAATATTTGACCCAAAGTTGCAAAGGATTTAAGGTCAACTAAAATAATGTGTTTTTTTGGCAAATAACATTAGCCAAAAAGTGGCTCCACTATAGTCACCATATGTCTCTGTAATACGTTTATTCACATGACATCCCTGTGAAGTAAAGAGTTACTTCCCTGCGGTGGCAGCTCCAGCTGGCATAATCAGCTGACCGCTGCCCCACCCAGGGAGCAGCCACTTGAAGAGCCAGCGAAATGCCAGCTCGCACGGCTCTTGCTCTGCCCCAGCCCACTCCAGAGGTGAGTTCCCTGAGACATGGGTGTCTCTCCTTTCCCTTTTGAGAACCCCGGGGTTTGCCCCCCGCGTTTCCGAAGCTGTGGGGGTTTCTCGCCACCACAGTAGGGAATCTCGGCAAGGTAGTAGTTAGAGATATATGGAGATGGGCAGTCTAGGGTAGATGTGATTTCAGCTTCCCAAGTATGGAATGACTGAACATCTTACTGGGTTTTCACATGGAGTGTGTGTAGCAAATGGTACTGTAAAAGCCCTCTCATCTGTCATTTTACTAACTGGCACTTCTGGATGCAGGGTTGGGAGAGGGAAGCTTGCATGTGGTGGCCGTCGCTGCCACCCACCACTCTCCACTGCTGTCAGTCTGCATGAGGCCACCGCGACCTCCCAACCCTGCTCTGCGTGTGGCTGCCACCCCCCGCTCTGTGTCCGGCCAGAAACCCCTGTGCCTCAGATAACCAACATTTTTAGGTTACCGGCACCCCACATTCCTCACTCATGCTGGATAACAGGGCTTTTACTGTATTCATCTTGTGAAGGTACACTTTACGGCCATTTCACATTGGCTTATTTAAAAGAGGAGAGGGCATGTAAACTGCCAGTTTTCCTATTGTGTGCAACTCCATGATGCTTTTGGGGTGGGGCACTTGCTACAAACTTATGCTTCTCACTAAATAGAGCATAAGGAAAAATTGTGCTGTGGTTAGTATTTTTGGCAGAAAAATCATGATTCACTAATGGCATTTCCTTGGTCAGATGCTGTACAACTACATTTTTGTCATTAATATTTTATCAGACACTAAGAGCATATTACACAGAATTCAGAAATGCAGGTGAGGGCCTTCCTGCTAGTAACTGTTTTAGTACGTGATTTTCTTGAGAGAATAGTATTGTTGCTTATATTTTAAAATAATGCATTGGCAAATGTTTCTGCTTACATTTTTCCAAGCAGTGTGAGATATTGAAAATCCTTTTTTATTGTAGACAGATTTTCTATGTGCTTGTTTTTACAATATTTAAAATAATTTTAGGTGAAACTTCTGTCAAATAATTCAAACCGTCTTCAAGCCCAGAGAAATTCTATAATTTATAGAACTAAACTGCTATTCTTTTTTAATATTTACCTCAGTAAATATTATGATAAACTACAGTGCTCTTTCTTTCTTCTCTCTTATTTGTCTGTTAGATGTGTGGAAGTGCTGTAATCAGGCAACTTGTTTGAGTCTGGTTGCATTCAAGAGTATAATAGTCTTGAGTATACTACTAAGTAAAAAATCTCCAAGCCTAGCCACTACTAAAATGCTCAGTGAAATTATTTGGAAAGGAAGATGTGGGCCAGTGAGGAAATAGAAATGAGTCTTCCAGGTGAAGTAAGAGTTAAGGTACATTTGATTCAGGCTTGAAAGGAAACACTTGTGCTTTCCTTCAGTTGTCATTCAACCCAATGTTAATTACACTGTAGGGTTTCCCCAGTGACATGTTTGTTTTAAAAATCATGTAAGTGACAAAATGATAATGTCTAAATTGTTTGTAAATGGGTCTCAGTATTTGCCTAAATGGTTCTTCAAAAAGCTGAGGAATGCTTGACATCTGCAAAGCAGGCTGGGATAATTACTTCCTGCTACATATTTTATTAGGGCTGTATTTTCATAACCTTGTGTAATCCCTGACTCCTTCAGTAGCATCACTGAGATCAGGGGGAGTACTTGTAAGGTGCCACTCAGTACACACATCCACACGTTCATTAATGTGCTATAGTTACTGTGCATTAAATTTAGTACTTGGATAACCAAGTACTAAATCAATGCTTAGTAACTAGTGCTAATGCACAACAGTGCAGATGCATGGATTTTTACAGACACTAACTGCGCAGTAGCCTATAACTGCTGTGCAGTGGCTTATTAGCATGTGTGCTATGTTATTAGGCTATTGCACAGTTAGTATCTCATGTAGATGCACACAATGTGAAGTAAGTATGGCAAAAGTTGACATTTAATTGCAGGATTGCAATGCCATCTTAAAAAATATAGATCAGTTTAAAGCAGACTTAAAGAAATGATGAGATAATAAAACACAGCTACATCAGTTAATTGTGAGATGCACATTGTAGTTTTAGCAGTTTTCTTTAATGCTATGTTTGTTGAAGTTCAGGAAAGATCATTGCGAAAACCCTCCTTCCACTTGCTAAAGAGCTCCTTGGAATTTCAGTATGGGTGTAGGGCATCAAGAAGCACAACTGACATGCTCTTCACAATTTGCCAGCTTCAAGATAAATGCCCAGAACAACATAAATCTCTCTACCTGGCCTTCTTTGACCTCATAAAAACCTTTGACTGTGTCAACCAAGAAGGGCTGTGGTGGATCCTTCTGAAGTAGGATGCCCACTGAAATTCATTGCCATTCTTCACCTGCGTCATGACGGTATGTGTACAGTGGTTCTCAGTAGTGGATCTATCACAGATCACTTTGAGGTTAAGACTGGAGTTAAGGCTGTGTCATCATTTCAACACTCTTCTATATTCCTTATTGTGATGCTACATCTTACCACCAACAAGCTTCCACTCAGAGTGGAGTTAAATTACTAAATGGATGGTAAGCTGTTTAACCTCAGCTGACTGAGCCAAAACCAAGACCACCTCCAGCTCAATCATTGAGCTCCAGTATGCTGAGGATACTGTAGTGTGTGCTCACTTGGTAGCAGACCTTCAGGCAATCATCAATGTCTTGACAGAGGCATACAAGAAAATGGGACTGACACTTAACATTCAGAACACTACAGTCCTCCATCAACAAGCTCTTAATGAGCAGTCCCCAGCTTCAGCCATTCAGATTCATGAACTCTGGAGAACCTTAAATATTTCCTGTACTTTGGAAGCCATCTCTCATGGGAGGCTGACATCCCTGAAGATCCTTCAAATCCAGTGGGAAGACAGATGTGTCCTCTTACAAGCAACTAGCACAAGCACTGAGGCAATGATCATCCTATATCCACTTAATTGGGCCAGCCAGGTCATCTGGATTTCTGACTCTAGACTCCCAAAGCAAGTTTTATTTTCCCAGCTCTGTCAAGGTGTATGCCCAAGAGAAGGGCAGAGAAAGTGCTTCAAGGACATCCTCAAGGCCAACTTGAAAAAATGCAACATTGACATCAGCTGATGGGAGACTATCACCCAGGCATGCCCCAAATGGAGGAAGGCTGCTGCAAGGATCTCAGCACTTTGAAACCTCGCGATGGCAACAGGAAATGGAAAAGCAGGAGTGGAAAAAGAAGTATGTTGTAGACTAAGCCAAGAATCTAGAGCCACCCACCCTTCATAGAAACACATGTTCAAATTGCACTAGAACCTGTCAATCCCAGATTGGCCTTGTAAGCCATCTTCAGACCCACATATAAGGTAAGTATGGAAGACTGTCATGTAAAATAACTGTACAGAATTCCATCATCATCAATGGCAATCCCTCAGAGTCAAAGATGATTGTCTTCCATAAGTACCAGAACATTTTAAGTAACATGCTTTAAGAATAACATTGTTTCCTTAAAAAGAAAGGCTTTTTTTCAGGGTGCAGTCACTTAATGAAAGTTATGGTTGATAAATCCTAGTGTCAATTTGGGTTCCTAAAAAACATAGAACAACCATGCTCATTAATGAATGCAAAAACTGAAGGAATCTTCAATAAAGGAAGACCAAGGAAAGGCAGAGAAAATCATCTGGTGATTTTTCAAGCTGAATAAACATAGTGATGAAGCACTGAAAAAAACTGCTAATGGGATTCACGTTATCTTAGTGAGATCAGGAATGAAGACCTTGAAGGTACTGCCAAGATAAAATTGGATGTGCAAAGGGAAATAAAGACAGGGTAAAACAGAGCAGAAGGAAGGAACTGAAACTCTGTTCTAATAGAGAACTCATATAGAAAGTATAATATTCAGTTAAATGGCATAGACTAGTAAGATGGGTATGTGTCACAGTGGAAGGCATATTAATTTAAAAAAAAAGGTTTGGATGTTACTTAAGATCAGTGAAACTCCCAGATCCCAACTATAATGGGATGAGACGTTACAGTGAAAACAAATTGAGCAGTTTCATTGCTGAGAGGGGAAGATATATTTGTGGACCCATCAGAAGTTTTGTAAGTTGAATAATTTTCTTTGAGAGGGATATTTACTGCCACATAATAGCTATTTACTGTAAGTATGAGAATCACTTGGGATATAATGGCTTATGATGTTATGAGCCTGACCTTTGTATAATCAAAGGCTGTCTTCCGTTCTACCAAAGCATATATATATTTATGTTTAGGTGCAAGTCTGTATTGACCTTAATAATTTGTTTACACTATGTACAGAAAATCCTTTGTGTAAGTGTTCAGTGAGATGAGCAGGATGACTAGAGGGAAAGCTCTTAGCAGTGTAAATAACAAAATACATTAATATACCGCCTTTATTCTCTCAAAGAACCCATAGTATACTGACTTCAAGATTAGCATGAAGTTTATTCTGCCTACTACTGGCCACATCTATACATGTACTTTACTGTGGAGTAGACTAATTAGATGTGGAGTAAAGCGTCACCCTCAACATGTGTGGTGATATTAGGTTGCAGTAAGCTAATTTACGCTGGCATAAGATAGACCGTTGAGGACAGTACTATCTGATGGCAGATAAATTAACTGTAGTGAAATGCATGTGTAGCCAGTGACTGCGGACATAAATTCATTGCTCCTGGTCAACTCAGCCAGCTCACCCAAGTCACAAAATAGGATTGTTCTGAGATTTCAAAGTGACGGTCTCAGTGCCACTTGGGCAAACCCTCATTCGGACATTCATGCACGAACATCCATGATACTGGTATAATGGAGTTTTCTGGCTCTCTGCCACTTCTCTATTCGAAGAGCTGGCAAACAGGCCAGCTGTCCTATCCATGAAAGCTCTTCACTGAATCATAATGTCCACTTGTTTTCATCTCCTTTCTTAGCATTGGTGTGAGAGAGAAATGCTCTTTTGATCCCACTGCAGTTGTTTTAAAACACATTTTTTTCCCTCTGGGGGCTTGAGGTACTCCAGAGATGTCACACCACAGGCAATGAAGGAGCTGATGATTCTTCCCCATTTTGGTCAGACTGAAATATGCCAAATAAAATGAGTATTTGGACAGTCTTAGTTAATCATAGGAAATGGTGGGATGGCCATTTCATATATGAGAATATTTTCACTTTGGTAAGGAGGACTTGACTTACAGGAAGTGATAACCATGGTGGGACCTTGAGAAGTATGCCTGAAAGACATAGGATAACCAGGGATGTAATTGTATTAAGTTAAACTTGAAAATATAGCAATATTAGGATAGTAAATGAGTAAGTAAAACTAAAGCAAGCAAAAGTTTAAAAATTCATATATGAAAAATTCAGAGAAAGGATTATAAAGAAAACGTCATTTTATACAAAGCTATATCCATGCAGAAAAATGGAATAGATAAATGCAAAAGTATGTTAAAAATAAATACGACATGGTTAACATATCTTGAATTAGGAAGGATCTTTGATAGCATCATTTTTTGACTGTTGTTCTTCTCATCTTCTCTCTTACTGGTCTATACCATCTTGTGTCCTGTTTGATATTAGATTGCAAACTCTTCAGGGCAGGGATTTGTGTCATCTCTGTGTTCACATAGTATCTTGCATATTGGTTTCCCAACCTGTATTGGGTTCTTTGTGGTCTGTGTATTATAATGATGAAAAGCATGGGATTCATCTCTAGTTTAATATCAGAAAGTAGGGCTGTGCAAAACTTCAGTTGGGACCGAATCTCCAAATCTGAATCAAATTGGGAGACCAAGTAAAATCTCTGAATCAATTTGAAGCATGTGAATTAATTTGGAAAGGCTTTGGAGAAAGATTTGGCTGAATCTCGGGAGATTCAGCTATAGACTAAACAGGCAGCTGACAGCTGCCTCCAGCTGGTAAGTCTCTTGGGGTTGGGGAAAGGGGGATTGAGGTTGGGGCTGGGGCTGGGACA
>NW_017729004.1:39367535-39368487 GCF_001723915.1 Gavialis gangeticus | reverse complement strand
CCCCCAGCTGGTAAGTCTCTTGGGGTTGGGGGGGGGGGGATTGAGGTTGGGGCTGGGGCTGGGACAAGCTTCCCAGTCGGGATGGGGGGGCACATTACTCGGGGAGGGGGGCAGTGGGGCGTGGGATGAGGGCGCGGCAGTGCTGATAGCGGGGGCTCTGCCCAGCTGCTGCTTGCTGAGCTGGGGCTGGGGCTGGGGCTGGGGCTGGGATGCGGGTGTGGCTCACTCTGGGAAGAAGGGGGCAAGTGGCAGCAAGGCATAGCCCCCACTTCCAGTGCTGCTGTGCCCTCATCCCGCATCTCTCCTGCCAGCTGGAAAGTGGCAGCAGTGCATAGCTCCCCCTCCCAGGGCAGAGGCAGGCACAGCCAGAGGAGCCTCAGGAGAAGCCCCCATGGCTGCCCTGCCTGGCCTCTCCTCCACCCAGCTCCAGGCTCCCAGCACTTTAAAAGAAAAGCAAACCCCCCCCTGCACTCACCGGTTGTGGCAGTGGGGATCAGGGCCTTTGAGGGCTTGTGGCAGAGACCCCTGTGCAGCATGGAGCAGTGGGGGGCAGTGGAGATTGCACGCTGCCTTGGAGCTGGGGCCACAGGGGCTGAGCGCTGCCGGGCTCTGGCTAACATGCGGAGCTGCCCCAGTTACCAGACAAATTGAACAGGGAACTAGGGAATCAAATTGGTCGCTGAGGAATTGAACTGAATCAATTCCGTGGTTCCTAGTTCGATTCCCCAACTCCTGGTCATCACCAGTGATCCCAGCTCCCAGGCAGCGCACAGAAACCCTGCTGAGCTGCACTGCACCTGCGCCATGGGGCAGCTACCATGCGGATGCCAGGCAAGGGGGAGCGATCCCCGCTGCCACCCAGTGCCCTGTGCTGCATGGGGGTGGGGCTCTGCCACTAGCACCCAGAGGCCCTGATTGCTGCTCCTGCAGTTGGTGACTTGGGGGGGGGGGA
>NW_017729004.1:39352698-39367201 GCF_001723915.1 Gavialis gangeticus | reverse complement strand
TTTTTTTTTTTTTTTTTTTTTAAGTGCTAGGAGGCTGGGGTTGGGCAGGGGATGGGGCCAGGTAGGGCAGCTGTGTGGGCTTCTCCCATGGCTCTCCCCAGAGGATTTGAATCACTGAATCTCTCTAAATCAGCACCTAATCTTTTGAAGCGGATTCAGCTGAATCAATTCAGGATAGTGATCCGAATCTCCGAATCATATCGCTGTCCTTCAAATCGGACAAATCCGAATCCAAATGGAATATTTCCCTATTTGCACAGGCCTATCAGAAAGGTTGCTGGACTACTTCATATCCCATAATTTCTCTGAGGCTGGATTAGATATTTATCTAAATGCAAATTCCGGAAAGCAATGGGGATTTGTGCACAGAGGTCTTGCTGGATTGAGTCCAAGTTTAATTTGCATGTAAAGGTTGCCTTTGTGAATATTTTATAAACATTTTGTCTAATGTAAGAGAGAATTATTTCTCCACTGTTCTCTAAGGTAGTCTTTTCATGTTCCACTGAAGAATCTGGTTCAAGGGGGAGCTTACATTAAATCAGGTACCTACAAAGGATTAAAAATAACTAAAATAAAGTAGGCGTGATTCTGGTATTTATGTTGGTATAAAGCAAGAGGGCTGGAATCATTCGGATTGGATTTGTTTAAAAATAGTGCAAACAAGGTTAGAATTGTGCTCCTCTGGTTTTGTATAATTAACGTATGTCCTTACAGTAAAATTCATGAAGTGAGGACTACACTTGTTGTTTTCTCTGTACAGTACTCAGTGTGCTGTTGTTCTGAAAATAGCTATTTCCTGAAGCAGTTTCCTTATTGATGCACGATGCACACTGTATTTCTGGCTGGTTTACTCAGTGTCCAGTGAGAGCTGGCATGCCCTAAAAATGCTTTCCCTTCACTGTATTATGAGGTTCAGCATAGTCATTTACTACAGGAGAAACCCAAGACTTGCCCTACTCATGACTAATGAAAAGTATCAAGCACCACCATTGAGGCAGGGAGATTCAATGAGAACTTTTCTTTAAAACCTCGATTGTTAATTGGATATTACAAAGCCAAAAACAAGAGTTGTTCCAACAGAATGATTTTGACCAGTTTTCTGTTAGCAAGTGCTCATTTGATTAAATGAAAAATTTTGCAGGCAGCATGTCAATTCTGTGTAACTGGCTGATTGGCCAGCCAGCCACAGTTCCTGACTGGTGGGCAGGTTGCCATGTCCTTTGGCTAACGAGCTGCTGAATCTTTGGAACTGCCAGACTTCCTCACCAGCTGCTTTTTCCCCCTCCAATTTTATTTTATGTTATTTCATATCTATAATTCTTATCTATGCTATTTTTGCATTTTATTTGGTATTTTATTTTAATATACCAACTACACTATGAAGTAACATTTCATATGGAGATTAGTAAATCCAAATAGCACTATCAGTTAGAATAATAATCACAAATGACCAGTTAGAGTAGGACAAAAATTACCAATTAAAATAACAGCCTAAAAATAACCAATTAATAAAATAAAAATGATATCAATGGTATAATTTAATAATATGATTTATATAATTAATTATTAGTATAGCTGATACCTTCATTATGACAAGCAGTTATTATCTTGACTATATTATTTTAATAGTCAAAATGTAGCAACTAATGTAATGTAACCCTTGAGTCAATAAAGTAAAAATCAAATTTCAGAATTGTGTTCCAGTGGAAATTCAAATATTTCTAATCTTTATTTCAATTATTTCTTAAAAAATAATTAGGTTGGAATGTATCTGTGAATGGGAATTCTGGTTTGAGACCAGTTCTATTTCTTATACAAAGTCCAGTTTTTTAAAAGGGTCACAGTATGTGCTTGAATCATAATTTTGTAAAATATTTTGGATACTAATCATACAAACTCCTCTTTAACTTTTCTTGCAGGTTCTTATATTTGGCTGTGTTCATTTATTGAATTGATTTATTGCTTGCTCATGGTAAAATAAACAAGTATCTGCTATTTATCTTTAACTTAGGTATTTCTAAATCAGAAGTATGCATGGTACCTTGATGCTGGAAATATATATAGTGTGTATATATTTTGTCTGTCATCCTAGCACATGTGAACTGGTATGTCATGTGCTTTGGCCTGAATAAACCTAGGCAGGTGTCTGACTTGAAGCATATGAAAAAGTCTCTCTGATTTTTGCATTTAACATGGGGCACCTAGTTAAGTACATTAATTAATCAAGGATGTGTTGTGTTGTTAATATTTCAAAAGGATCTACACAAGTTATGTCTTTCCTTCATCCTGCATAATAGGTACCAACTCTTATTTTGAGGTGTTTAGGCCAGGGATGTCAAATTCATGTGGCCTGAGACGAGTAGTGTGGTGCCAGCCCTGTAAGCCAGATTTATGCTGGATCTAGTCCCTGGTTTGGCTGGTCTGGGATGTGAACCACACATGGTGCCTGCTCCAGCTGGTCCAGGAAGGGTGCTGTGTGCAGCATAAATCCAGGGCCTTGCACATAGGGCTGGTCTAGCATCTGCTGCATGTAGTATAAGTCAACTTGAGACCCAGGGCAACTACCAGAGGCTGGACGATGCAACTCCATGGGTCAGATGCAGGTGCAGACCATATCTTTGACACCCCTTGTTTAGGCTACGTGGCTGTAGCACTACTTTGAGGGATAGTTATGTTGAATACATCTCTTCCCTAAGGCCTTTTCCATTTAATACAGAGTTTCAAGATAGCTCAATCCTTGTTTTAATTTAGGGTAAGTGTTGTAAGAAGAAAATGCTAAAGATAGGATCATGCAAGTGTTTGTCAGATGTCATAAAAATGAAAGCTAGAGAGATAACATGTTTTCAGTAGCTAGCCTAAAATGTATGGCATACCTCTGGCATATCTGAATGTAAAAGTTCTTTGGGGAAATGAAGTTGTGCATTTACAGTAGATTCTAAATACCTGAAAGGTAGCCAAATGCTGAGTGTGTCCAAAGACATTTCCCAAATTTACTGTAGTTTGAATGTAATTAACTTTAAGGTCTCAAGGTTTGCTTTGCATCATTGCCAGTGCATCTGTGAATATTAAAGATTTTGTAAATTGGTTAAGACAGTCACAGATGTCACTTTGGCTTCATATAGGTGCAGTGGATATTAGAGTTTATTCCAAAAATACAGTTTGGGCTGTCAGGTAGACCGCTTACCTGTTGTAGCAGAAAGCCTGCTTCCTACATTTTTCTTCTGAACATTGATATAACAGAAGCTCCTTCTTGCCTGCAAACCCCCCCCCCCCCCTCCCCCCCCATTTTGTGCATGTCTTTTTCCTTCGAAGTATTGGCAGAGACCTAGCACACTTATTTCATGGGTGTGGTAAGGCTCAGAGCAAGCCAGAAAGCTAAAGTGGCTTTCTGTAGGAGAAAGCTACAAACTGCATCTACATATCAATTAAGCTCAGTGTCACTAAAGAAAACAAAAGAACTAAAGTATCCATTTTAAAGCAAAGCCTGTAATAGACAAGACAAGGTACACTGAAAACATGGCTGTAAATATATCCTGGTGAACACATTCACCCTTTGATTAAAACCTATTTCCCAAAGCGAACTTCCCATACCTGTCTAATGTTTATGCTAAATCAGTCTACTGCATCTAACCTAATTCACTTACTGTCCCCAGTGTTTGATCCTCACTACCTCACATTGCATTTTTATATAATTCTCACAGTGCATTTTTATAATTCATCTGTCTCATCTTTAACATGGCATTTTGTATTTTATATACAAAACCCTTAAGGAATGTACTCCTTGTAGAATGAAGTTACGTCCTGGACCATTGTTAAAAACTGCACTGAAATTGTAATAGTAATGTAATAAAATCTGCTATATTGGGCTGGTCCCCCTTGAATGAATGCGAGTATGATGATCAGTAGGTAATTAAATGACAGTAGCCTAGCCAGAGGAACTTACCATTACAAAACTCTATTCTACAAGTCATTTTAGGCTAATCAAGCCAAGAAACTGATCCCTGGGACTAAGCACCCACCCAGTTGACTATTCCTGCAACCCTTAACAATACCATTGTTAATTAATCTAAATCACAAACTGACACTCAAAACTGCACTACCGGCAGGCAGGACCCCTGTGACTAACAGCTGTCAGGCACTACTCAGGACCCATGTTGGACAGCAACCTCCAGATTAGGCAGCCAGAATGATGCTGGGGGATTATGCAAGTCTGCTAGAAAAGGATAAAAGGCAGTGAAGCATGTCTCACCCAGCACCTGACCTACCAAGACAGAAGGATAAGCAAGTGGCCCCCTTCTGGGGAAAACATTGCCTTGAAGGAGGCTGACCATCAACAGCAGATTCCGGGACCTCAGATAGGTAGATATACTGACACCAGTGCTCTCACAATCACTGCAGCACCTACTATACACCATACTACATGGGTTTAGATGATATGGGTTTGAATGAGTGCGTGTGTGTGTGTGTGTGCGTGCTAAGGTGACCAGTACCCCTCATAACTCAAAGTTTGCATTTAAGATTTTATTGGTAACTTCACAATAAATTAAAATTTATTATGATCCTGTGAGTTGGTCCTTTGTAGACAACACTGTTACATAAATACATGCATAAATACTAAACAGGGCAGATACTTAAATATTCCTCTTTCCTGGTGCTAAAGAAAGTCAATCAGCATAAAATTCCTGTTATATGATCATATACATATAGACTCACCAAAATGCTTCTCACTCTAGTGGGTGTATAAAATACTTCATAATGTCCATAAGTGACAGGGGGAGGGTCTGCACTGTTTGGATTACTGGTGAATTTTTGTTCAAGTTAAGTGATGAAAACTTACTCCAGGCTTAAAGTTAGAAAGAAATAACTAGTGCATAAGTAACACTGCAAATTAGTTGAATTTTTTTTAGAACTGGCTATGCTAATGACTGAATTAAACTTTTGAGCTTTCCCATTGCAAATAAGATGCGAGACACAGCTGGTTAAGTATGCATGTCATTAATCCTTTTTTGTGTCCTCATGTGACAAGGTATTTAGCAGAATTCACAGATTCATTGGAATCTGACAGGACCAAGCCTTGAGCACTTCTGCTGTGGCCTTGAACTTGTGACCTGTCAACTGTACACTTTAGTGCCCATACCACCCCAGCCCCCATGTTATTAATAAAAAGGTGTTTTGCCTTCTTTCCTTTCAAATCTATCTACTCAGTGCTTGCAAAATATAACTTCCATGTTTCAGGTTCCTGTACAGGTTTTCTGAAACCAACTTGTCTACGAATGGAGTTTATTGTGCCAGGATTTCTTCCCAAACTTTTGGCCATTATTCCTTATATGAAACTTAATGGTTTTTTAAACATTAATTAAAACCTAAATATAACTAAAACAAATGTATCGCTGTGACAATGCCTACCCTCTGGCCTGGTTCCACTCCTTTCGCCCATTCTGGGGAGGACTGTTCCCACCTGAGGCGCTCACCTGCCATGACTTGATGAAAGGACTTATAGAATTCTGCCTCAATGAGAGATGCTGCTCACTGAGTCAGGGCTGTCTGTTATCAGATATTGATCCTGAGTGCTGTTTCACATGACCCTTATGGGGTCCAGATTGGGAGCTCCTCCATTCCTGTACTCCCACCACAGGCCTCCGTATGGTTCTGTAGTCTCACTGGACCTGGGCTCCAGTCACTGCATTGATTAGCCTTCAATCATCATGCCAGCCTTGGAGCATATTAACAATATCTCCCAGAACTCATGCCTGGAATCCCCAACAAGCCATCTATTATGAAAATAAAGAAACACAGGCAATCTAGCTGCGTCTCACCCTCTTCTGGCATGTGGGCATTCATCCGGCATCCAAGGACCCCTCTCATCAGTTCCGGCATGCTTTTGACTCTCATATGGGGCGTATCCAGCAATCAGCTTCAGAACTCAACTTTCAGCTGTGGCTTGTGCCCCCTGTGGAAGGAGGACCCATCTGGAGTGAGTCAGGGCTGTGACTCCTTTCATCCGAGTCTCTAGGCTCCCTGGAGCTCAGTATACTGGGTGGGGCACTCCTGGCCAGGGCCTCTCTCTCCAGCAGCTGCTGTTTCCTGTGGGGACTTCCAGTCTGCAGCACCCAGGCTGCATTTCTTGCAGTACTGCGCTTAGCATTCCAGCTGCCTCACCCAGAACCACTGTGGCTTTTGCTGGGCCACGGGTAAGGGAGAGGGGGCAAACGGGGCATTCTCCTTTCCCCATCCCCTTGCCCTGCTACACATCCCCTCCTCTTAAGTTATGAGTGTGGCAGAAAGCCACCTTGGTTTCTCCCCAAAAATCTCTGCCCTGTGACACTGTGATTTAAATCTCTGTGCTGTGACCATTCAATTAGGATGGGCCCAGCACACAGGGGACCACACCCTCAGCCTGTCTCTTTAGGGAACTGGAGCTGGCTGCATTCCTGAGGGAGGGGGAAACCTGCTCCCTCTGCTTATGTGACTTGCATCACTTACCTGGCTAAGGGATTTCTACCTGGGGAGCTGGGATCTGCCCGGTAACAGGTGATGCATTTCAGATTGGTTGGCTGACAGCCAACTGGGGCTGACCTCCGCTGGCCCAGGTGAATGAGGTCACAGGGGCTATATAAGTTAGGACGGGGAAGGAGGCGGTCTCTCCTCTCCGGCCATGAGGTGACGCAGCAGCCAGGCAGGGGACAGAGAAGCCTTAACATCTGAAACTGGCTCTCTCCCCCCAAACTCACGAGCTAGGAACCGCCTGCCTCCAAAGGGAAACTTCACCTGCCTTTGGAAGATGCTTGTGAGTAAGCTACTCAATCTGATTAGATATTTAGCTGGAAGTATCACAGATGCGTAATCAAAAGGCTACCACAGCCAGACTGTTTGCTCTTTAGGATTTCTAGATATTGCTCTATCCTGTACCCTAGTTTACCCTACCCCCTGTAATCAATAAAGTTCTCCTTTTTGACTGGTGTGGGAGACTTATTGAGGGGTGGGTCTAAATTATGCCTAAGAGACCCCTTAGGTCTGTGGACTAAGGGAGACTATACCTTTTTGCCCCCGGACTTGGGGAAGTACCCCAAGTGCCTGTACTGGGTTGAGTACCCATGGGACTTTAGGCCTGTGTTACCCCAAGGACACAGGGCTGCATGACAGTCTATTCTTGGGGTGGTGGCGGCACGTTACCCCCAGACTAGCGAGTGTGCTCCGGGAGAGGGGTCGGCCGGACATAAGGCGCCCCTAGGGAGGCATTTGGAGCCTGGAAGGTGGTCGGGCGCAGGGAGGTGGGTGGCTCAACGCAGGAGCACCCCCTACTGGCCCGCCTCACGTGGTGGAAACAGTGGAGGGATATGAATACCCAGCTGTGTTCCTGAGGTGGGATCTCTGCACCTGCCACAATGAGCACCCCTCTTTGACTTATCTTAAGGATATTCTTGGCAAGAGAGGTCTTCTCGGTTTCCTTGATCTTGGGAGGCATTTGAGCTTATGTTGACAGGAAAAGAAATCCGTGACTAAGATAGAGTACAGACCAGGGAGGAAAAATAAAGCAGTACAGCTGTAGGGCTAATGCCCATCACATAATTTGGGCATTATGTGATTTGTTAGACTGCAACCATTTAAGGGGTGTGGGGGCAGTGATAAGTGGAAATTCTTGGCCTAACAAATAATACCAGGAAAGTTTCACTCTCAGATCATGGGGAAGGGAGAGGGGGAAGCAGGGCATTCTCCTTCGCACACCACCTCACCCTGCTACAGTCACCCAAGAATCTGAGGAATAAATTCTGTTCTTGTTCAGTCACCTCCAATAAGGATGCCCTATTGCAAAACCCCATCAAATCAGCCAGACAGATAGTCATTTATGTTTATTGTATTTTGCCTCTAGATGGATATCTATTTGATGGAGGTGGTACCCCAAGGTAGTCTTTTGCATTCCCAGAGCACTCAGTGAAATTTCTCTCCAGGGAGTCTGATATTTGAATAGTCTGTATCAGTCCTAGTATGACACTTGAGATACTTTTTTGGCTAGTTGATTCAGAAGGCTTTAGCTTTTCAGTGTGCTGATGCTGGTGTTATGATACTGTAATATTCTTCAATATAGCACTAGCTTGGAGGACAGGTGGACCTTAGTTTTGAAAGTTAAATTAATTTTAATAGCATATGTTATAAATATAATATTATAGTTCACACTTTAGCATAGCTTTTAACCCAGACACAGGTATTCAGCAGGGTACTTCATTATGCATAAGCACAAAACAATCTCTTATCTAGCAATAAAATTATTTACCAAACATCTTATCTCTTAATCTTGATGTTGCTTTTCCTTTTATTAGTCATACAGTTGATTCAGAAATTGGGTCTAAGGCCATTTTCTATTCTCATTTGCACTGCTTTACCTCCTCTGTTGTTAGTGGAGTTTTTCCAGCTTTACCTAAGTGCAAAAGATAAAGCATTTGTGCCCTGAGCTTTTCCCAGAGGATCTGAAATAAGTGAAAAAGTAAGATAATGTAGTTTTGCTTTCTTCCTCCTTTGGGCACATTTAAAATTTAACCTTGTCAGTGCTTTTTGGGCCTATTTCTCTGTAGTAAATTCCAATTAAATGGAATTGCTCCATCAGATGAGGGGCATGCCTGATATTTCCTTAAGTTATTGCTAACCCCCACAGCATACCTTGCTTGTGTCAATTGTAGTTTGCATATGTATAACATGTCACTACCAGATGCTGCTTCACTACTGCTGTGTACTCTGAGAGCTATGTACAGTGAAGAGAACAAGAGGTACATTTCTGCAGTTAATAATAGAAAACAATTTCCTTTTTAATTTTAACAGTGTCAGAAAAAGATCCAGTCCATCATTCTTTGTGAACCAGCTCCTGGCAGCTATTGAATAATAGCAACAAAATGCTAGTTCCCTTTCTTTCCAGTGAATATACTATGTTGTTATTTGTTATTCATGAGTCCCTGTTTTCCAAGGTTTTTTGATAGAATATGTGAGTAATGTGTACCTATGATTTCCTGGAGGCCACTTTGTCTCTCATGTTTTAATGTTATCTTTTTGCTGTGGTAAACTTACAAGAACTTGACAAAAAAGTAATTGCACCATGGATCAACTTATTGAATTTTCTGACATTCTTAATGATCCCTAGAAAACTGGCTTCCAAATTGTACTAACAGGATTTTAAAATAATGTTTTCAATGGTTACCCTGCCATGAGGAGAAAGGAATAAAGCATTTCAGTGTTTCAGGTACAAGAGAGAATTTTTTCTGATCATTCAACTGCTTGGTGCAAGCTGAAATCTTCTTCATCTTTTACATATCTCTGGTGTTGCCATCTGCTGTTTGAATTATGAAGGAGGGTTTAATAAATTCAGCATAGTAGGAAACTCTTTTGGGGCTTGGTCTATCAGTGTGGCATGTAGTCCTGATTGAAATTATGTATCAGTGACTTGAGGTGAAGGAAGCATTGAATAGATTTGGGCTAAAAGTCTTTTATTTCAGTAGTTCTGAAGTAGTAGTTCATTTTCATATTTTTCTCCTGATGTGTGGAGATTGAACATGACCTTCACTTTATAGGTTCATCACAGTATGCCTTGGAATATTAACTGCCTTGTTCACCTGCATACAGCAAGCTGTTAGCTGTCTTCAAGATGTATAGCACTTGATAGTGCAGGTGACATGTGGCATGGTTCTAATTTGCATAACACAAAACTCACAGATCAGGAAGACAGGTTTGGTAGTAAGGTATTGGAAGGGTACTGTCTGTAAATTTAGTCAGTAAGGCTGCCTATACCCGTGCTCGGGGGTGGGGGGAGCTTCTTAAGTACAGCAGTTCCCGGTGAGCCACTCTAATTAAAACACCTTACTTTAACATATATTAAGCCCTCACAGGTTTAAAAATGGCTGTGGGATACTTCATCAAAACCTCATTCAACAAGGCTTAGATAAAGCACCCCAGCAGCCATTTTTAAACCCATGGGAGCTTATACATATGAGATGGAGGTCACACTGAAGTATTCTAGTTAGAACATGAGCCAGCACATGCATAGGCATCCTAAGAAATCAGGTGAAAAAAATGCCTGTCCATAAAATCTGTAAAACAAAAACAAAAAACAAAAAAAAAACCCCCCCAAAAAACAAAACAAACAAACAAACAAACAAACAAAAAACAGTGAAGCTTTGGTTGTTTTGTGAAGCTCCCCAAGGGATGACGAGGTCGAATGGTCATAAACTACTGTGAGACCATTTCAGGCTGGACATAAGGAAGAATTTCTTTACTGTCCGGAGCCCCCAAGGTCTGGAACAGCCTGCCATCGGAGGTGGTTCAAGCACCTACATTGAACACCTTCAAGAGCAAATTGGATGCTTATCTTGCTGGGATCCTATGACCCCAGCTGACTTCCTGCCCTTTGGGCTGGGAGCTGGACTCAATGATCTTCCAAGGTCCCTTCCTGCCCAAATGTCTATGAAATCTATGAAAGAAGTTGGACAACAGGAGCTTGATTGAAGGACAGACAGAACACTGAAATGCCACCTGGTGTCCAGGAAGAAGCACAGTGCCCTGCAGGAGGCCTCTCAAGGCTTTGTAGGATCTCCCTCCCCCACTCTCCCCCTACCATCTGCTGTTGCTGCTGCTTACCATCCTGTAATATTGATGGGTCACAGGTAGGCTTCTTTGGGGAGTCCATGCTGGGATAAGGGAAGTGAGGCTGGGTGGGTGGGGCTGTGAACTGGGATGGAGTGGTATGGTGCACGGGTATCAGGGTATGGGGGTGAGTAGGGGACCCCTAGATTGGTGGCAGTATGGTATAAAATCATTGTTGCAATTAAGCAGGTTTATGAACCCAAGAAATATTTTTTTACTCAGAAGTTTTTACTGATAAACAAACTTTTTTTCACTATGCTTTGTGTTAAACCCCTAAATTTGAACCCTGCCCTTCTAACTGGAGCTTGGCAGAGAGCAATACCTGGCAGAAGAGTTATACTTACAATATGTAAAACATGTGTCAGTAAAAATGTTTGGATGTCAGGAAAAAACTTTGAAGATCCAGTAATAAATATTTTCTTGGCTTGGCAAGCCTGGGGACTGAATTTAAAGCACTTTGAACCCTTGTTATTCAGGGTTGCTCAGTGGAGTTCTCTGGTATTACTTAGTGTTGTAGTTCTAGTGGTCCACTGGAAGGGGAGCCCTGAATTTGAAACATTTCTAGATGTTATGTTCTTTGTTTTAGAAAACTTGATAACTATACTTTTTAACAGTATACCTGGAAATAAGCTCTCTGACTGCTTCCCTCAGCTCTTCCTGGGGGGCACAGGAAGAGGTTTCAGCAGCACCCTGCTGAAACGCAGCATGCAGATTCGGGGGCCTGCGCCCTTGGGAAAAGCTGGGGGAAGCGATCAGAATGCTGTTAGCAGCAGCCTGCTGAAACCCTGCACAAAAATCTGTGGGCCCATGCCCCCCCAGGAGGGGTTGCGGGGCTGTGCCGGACTCCTCTCAGGGGGCATGGGCCCTTGGATCTGCATGCAGAATTACAGCAGGCTGTCACTGCTGGCTGGGACCGGTGCTCAGTGCAGCCCACACTGAATACCAGGAAGACTGGTGCTACCATTGGTCCCAGCTGGCAGAGGCAGCCTGCTGTCATCCTGCATGCAGATCTGGGGGCCCGTACCGCCCAGGAGTCGTCTGGCACAGCCCTGCAGCCCTCCTGGGGGGCATGGACCCCCAGTTCTGCGCACTGGATGACAACATGCTGCTGCTGCCAGCTGGGGCCAGCACCAGCACTGGATTCTGGATCAGGTGCAGTTTCCTGCCTGATATGGTACTAATGGATAGAATGCAGCAAAATATCATGAAAACGTAAAAAAACTCATTGAGGTAGGTCTCATTCCTAGCCCCTTTCTTTATTCATATCCCTTGAAATGTGTTTCATAAGGAAATGCTCAAATAAATCTCCTAGGTAGAAGTTCCCTTCTCCAGAGGTAATTATTATCCACCTTTGCTCTGCAGACAGTGGAGGGCATGAGTACTTGGCATCTGTGGCAAATGGACTGCTTGTTTCAGTGCCCAAGTAGGGAAATAAGTACAATATTTTGATGGTTAAAATGTATAGATTTAAGAGATAACTATGGCTGATTAGTATAAGAAAAAACCCATGAAGGACAGGCATAGATAAATACTAGGGGCTACTGGTTTGGGAATAAAATTTCTTTTAACAATATTTTAATTTTTTTAATGACACTTTTTTCTTACATTTTGTTTTTCTTTATGTTATGCATAACTATTAACATTTGGCTGTGAATGACTATTATTTGGTCTTTGAATGATGTAGGATAGTATTTCCCCCACATAGATTAGCAAATTATCTCCAGTAGTGTTATCTTAATGTTCATAGTTCATATGATCTAAAGCACAGATTTCCACCCTTTACTGTCTCAGGGGAAACAATATTGAGGAAATTGTGTGCTGAAGAAAACATTGTACCTTGTTCTCCCTGCCCTCTTCAGTTTTAATGACTTAATGTTCTGTTGCTGCAGGCAGTTTTCCCTTGCAGGCCACTTGTGGCTCGTGAGCCACTGGGCTTAGGATCATTGGTTTAGACCATGCCAATCATAGCAATCCCAGCTCTGCTATTCTTACTACCTTCCCAAAGCACTAGGATTTCTTTCTTAAAGTGGAATTAGTTTTTCCTGCCTCAGCTATGTAATACACTTGATGAGACCCTAGAACTGACCTCCTATGCAAGTTTTTAAAATCAAACATTAGTAAAGGATGTGACTTGATGGTAGACAGAAGTGGCATGTAAGAATTGTAGTTATTTAAATAAAGTTCTTATGAGCAAAATATAAAAATGATCCAGGCAAAACTCAATTATAACAGTGCAGTGGCATTAGAACTACCTGTAGTATTTACTGTACTAGACAATAACGAAAATGCTTCATGAATTGTAAAAAAATTAAATCAATGAACTAATATCAAAGTCAGTAGTGATAAGTTTATGTGAAAATCATGTTTTCAAAGTACTTTGTAAAGTGCTGATCAGTGTTACAGGCAGACAAGGTTCTTTGGGTGAATCTGATATCTTTTATTAGACCAACTTAAATAGTTGGAAAAACAATTTTTAAGTGCACCCGCCTGGCTTCAAATGTCTGCTTGCAGGCCGCCTTGGCCTGGACAGCAGAGGGTGTATGCTCTCTAGCTTCATGGGTTCCCTGAGATGGGCTTCGGTTGTCCCGCTGGCCTTTCCCAAACTCGACTGCCATGTCTTTGAATGTTACATCAGTGTGGGGTTCAGCTTCGAAACTCCCCTCAGGGATGACCACTCCGCTTGTGGGATGTTTGTGGGGCTCCACCTCCCCTACACCCCAGCCTTACACCAATCTCTGGTGGGGTGCCAGATTTTGACATGGCTGCTGCTCCAGTGTGGCTGTTCCTTGTACCCTGTGGTATCCCCTTTTCTCCTTGGGAAAAGATAATTAGCTGGCCCAAGCTCTGGGCCTGAGATCCCCTTTGAGTTGGTCAGCTCTCTTCTTGGGGACTATGGGTGCCCCTGTCAAGCAGAGGTAAAGAAATAAAACAAAGAAAAGGAAATAAAAAAAAGGACCCGAAAGGGGTCTTCCTGTCCGGTATCCTACTGGTCGGCTTTCCCAGCCATCCTGTCCAAATTTGGCAGTTCCCCCCCCCTCCCCGATGCTGGTCCTGCAGGGTCCCGCTCTCCCTTCTGCCCCTAGCCCGGCTCCTCGACCTGTTACCTGGGGGCGGTCAAGTGGGACGACTTCCACTTCCCTGAGGTTGATTTCCACCTCTTGTTTGCATTCACTGAATTGGCCATGCTGCATCTTCCCCAACAAACTTCTTTAATGACACAAGGGGGAAGTCACCCCCAGTGTTCTACCCTTCCTGGGGCTCGATCTCAGTGCCCACAGCGTGGGGAGCTCTCACTGCTTCCCCAGCTGTCTGACGTCTGGGTGCTTCCTGTTCCTGCCGGTTCTGCCCATTGCCAGCATGGAGAGCCTCCGCCTCTCACTGGCTCTTCCCTCCCTACTGCCAGTGGCTGCTTTTATCCCTGCTGGCTGGTGTGTCCTTATGATGTCACCCGCTGGCCTTAATTGCATAAAGGCGCAGCTTGTAAACCGTGCGGGCTTTTCTCTTTAGTCTTCTGGCATTGCTCCTCCTGCAGGTAAGTGGTTATTTTGCATTTCTTTCTTTATTTTAGTGTTTCTTCCTGCACCAAGCCCCGCAGGTGGGGCTTCACAGTCCCACTTCTCACTATCCCTGGGACATTAAGCAAACTTTTGGGTTCAAAAACCCTTCGTCAGGCTAAGGAAGTATCAGCAGTTGGTGTGTGCTCTTCCTGGAGGGCATGAAAAGTAAAGAAGCCAGAGGCTGGGCTGGTATGCATACAAGATAGGCCATCAGTGAAGATGTAGATTGAGGAGTCAGTGGGTGAGAGACAGGCCGGGTCGGGGGGGAGAGAGAAGGGGGATGAATAGTGGAGAAGGACCTGGGGAGTCAGATGTCAGGG
>NW_017729004.1:39346714-39347698 GCF_001723915.1 Gavialis gangeticus | reverse complement strand
GATTTTTAGTATCCAGGAGGTTGATGAAGTGGAGTACATAGGCTCGTCTCTGGGAAGTGTTTTGTAAGTTTCCTTTGAGGATCAGGACTGAGAGATGGGAGAGAGAGTGGTTTTCTTGTGAGAAATGTGCCCCCACAGGTAATTGGGTATTCCTGTCTTTGATAGATTTCCGGTGTGCCTTCATTCTGGTGTGCAGTTGTTGTTTGATCAGTGTTATAAAAGCTTGAGTACAAATTCATAGGAAACAGAGAACATAATAGCACTCAGAATTTCCGTTTGTGCTGAGGGAAGGGAGTTAGCAATAGGTTCATAAGATTTTCCCCCTCTTCTCTACTCTCCTCCCCTTCCAAGCTGTTTAACAGTGTTCATGCAACTTGTTGCAAAGGCTTCCTCCTCAACTGTGCAAACCACCTTCAAGCAAACATTCCTTTTTGCTATGCTAATATAGCTGGGAGTAGCTAGGAGAAGCTGAAGTTCAGAGACAATGGACTTCTGCATGAATTCCATTGGCACGTGTTGCTGCCTTTGGATGCTGTTTGCAAGGTTAGGTGACTGAAACTCCCAAGCTTCCTTGAGGCGAAAGGGCACATCATCACTTCAATGGAAAACTTAGGAAAATGTTGGGAGTACTCCTACAGAGGGGAGAATATTTACTTCTGACTGTTATTACTGCATTCGAGATACAGTGTAACCTGTGTTAATAATTTCCCCTAATAGCCAGTGAATTCTGTCCCCAAGACCATTTAGTCAAATTAATCATACTGCATTATGTGGTCACATGTTATAACAGCTAGAAAATTAGTGGTCCCTCTGGTGGCTGTTAACAGATTCCCTGCAATGGCTGTATACTGTATTTTGAGACTTGAAGTTGTTTTTGTATTATATAGCAGATTTAATCTGAAACAAACACAGACATGTTCCAACATTATGTTTAGATTATGCGTGGCCCGCCCTGTTCAACATCTTCATCAGTGATTTGGATGA
>NW_017729004.1:39345262-39346703 GCF_001723915.1 Gavialis gangeticus | reverse complement strand
CTTCCGACCCTAGAAACTATGAAACTATGAAACTATGTTTTCCTTTAAAAAGACTTTATTTTCAAAAGGCAAGTTGTGTTTATATTCTGCTTAGATATTTTCAGCAGCAATGGAAAGTCTCACAAACATTGCTCTGCAGAGTTCCCTGTGAGTGACCTTGCAATAGCAGCAAGATTTAAGAAGATGGAGGCTATGCTTTCACCACTCCTGCAAGGGAATAGACTGGGATATATGGTTTATATGTTTACACTGAGAGCTCTGCATCCTTAATAGTTGATAGATTGTGATACACCTGTAGTTTTGCCATACTGTGCTTCAGACTTGCACCATGTACATGATAATTCTTCATTTGTAGATCTTTTTCTCTCCCATTTTCTCCATTAATTTCTTATTTTTATTTCATTGATGCTAATATTAGCATTCTGATTCTGATTGATTCAATAATACGAGTTTGTGAACTGCTTTAGCATCACAACACTGGGAGATACAAGAACAATCAGACCAAAAAGAATGTCATTTAAATCATGGACTCCTTACATGTGAACTCATGCTGATTCTGTTCAGCTGAAGTGTGATTTAATTAAAACTTAAACTCTCTTCAGTTTCTTACATTTACTAGGCATCTTCCTAAAGTACTGCAACTGTTTTGACACAGCTTTTTTGTTTTTGGTCTGTCAAAAGTGTCCAGTGAATTCTAATAACTAGTGAGGAAATGTCTTGTTCATCTCATTGCTTGGGTTGTGAGTGCTTTGGCTTACTGTTAAAACCAAGAAAATACTGCATATTATAACTTGTATGTTATTCAAAGATATAATTATTTGATCAACTGAACAACCAGCAAGTTCACTGCTACCTGTATTTAATATGCTATAGCCTGATGAAGATATTAAAATATTGTATAAAGAAAAGTCTGTAATTTTTGGTGATGTTTTAAACAGGGGCTTATGTGAGGCATTTTTCAGGCTCATAGCTTTGCCTAAGTAAAACAATAGACCTTTCAGCATGCTTTGCCTCACTTAGTGTTCAAGCAAATGGTTATGATTATAGGTAAATTGCTGTTGTGGAAACACCGTTTAGATTAGTATTTTAAAATTGCAAATAAAATTTCACTGGTGGTGTAAGTGAAACAGAAAAAGTCTTGAAGCCTATTAGAAGCATTTTTCTTTTCCAAGCTATGGAGCACCTTTATCATGCTAATTATTGGGTGGTTAATGTGAATACTGTTTGGTCTTGTTAAACTGAAGTAATAGATTTAATTTTCTTACACCAACCATTTTTTCTTATTGGGCCAGATCCCCAGTTGCTATGCACTAGGATTGCATGAAGCTTCAGGTGCTGATTTGATTCAGAGGAGATTCAGCCCGATTTGATGGTCGAATCTCCAAATCTGAATCGAATCAGGGTGTCATGGAAAAATCTTAAGTTATGGGTGCTGACAACA
>NW_017729004.1:39340013-39340262 GCF_001723915.1 Gavialis gangeticus | reverse complement strand
GTGCATCGTGACCGGTCCGGTTCTCCGCAACCACACAGGGGACCAGTAAAAAGGTCTGAATCAATATGAAGCTTTCCGAATCAATTCAGAAAAGATTCGGAGACCTTCAGTGATTTGGGCAGTCCTTGCCCACTACAGCAGGGAGCTGGAGCTGGACTCAGAGCAGGTAAGTAGGGGGTGGAAGAGGGGAGCCTGAAGGAGGGAGAAGGGGACCATGGGGGGACCCCTGCCAGGCCCCACCCCCTGCCT
>NW_017729004.1:39336689-39339497 GCF_001723915.1 Gavialis gangeticus | reverse complement strand
TGCTGTGTTTGAAGCTCTGCCATGAGCCCCCTGCCCACTGTCCCAGCTCCAGCCCTTTAAGAAAAAAAAACCCAAAAAATCCCCAGCTTATCATCTCCTGCAACAGCCTCGCGGCTTCAGGGACCTCGTGCAGAGCCCCCCACATAGCATGGGGCAGTGCGGGGCAGCAGGGATCACCCTCTGCTGGGCAGGAACCACTGAGTCCAGGGTTTTGGGGGTTTTTTTTCCTTAAAGCACCAGGAGCTGGAGCAGGAAGGGCAGCCATGGGGAGGGGCTTGGCGAGCAGGTGGGGGTTGGGGGGCTTGTGACAGAGCCCCTCATGCAGCATGGGGCAGTGGGGATCACACCCTCTGCCCCCCACCACCTGGCAGCAGCTTTTTTTTTTTTTCTTCAAAGAGCTGGGTCAGGCGTGGTAGCCATTGCCAGGGCTGGGAGAGCTGGCAGGGGATGGGTCTGCATGATTCGGTGATTCAGCTGATTCAGCAGCAGCTGAATCTCCAAATTGGATTCAGCTGAATTGATTTGGGACAGTAATTCAAATCACTGAATCGAATCACTGCTCCCCAAATCAGCAGAATACAAATCCGAAGTGAATACTAGCTGGTTTGCACAGGCCTGCTATGCACCTGTGCAAATCCATTAGATCTCATATGCATGTATGAGGCTATTATATGCATATATGGGGACACGTGTAACATATGAAGAGAAGTACTTGGGGAAGAAGAAAGAAAATATGGGTGAAATCCTGTCCCAGTGTAATCAATGATAGAATGACCATCAGCTGGCAGAGTCAGTATTTCACCTTACAGACTTTCCCTTACTTTGCTAATTTGATGACTGAATATATTTAAACAAATGGATAAACACCAGGTTTGGAAGGGAGGTCTCAGAGTGTCTAAGAACATAGATGAAAAAAATGACTCTTAAACTTTTCTAAATGTAAACATAGCTTGTGATATTCCAGGAATTCTTTAATTGTTGCTCCCAAACTGAGCTAAGAAATGAGTACTCATCTAGAAGTACATTTTCATTTAAATTTTCAAGCAAGGAGTTAACCTTATTATAGAGAGACAGCTACCTGTTTCATCATGCCATGCATATGCTAACAAAGAATTTGACAGTTTCTCTCTTGTTTTAAAGCATTTACAAAACATCAGTCTAGATAAAAACCAAGTCAGACTGATTACATTTTTTTAGTCGGAGTGCTGTAGTGTTGAATTACTATTTTTAATCTCTCTATTTCAAAATGCCACAGGCCAAATATTTGGCAAGTTAAGTGATTGTTCAGATTAAGTGTGGAATGTACTCTGCATACTTTGTCTTATCCTGTTACCCTATTAACTGTTTTCCCCACATCATTTCCTTGATATAGATGAAACACTTGTCTTGTGCACACACAGGGCAAGTATATATGAGACTTACTGTGCGGTTGACTAATTACCTGCACAGTAAATGTTATTGCATCTACACATACACCCCTATTGGGCTGGAGTATACCAATTTACTCCACAGCAACTCCGCAACAGCATGCATGTACACGCTGGAGGAGCTGGCTTGGGCACAAGGGTGCTTCGGTGCAGGGGCGTCTGCCAGCTAGCCTCACTCTGAAGCACCCTCATGCTCCCAGGCAGCCCCTCTGTAACATGTTCTGCTGGGAAGAGCAGCCCCAGGCTGCCAGCCCAATGCCCCAGAACCCTCTGCCAGCCAGGGCTGGGCTGCCCTAGCTCAACATGTTGTGATTCTGGGTGTACATGGAGATGTGCATCTGGAAGTTATCACTGTGCATTAATAGGCACATGTAGACGCACCCACTAAATACTAACTTAGTGTGTTTGCAATATTTTATCACCTACCTTTGATTTCTAACCAGTCATGTCTGATGTGGGACTTCCACATTACTTTGTCAGAATATATGTGGTTCAGATTTCCATGGGGGTTGTACACAGCATAAATATTAAGTATGAATTTAGCCCCAAAGAGTGAATTCTCTCAGCCAGCATCTTATTAGATTTTTCCAACTATGTCCATGGTACAAATTAAAAATATTTAAACTGAACATCTAGCTGTTCTCTATAAATTTTGATATTGTGACTGCATTGATTCAAGGCTTATTTAACTGTAAATAATTTAAATATGGTATTTTCTGGGTTTAATGGGTAAATGGAACATGAGCAGCTGATTCCAAGTATACAGTTGGATATTTTGTTCTTGGGCATGAATGTATAATTTATAGGTTAATGTGGTAGACTTGTGAGTCATCATAGTACATAAACAGTATAAAGCTGAGAACATAAACCTTGCAAACCAGGGAATACGTTTCTGAAATAAGTGGTTTGTTTGGGGTGGTTTTTTTAGAAGTGCAGATGATCAGTAGTTCGTATTAGCAAATATTAAGTAATCAAAGTTAGTAAACACTTTTGCCAAATCTGTTTGAAAACTGAAAAGGGGATTCCCAAGAATGAATGTCTGGGAGTTAAAACAGACAAATTAAAATTGGAAATAAGATATAGTTTTTCAATAGTGATAGTAATTGACCAATGAAACAAACAGTCCAGAGAAGTAGTGAATTCTCTGTCTCTTTAGAGTCTTCAACTTCCATTGGATACCTTTCTGGACACATGTTAGTCAAACATAAGTATACAGGCCCTCTGTACAGAGGTGTCACAGTGGGGTCCTGCAGGATGGCCGTGATCTCTCCAAGGCCCCCTTACCGTGCCAAGTTGACCCAATGGGCACCTTCAATTCTCACCCACATCTTTGATGGTAAGTATAGATTCATAGGTTCATAGATTAAGGGTCGGAAGGGAC
>NW_017729004.1:39322269-39336498 GCF_001723915.1 Gavialis gangeticus | reverse complement strand
CTTGTTACAATTTGGCCCCCTGGTCCTCCTTGGGCTCTCCACAGCCCTGCAAAGTGCTGCGCCCTCTCTGGCGCCAGGGTCGGTGCACCCCAAAATGCTGCGCCCTCTCTGGCACTGGGGTCCCCACACTGCTGTGCGTCCCCTACGAGGCCTCCTTCATCCCCCAATAGCCTCACCCAAACCACAGGTCTTAAACAGTAAACAAAACATAAGCCCCTGGGCTATAACATAAAATTCAGCCGCCCAGCTATAACATCATTCAAGCCACACCAGGGATGCTCAGTCCCTCACCAGTATCAGAGGCTTTACCTGCAGTCAGGCCTCTCCCCTTTGCTTGCTCCGGAAGAGTTCTTTCCCCCTCGGCTGCTGGTAGGGAAATGCCATCCTGGCCTCAACCCTAGGGTTTATATGTGAGCCAGGCCCTGCCCCTTCTGGTCAGCTGATCGCTGGCAGGTGTGGGCCAACTATCTGATTCTGGCTGCCCTGGTAACCAGCAGCTGGGGCTCCCCACTCACTGCTACGGCTTTTTCCCTAGCAGTTTCCACTCTTTAAAGGAACAGGGCACCTAAGTCCTCTGTGACAAGAGGCAACTGGATGAAATATTATGGTCTATAGTCCTAAAGTAGGACATACTAAAGAATCTAATAGACCCTTCCAGATTTAACGTGTGAATTTGACAGCACGTTTGTTTGTTTGGGATTGTTTGTAAATGGTCCTGGAACTGTTTGAGTTTTACTTGAAATGTTACCTAGAATAGTTTTCTCAGTCTTTTCTGAGTGGCTGTCACTTGTTCATGAGAAGCTGTATGTGGATAACAGAGTATTCAACATTTGAACTATCATGATTCATTGTATTGGGCACTTAGTGTTCTCCTGTGTTCAGATTCATTGCCTGTAATTCTTAATCAGATTTCCACTGCAAATACTGCAGGTATGGATTCAAAATTTTCTTTGTGCCAATGTCTTGGAAAATGTAACAAATATATAGATTTGAAAAACTTTCCTGCCAGTCAGCTACTTTTCTAAGCAATTTGTGGAAGATAAACCCAAACTGGAAAGGGGTACACAAATGTACCAAAATGAACCATTTTAACAGTGCTTTTTTCACTCTGCTTTGCTCTGATTATATAATAAAACCTAAACCAGGTGAGTTCCATGCTTTAGCTTTTTGTGCGTGTATGTGTGTGTGAGCATATTACACACTCAACTTTGCAGTGCCAAGTTCTGTTTGGATCAAATCCAAAGTAAGTTAGCAATGGAATTGTTTCCCAGAATCTTTTCAGAAACATAATATGTACATGAAGAAAGGGAAGAAAGCACAGTGTTTGGCATTTTTTAAAGCTGAGCTCAATTCTAAAACAAAAAAAGTGCAGAGGTGCTTTCAGGGTGTTGTCCACACCTGTCACAGAGCCTGCACAAGGCTCTGCACTTCTTAGAACAGTGCTTCCTAACCTTTTTTCTGTAGCAGCTCCAGTTCTGGACTTGCAGCTTCTCTCAACTTTCAGTCCAAGGCTGACTTCTATGATTGAATTTATGTGCGACTTCAAGCCAAAATCCCACTTGAGGATGCAACCTCAAGCATCTTGGGAACTGCTGACTTAGGCTTTGTATCCTGAATTTGCAGAGAACGGTGCAGACAGGTTCCTACATCTGTGTGGAGTCTTACTGACCCTAGTCAAGTCAACAAGGTTATTCCATCTTACATGTTTGCTGGACTGAAGCCTTGGGGGCTCCCATTAAATTGTGCAGGAGTTGGACAGCTTCTGAAACAGCTTGTTCAAAAATGCTAGTCAAATTGTTTCTGTGTCTTGCTATTTCTTCCCTTTCTTATTTTCAATTGCTGTCCTTCTAGGACATGGCTTTACCCTAACCATGCTCAAAATATTTGATGGCATGGGTCCTCCATATTGACCATTTGTCTTAGCAAGGTAAAAATGAAGGTTGAGCTGAAAATCTGTTTGTCTGAGATTCTTGTGCCAGATTGAATGTATATTCTCATCCATCATGTTAAAAAGCCCACCTATTAAAAGTAGCTGTTTGTTCCAATAAGTATGTTTGATCATGTGAGTGATCATATTGGTACCTTCCCCAAGTACCTCCTATTACAATTGGGCAACCTATTAGGCCTTTGTGTTGTGACAGCACCTGAGACTCCTGCAATAGCCCAGGAGGATTAGGCACAATGTGATTTTGTTAGCACAAGTGATTGTTATTCCAAACATATTTCATTACTTCAGTTTTTCTCCACCTTTTCCCCAAGACTTTTCAGTAGAGTTGGTCTTTTTTTTTTTTTCAAATTTTGAAATTTCCACATTAGAATAAGGAATACTTTCTTCTTTATAAAGGATGTATTCCCTCATTTTTGACCTCTTCTAAGTTGTAGTACTTAACTTGTTTACTGGAAAATTCATAAGGTAAATAATTGAGTTTTCATGAAATCTAAGTAGTCTTTGAGTATTGTAGAATTATATAAATTGTAACTTTTTTTATCTAAAATGATTCACTACTCTATTTTTTTAAAATGAAAGACCATTAATCTGCCCTCTGTTATGCCTGTCTTTTCAAAAGGATTATGCAGAATACAAGGGGTAGAATTTAGCTCTAGCTTCTTTGAACATTGTAGCTGATAAGTAATCATGATGATGACCTAGATCTAAGGTGAAATAAAGCTTCTGCAATATGATCCAATTGAAGTTTTCTTTTATTGTAGTAATTTAGACTCTTTCATAACAACATAATAAGATTATTTAATCCTTATTGCCCTGAGAAATGTTTTAAGTCATCAGGAAAATATTTTAATACAGAACAGGTGCATGGTAACATATCACACTTTGCTATTATGTATTCATGAGGATACCCTACAGTTGTGGAATTAGGAGCATTCCCATGCTTGCAAAATTCAGCAGTCAGGCTTTTTTCCCCATCTTACATGGAAAAAATATCTTATTTTTGCAGCATGTAGCATATTAGAATGAAGAGAAGAACCATCAGGAGCTCTGCCTGAGAAGCCTTTCCTAGAGAATACAAGCTAAAATCTGTAACCATTTTACTCTTCTAACCCGTTTACCTGCTATTCTATGCCATGTTATTATGTGTTTATAAATAGTAAAATGGTTTTCCAAAATGTCTCAATATATTCTTTTGCTGTTTCATTATTACATGTTTGTATTACAGCAATGCATAGGGGCCTTAAAGATTAGGGCTCCATTGTGTTAGGTACTGTATGAACATACATAATAAGAGATGGTTCCTGCCCATCAAAACAAACTAAGAGTGTGGGAAAAAGGCAGTTTAATGGGATTATGAAGTTACAAATGCTAGAGAAAAGGAAACCTGATGAAATGAGGAGAAAGGCATTTTCAGTTGTAGGCAAGGCCTTGAACAGTCTAATTAATAAATCTATTGTTTTAATTTTTTGGGCATAATTTAAAGTATGCAAACCCATCTTTATCATCCCTAGTTACTGTAGGAGAGTGTTCATAGTGGTATAACCTATTCTGATTTGATAAAATATAGCAAGCTGTAGTAGTGTAAACAGCCGTATATCAGTATAACTGCATTAACACTCAGTTCTTCCCCTGTATAACTTGTAAATAAGCCACAGTCCTTACTGATACAGTTATTCTATTAAAACTTCAAGTACAGACCAGGCCTAAAACTGTAAATAGTTTTTGCTCAACCTGTTCGTCCCAAGAGAGCTATTGTGGAACCCTCTAGTTTCTTTATAGCATCTGGACTTCAGGGCTAAGTACAGACATTTGGGGGCATTAGGAGATGTTAAAGTTATTCAAAATGGCCACCTGATATCAGGTAAGTTGGGACTGGGGGGAGCTAATAGAAGGGCTGGGGAGCAAGCAAGCTGGGGGGAATCAGGAGTCTGCTGGAGGATGGGGCAGACATGATCCATGGGTGCGGTGGGGGCGCAGACATACCATACAGGGTGTTGCTGATAAAAGCAGCTGCACTCAGAGCGGCTTGTGGGATGGCAGGGGGAGGGAGGGCAGGGGGAGCAAGGGGTTGGGGGACAAAAAATAGCTCAGTGTGGGGGTGAGGTTGAAAAGCATAGCCCCAGGGCTGCAACTGTTGGCTGGGTTTTCCCAGCCCTGGGGTTGTGCAGGAAAAGTGTGCAGAGGTTCCATGCACCAGTTTGACCTATGTCAAGTAAGTTTTATAATACATCAACCCAGGTTTATCATAAACCTGATGCTGCAATTTTAGACCAGTTTGTGTGCATGGAACTTCTGTACACTTATAGATGTAGATTGATTTCTGGTCACTGAGACTGGGTCTGTAAATGTAAGTTCGGCACCAGGACAAGTTAGTTTATTTAGCCTTTGAGACTACAGGATATCTATGCTGCTCTGTGGCATACTCATCCTCCCTCCCCATCTAACTGGTCCTATTTTGTATGTGCCAAACCCAGAAATGAGGCAACGTGCTACTGCTTTCAAGGATAATGGAGATGAGAATCTCAGAAGCCATTGATGGGGCTTTCCTCAAGCTATTTTAACTGGCTTATTTCATGATTTGGTGTGTATGGAATGGATGGGCAGGAGTGTGCTTCGTGGTAGTGCTCTCATGAGTTCTCTGGAAGCGTTACAACCATACCCAGGTATCTTGCTGTTATAAAACGGGTCTTAGAAAAGAATTAATGCTGAGTTAATAATTTTGATATTTAAACTGAGTGAAAGCTAAACTTATAACTAATTTTACTTTTTATTTCTTCCTAGATAGTTGCTTGAGAACATGTAACTAGGCAAAATATTTTTCTGTAAAGAAAAGCCCTTTGGTACAGGCTCATGTTTTCAGTTAGCCAGTTTTTCTTTGGTAATTTCTTCATGCTGTTATCCCATCATTCCAAATAGGTGTGGATCTTGTGTGCAGACGTATGAGTGTTGTACTGTGTTGGCTTCTACGCCTCTGATCCAGTGATGTGAAGACCCTTCTGTCTATTTGTTCTTTTACTGATGGAAGGTTAGGGTTACGTTTGTTTTTATCCCTGACCGTTGGCTTTGGTCTTGCCATGACTGAAGGAGAACCTGTGTGAAGCAACACTCCAAAGTGCTGAAAATAAAATTTGCCAGTTGGTCACTTCTGCCTAGCAATTGGATGAGCTGGGCTATAAATGTTATTGCAGTTTGCTGGATCTGAACTGCAGGGGAAAATGTATAGCTGAAACATGACCTTGGGGGAAAAAAATCACTGAAGAAACACAATGTCAAATTAGATTAGTACATTTCTTCTTGCAAGAAGGCTTATTTGTTGTACCTTATATAGTTTTTTTTTTTCCTTACAATTGACTGTGCATCTCTGTCTATAGGTGTGTGATCATCTACATTACTTTCTTTCCCTTCCCTTTTTTCTTTCTCACAGTGCATGCCAATTAAAGGTCTTGGATTTGTGCTTGGAGCCTACAAATGCATTTGCAAGGCTGGATTCTATCATCCCACCATCTTTTCAGTGAACAGCTTTCAGAGTAAGTGCCTTTGCATGAGCTGAAAAAAAGTTAAAAAACAGCATTAATAATGCAAGACTCCTTTTATCCTAGTCAGTGTTATACAGTAAAATCCCAATGGTTTGCAACTCTCAGATTATATAATAACTTAAGAAGTTCTAGCCCTTTGGTTTGTCATCTGTGTTACTCTTGAGGATCTGTAAAACACACCTACTTTAAGCATATTTGATTTGTAAATAAATTGAAAAATATGGAAAGAATTCTTGCTGTGGGGGAATGGAAGCTTTTTGGCATCCGTATTTGAGTAGGAGTGATGAAGAAATAAAGTACAGTAATTTTCAGTTTTATTACTGTTGAGTAGATGTTCTGGGCTTTGTCTGTATGTTTTAATTGTTCTAATTTTGTGCTAGTTGACTAGGGGAATCCAAACTATAATACTGAATTGAGTAATTAGAGACGGGTCAGGACTGAACAAACTGCTATCAGTGAAATGTGGATAACCTATGACCTACAGGGTTTCTAAAAATGTACAGCTTGAATGTATGGTACCTAGACCAGTTTCTTCAGACAGGGCACAACTATGAGAGGAGGAGGGGGGGAAAGAATGGAGAAAGAGACTTGATGAACATCAGGAAAGCTGCTTATCCATTCATGAACTGCGGACTTATACAGGTGACATGTACACATTGGTATATAACTTATATTGGTTTTGAGCACGCATGTAAATCATGCTTGGTTTGGAATGGACAAATGTGCAGTAGGTAGACCACTTCACTATCAGGTGGCAGTGCCAGTGGCCTGTTTGCCTTGGGTAAATGGCTACCCCAGAATAAGCTAATTTTTCCTGAAATAATGTCTACATTAGGTCGGAGTTGGACTGGAGTAGGACTGCCTAGAATCAGAGAAGTAGGGCTGGAAGGGACCTCCAAAGGTCATCTAGTTCAACCCCCTGCCTGAGGCAGGATCATCTCTATCCAAATGATCCCATACGAACAATAATCTAAATTCTAGATAAGACTGCCATCAACCCTATCACAAGACAGACCCAATATGCTAACCTCCTGCATACAAAGCAAGGGAATGAGAACAGCCAATGTCCTGCTTCTATAAAATGTTGTTAATATATGCTCAAGAGATCCTAGGTAGAGGGCCACACTTACAGAGAAAGGCAACCCCCCTGTCCCATAGTTCATACTAATATGACCCTGGAGTAAAATTCTTTCCTGACCCCAAATATGGAGGTTGGCCTGATCCTGAGTGGAGGGACAAGACCTTCTAGTCAGGCACCTCCAGATTTAAGTCCCAGAAGGGGGATTGGCACACCCCAGTCAAAGTCCCAGCTTTGGCTGTAGCCAAAACTGTGACCACTTCTGGAAGCCAGTGAGTGAGATCGGCCATGGGAGGACCCCTGCCCCGGTCACTTGGGGAGCATGTGCCCCTCCTGAGTAAGGTGGTGCCAGTCACCCATAGAATCATAGAATCAATGAGTCGGAAGGGACCTAGACAGATCATCGAGTCTGACCCCCTGCCATGGGCAGGAATGAGCACCGGGGGTGGGAGTGGTCATAAGACCCCAGCCAGGTGCCTATCCAGTCTCTTCTTCAAGATTTCCAGGGAAGGTGAGAGCACCACCTCTCTGGGAAGCCTATTCCAGGCTCTGGCCACCCTTACAGTGACGTAGTTCTTCCTAATATCTAACCTAAACCTATCCTCCCTCAGCTTGTGACCATTGTTCCTGGTGACTCCAAGGGGGGCCCTGGTGAACAGACTTTCCCCGAGTCCCTGCTGCTGGCCCCTGATAAGGTTGTAGGCAGCCACAAGATCCCCCCTCAGTCTCCTCTTGTGGAGACTGAAGAGATTCAGGTCCCTCAGCCTCTTCTCATAGGGCTGGCCACGGAGGCCCTCAATCATACAAGTGGCTTCCTCTGGACCCTCTCCAGGTTCTCCACATCCTTTTAAAAATGTGGAGCCCAGAACTGGACACAGTACTCCAGATGAGGTCTAACCAGTAACGAGTAGAAAGGCACTATTACCTCCTGTGTCTTGCACCTAATGTTTCTATTGATGAAACATTCTATTGCACCTGATTGCTTCTATTGGCCCCAAAACTGCATTCACCTTTTGTGTGGCTGAATCACACTGCAGACTCATATGGAATCTGTGGTTTACTGAGGCTCCCAAGTCCTTTTCGATGGTGCTGCTATCCAGGTATGTGTCACCCATTTTGTATTTGCATTTTTGAATATTCCTCCTGTGGTGCAGTACCTTGTTTTTGTGTGCATTGAACTTAATCCTGTTAGGTCTAGCCTGACTTTCCAACCTATTCAGATCTTTCTGATTTGTGCTGGCATACTGCAATGTGTTCACAATCCTTCCTGATTTCATGTCATCTGCAAACTTGCTCAAGAAGCTTTCTATGCAAGCATCCAAAATGTTAATAAACATGTTGAATAGCACCAGGCTCAGGACAGACCTCTGTGGGACTCCACTCAAAACCTCCAGACATACTGACATGGATCCATTAATAATTACCCTTTGCTTGAGGCTAGTGAGCCATTATCTTTCCACCTTATGGTAGTTTTATCTAGCCCACATTTCTCCAATTTGTTTATGACAGGGTTTGTCAACCAAGAGTACATATACACTTGGGGGTACTTTGAAAGGTCCCAGGGGGTACATGCGGGCAGGCAGGGATGGAGTGCTGCCACCCCGTGCCACTGGAGCAGGGCCAGGGTGGGGCGAGAGCAGGGCCCCACAGATGCTGTGCTGCTGCTGCTCGCCACACCCCTGCTCACCACCCCCTCTCCCCTTGCTCAGCATCCGGCTATGCTCCAGTAACTTCCCAGGTATTGAGGTGAAGCTGTCTCAACGCCTATTCCCTGTTTACATAATGTAAAGTGGTCAGACCCTGTGTTTTCAGAAAAGCCTTTAAATGGTCATCACCAAGGCAGTGCCTTCATTTCATTACTGAGTAGTGTCCCTCACGTTAACTGTTCTCTGCATAGATTTTGTACTGATATAATGGTTTGGTTAGAAATGCAGTTATACTGTTACAACTCTACTTATGAAGGTGTCATACTTCTATAGCATGCTCCCTTTCCCAACAAAGCTATAGTGATATAAAACACTTTAGGCTATTATAACAGGCCACACAAGGGGTGGTACTGCTCACTCTTCTGGTATGGTTAAACTTGTACAATTTTATAGTGTAGATATAGCCTAAGAAATCCCTTTGTAGTGATTTGGACTTTCTCATTGGCTTTTATTTACCTAAAGCTACTAGAAGACAAAACCTGTAGATAAATTTAACAGCTCTTTATGTCTCCCTCAGTAGTTCATCATAACTTTTTCTTTAATGAGTCAGCTGTGTTACTTAAGAAAACCTAAAGATGTTTAGGAGGCCTGCTTTAACTCTTGGTGCTTTATGAAAAGTGCCATGAGTTAGAGTGCCGCCCCCTCCCCCCCCTCCCGACTCAGTAGATGTTCACTTGTTGGGTCAGGGAGGATTGAGCCTGCCTGCACCAGCCCTGGCCAGGAGGTGAGGGTGCTCCAGCAGCCCCCAAGGAAGCTGCTGAACTGTCCCTCTGCCCAGCAACCCCCAGCTCTGGGGCTGTCAGTGTGGGAGGGAGGGAGATGGGGAGGGAGCAGCATGGAGCTGCCATCCGGGCTTGACTTGGCTGGAGCTGGAGGCGGGGGGACAGGATGGAACAGAGCCCCCTTGCCTTGTGGGCCCCCCCATCTAACCTGGCTAAAGTATTCAGGGGAGCCAGGCTGGGCCTGTGGGGCCAGGAAGCTCTGTTCCATACATCTTTTTAAAAATGGAGCTGAAGTGGGGCCACTCCCCCACTTCAGCTCCAGCCAGGCCAAGCCAAGGAGGCAGCTGCTGCTGCCACTGTCAAGAAGCCTGGGTGAGGGGTGGAGGGTGGAGAAGGGAGACCCCCTCGCCTTGAAGGCCTGGCCTGGCTCCCTCCAGTACCCCAGCTGGGTAGCTGGCAGGGGGAAGGGGTGTGAGGCAAGGGGGCTCTGGTCCACCCTGCCCACCCCTTCAGCTCCAGCCAGACCAGGCTCAGCCAGAAGCTCCATGCCGCTCCTTTTCCCTACCTCCCCTGCTGACAGCCCTGCAAAGTGCAAAAACTTAATTCTGGAGGGACAGAAGTTCCCTAAAGCTTTAGAGCGCCTTCATCTAATACCTCATTTCAGGAGGGTTAATTTTTCTTGTGATTGGCCATTTTAAAAGCACTCTGCAGCTATGCATGTGCATTACATCACAACTGTAGAGTGCTTTCAGGGCCCCAATTGCATAAAAAATATAATTCATGTAAGTGCCCTATGCTATTTAATATTCTGCCATCTGGCTAAGTTTTCCTACCTTTTGCAAACTTTAGAGAACAAATGTGTCAATCTGCTGAAGTAGATCCGACACTAGTGGTACAAAACACGTGAATATGTAACTGATGCACAGTATGACTGTGATGGCAGGGGACAGACTCAGTGGCCCAGGAAGTCCCTTTCATTCCCATGTCCTATGTTCCTAAGTGCACTATGGATGGGTCAAATCTATGCTCTTGCTTCATGTTTGTTTTGGTGGGCAAAGGCTATGACATGCTTACTTGAGTCAAAAGTGGCAAGCACTACAGGAGTGTAAGTAGATTAGGTGCTTTTTCTATTGTTAAGTAGGGCTTTGATTTCTGTATTGAGTTACAGACATGAGTTTCAAATATTTATTTATTTGACCCACCATTTGCTTTTCTTTTAGTGGTATTAGATATGTCAGCCCATTTGTGGCTAATCGGAATGGGCTGTTCCTGAAATGGATTAGCAAGGATATATCTGACTGGCTATGTATATGTGCACATGTATGTATTGGTAGATATGTTAAGGTGGTTGTTAAGTTTGCATGAGTATTTTTGTTTCAGTGTTCCATTCATTTATGTTGAGTGCCAGATCAAGCAGTGATTATCAGATTATTTCAATCCACTGGGGAAGTGAGCAGGTAAAATGCAGCTTTATGAAACCATTTTTCTCTCTGAATATTTTTGTAGCTCAAGGGTTATGCTTGGTTGTTTTGTCAGTGTAGAGTGAATCATGATGAAGGCCAGCATTTAATTCTCTTCATGTGTCCATGAAAAATGTAGTTCATGATTTTTATATAAATAAGCAAAACCTACAAAAGGAAAAGTTGCAGCTCAAATTATCAGTAACATTGATCAGGTCAGGCCAAATTTGATTTTGTCTTTATACAAGTGTCATTTATGTAGTTGCATAAGTACAATTTTTTGGCTCTTACATGGATTTCAGTTTTTATTTTTACCTGTGGGTGAATGAGGTGTTAGTATAACTGTTTGAAATAAAGTAGAGAAACGGGAGGTGGAGGGGAAGGCAGTGGGCTCCTAACTTTCAGCCGCACAGCCTAGTGGTTAGGGAACTTAGCCACTAGGCAAAGTTCCAAGAAGTAGGATACTTCAGGAAGAGAGCAAGTCAGCACAGCTCAATGAGATGGGCACTCTCCTAGAAGGGAGGGGGTTTTGACCTGTGCCTCCACCTCCACTCCCGCTCCCAAGTGACAAAAGCTATCCTTCTGCTATATATACATTTCATCCAATATAAGGTGCAGAAAAGTCATTGGCAGCTCGCTCTTCTCCTGATCCCACGTCTTCCATTTTTGGCTTCCAGGGGAGGGCCAGCTTCAAGAAGAAAATAGAAGCACATTCTGTCTAAGCCATGATATAATGGTTTGGGGGATTTATTGGAAAATGGAAAAGTAGCTTCACACCCCCCGACCCTTGGTGAAGGGGCTTAGACCATGAATCTCCTACTTCAGGCTAAAATGTAGGAAGATTGCTAGTTGTAGTTTTTCTCTGACTAGCGTTTCAGGAACTTGTACAGTTATGCATCTAGCCAGGCAATTTTATTCTGCATCAGAGCCTATCCGGCTATAGTGGAGCTTTATGCATTCTCAGACTGAAAAAGCACAACTTCAGGGATAGAAATAGAATCTAAAATTTATGGCTGCTTCTACACACCATGGGGTTTCATTC
Organism: Gavialis gangeticus; assembly: GCF_001723915.1. Taxonomy (NCBI): domain Eukaryota; kingdom Metazoa; phylum Chordata; order Crocodylia; family Gavialidae; genus Gavialis; species Gavialis gangeticus. Next base: position 39,325,006 of record NW_017729004.1, on the reverse strand, counting down.
AATTTAGTTCTCCCTAAATTGAAATGGTGGGTTTTTAAAAATACTGCTTCAATTTAGGGAAAATTAAACTGAACTAAACCCCATGGCATGAACACAAGTGTACTCTTTGGCGGGGGGGGAGGGGGACAAGCTGCTGGTGGGCTGAGTGGTACTGGAGCTCCACGGGGGCTCCCCAGGTGGCACCTGCCCACTGGCACCCAGCCTGGGCAGTCCTGGGGGGAAGCACCGGTCTCCCTGCAACTGTGGAGGGCGGCACCAGGCCTCCACACAGTTCAGGCAGGCAGGGAGGCTCCGGGGAGGGGAAAAAAAAAAATCAGGTTCGCCCTTATTTTTTTTTCTTCAGTACAGCTTGCTTGTACAGGCTGCTGCTGGGTCCCACAGCCCCTGAGCTGCACGAGGTCTGCCAGGCCCCAAGCGCATCAGCTTGCAGTGCCCTGTGTACTGTTGCACTTTGTTAGGTAGCAAACTAAAACACCTCGGCGGTGTTTTATCTTGCTGTGTACCAAAGTCATCTAAAGCAGAATACACCACTAGTGTGCAAACAGCAATGCCATTAAAGTGGAATACTCTGCCAAATGTGCAAACAGCAATGTCATTAAAGTGGTGCAAAAGGGCATTTTCAGCTGCTTTAAAGCACAATTCTGTGGCATGTACAAAGGCTATGTAGGTGGCACTCAGGTGCATAAAGGTGAAACAGGGTTTAGCTCTTATGCCTATGCTGAGACTTGAGGCCTGTAAATTCAGTTCTCTGGGAATACTTTGAGTTAACCTAGATCACTGTGAATTAACATGACAGAGCTAGGGTTTGGGAATGATCTTGTTATAAGAATCAGCTTAGTCTGCCAATCTGAATAGATCCTGTCAAACTTGAAAAGTGTGACAGTGAGTGTTAGGAGTAGGAAAAGGCTGTCAGGTACTGAAACAAAAGACTTTGGTTCAAAGGGAAATGAGTTCTGTCCCCTAGATGTAATGAAAACTGCAGCCACACTAAAGGAAGTATAGTATGTGCTTAGAAAATCTAAAAGATGTTAGCCTTAAGATGAATTCCAGGCACGTATTTCCAGAAGACTGAGTGCAGTTGTGACAGAAACTGTCTGACCTGAAGATCTGTTTGTATATACAGGTTGGGAAAGTCTGCTGATGAGAGCAGTGAATTGGGGTAGAAATGTAAAAGGTGGAAAAATATCCCTAGAGCATGAAAATAAAACTTAAAAAGAAGCAGCGAGGTCAGAGAACCTGAGATAAGAGATTAAACAATCTATGGCTTCAAAATTGTTCAGTCTTACACTGTTTTACATTGAAAAACTGAACTGAGTTTGACTGCAGAATTTATGCATGATCTCATTGGGACATGGCACTATGTCAGAACTGGCTGAACTGTACATACAAGTTGTGCTTCAGTTAATGGTGTTCCAACAAGGAACCTGTTTTACGCCCACATGGTGTGAATTGTTTGGTTGGAATCTGAAAGTTGTTTTTCTAAAAATGGGGTTGAGGAGTATTGAAGTTTCACCAGCTTAAGAGATTGTCTGCTACCCTGGCCAACTCAGCCGGGGATCTGAAAGGCTAGCTGCAGTGTTGAATGTATATGATAAATTTAGGGATCCTGGTTTTCTCTGTTGTAAAAATTGCAAATTCTTTGATTTAAAAAAAAAAACCCTACACCCTCAAATTCTCTGATTAAAAAACCCAAAATCCGTGATAAAAATGGAATGCCACTATATATATAGGTATCAGTTGAACACAATGTTTTATTGATATATTTGCAGTTCTAAAGCAATTGAGAAACCTTCCAGTGCCTCAATCACTGTAAAATAAATTCTAAATATCTATAAATTTTGGCATTTGATTTTGGGTTGCTGATCATGGAAAATCAGAGCTCCTCCTGCCCCCTTCGCTCACCAGACAGGTCCAGGACCCTCACTGCCAAGGCAAAGCCCCCTGGTCCTGCTGGTGCCTCTCACTCCCCACCCACACCTCCTGTCCCTGTTGGTGCTCCTCACTCCCCACCCACAGTCCTGTCACCCCTTCCAGCTGTGCCACAGAGGGCCTCCAGCTGCCAGGGCTATGCTGCCAAGTACCTAGGTACACAGCCTCCTGCCCCCACAGCAGTGCCCAACCCCACCTGCCACCCATGGGAGGTGGTAGCTGCTGCAGCAGAGAGAAGCATGGAGCTCAGCTCCCCCTTCCCCTATGGGTGGCGCAGCCAGAGCATAGCTGGTGGGGAGGGTGGATGCAAGCTGCCTGCTGCAGGCTCAGGGCTCCCTGCCCAGCATGGCAGGGCAGAATGAGGCCAGGCAGGGAGGGTCATACCACCGTTGGGAGCTCCACACTTCCATAGTGAGGTTCCCCCTGCCTGCCCAGCAGCAGTGATAGGCGCAACTATGCAATGCCACCCCCACTGCTGCTGGGAGGGTGGGGGCACCTCACCATGGCGGTGCAGGGCTCATGGCAGCGACACTCATCGTGCCCATTGGGTTCCACCTGCTGGGTTACAGAGGCCCCAGGGAAGGGCAGCAGGGCGGGGAGTCCAAGCCCACAGTGGGAAACCCATACCTGTTCCCACCCTCTGCACAAATCTGGGGGGCACTGTCCTGCTGTCTGCCCAGGCCCTGCAGCTGCCATTCCATTTCTGGGCCCCAAGCCCTGCACATGATCCCAGCTGGCCAGCAGCCCCAGCCCTGCCCAACTCCCTCCTTCCCTCACTATGGGGGCCTCAATCCCCCCCCCAACCCCC
>NW_017729004.1:39317712-39322227 GCF_001723915.1 Gavialis gangeticus | reverse complement strand
CCCCCCCCCCAAAAAAAAACTTACCTGTGGTGAGCTGCTCTCCAGGATGCTTGCCGGCTATGTGCATGTGTAAATGTGCACGTGGTACTCCTGCCTGACTGCCCGCTTCCTGCTCCCCCCAGCCCCTTGCAGGTTGGAACTTCTCATGAACAGATCTGTGTTGTCCTGGTGTGAAGTGGTCAGTGGTGTCTCTCAGGGGTCTGTGCTTGGACTGGTGCTTTTCAACACCTTTTTCAATGGTTTGTATGGGGGAGTGAAAAGCTCACTGGTCAAGTTCATGGATAACACCAAGATATGGGGCAGTGTGGTCACGTCAGAAGATAGTTTGCAGATACAGTTGGACCAGGACAGACTTGAGAGTTGGGCAGACCAGAACCAGGTGAAGTTCAACACTTCCAAGTGTAGGGTGCTCCATCTGGGGGCAAACAACCCTCAACATACATACAGGCTCGGTGGTGACAACTTGACTTGCACCATGGCTGAAAGGGACCGAGGGGTAATGATTGACCATCACATGAATATGAGCCTTGCATGTGAGGTGGTGGTCGGCAGGGCAAATAACATGCTGGCATGCATCAACCGATGCATCTCATGTAAAACTAAGGAAGTGATACTCCTGCTGTACTCAGCTGTGGTGAGACTGCAGTTGGAGTACTGTGTCCAGTTCTGGGCACCGCACTTCAATAAGGACATGGAAAAACTTGAAAGAGTCCAGAAAAGAGCCACCCATATAATCACAGACTTGCAAGGCCAGCCATATGAGGAAAGGCTGAGGGACCTGGACCTTTTTAGCTTAAAGAAGAGAAGGCTGAGAGGGGACTTGATAGCGGCCTACTGCTATATCAGAGGAGTATATCAGGATCTCAGTGAACAACTGTTCACTAGGGCGGCACCCCTGGGGAAGACCAGGATGAGCAAGATCTGACAGTGGGTATAAAATCCTGGAAGGCTGCTTCAGGCTTAATAACAGGAAGAACTCCTTCACAGTTGGAGTGCCCAGACTGTGGAATAAACTCCCTCCAGAGGTGGTGCAGTCACCTACCCTGGAGGTTTTAAAGAGGAGACTAGACAGTCACCTCGCTGTGGTCACCTAACCCCAGTTGTCTTCCTGCCTAGAGCCGGGGGGGTGGGGAGGAGTGGACCCAATAACCTGCAAGGTCCCATCCATCCCCTAACAATCTATGAATCCATGAATAAGGGGAAACCTACCGTTTCCTGGGTTTTTCTCTTTTCTGGGATTTTCTCCTTAAAATTAGAGTTTTACCATGGTGAACTGGTGAACAGCTTTTTTTCCATGGTGAATGGAAAACTGTAATCCTGGATCATCAGTAAAAAAAAAAAAAAAAGGAAAAATTGTTGGTCTGTTGTTTCTCATTAAAAATCATGCTGGAAAGTTGCATAGGTTTATCTGAAAGGTTTAGGACTGCATTTAGGTACTGTATATACTCAAATATAAGATGGCCCTGAATATAAAACAACCCACCAATAATTTGTTATAATTTTCAAGGTGTAGAATCCAATTTCTGGAAATTTTGCCTTGAATTTGTCTCCCTCCTACTGCTACAGCAGGGAAAATAAATCTGGGGGTCAGGTAGCTCCCTTACCCATTGCATCTCCCCAGCTTCTTCTCCCTGAAGCCCTTTCCTCACCTTCTTACTGTCAGATCTTGTTTTCCTGGAACATATAAAAGTGAGGAGCAAATTTGAAAACACTGACCTTGAAATAAACATACTTGTTGTAATTTGCTTATAGTACCCATAGACTTAATTCATTCAGAATTGATGCATTTTGCCTTTTTTTGAAACTGCTGCAAGTTTTACCATAGGTATTCCATAAACACACTTTTAAGAAGCACTTTTGTAGGACCTTTGTCTAGGCTGTGTCTAGCTGGGTCTTAAAAACCTCCAAGGATGGAGATTCTACAACATCTCTGGGAAGCCTGTTCCAGTGTTTTACTACCCTCCTAGCGAGAGAGGTTTTTCCTAATATCTAACGTAAACTTCCCTTGCTGCACCTTGAGACCATTGTTCCTTGTTCTGCCACCACTAACAACAGTCTAACTCTATCCTCTTTGGAACCACCCTTCAGGTAGTTGAAGGCTGCCGTTAAATCCCCTCTAAGTCTTCTCTTCTCCAGACTAAGTGAGCCCAGTTCCTTTATCCTCTCCTCATAAGTCACATGCCCCAGCTCCCTAACCATTTTTGTTGCCCTTCACTAGGCTCTCTCCAGTTTGTCCCCATCCTTTTGGGGGGTGGGGGGGCAAAACTGAACACAGGACTCCAGATGTGGTCTCAACAGTGCTGAATACAGGGTAATAATCACTTCCCTTGATCTGCTGGCAACCCTCCTATCAATGCAGCCTAGTATGCCCTTAGCCTTCTTCACAACAAGGGTACACTGTTGGCTTATATTTAGCTTATTGTCCACTGTAACCCCCAGGTCTTTTTCTGCAGAGCTGCTGCCTAGCCAGTCAGTCCCTAGCCTGTATCAATGCATAAGGTTGTTCCATCGTAAGTGCAGGACTTTGCACTTGTCCTTATTGAACATCATGAGATTTCTTTTGCTCCAATCCTCCAATTCCTTGAGGTCACTTTGAATCCTAGGCCTACCCTGCAGGATATCTACTACTCCCCCCAGTCTGGTGTCATCTGCAAACTTGCTGAGGGTGCACTCTTTGCTATTCCCCAGGTCATTGATGAAGATATTGAATAAAACCAGCTCCAGGACCAACCCTGGGGCACACCACTTGGTACCAGCTGCCAAGCAGACATTGAGCCATTGACTACTATCCTCTGATCCTGATGATACAGTCAGTTTTCTATCCACCTTACAGTGCATTCATCAGACCCATACTTCCTTAGCTTGTCTGCAAGAATGTTGTGGGAGACTGTATCAAATGCCTTGCTAAAGTCAAGGTATACCACATTCACTGGTCTCCCCACATCCACAGAGCCAGTCATCTCATCATAGAAGGCAATCAGATTGGTCAGGTATGACTTGCCCTTGCTGAATCCATGCTGACTGTTCCCAATCTCCTTCTTCTCCTCTGAGTTCTTAGAAATGGATCTGCTCCATGATTTTTCCATGGACTGAGGTGAAGCTGACAGGTCAGTAGTTCCCTTCATCCTCCTTTTTTTTCCTTTCTTAAATATGTACACTATATTTACCCAATTTCCAATCGTCTGGAAGACACAGAGAAGCTAAGCCATATGAGCACTGGGGCAGAAAGATGTCGTCCTTTGCTGCTACAAAGGTTGCCATGATGCTCCAAAGGGAACTCCATTTTAAGGCCTGAAACCTGTTTCTAAGGTATCTAAGATCTTGGCAGATGTCATTCAAAGTGGAACTTGTTAGTCACTTCATCATTTTTTTTTTTGCCTAAGAATTAGGGCTTGGGACTAGGGTGATAGTTTCAAAGATGGATTTGTGACGATTAGGGAGACCATGTTTTTCAAAAGGGCTAACTTGTTCTTCTCTGAAGGAGGGATTAGGCTAAAACAGACACCAGGCTTGATGCCAAACATACTGTTTCCATTTATGACTTGGACCAAAACTGGTGCAAGGCAGTTAGTTGTATATGACAATTACATGGAAGTTAAATTGAATCAGCTGTGATTATTCTGAGGCAAAGTACTAATTCAGATAATTCACAAGTACTCAATTTGGGACAATGGGCTTTTCAGTCTATAAGGTGTGGGGTTTGCTGAGAGACAAAGTGCTCAAATGTGAATCAAGCTGGTTTTCTGTTTTTATCCTTATAAGGTAGCAGCATAACTAAGGTGGGGAGCAAGTGGGGCACTAGCCCTGGGAATGGCAGCTCCCACTATCTTCCCCCTCCAGACCCTGCAGCATCAGCCAGAGTATGGGGAGCCCATGCCACGGAATCAGCAGCTGGGGTCTTGAAGTCTCTGGTACCCCCTTGCTCCCCCTTGCTCTCCAGTGTCTCTCACCTCCCTCTCTGCCCAGGGCACCACAAGTGGTAGTTAAAACCACCTCTAGTGTAAACCACGTAATCCAAGCTGCTATGCCAAAGAACTCCATATGGATTTGGGATCATCTCTGAAGGAGTTTGAGTCCAAAAGAGTTTGAAGAAGCAAACAAGCCTGACCCCCATATGTTTCAAGTCTTACAAAGTGAAACTGTAGCCATGTCTTCTGCTCAGTACTGGGAATTGCGTACTAAATGCACACAATCATATAAAATGTAAAAGTTTCTGTAATTTTATATTAGCAGTACAAAAGAGAAAACTACCTACACTTGTTGTGAGATAGTTGTTGTGAGAGAGTTGTGTGGGAAAATAATTTCTAAGTACAACATTTGGTAGCAAACAATACAAGTAAATACTCTTTCTTTTTGTTCCTCAGGCCTACTTTTTATTTTCATTGTATACCTCAATTTCTTTGCCTGATACTTTTCAGTTTCTAGGTTTTGCTTTTCTTAGTTTTCTTAGTTTCATAGTTTCTAGGGTCGGAAGGGACCTGAGTAGATCATCTAGTCCGACCCCCTGCCATGGCA
>NW_017729004.1:39314020-39317285 GCF_001723915.1 Gavialis gangeticus | reverse complement strand
TTTGTGTAGAGGCATTTGAGGCCTCCTGTGGATGTGTGTACTGACCCCCTAGTCCCAGCATTGCCCTGGCCCCTATTGCTTACCTGTTTATTCACTTTGCTCATTGGTCTGGGCTGGGCTATAGTTGTGGGTGTTATTTGGTCTGGCAGTCTGATGTTTCCTCCGCCCTCATCTTCCCCTTCTTATTCTTAAGGGTTTTTTTTTAATCTCCTTAAATTTTCATTTTTTTTCCTTCCTAAGATAAACATTTCTCATCTCTTCAAAACTTCTCTACTTATTCTATCATTTTAGATTTCTTATTTTTCTTTCTATTAGTCAAACATTCTCTCAGTTAGTCATTGATATTGATTTCTCCTGTCTCTTCAGTTTAACTATTTTCTTTCCTTCTTTCTCCCACCTTATTCTTTTTTCCTCTGCTTTCCTCCTCTGTGTCCTTTGTCTCTGTTTATTTCTGATCCCTATGGTGCACAGTCTGTCACTGTTTGATTCTATTACCATTGATGTCAATGGCAAGACTCCTTTTGACTTAAATGGAGCAAAAATTGGCTGCTGGGTGTTATCTACTTCCTACATTGTATTCTTGATAATCCTGTGCCACCATCAGTTTTGAGAAGAAATGGGTCTTTTACTCTGACAGTGGAGTCATACTGGCAAAGAGCCCAAGGTGTGGCAAAAAGAAGGTACTTCCTTGCCACTGCTGCAGTGAATCATCTGTCATGCAGCTGAATTGCTCTGGATGTTACATTAACTCTAGTTGGATAACAGTTATCAGTGGATAGAAGACAAACTTTACACATGCAGAAAGAAGTACGGATGCATTTGAGTGCTTCTTGATATATGTCTTGGGGATCATGGGTGGAATTAAACATTTCTCAACCACACTGGTGTGCAGTGACCATTATGACAATAGGTTACTTCTAATGAATATGATAGTAGCTCTGTGCTAAAAAATAGCAATATTTTGGAGGGGAAATTTGGTAGTGGGTAACTTCTTATCAAACTTCAAAAAAAAATCAAGTATATCCAATCCACTGCAGATTAACTCTAAGAAAGAATACTTTCCAAGTCAAACAATATTCATCATCTAAATAGTCACAGGTAGTGGGGCTTTATGTGCACATCGATGACCTTTCTTGAAAGGCAGCTGGAAGCATTTAATGAAACATAGTTAAGATAAAGTTTGCTGTTGATTTATGAAGCTCTATCCTTAGGGTATTTACTGTAACATGCAACTGTTTATCAGCTGTTATCCCTAAAACATGTGACAAGAAGAGACATAAAGATCCTTTCAAACAAGATATAGATAAGTAAAAGTTTGATAACCTGGATTAGAATGTACTTTTCATAATTTTTCAAGGTTGAATGTTTAAGAACAACTTGTAAGAATTTTAGTTTTAGCACCATTCAGAATTTTAATCTGCACTTATAAAGGATTGTAACTGGGTACATGGCTTAGGGGTGGGAGCCCAGCTGCAGGGGGTTAATGAGTAGTAGCCTGTTTGCTCAGGGTCATGGAGCCATCTGGCAGAGATGATTGCCTGGTCAGAGGAAGTGAAAAGCTCCCAGGAAAGGAAGGTGGCGGCGTAAGGGAAGGCTGCAGTGCTGACAATACAGCACAGACCTGGGATAGCCCTCTCCAGGTCTGAGGAAGGACCATAGGTTTGAGTTAACCCTTTGTTGCTTGTTTATGTGTTCTTTTTCATTATGGATGCTGGTTTTCTTGTGAGGACAAGTTTGCCCCAGGGAAAATAAAAAGCTGAGTGACAACCTGCTACACACGGTAGAAAATACTGGCATTTTAGAACCCAATATCAGCTATGGAGGCCAGAACCCTGCTAAAATAGCTGGTGGGGCTGTAGCAACAACACCAGCAGCTGTTTCAGCAAGTCCAAGCCCAGCAACAGCAATTCCAGAGAGAGCAGCAGCAACTGTAGCAGTTTCAGAGAAAGCAGCAACAAGAGTTCTTAAAACAGCAGTTTCAACGAGCTGAAATAAAGAGCCTCCTGAAGAATTCAAAAAGGTGCTTACCATGAGTTTGGGCTGGGCTACATTAATTGAACACTGAATTATCCTTAGGCCAGGCTTTAAATTTCAAAAGGGACACTTGAGAATCCGAGACTGACTGAGGGAAGCAGTAAGATGAGAAGTTAAGATGTTGGACTTAGAGGTAATAAAGGAATGTGCCAGTGAGTGGAGTAGCCCAATTGTGTTCATGTCAAAACCCAACCACACTATCTGGTTTTGGATTGACTTTTACAAAATCAATGCAGTTTTAAAATGTAACATGTACCATATGTCCAGAATAGATAAAGCAGTGGAGAGAATAGGTAACACAAAGTATATAACCATCCTGGACTTGACTAAGGGATATGGGCAAGTTCCTTTGGATCCAGCATCTTGGGGAATTACAGCTGTTGCAACACCCTGAGGGCTCTACCATTTCAAGATGCTACTTTTTGTTTTACAGAGAGCCTTGGCAACCTTCCAATTTTTAATGGACAAAATACTCCAACCTCATTGCGTATATGCAGCTACCTATCTGGATGATGTGGTAATATTTACCAACACATGGGTGCACCAACTCCAGTGGGTGAAAGAAATGTTACAGGTGATACGAGCAGTGGGTCTGACAGCTAACCTGGCTAAGTGTCACTTGGGGTATACCAAGACTAACTTTGGGATAGCCTCAAGGAGGCTATCCTTGGAGTGCAGCAGGACGCAATTCCTCTGAGCAGGAAGGCGGGAAAAGGGTCCAAGAAACCTTCATGGCTGAGTGCGGATATCCAGGCTGGCCTGAGGGCAAAGAAAAAAGCATACTGGCGGTGGAAGGAGGGAGCAGGGACAAAGGAGGAGTATACCTCCCTGACCCGAGCTTGTAGGGATTTGGTTAGGGAGGCTAAAGCAGCACTGGAGTTTAGATTAGCTTCTGGGATTAAGGATAACAAAAAGTCCTTTTTCAAGTATATAGGTAGCAAGAAGAAGTCTTGGGGTAACATTGGACCCCTACAGGGCAGGGCAGGGCAGGGCAGTTGGTGACGGACGCGCGAGAGAAGGCAGAACTCTTTAATAAGTTCTTTGCCTCCGTGTTCTTGTCTGCTGACAATGCGGTGCTCTCGGGTGATAGTGTAGAGAGGCCCAGGAAGGATGCGAGTCCCCCAACTGTTAGTTCAGACCTAGTTAAGGACTACCTGGAGGGCTTAGATGTGTTCAAGTCAGTGGGCCCGGATGACCTTCATCCGTGGGTGCTGAGGGAATTGGCTGGTGT
>NW_017729004.1:39305019-39313490 GCF_001723915.1 Gavialis gangeticus | reverse complement strand
GTGGGCAGCGGAGTCCCCCAGGACTTGGTCCTTGGGCCGGTGCTGTTCAACATCTTCATTAGCGACCTGGACGAGGGTGTGGAGTGCACCCTGTTCAAGTTCGCTGATGACACCAAGCTGTGGGGTAAAGCAACTACACCGGCAGGCAGGGACCGCATCCAGGCAGACCTGGATAGGTTAGAGAAGTGGGCGGATCTGAACAGGATGCGGTTCAACAAGGACAAGTGCAGAGTGCTGCACCTGGGGAGAGAGAACCAGCATTATGGTTATAGGTTAGGGGCTGACCCTCTCAGCAGCAAAGAGGCAGAGAGAGATCTTGGAGACATGATTGACTCCAGGATAAATATGAGTCACCAATGCGACGAAGCAATAATCAGAGCCAATCACACCCCGTCATGCATCAACAGGGGCATCACTAACAGGTCCAGAGAGGTCTTGCTCCCCATCTATGCGGTGCTGGTCAGGCCGCAGCTGGAGTACTGGGTCCAGTTCTGGGCACAGCACTTCAAGGAGGACATGGAGAACCTGGAGAGGGTCCAGAGGAGGGCCACTCATATGGTTGGGGGCCTCCATGGCCAGCCCTATGAGGAGAGGCTGAGGGACCTGAATCTCTTCAGTCTCCGCAAGAGGAGACTGAGGGGGGATCTTGTAGCTGCCTACAACCTTATCAGGGGCCAGCAGCAGGGACTCGGGGAAAGTCTGTTCACCAGGTCCCCCCTTGGAGTCACCAGGAACAATGGCCACAAGCTGAGGGAGGATAGGTTTAGGTTGGATATTAGGAAGAACTACTTCACTGTAAGGGTGGCCAGAGCCTGGAATAGGCTTCCCAGAGAGGTGGTGCTCTCACCTTCCCTGGAAATCTTCAAGAGGAGACTGGATAGGGACCTGGTTGGAGTCTTATGACCCCTCCCACCCCCACTGCTTCTTCCTTCCCATGGCAGGGGGTCGGACTAGATGATCTGTCTAGGTCCCTTCTGACTCATTGATTCTATGATTCTATGATTCTAAGACTAGGTATCTGGGATATATATTGGGCAATAGTAAAATCAGTCCCCTAGTTGATAAAGTAGAGGTCTAGGTGGAAGCACTGATGCCAACAACCAAGAAGCAAGTAAAATCATTTCTGGGATTGGCCAGCTACTGTTAACAATTCATCTCATGATTAGCAGTCATCACAGCAGCACTGACTGACCAGCTGAGGAACAGAGAACTGCAAAGAACTTAATGGTTGCCCAAACGTGAGTCAGCATTTGGGGCAGTAAAACAGCTACTATTCAGTGCACCAGTCCTAAGCAGCCCAGACTTAACAAAAGACTTTATATTACAGACCAGTGCCTCGGAGAGAGGCCTGGGTGTGGTTTCCCCCCAAGAGTCTGAGGATGGAGAACACCTCATTCTGTATCTCAGTAGGAAACTCCTTCCCCAAGAGCAGAAGTATGTTGTCATAGAAAAGGAGTGCCTGCAATTAAGTGGCCCTATGCTACTTCAGTTTCATTTAGTAACTGACCTATGCCGCTTTGATACGGCTTAACACCATGTGGGAGGCCAACCCCCAGTTGATAAGGTGGTATCTGTCTCAGCAGCCTTTTGATTTCTTGATATATCACTGCCCTGGTTCAGCACATGCAAATGTAGACTTCTTCTGAGAGTGGGGGATGGGAGGAGGATTGAGGAAAGGGAAGAGTACATCTCAGACTCCACTTCCACTCTGGGAAGGGGTGATGTGTAAGCCGGTACATGGCTCAGGGGTGGGAGCCCAGCTGCAGGCGTTAATAAGTAATAGCCTGCCTGCTCAGGGGCATGGATATTGATGACGCATAAGGGGTGCACACAGGAGCATGTGCACCCCCTGAAATCGGCCGTGTACCCCCTGGAAGCTCCAGCTGCAATACGGGAAGTGCCACCAGAAGTTTCGCCACTGGCTCAGTGATCAGCTGCTGGGGGGCCCCCCCTGTTGGTGATCTGGTGCCCCCCCAGACTTGGGAGGCCCCAGTCACCCATAGGTATGGGGCCAGCTGACAAGGATGATTGCCTGATCAGAGGAAGTTAAAAGCTCCCAGGGAAGGAAGCTGGGGAAGAAAGGGAAGGCTGCAGTGCCAAGGAGGCAGCATAGAGCTGGGATAGCCCTCTCTAGGTTTGAGTTAAACAAGCAATAAAAGGTTGTGTGTTTGTTTTATTATGGACGTTGGTTTTCATGTGGGGACAGGTTTGCCTCAGGGAAAACAAAAAGCTGAGTGACAACCTATTACATGGATTGATAATGTAGATTCTGTCATAGATTTTTAATGGTATTTTCTCTTCTTTGTTAAATATTGTATTCTACATATTTATTTTCTGTATTGTGACTAATACTACTTTAATGAAGAGCTCATTTTTAAACCAGAGATGCGAGTGTTAAAGAGAATATAGAATTATTAAGTTGCTTTGAAGGAGGGAAATATTTGTATGTAGATGATGTTTAACAAATAAAAGATGACCTACAACTATAGAAAATAAATGGACCCAGGAAATAGAAGGATATGAGGTCAGGTGTAGGGTAAGCAAACTCATGGAAGAAACTATGATAACCTGAGTGGAGTTACATTTGGGCTATGAGGAGGCATGGGAAGCCAGTAACAGCAAGAGAAGGTGGGGTGGGAGGCTTTTGCCTCTTATTCTTGTTCTATCTGAAGTTAAGAAAATAAGGATTTAAGGTTAGAAGCAGGGAAATGATTAATGTTTGCAAAACTCCCAGAATGGTGGCAGGCAGGCAGACTAAGTGTAGGATATGTGGAAGTGGAGAAACTCTGGGGTCCAGAATGTCTTAAAGATTAATGGACTTCAGAACAAAACTAAGGCTAATGCTACATGTGGTGGTAATAATTTCTTGTTTCTCTTGAACAGCTTTTAGATAGCTGGTGGGATTAAACATTTCCTTGCTTGTTCATTTCTAGATTTTGCCCCTTCCCTTCGGTATATCTTATATTCTGTCAGGTTATTCTTTGTATCCCCTCTTACAGTCTTGGCTGCATGTAACAATATCTACCAGGTAGTATGTGTCTGCAGAACTCTGCATTTTTATCAAGGGTTATCAAGGCCTGTGTTTAAGTAGGCCATTGAAAATCCTGAATCCCTGTATCAGTTCCTAAAAGCTGTTATTAGGCTATCATGATAGACGGTAAGAGATACCTGAAAGCGTTCTCGGATTAAGTATGAGGAATACTGGAAATGCCAGAATATTGTGGTAACATTTTCTGCTTGTAAAGGTAAAATTCTGAGCAAAGAAAATTAACATCAGAGGCATAATATATGTACAGTTTGCTTACCTCCCACAGCCTTTACCTCATGACACATGTGCACATGCACATATTGACACTAGGGGAAAAAGTGAGGAAAAGAATTAAAGGTATAGTTAGTTTGCGATCTCAGAAATTCAAACTAAAGGGATAAAATGATATGTATGTGGTGCCACTGAAAGGCAGCTTCCTTTGGAGTTAAGGACAGCAAGCCATGGGCCCAAGGCATTCCACAGACATTGATGGAGGATGAAAATTTTTATCAGAGATGCCAGCACAATTCTCTACTCCTATGAAAAGAGTGGAAAGGTGTCATTATTTTGACACTTAAACTCACTTTTAGCTTATATTAAGTTTTCCAAAGTGTGCTTCCTGAAGTCCCTAAATCTTATGGAGAAAGTATTAAGCACTTTCAGCAAATCAGTTTACTTTTTTTGTTTGATATCTTTCCCATTTAGTTTCTCCTTTCCCAGTTCCCTACTTACTACTTAGGCTCTGACATTCCAGGTGATTATCTATAGCTAACAGCCAGAGTTTTGATGCTAAACTCCTTTGAGACTTAAGACAGTACTTACTTACCGCTACTTAAAATTTCTGTATCAAAGAATGTGTAACTCCTGCACTTCCCACCTTGCCACTCACGTGTATAGATGGTCAGTTTCTTTTACTGCTATATACCAATTGTATTATCAAAGGCTGATGTTCCTGTGAGTTGTTAGAAACATTACCATTTCCTATGGGAGTGCCAAAGAGGAAGAAATACAAATCTTGGCCAACAATTGTGTTACTGGTTTATAGATGAGATGTTTCCATTCTAGGCATCATGAATAGCTGTTTGTGGGTTAGGATCAACCTGCCATTCTCATATTGCCATCCTAATAAACAGCAGCTCCCAGCTGGCTTCTGGCTAAGTGGAAGGGTGTTGAGAACTGCTGATTTTTGGATAACAAAATGTTAACATATATTCAAGTTTTTCTGCCTGCATTATGCATGTAAAGGAAAACTTGAACACACCAACGATTTCCATGCAAAGAATTGTGTAATCATACAGCAGTGTGCTGAAAGACCGTTAATTTAAAGGGATTTTATCCAATTTAGAGCTAATGAGCTCACTAGATAGCATCTGTATGGAGTTAAGGGGCAATAAAAAAAAATCGCATCAGAAATTAAGTCAGAAATGTTAAGAAGTTAACTGTATCTGGTTTTCATGCCTTAATATAAGATATCTTCCCTTTTCATATATTTTTGTGATAAATTCTCCCATTCAGCAGTTCCTCTCAAACTGTCCAGAACGTTCTGTAAGCCTACTTTAGAAACAATCAGAAAATGTTTGGCATTTAGGTTTAGTTCCTCCTCGCTTCTAAATTGTTTGTGTTTCCTGAATGTGGCAAAACAGGGTGAAATAAGAGCAATCCCTGCTAGTGGTGCTGTAAATTAATGAGCAGAGAACAAGAATCAGGAGGGAGGTCAGCAGAAGAAGTGTTTGCTCCTGTATGTTTGAACTGCCTGTACCATACCATTAAAGATATTCCCCTCCCCCCCTTTGGATGCTTTCAGGAAAGGATACAGATAATCACTTTACTGGAGGCAAGATGTCTGAGGAAGTCTACACCTGCCTACCCTGCAGGGAAGGATGTTCTTACTGCACAGATGATGCTCCCTGCTATGCACAGGAGGACAAGTATTTACGGCTTGCTATCATCTCATTCCAAACATTCTGTATGCTCCTGGACTTCATAAGCATGCTGGTAGTATACCATTTTCGCAAGGCAAAGGTAAACACAGATATGTTTTCTTTAATCTTCCTTCCTACTCTCTTACAGACACACTTGTGCTTAAATAAGGTACCTCCAGTTTGAATGATCAACTTTGCAACCAAGCAGTGCTTTTTCTATTTGGATTTTTTTTTCCCCACAGAGGCCACTATGTTCAGCCACAGTTGCTTTACTGTGGGCAATCAAATCCATATTTAAGTACTTTAATAAGTGATCTTATTTTAAAAGTGCAGAGAATGTACCAGGTCTCACAGACGTCAGCTGATCCAGTACTCAGTGGGTTTCAGTAATAGCTGTTAGGTACTCAGCACTTCTAAAAATCAAGCCACTTATCTAAACACTTTAATATGGATTTAAGTATGAATTTAGGCAGCAGAATTTGAAGATGCTACTATCTTAATCTGTTTCAGCATGTTGGGAAGAATGTTTGGTTTAAATATTTTTGGGACACCTTAAGCCTGATAATTGCTTGAAAAAGCAATGTTTCCAAATCTGTAGGTAGCTAAAAAGTTTTAATTTGGTTCCTTGTGTAATGGATTTTGAGTTGAATTTTTCCTGTACCCTAATTTAGTTCTGAAAGACTTGTGTTCATATAGTATATTACTTTGTTTAAACAGTTTCAACTACTTTCCATAAATAGAAAAGCATTTCTATTATGGCTTTTGTTTTATTTTACTGGGTTTCTTTTTTACACTGATGATCACAGAGTCTACTTCATCTGACACTTCTGGTGTTAGAAATGCATGTGACCGTCTTCAAGACCCTAATGCCCCGTTTGGAAATGCAACATCAGTTGTAAAATGTTTTTTTCTTTCTTCAGTTTCTGACTGTTCTTGCTTTTCCTAAAATTGTACAAGTAGATTCAGATTATAACCTTTATTGAATTTACAAGGTGTCTAATTATGAGAAGTCTGTTGTGGCTACCTGCTTCCCCCCTTACTGAAACGTTATAGGGGCTTGTTTTTTTAATGGTTGTGTTAAATAGACAATATCATTAACAGAAACATTCCTCATGGATTAAGCTCTGTCATGAAGCCTGCAAAGGAGTGAACAAAGGTGGATTGTATTCCATCCAACTAAATTTTTTTCTGTTCATTTCTAAAATGCATAATAAGTTTGAGTTTAATAAACAGCATGATGACGAATATGATTGGGGAATTGGAACCCTTTCATATAAATGGTACAGATCAGATGAGAATGAACTACACGTATGTTGTTGTTTTTATAATATAGCATTACATGTGTATAGTGATCCCTGGGTTCAATAAACAGGTATACGTGAATAAGAAGAACTAAACAAACTTTACTTGTGGGGCAGTTGGTAACTTCTGCAGATCATTTACCTTTCTGTAACTCACTAGCCTAACTGAGGGACCATCTCCCAATTCCCAACTTCTGTAGCCTTCTAAGTAAGGGAGTGTCCCAAAAGTGTAACTTCAGTCACTACAGTATGTCTAGTGGACTTTTTTTTGGCTGGGGAGGGGCAGGACCTGGTTTCATTCATCCTGGTACCAGTGAAACTGCATTTATAGTAGTGCAGAAATTGGAGGTTTTTCAACAGTTAAGAGCTGAACAGGATCGGAATATTTCATGTGAAAGAAAACAAGCAGCATCTGTTGTCCTCCCCATTTTTTAAATTCCTGTCCATTTGTCCTAATATCTTATAAACCAGCAGAAAAGGTCACAAGCCCAGTTTTGCTTGTTTTTTTCTTTCCAGTGGGCTACCATTTTACAAATTAGGCAAGTGAGAATGCTATAGGAGTCAGATATGAAACAAGACCTTTTTCCCCCCAATAAGAGACCTTTTATCTTTTGAATGTTCTATTTTTGTCACATTGGATGTAAATAGATTCCATTAAAATGTTTCTAGATTAGAAGATGGGTTTTTTGCTCTAAATAAATGTCTTAAAATGAACATTAACCAATTCATTGCTATTTTTTTGGGTAACAGGCATTTCCCTTAGATTAATGTTGTCAATGAGTAGAAATGAAAAATGGTATCCCATTGCTTTTCATGTCACTCAATTGAATTTTCTCTTGGATTCTTTTTTATGTCCTTTTATCTTGTTGGTACAGCATGATTTAAAAAAAAAGAAGAAAGATCTTGTGTGATTAATGTGAAATGAGAAGCTCTATGAAAGGCAAACATACTGCGAACAATGATCATTTGCATAAGAAAACTGCTGGAGATATTGGATAATAACAGAAAATTGGAATGAAAAAAATGAAACTGGTAGTGAGCCATATGCTCTCTGCTGAGGGGGGGAAAAGTCATGGAAATGAAAGAAAAGCTACTGGAACATGGAATATCTAGATTCTGAGAATGTAAAGGGATTTCTCAAACCATCAGTAAAACAAAAATATATTAATTTTGAGGGTGGGGTGTAAAACTCATCGTATCCACTGAAGTGGGGGAGTATTGGAGGGAAAGCTTTTCCTGGTTCACAAAGATCCTGGAGGCCCTCTGGGTTAAAATCCATGGGGAACTTGGCACAGGAGACACAATGGTGAGAGTCTATTACAGACCTCCCACCCAAAGTCAGGAGCTTGACCAGGAGTTCACCAGGGAATTGGCTGAGGCTGCATACTCCCGGTCCATGGTTGTCATGGGAGACTTCAACTACCCAGACATCTTGTGGGAACAGCGCTCAACTAAATCCAAGTGGCCGCAAAGCTTCCTCTTGTGCGTGGATGACCTCTATCTGACACAAGAAGTCTATGGGCCAATGAGAGGTAAAGCGCTGCTCGACCTGGTACTGGCAACTAGGGATGACCTAATCGGCAACCTAACAATTGATGGGAAGCTGGGTGACAGTGACCATGAGCTGATCACCTTCACCATCTGCCATAAAGCTGGCAAGACAGTCAGCAATACAGAAGTCCTCAACTTCAGGAAAGCTGACTTTGACAAGCTCAGGAGACTTGTTGGCGAGGCCCTAAGGGACCATGACCCAAAGGGGAGGGGAATTCAGGAAGAGTGGTTACTTCTCAAGGGAACGATCCTTGATGCACAAGCTAATGCTATGCCATCTCAGAGGAAAGGCAGCAAAAGGGCACAACAGCTTCCTTAGCTCTCCAGGGACCTCCTGCAGCTAAAAAGAAAGACCTACAAAGGATGGAGGACTGGAACCACCTCCAAGGAGGAATATTCTGCAATGGTCCAGACCTGTAGGGAGCAAACAAGGAAAGCCAAGGCTGTGACTAACCTCCAACTAGCTACAAGTATCAAGGATAATAAAAAGTCCTTTTTTAGATATGTGGGGAGCTGGAGGAAAAGCAAGGGTAACATCGGATCCCTGCTAAACCAGAAGGGACAACTGACGATCGAAGCCCAGCGTGACAGGAGTATCTCTATCGGAGCCTTTCCGGGAGTGGCTCCGCCCTCCTGTAATGGGCCAACCACCTGCTTACTCACCTGCCA
>NW_017729004.1:39293864-39300019 GCF_001723915.1 Gavialis gangeticus | reverse complement strand
TTGGATTCTTTTTTATGTCCTTTTATCTTGTTGGTACAGCATGATTTAAAAAAAAAGAAGAAAGATCTTGTGTGATTAATGTGAAATGAGAAGCTCTATGAAAGGCAAACATACTGCGAACAATGATCATTTGCATAAGAAAACTGCTGGAGATATTGGATAATAACAGAAAATTGGAATGAAAAAAATGAAACTGGTAGTGAGCCATATGCTCTCTGCTGAGGGGGGGAAAAGTCATGGAAATGAAAGAAAAGCTACTGGAACATGGAATATCTAGATTCTGAGAATGTAAAGGGATTTCTCAAACCATCAGTAAAACAAAAATATATTAATTTTGAGGGTGGGGTGTAAAACTCATCGTATCCACTGAAGTGGGGGAGTATTGGAGGGAAAGCTTTTCCTGGTTCACAAAGATCCTGGAGGCCCTCTGGGTTAAAATCCATGGGGAACTTGGCACAGGAGACACAATGGTGAGAGTCTATTACAGACCTCCCACCCAAAGTCAGGAGCTTGACCAGGAGTTCACCAGGGAATTGGCTGAGGCTGCATACTCCCGGTCCATGGTTGTCATGGGAGACTTCAACTACCCAGACATCTTGTGGGAACAGCGCTCAACTAAATCCAAGTGGCCGCAAAGCTTCCTCTTGTGCGTGGATGACCTCTATCTGACACAAGAAGTCTATGGGCCAATGAGAGGTAAAGCGCTGCTCGACCTGGTACTGGCAACTAGGGATGACCTAATCGGCAACCTAACAATTGATGGGAAGCTGGGTGACAGTGACCATGAGCTGATCACCTTCACCATCTGCCATAAAGCTGGCAAGACAGTCAGCAATACAGAAGTCCTCAACTTCAGGAAAGCTGACTTTGACAAGCTCAGGAGACTTGTTGGCGAGGCCCTAAGGGACCATGACCCAAAGGGGAGGGGAATTCAGGAAGAGTGGTTACTTCTCAAGGGAACGATCCTTGATGCACAAGCTAATGCTATGCCATCTCAGAGGAAAGGCAGCAAAAGGGCACAACAGCTTCCTTAGCTCTCCAGGGACCTCCTGCAGCTAAAAAGAAAGACCTACAAAGGATGGAGGACTGGAACCACCTCCAAGGAGGAATATTCTGCAATGGTCCAGACCTGTAGGGAGCAAACAAGGAAAGCCAAGGCTGTGACTAACCTCCAACTAGCTACAAGTATCAAGGATAATAAAAAGTCCTTTTTTAGATATGTGGGGAGCTGGAGGAAAAGCAAGGGTAACATCGGATCCCTGCTAAACCAGAAGGGACAACTGACGATCGAAGCCCAGCGTGACAGGAGTATCTCTATCGGAGCCTTTCCGGGAGTGGCTCCGCCCTCCTGTAATGGGCCAACCACCTGCTTACTCACCTGCCATGCCTTGATCTTACTTGATTAGTAGATTGTTGTAATCAGCGAGAGGCTGCCCATTTTTTCACACCCCGGTGACGGGGCACTACCTGTGGCTCCTTTTCCTCCCCTACACCACAGCCCAAGCCTTGCAGATGGTGCTGATGTGGTTTGACCTGGGCCCTGTTAGGTCTTGGCCATCCTCTTTACTCCTGGGTCCCCTCGCCGCCCCCCGCTCTTGCTCTGGGGCTTCTCGCCGCCCCCCCTCACTCCGGGGCTGGGGCCAATGCACCCCGCAAATGCTGTGCCTTCTCCAGCGCCAGGAACCCCCACGCTACTGGGGAGTCCCTATGAGGCGTCCTCCAACCCCTAATACCTTCACCCGGTCCTCCGGTCAAAACAGTAAACATAAAAACACAAAGCCCCTGGGCTACAACATAAAAACTAGACCATCCAGTCAAACCAGATTCACTCCCTACTAGAGAGTGAGGGAGAGAGGGAGGGAGGGCTCCCCAACCCCAGCAACAACCGGGGGATGTTCACACCACCAGAGTTCGCTCCTCCATCTGTCCTAGCGGAGTTCCTACTCCCACGGCCGCTGGAGAGGAACTGCTCTCCTGGCCTCCTACCTGGGCTTAAGAAGGGCTTAGCCCTGCCCCTTCCTGTCAGCTGGTTTTACTGGTTGCCCCGGCAACCAGCACCTGCACAGCCCTGGTGACTGGCAGCTGAGCCTTCCCCTTCCTGCCACTAGGTGTCTCTCCCAAGCTGTCTCCGCTTTCAGGCGCAGGGCACCTAAGTGCACTGCGACACACCTCCTCCCCTTTTTTGCTCCTAACTCACCAAGCTGAGTCTTCCCTTTCAGTGGGTGCTCTGTCCCTCCTGAGCCATTCCCTCTGGCACCCGGCCATTTAGGTACAGGAGGGCAGAGGTTTTTAGGCACCTCCTACTCGCCTTTTACCCAAGGCACACCGTGTGGGATTTGTTGGGAGTTACCCACCACAGGTAGTTCCCCTACACTAGCCAACCTTGGTAAGGTGCCTTTTTGGGTTGTAGGATGGTCCTGGGCAAAGCGTGTCCCTCTGATGGAGATGGCAGGCACCTTATTGTCGTTGTTGGGGGTTCGTCTCCCTGCCGCCTCCCTATCCTTCACCAGTCACCTGATTGGCTGGCTCCACCTGGTAGATCTTAGAATGGGGGGGGGCACCCTGCCTCCTAGCAGCGCGGTTAGGACCCCCAACTATATGCCCTCTTCTTCTCTCTCTGGTTGGGGATCCTTCCGTTCCTCCTGGCCCCTCTTCTTCTTCATACTGTCTTGAGAGAAAATCAGCATTTACATTCTGGGTTCCAGGGTGGTGTTCCACCTTAAAACAATATGGTTGAAGACTAAGGGCCCATCTCATGAGTCTTGCGTTGTCTGTCTTCATGCTCTGCAACCAGCGGAGGGGCGTGTGATCGGTTATCAATGTGAATCTCTGTCCTAACAAATAATACCGAAGTGTTTCAATAGCCCATTTGATTGCCAAACACTCTTTCTCCACCGTGGCATAACTCCATTCCGGCGGGTGTAACTTCCTGCTTATGTAGGCTATGGTGTGCTCATCTTCTCCTTCCCTCTGAACCAACACTGCACTGATGGCCACGTTTGACGTATCAGTCTGCACCAGGAAAGGCTTCTCAAAGTCCGGTGTGTATAAGAGTGGTGGTAAGCACAGCACATCTTGTACAGCTTGAAACGCCTTTTCTGCCTCTGGTGTCCATCTTACTGTGGTTGGAGCCCCTGCTTTTATCAGCTCCGTCAAAGGTACAGTCAGCTCCGCGAAGCAAGGCACGAACTTCCTATAGTAACCAGTTAACCCCAGGAAAGCCCTTACTTGCCTTTTAGTACGGGGCACCTGATACCTCCGCAATGCCTCCACTTTGCTCAACAGCGGTTTCACCTTCCCACTTCGTACTAGGAACCCCAAGTATTGTGTTTCCTCTTTTCCTATTGTACACTTCCTTGGGTTTGCTGTCAGCCCAGCCCTCCTCAAATCTTGCACCACTGCTCTCAATACGGCAAGGTGTTCATCCCAGCTCTCAGTATATATAATAATATCATCAACGTATGCCGTGGCGTAACCCCCGTGGGGAGCTAGTACCTTATCCATTAATCGCTGAAACGTAGCCGCAGCTCCATGCAACCCAAATGGCATGCGTCGGAACTGGAAGAGCCCCCACGGGGTGGTGAAAGCTGTCTTTTCCTGGTCTTCAGGTGCCACTGGGACCTGCCAGTAACCCTTTGTCAGGTCTAAAGTGGAAATGTAGTGAGCTTGCCCGATGTTTTCTACCAATTCATCCACCCTTGGTGTTGGATAGGCATTGAACTTGGCCACGGCATTTACCTTTCGATAATCAATGCAGAGGCGGATTTTCCCATCGGGCTTCGGTACTGCCACGATGGGGCTCCGCCAGTCACTGTGGGATTTGCATATGATGCTGTTCTCTAGCATCATTGCAGTCTCTGCTTTTATCTGGCCTTGGAGCCGCTGGGGGATCCGCCTCCAATTTTCCTGTATCACCTGGCCCGGAGGAGTTTTTATCCTGTGCACCACACCCCGGGCTTCCCCAGGGGTTCCCTGGAACACATCTCCGAAGTCTTGGACTAGCCCAGCAGCCTGCCTCCTCTGTTCTTCCAACAGCCGCGGGGCCAGTTCTACGTCACCCGGTCCGCTTTCCTCAGTCAACGTGCTGACTTGCCTGCCACGCCTTGATCTTACTTGATTAGTAGATTGTTGTAATCAGCGGGAGGCTGCCCATTTTTTCGCGCCCCGGTGACAGGGGGCACTACTTGCGGCTCCTTTTCCTCCCCTACATCACAGCCCAAGCCTTGCAGATGGTGCTGATGTGGTTTGACCTGGGTCCTGTTAGGTCTTGGCCCTCCTCTTTACTCCTGGGGCTCCTCGCTGCCCCCCTTCTCACTCTGGGGCTCCTCGCTGCCCCCCCCCGCTCTGGGGCTGGAGCCAATGCACCCCACAAATGCTGCACCCTCTCCAGCGCCAGGAACCCCCATGCTACTGGGGAGTCCGTATGAGGCCTCCTCCAACCCCTAATAGCCTCACCCAGTCCTCCGGTCAAAACAGTGAACATAAAAACACAAAGGCCCTGGGCTGCAACATAAAAACTAGACTGTCCGGTCAAACCAGATTCACTCCCTACTAGAGAGTGAAGGAGAGAGGGAGGGAGGGCTCCCCAACCCCAGCAGCAACCGGGGGATGTTCACACTGCCAGAGTTCACCCCTCTGTCTGTCCTAGCTGAGTTCCTACTCCCACAGCCGCTGGAGAGGAACTGCCCTCCTGGCCTCCTACCTGGGCTTAAGAAGGGCTAAGCCCTGCCCCTTCCTGCCAGCTGGTTTTACTGTTTGCCCCGGCAACCAGCACCTGCGCAGCACTGGTGACTGGCAGCTGAGCCTCGCCCTTCCTGCCACTAGGGGTCTCTCCCAAGCTGTCTCCGCTTTCAGGCGCAAGGCACCTGAGTGCACTGTGACACCCAGGAAAAAGCCAACCTACTAAATGGGTACTTTGCATTGGTCTTTCATCAATCCCACGGGACACCTCTGCCCATTATGGGACAGGAAGGCCCGGGCGAGGGACATTCCTTGCCCTCCATCAATGCTCACCTCGTGAAGGAACACCATGAGAGACTGGACACCTTCAAGTTAGCCGGCCCTGACAGTTTACACCCCAAGGTACTCAAGGAGCTGGCTAGCGTTATAGCTCAGCTCCTGGCACGGATCTTCGAGAATTTTGCACTCTTGTGTAGTGTCTGAAGATTGGAAGAAGGCCAATGTCATGCCTATTTTCAAGAAAGGGAGGAAAGTGGTTCCGGCAAACTACAGGCCCATCAGCCTGACCTCTATCCTGGGGAAGATCTTGGAAAAAATCATCAAAGAGGCCATTCTCAATGGATTGGCCAATGGAAACATCCTGAGGGATAGCCAGCATGGGTTTGTTGCGGGTAGGTTTTGCTTGACCAATTTTATTTCCTTTTACGACCAGGTGACCTATCACCTGGACAACGAAGAAGAGATTGATGTTTTATTTCTTGACTTCAAAAAAGCCTTCAATCTCGTATCCCATAATCACCTTTTGGCAAAACTGGCCAACTGCAGCCTTGAGTCCAGCACGATCTGCTGGCTGGGGAATTGGCTCTGTGGTCGCACCCAGAAGGTGGCGGTTGATGGACGTCATTCATCATGGTGCCCTGGGACCAGTGGGGTCCCTCAAGGTGTTGTCCTTGGGCCTATACCTCGATGATCTTCCGAGGTCCCTTCTAGCCCTAATGTCTATGAAATCTATGAAACATCTTCATTAATGATGTGGACATTGGAGTAAGAAGTGGACTGGCCAAGTTTGCCAATGATACCAAACTTTGGGGTAAAGCATCCACACCTGAGGACTGGAGGGTGATCCAGGCTGACCTTGACAGGCTCAGGAAATGGACAGATGAGAACCTGATGGTGTTTAACACCAAAAAATGTGAGGTTCTCTACCTTGGGAGGAAAAACCTGCAGCATCCTTATAAGCTCGGCAGTGCTATGCTAGCTAGCACTATGGATGAAAGGGACTTAGGGGTCATGATTGACCACAAGATGAACATGAGCCTTCAATGTGATGCTGCTGCTAGTAAAATGAGCAAAAACGCTGGCTTGCATCCATAGATGCTTCTCAAGCAAATCCCAGGATGTCATTCTTCCATTGTACTCGGCCTTGGTGAGGCCGCAGCTGGAGTACTGCGTCCAGTTTTGGGCTCCACAATTCA
>NW_017729004.1:39287099-39288864 GCF_001723915.1 Gavialis gangeticus | reverse complement strand
GTTCAAGCACCTACTCTGACCACCTTCAAGATAAAATCGGATGTTTATCTTGCTGGGATCCTGTGACCCCAGCTGACTTCCTGCCCCTGGGGCATGAGGATGGACTCGATGGTCTTACAGCCCTAATGTCTATGAAAATCTATGTAATCTATGAAATCCCTAAAATGGCAAACATTATAAACCACTAAGAATTCCTTTTTTTCCTATAAGGGCCAGGGCTAGGTATTGCTACCATTTTATAATGTTCATTGCTTTTTTAAATTGCACAAGTAGGTAACTGGAAGTGGGGAAATAGCAAGGAAGAACACCAATCCTGGAAAGATTTATTAACGCATTAAATATAAGTCACTGTAAGCCTATCCTTACCTGTTGCACATCCATGTAATTGCTGGTCCCAAACCCAACAAAAGGGAGACGGTTGAGCACATTGAAACTGCTAGCTCTGCTTAAAAACAAACGCACACAAATCACCATTGGGTACAGAAACAGGATGAGACTACAATCTCTGCACAGAGTATTGGTAATCTCTTAGTTTTCATGAAGGTTCCTCCTAAGAGTCAGTATCAAGAGGCCAGGAAAACCTTGACTGGAGTGTCGGGCCAGGGAGGGGGGTTAAACCCACCTTCCCCCAAGTACAAAGGTATTCTGCCCTGCTAAACTGACTGTTGGCTGTGGCTGTGGACTATTAATCCCAGGGGCACCCCAAAGTAGGAAGAGGAAGTGAGGAGCAACCTTACAGAGTTCTGCATTTGTGATTCTGAACTGCAAATCCCAGAGACCTTGAGGGCAGCAGGAAGAGAAAGTGAACACACAGCCTGTGCTGGCTACATGCCAGAGAGCCATGCTTTAGCATCCCCTGGCTTCTGGCCACTGAAAGCATGTTGCTGCATTCCCTAAATCAAAAGTAAATGTCTGTTCAGGTGTTTCTCAGTTTAATCTCTGGAGTTTAGACTAACCCACAAAGACTGAATTTATTCAGGCTTTGGCTTTTTGACTGTCTGTACTTAGCTGAGAGGTGCTTTATTTTTTAGGCAGTGTTTATAGTAAGTCTTTCTAGAAATAAATCCTGCATGCAGAGGGGTTAGTATATGTCCCTCTCCCTCTTTTTTAAAGATGTCTAACTATACTATTAAACTAACAAACAATTACAAATTCAGTCTAATTTAATTCTTTACTTGCTTAACTCAACCTAACATGTTTTGATCAGTCTCTCCTGCCATTTCAACAATATGACTGTCCTGTATAGCAAATCCTCTTTATCCATGTTCTTGTCTGCAAGACTGTTTTGTTTCATGGTCATTAACTGGATTAACTTATTGTTTGCAATTTTCTTTGTTTTCAGTCCATTTGTATTGGTCAAGTTGTCAAATACTTTGAGTAGATGGCTATGAATTGTTTTAAAATTTGGCCTTCGTCTGTGACCTTGGAGTATAAGCAAAGTTAATCCTCTTTGATTATTGTGTGTTTAACTGGCCATTAGGGCTGTGTGAAACACCATCGTTTTGTTTCAACATCCATTTCACCATTCTGAAGGGACAGTGTTTCATTTTGTCATTTAGTTTCATTTTGAAGCACTGTCTCATTTTGTTTCATTGACACTGTTTCAACGCCTTTCGACTTTTCGCCCATAGGCTATAATAAGGAATCATGAAAATGCCTAAAACATTGTAATTTGTCGCCTGACTTGGATGCAAATTGCAGAGACGGTAGTCCATTCTGAAGGCATGAAGCCCGATAAGTTTCAAGAAGATAGGTGCAGAGGTTT
>NW_017729004.1:39274612-39282099 GCF_001723915.1 Gavialis gangeticus | reverse complement strand
ATTGTAATTTGTCGCCTGACTTGGATGCAAATTGCAGAGACGGTAGTCCATTCTGAAGGCATGAAGCCCGATAAGTTTCAAGAAGATAGGTGCAGAGGTTTCTCAGAAACTGCATCTCAAAGTCTTTGAAAGCAAAAATTCCTGGCAGCAGCAGGCTCCTGTCATCCGGGTGCACCCAATACCAGGGAAGACAGATGCTGCTGCTGGCCATAGGCAGCAGCAGCAGCCTCCTGTCATCTGGGTGTAGATCCAGGGGTCCGCATCCCTGGGAGGGCTGGGGAGCTGTGCCTGACTCTTCCCAGGGGTGCAGGCCCCCAGATCTGCACCCCGGATGAGAGGAGACTCAGGCTGCCGCAGTAGCAATCTTGTCCAGTGTTGGACACAGCCCACCCCCAGTTCCAGTCCCAGGTGGCAGAGGCAGCCTGAGCCTCCTCTTATCCAGGGCACAGTTCTTAGGGCCCGCACCTCCCGGGGGTGCGATTCCCCCAATCTCTGCGCCAGATGAGGGGAAGCTGCTGTTGCTGCTTCAGACTGGTGCTGTGTGCTTTCTGGGACCAGCGCTGAGTGCAGCCTGCACCCAGCGCCGGGCTCCATGGAGCTCAGCCTGGCGGTGGTAGGCAGAGTGCAGCCCTGGCTCTGCCCACCTCTCGTCGCAGAACTGCACTCAGATCAGCTCTGCCAGCCCTACAGAGCTCAGCCCGGTGGCAGGAAGCAGAATGCAGCACCGGCTCTTTCCACCTCCCACCTCCAGGTTGTGCTCTGTGGGGCTGGCAGAGCTGCTCAGAGTGCAGTGCCAGCTCTGTCAGCCTCCCACTGCCAAGCTGAGCTCCATGGGGCTGGTGGAGCTGATCAGAGTGCAGCCCGGTGATGGGAGGTGGGCAGAGCTGGCATGGAGGCACAGCTGGGAGGCAGGGAGAGCCAGGGCTGTGGTCCCCACTGGGCTGAGCTACATGGGGCTGCAGAGGCTGCTTGGAGTGCAGCCCTGGCTCTTCCCTGCCTCCAACCACCAGGCTGCTTCGAAGGTTCAAAATGAAATGAGGACACTCAAAAGATTTTGAGTTGCGTCAATGCTTTTGTTTTGTTTCAATTTCACTGTTTTGAGCTCAACATGCATCAAAACAGCTTCGAAACAAAACACTTGGCGAAACTTCACACAGCCCTACTGGCCAGTGTCCGTCTTACCAAATTTGCACAGAATCTGTTCTTTTAAAACTGTTTTTAGCTGGTCTTGCTCCTATATTGCAATATTATATCTGTTTGTACTTTTCCATTCTTATCCACACTATCACAGACTCCTTTTTTACCCTTTGTTATTGTTTCATGTCTAATAACTCAGTGTTTATCCTTTTATACAGCGTTTCAGCACATCTTGTGCTGCAAATGTGGAAAATCAACTCTGTAGTTTAATGATCAATGTTTTGGACCTGTGGGTCAGATGAATGGCATGGGGCTGATACCCTGGTGTGATTGAACCCTGCATGCTAGGATCAGACCTCACCCTGCCTTTACTTGCCTGGAATAGGCACTGGGGTCCCATGCTTCCCCTGCCGAGCTCCATGGACCAGGATCAGGGCATTGGGACACAGCACCAGCCCCATGCATGGGGATCAGGGTCCTGGAGCCCTGTGCCACCTCTGCCTGGCCCCACATGCTGGGATCAGGGTCCCATACCCCCTCTGTCTGGCCTTGATTTGGGCTCTGGACCCCCAGACTGCTTCTACCCTGCCTCACTCACCAGGATTGGTACCCACACTGCCCAGTGTTTTCGAACTAGTGCATAGGGCCATGGTCTACAGGGCTGCCCACATATTCGTGATGGGTCCGAATGATTTGGTGCTAGGGGCTAGATTTTACCTGTAGGTCAGGGGTTGATCACCCCTGTTGTAGTTGATTAGTGCTGATTATAGGTCTTCTAATGCTTCTAATGCTTTCTTGAATAGGGTGTCTTAACTAAGGCTAAGAATATTGCTTTTTCCACAATGCAAACTCCACATTCTCTTAATCTAGTGTCTTGAAGGTTTCTGGGCTTAGACATCTCTTGATGAAAGCCACATGCTTTAGGCAAGTCCAGTGATTCTTTATTCATGAATTTTGATCCATTGTCAGTGATTGTTGTTCTTAGAATTCCATGGCATACAGATAGTTTGAATGTTACTATAGTTTGACCAGTTATTACTGCTGTTATCTTCAAGTATCACTCCTTCTGGAAAATTCGCATATGTGTTTACTATAGTCAGCTGATCATGTTGTCTTGTCCTGGAGTATCACTGTTCTTTTATTCTAGGCAGCCTGGTACTTCTCACACCATCCACATCTCCTCATGTCTTCAGTATCACATTTATCTATGGCCACAAAACAGCTCTACTCTTTGATTTAATCATTCACAGGTGCCATTCATATATTTGTTCCAAAATTTTACTACATATCACTGTGGGATCTACAATCCATGTTCCCTTCATGAACACTCCTAATGTCACTGAAAGCTGCTTTTTTTTTTTGTACTGAGAATGTGCAAGTGAGAAATATTGATTTCCTTCCCCCTCCCACCTTCATTTTGCTGGTATCACTTCGTATAGTGCTTCATCTCTAGCCCTTCTGTCACTAGTTCATCCTCTGTCCTTGGAGATGCATTTACTAAGTTCACATATGTTTGTAGTTCAAGATCATCAGAATCTTGGTTGTTTATTCCATATGCGCTGGAGAGGGCATCTGCCATCCTTAGTGGTGTCCAGGTTGGAACTCCATGTCCATACTTCAGTCATTTAAGAAGTAGGTGTTGTATCCTTGGTCTCTCTTGAGTCACAGGACTTGGCTTGGAGGAGCTGGCTCCAACAACACCTATGACTGATTCTTTTGTTTCTTGGTCCAGGTATGCATCTCATTTGAGATTGGACACTTCACCTTGCAACATAATGTGGGCCCAGTTTGTGTTGCACTGGGCTGTGGAGGGAGCACACTAAAAATGGATGGCTACTCCTAAATGAGCTTTTTATAGGGAGGGTGTTTCAATCTTTGGTGATATGCATATAGTTACTAACAAATGTTTCACTGGGCGGGGGCACACACTTCTGTTTTTAACTTTTTTTAGAATTAAGGTTTAAAAAGTTTGCGTGCGTGCTGTCTCTCTCAGAGTAATTTATCAGCCCCTATACGCAGCTCAAATTGCTGTTTGAACCTCTTTCAGGCCCATTTAGCATTCCCCTCAATGCTCAAGGGTCATGCGTAGGGGTTATGTGTAGTCTGTCAGGATCTGTAGTGGCCATTTTGAGTTAGATCTCTCATTCAGTCACCTAGCACACTATGCCTTCCACTCCTGGTACCACATAGTAACTTTAAAGAAAAGCTGTATGGTGAAGATGGCTCTTTATTCTATACAGAGTTTACATAAAGGACTATTTAGAGAGATGAGGTTTTACCACTGCTGTACAGGCAGCCCTTGTTCCTGTTCCCCAGCAGCAGGAAGCATATACTGCAACCCTAAGACTGTAGAGGTGCCCCACTTCTGGACATTATTTACAGGATGACTTAGTCATGTAGTGTTAATCAAAGCACATAATTCCACTCTTCCATACTGTGCACCGACTGCTAAACCAGTTCCAGATCTTTGGTTTTATGTCCAAAGCACTGCCTTTAGTCTGTGACTAACCACTTGTCCCACTGCAGTTTTATAAGAATGCTTTATAGAGCCCAATCAAACTTGAAAGATCTGGGCACAAGGTGATCTCAGTAGAGGAGCCTTGGCTATAAAATTACCATCTGCCAGACTAGGTGGTGCCCTAGTCTTGTAACTTTCAGATTGGTTATAAACATAGTTGTATCATTTAGATATTTTTGTAAATGATACAAAACAAAGATAATAAAGACATTTACCTTGTATATCAGACAACACTTTCTAATAATTAGAGTTTTTAAAATGGAGAACCATTGGTGTTTTTCTGAAACAACCTTGAAAGTATTATCTTTTCAGAAATGAAAACTACATTGGGCAAACTACTAGAATGTTTTGTAGCCTGTGCTTTACTATCTTTGGTCCCTAAGAGTTCTGTGAGCTCCTGCTAGGGAACAGAGCTGTACAAGATGGATTCTAATAAGCCTTTCTCATTGATTCTTAATGTAAAGCTGAGTGGATTCATGGCAGCTGCACTTAACTGAATTTCCATTTGGATTTATGAAAGAACATTTATGGATCTGCCATGAGGGGACTTCCTACTGTATCAGCAAAATAGCAGCAGCATTATTTATTTATCATGCTAGAACTTTGTACTACTACTCATCACCATACTATATAAGCACCTTTCATGTAAAATCAATAGCAGCAATAAAGTCCCTAAGTACCCTTTACGGAATCTCTGGCACTTTTAACTTTTATAGGGTCAGATTTCTATTTGGGCTCATTTTTGGTTTGTTAGTCTATATAATATATATTGTGCTAGGGGAGGAGAAGGCAGTTTAAATATTGAAGATTTAGAGCAAATGGTCAGACTTCTGATTTACTGATCTCCTCTTACACATTGTTATGTAGCTAGGTCTCCTCGACACAAAATGTTTTATCCTTGGCTCTGTGATCAGCTTTGCCCAGAGGAAATGCTACTGTCACGAGGATTCATAGATCAACATTTGTTTTCTGTTATACCTTGGGTCTGCTGTGCAGTAGGAACACTGATGTATCAGTGCCTGTGTATTCAGGTAGTGTTTTTGTTCTCTGTCTGCATAAACACTTCTGAAAATGAAAAATAAATTTAAAATTTTTTTTAATGTTTCTTGTAGACAGAAGGAGGTAGCTTAGAGTGATATAGGGGCAAGAAAATAAATATGAAGAGAAAATGGAAAGAAATATGTATGATAATAGGTGCTTCAAATAATGAAACCAATGCAAAACAGTGTTTTTTCCCTCTGAAATTATTCAACTTTGTGATATATAAAATGCCCCTAGAATATGATAATTCACTTTTTATCAGCTTTATAAAACCTTGTAGTTGAAATATGCAACTGAATTGGGCATGCTGGGCATGTGTATATGTGCAAATGATGCTGGATGGGTTTATTCTGCAGTAGCTTGCTGTGGAGTAAACCCACCCTGGGCAGGCAGGCATCTACATGAGCAGGCGTTTGGGTAGAGACTTGTTCCTACCCTGCTTGGCGCCCCCTGCAGCAACTGGGGGAGCTCCAGGCTTCCCTGGGTACTAACCCAGGGGCTAGCAGGGAGCACAGGGCCAGCTGCCTTCTTCTGCATAGGCGACTTGTAGGCGGGATATGGAGGTGGGGGGGCACATGCTGCAATCCGCTGCTGGGAGAAACCCCCCTCCCAGTTGTGCTCCGCTGGTGCCCCCTTGGACTTAGGAGGCACCAGTCACCCATGGTCCTCTGGCAGGGGCTGGGAGATTGCTTCCTGCCCCTGGGAGCCGCCTGCTGCCAGGGTGGGCTCTGGTGGCAGAGCCTGGGCCAGGACAATGTCCCCCTGCTCCAGTAGCAAGGAGCTCCTGGCCCCAGCTTCCTTATCAGGGGCTGGGGGATTGAAAACAGCTGTGGGGGAGGGGCAGGTCCCAGTCCCCTGCCCCAATCCACTGGTGGGGCAGCTAGCAGTGGATTGGAGTGGGGGGCTGGGACCTGCTCGTCCCCTGCAGCTTTTTCCAAGCCCCATGCCTTGATCACCCAACTGGAGCACACGGCTAGGACCTGCCCCAGACCAGGACAGTTCCTGGCCAGCCCTGGGCTGCATGGAGAAGTCTGCATGTGCAGCCTGGAGCTGGCTGGGAACTGTTCCATTTTGGGCAGTTTTTAGCCAGGTCCAAGCTGTACATGCAGACTTCCCTGTGGAGCCTGGGGCTGGCCAGGAACTGTCCTGGTCTCGGGCAGGCCCCAGACAGCTCTAGGCTGGGTGGGGTACTCTCCCCATGCAGAGTGTTCCCATCCCCAACTCCACGATCAGAGTGGGGGCTGGGAGATTGCTCCTTGCACCTGGGAGCTGCCAGGGCAGGCTGCATTACCAGAGCCTGGGCTGGGACAAAGTCCCCCTGCCCAAGCAGCAGGTAGCTTCCTGCTTCCAGGGCAGGGGGATGCTGTTCCAGCCTGGGCTCTGCTGGTGCAGCCTGCCCCAGCAGCAGGCAGCTCCCAGGGGCAGGGAGCAATCTCCCA
Source organism: Gavialis gangeticus (assembly GCF_001723915.1). NCBI lineage: Eukaryota > Metazoa > Chordata > Crocodylia > Gavialidae > Gavialis > Gavialis gangeticus. Next base: position 39,275,964 of record NW_017729004.1, on the reverse strand, counting down.
GCCCCTGCTCCAATCCTGAAGCTGGGGCCAAGAGCTCCCTGCTGTCAGAGCAGAGGGACATGTCCTGGCCCAGGATCTGGGGGCAGAGCCCACCCCAGCAATAGGGAGCTCCCAGGGTCAGGGAGCAATTTGCCGTACACAGCTGTTCGGTTGACTGGGAGCAAATTTTCTCCTGGCCAGCCATTTACATGTGCCTTGCTGTGCAGTAACTGCCCAGCAGTTAATTTGCTACCTGCATTTGCTGCACAGTAAGTCTGGACGTGTGGACGGTGGTGCTTACTGTGCAGCAATTGCTCTACTATGCAGTAAAGCTTCTCATGTAGATATGCCCACTGTAGAGTACACAGAGGTGCAAAATATTCCAACTAAAATACATGTCTTCTGCCACCTCTTCTCTCCCTTAACCCTATTTGGGACCAAAAGAGTATTTTATCACCAGTCTCTTCATCAGATTAGTTCAATATGGAATGGTTAACATAAATTCAGCTTGCCATTTCTATGTGGATAACTCCATACCTCAGACCAATCCCCTTGTCCCCAAACTAAATTCTTAACTTGTTTCTCTGGCATCTCTTCATGGATGTCCATGTGCCTAAAACAGAACTCTTAAAGCACATCTATGCTGCAGTGATAATTTGTCCTAGCCAGGCTGCTCCCCAGGGCCTCCTTCCCACTCACTCGTGCACACACAATCCAAACCTAAAATTGCTGGTGGGATAATTCTGGGAGTTGTCTCCAGCAGCTGCTCTCAAGCATCCTGAGATTGGTAGAGAGACTGGTTCCCAAGAATGGTTTCACTGGCATGCTTCTGGATTTGAAACATAAAAGTAACGAAGTGGAAGTAAAAATGGTCCAGCTGGGACATGTTGCCATCACAATGTAAATGAGTCCTTAATGCCCCTCAGTCCCATCAACTCCTCTTTGCCATGATCTTCCAGAACTGTGGGCCAGACCACCATTCTGACTAATGCTTACATCTCTGTAACCTGGACATCACCTTAGACCTAGACCTCAGTGTAGGTTCTCACAATGAGGCTGCACCTGAATATTAGAGATTCTTACTGCATAACACCTCTAATATGCAGCCTTTTGTATTCATTTCCACAGCTAAAATCCATGTCCAAACCCTCTTTATCTTGTCTTTATTGCTACAACATCCCTTGTTCTGGCCTTGACAAACTTTGGCTCATTCATGTTCACCCTGAGTTCTACTTCAGACATAATTTTCTTAACTCAGCATTTTGACCGTGTCACCCTTCCTATACTGTTTCCTGACTTCCTCTTCTATATCACAACCAATATGAGCTGTTTATTTTCATCTTCAAGGACTTATATGATTTTATGTGATTTGT
>NW_017729004.1:39255515-39274601 GCF_001723915.1 Gavialis gangeticus | reverse complement strand
TTTCATCTTCAAGGACTTATATGATTTTATGTGATTTGTCTCCACTACTTGACATCTCCCATTCAATACTGAGAGGTCGCTAGCCTCTACCATCCAGCTGTTAAATTTTCAAATGTGAACCTGTTATTCTGTGCCTATGTCTGTGCTTAGGAGGAGTTCGCCGTCATCACCCAGTAAGCTATACTTCAAATTCCTCCTTAATTCTCCTTTGCCATAGCACTCACAAATACTTAACTGTGAATAAACCTCTGATGGGCAGGAAGACAAGAAATTGCCCCTTTATAATGTTATCTTGTCCTTGTACTCCTTCCCAGTCTGTATCCCTTCATTGCCTCTTATCTTATGCTTAAAGTATAAGTTCCTTGAAGCAAGGACTGACTGTTCTGTGCTGGTAAGATGTTTAGGGTGACTGGAGCTTTTAGGTGATAAAATAATGCAAATATATAATAATAAAATGACATAGAGCTGTATTTTCTTAAAAAGCCCCTATGGTTTTATTCCCAGTGAAATGCATTTTCCGGGCTCTAAACATTATAATAATGGGTGGGTTAGTCTTATAGGCTGTGTCCCCATATGCAGGCATGTGTAGTTTGTGGCTCCACAAACAGCATGTGTGGAATATTAAAATGTGGCAACATTTTCTACTGGTAGCAAAAAAAAGCCCTGGAAAAAAGTGGCACAGGCTACAATATCATGTGCCAGAATAAATGGAGGCTTGGTCCTCCAGGTAGAAACTCTGGTTGCGAGCCGGAGGATTCTACTCCTCCATTTGTGCCCTGGCTGCTCCAGCATGCTGTGAGCCTGGAGGAGCTAGGCAAGAGCCATCCAAAGTGGGACAGAGTCCTTCAACAAAGTGCAAATGCAGGTGCATGTCTCTGCACATCTGGACATGGCCAGCCATAGAGTCCTACTTGAAGGTTCAGAGTTTCCCAACCTAACCTAAGCTCAATTATTACTTCCCTGTTTTTTTAAAGACATTTGACTGTTGTACACAGAACATGAACCAAATCAATTAGAATTAAATCTGAAATAGTCAAACTGAGGATTTTTGAGTAAATTGGAAGTTGAAGAAAATGAGCTTGCCCATATTTGGTTCTTTTACCCATTAGTGTCACTTCAGCAGTGACTCTTGATCTTTTCTTCTCCTTCCCCATTATATATTTTTAACCTTATTCTCAGCCTTTCTTCTTGACCTATTGAGCATTGCAATTAGTTTTTTTGCTCTCTCTTATCATAAACTGTCTCATTCTGCATGATAGATTTACAATTTCTACAGGCTGTCTCAGTAAGCTTTGGTTACTTGCAGTAATAAGTGATCCCATGTTGTATGCCAAAGCTGAATTCCATTCAGGAGTTCTAAAGCTGTTTGTAAAGTCATTTAGCAGAACATCACTAATGAACCTGTCCCCAGTCATTGAATTTTGGTTTTTGTATTCAGTCAAGAAACTTGTTTATTCCATGGTATCTGTTTCGGATAAAATGGTCACAGATGTAAAGGTTGCATTTTAGTCCTAGAAAACATTAGCTTTACATTTGTATGTCTCTAGCTTCTCACTAAAGGAGAAGTTCAGTGGAATATTTGTTCATAAGGAATGCATTATTTTGATAATCTGATTATTAAATAAGATCTTAAATACATTTTATGGCTGAAAAAGTGAGAAATTGAATTCCCATTCAATGATGTGACTAACTTTTTGCACCTGATTTTTTTTCTCTATAACCCATGTTATGATTGATGTCTAGGGACCAGCCATCCAATCTGAGTTTATACCTATACATGTGGAAGGAGGTATTGTTTTAGAATTCAGAGTCTACATGTTACAAAACAAAAAGCAAAACAAAACAACCCCCCCAACCAAAACAGCAACCAAACCCCTCCCCCCCCCAAAACCCCCAAAACAAACAAAAAAACAAGCAAAGAATATGTCAAAGTAACAAAGAAATATACATCATCATCCATGTAAGTGCATAGCCTCAGGAATGAAAAACAGCTGTGCACTCACTTGAGTATGTACTTATCCAGATTTATTATAAACAATGCTTGTTAGTTGTCCAGTGCTGTGGTATTGGCATCCCTGAAACTGCTGATTCTTATAAAAGATTTTAATATTCATAGCTCTGCCCGATGTGCTTAACTCTTAGCCGGCACTTTGCAAAATAAGTGATGATAATTCATAATAATTTTTAGTTGTTTGTTTTTGCTTTTTACTCTGTGCTATATATATATATATTGTCCTTTTTGAAGCCAAATTCAAAAAGGGACACCTTTATACATACACTTAAGTCATGCTGAAATAATGGAACAAGCAGCTTTTTAAAATTAAGCGTATGTTGTCCTGCTTAGGGATGAACTTAAATACAAATTTAAACATTTCTGGAACTGGAACTTTAGAACATGGCTAGTTCTTAGTACTTAGATGCTGAAAGCTGAAGTGCTACATTAGGCAAAGTGGATTAAAATCAATTTTACAGGTATGTATTGTATTTTACATTTTGTGGTGGACTTTTGTCTTTTATGTCCTAATATCTTTTCTATTGTTTTCTGTTTGCACATGAAGATGTTCTACTAATATTGGGGGCAGATGGGTTTTTGAGAGACTTCATTATATTTTAGGAGGTTCTTTCCATTTGTAAAATATAGAGATGGAAATTGTAACAGTATTGCTCATGAATTTTCATCTTGAATCATATGCAGGTGCAACTGATGACCCTTTTTTAGAATGGAAATTCTTGCTACAAGATTGCATTTTCATTATCAGAGTTTTTGCTTGAGCTGTTGTGTTTTAGGTCTTTATATTGCAGATGTTGTGGAGCTGGTATGGAACAGAATTTCTGCTTCAAAATGTGGAACAACTTATCTTCATCATAATACACCATGACAGGTTTCATTACTTGCATAAGAGACAGGATCAAGGGGCAGGTGAATTTAAGAAGAAAGTGTTTGGGGATTTCTTGGTTTTCTGACATCTTGTGCACTTTCTCTCTTAATGAGATTGGTTTATGATTGATGGCTGCTTGCCCTTTGCTTTCTCTTCATTTTTTTCAAGTAGAAAGTAAATGCAAGAAATATATTCTATTTGGATGTAGAAATAGGTAGTAGCAGAAGAAAGATTGACCTCTGTCTATTTAAAAAAAAAGAAATGAAAGACATACAAGGAATATATTTGTTGGTTTTAAAACTGTGCAAAAACTTCCAAATGTCAGGGAATCATGACAAATTTGCCTATGTAACTTGCATGTCTACATATAATTATATATGCATGCCTCTGAAAGTCTGGTGTTTGATTTTAAACTGAATGTAAATGCAAACATTAATCTGTTAGAAAATGCTTTCAAATAAATATTTTAGAAAGCAATTAGCCACAGTGTGGTATGAAACTGAGCCGAGAGGCAGTGAGCAATAAGGTTTATTTATATAGTTCCTTTCATCGGAAAGGATCCCAAATGGAACATTTTGCAAACTGTTTTAAAAAGTGCTGTAAATATAAACTGTTGATATAGATATCATCTAGGTAGACAGTGAATGAGACTGCTGCTTTCTGGCTTTAAGTTGGCTGACAAAAAAAAGTAAGGGTCAGATCCTGAAACAGGGCTTGGATTGGCGGGATCCTAAATCCAGCATTGCAACCCAGCAAACTGTACTCAGCAGCTACTTAACTCTTGGGGGTGCTTCAACTCATTGGGGGCCTCTCACTTTTTTAATTGAAAAATTGCCAGGCATCTATGGGCATTTTTTATGTGTGTGTGTGGGGTGGGGGTCGGGGCAGCACTTTAGAGTGGCTCTCAGAGCCACTCTGAAGTGCCTGCGGTGTCTCGTTTATCAGCATCCCCACACTTTAACTAAAGCTGGTTCAATGAGCTTGTGCTAAAGCGCATCCACTACCATTTTAAAACACAGGGATGGTGATACACAAGATGCAGAGGCTGTCTGGAGCATGCTAATTAGCATGCTCCAGCAACTTGGTTAATCAAATCGGCTGGGTTACTTAATCAAGTCTGCTTGATTAATGCAGGTTTAATCAAGTCTGCTCCAACACGTAATTACACTGCATCCAAGAAGCCTCCTGGCATGTCTGCAGGCTCCCCTATAGTTCTGCCTTCTGTGCATTCTTAAAACTGCCCCCATCTGAGCAGCTAGGCACTTGGCTCCTGCCTAAGCCCTAGGGGGATCCAGATACTACATGGAACAGAACCTGGGACCCACTCTGGTAGACATGCTAAAAGCCCAGCTAGTGTACATTAACATTAAGCCACAGGTACTTTTATTTAAATTCCATTGGTAGAGAAGGTGATGTCACTACCTGTTCTTTATATACCCTTACAGCACGAACCCAGGAGGGTGGAAGGCCTGGACTCTATGCTGGGAGTTTTTGACTGGGGTATGTTGATGTTCCTGCCAGTACTTGGGGAAATCCAGAAGTTCCTAGTAACCATGTCTTCCCTTCCACTTAGTCATACTGGGTGCATCTACATAAGACACTTACTGCAGTTGCCTAATTAGCTCCACATTACAGTGTTGCTGTCTACATGAGTGGTGCTGTTAGGCCAGAGTAAACTAATTAATTCTGCCATAGGATAGTACTGCCCAAAGCAAGTACTATTCTATGGTGGGGTTATTTACTAGGGCTGTGCGAAAGAGCACCGTTTTGTTTTGACTTCCTTTTCACCATTTCAACAGGACAGTGTTTCATTTCATTTTGAAGCACTGATTGTTCCATTTCATTTAACTGAAACTGTTTAGCTGTTTCAACGCTATTTCAACGTTTTGCCCATAGGCTATAATGGGGAATCATGAAACTGCCTGTAACTTTGTCACTTCTTTCCTAATTCAAATGAAAACAGCAAGGAGAGTAGCCCTTGCTGAGGCCACACAGCCTGTCAAATGTCAAGGAGATAGGTATAGGGGGTTCTGGGAAACTGCACCTCAAGCTGCTGACAAGCAAAACTTGTGACTGTGTGTTAAGGCGTCCCCTCACTGGCACTGTGGCGTCCACATGACTCAGTAATGTGCCCCAATGAGGTCTCCTCCTCTCCTATAGCCTCAGCTCAGTCCACCGCTTTTAAATAACAGGTAATAAGTAGCAGCACAGTAGCATTAGCAGCATCTCAGGCAGCCAGACTCTCACAGAGCCTGTCTTTCCTTTCCTCCAGGAGCTTCTTCTCCAGCAGCTGCCAGAGAACTCTTCCTGCCAGCCCCATCCCTGGGGCTTAGATGTGCACAGGGCCCTGTGTCCTTCTGGTCAGCTGACCAGGGACAGGTGCTAGGGGTGTTGGTCTAAAGGCATGGCACTGGCAGACAAGGTTCTTTGGGTTAATCTGGTGTCTTTTAGTAGACCAACTGAATAGTTAGAGAAATATATCTTAGCAAGGTTTTGAGTTGAAAAACCCTTCATCAGGCTGAGGAAGCACCTGCAGTTGGTGTGTGCGCTGTTCCTGGATGGAAGGAATAGTAAAGAAGCCAGAGACTAGCCTGCAATTCAGGCAAGAAAGATAGTGAAAATGGAAATGGAGGCATCAGGGGTGAGGGACAGGCTGAGGTTGGTAGGTAGGGTTTTTCCAGCAATGAGAACTGTCTTATAGCCAGTACACTTTTTCTGTCATTCCTTCTTATGACACAAATGGCAGAGCTGTTTAATAAAAGTGAGAAAAGTATGTGTACCCCTTTTTTCCCCTCTACTAGGTTTCCATGGTACCGTGTTTGTGTATAGCTCACAGTGACATGTGGCCCTAGAGAAAACTACTGGCTTGTTGGAATGTTGCCAATGTCTTTTCTGTTCTGGTTGTTAATCCAGTGATACAGACTATGGCAGTTTATGTATTGAATTATTTTAATGCCCTTTCTGCAATTCTTTCTTTTTCCTCCTCACTGCAGATACTTGGAAATGCAAAACGCTTGCATTTGTATGTTGAGATTCAGAAATTTAGTGCTAATTAATATGACTTTTGTGAACTGCCCCAGATAGCAGAGAATTGAAACATGATATGTTTCAAGCCTGTTTATCCATCACTTTAGCTTTTTGTTTTGCTTCATCTGATGTAGCTTAGTTATATATATGTATTTTTCCTGTGCAACTAATTGTAGAATTTACTTATTACCCTGAGAGAATATGGGCTTTCCCTTTCCTAATGTGTTTTGCTTCAGATTTTGAAAAAGAAAAGCAGACATGGTTACTGACTTCTGAGCCATGGAGACAGTGATTGATTATTTATCTTGGAGCCTATTGACATATTTTTCGATGTTATGAATAGCTCAAACACTGAGCAAATCCCAAACTAACATTTTTGCTTCACTAAAATCAGAAAGACTAATTGAGTAAAAGTGCTTAGATAAGGCCACAGGTAGTAGGAGAAAAGGTGGAAGATAAGATGGAGAGGCGATAGTGAAGATACTTGCATAGTAATTACATGTAATTGGACACTTAAGAGCTGAACTCTGTGCTGTTTACTCCTACCTTTTCTAAGCACTTAATTGACTTGCATTTGTTTGAAGGAGAAAGTTTAAAAATGTAGATGATGCAGATCAAAGAGTGAACAACTGAAAGTTTGAAGGACAAATACATCAACTTGACACGCATTGCCCCTAGCTGTAATGAAAAAGTGGTGGCCGCAGACAGCAGCCTGCCATCCCCTGAGGCTGTGCTCAGTTCTGCAGAAAGAAGAGTACAAACAACCTATTTCAGCTGCTGCTGAAAACTCCTTCATAAATCCTGTTCTAATTTGCAAATCAGTTGCAGGGGAACTTGGCTGAATCATGCCTCTCTTTGCCCCTTCATCCTGCCCAGTACACTCCCTCCTCTTCTTTCCAGGATTGATGGGAATGGGCAGATGGTGCAGGAGACAGTTACCCTATATATAGGGGCCTACTGAATTCACGGCGGAAGTGCTGCTCCCGTCTGATCGGCAGTGAACCTAAAACCGCATCTTTAAACATGTTGCTGTTTTTGCCTCCCCAGCAGTCAGCAGCAAACATTAGGGCTATCCAGGGCTTCTCAGCCAATCCGTGGTGAGAGGCAAAAACAGCACCATAATTAAAACCACATTTTTCCCCCCCACTAATCAGGAGTGAGCTGCAAGTGGGGCCCCTCCACCAATCAGCAGAGGGAGGAGGTGAGACAGTGCAGGGGAACCTACAAGATTAAAGGAGTTACAGAGCACCCCACTTCCACCATTAATTAGTCCCTACCCATATCTTAGGGGACTGGAGAATTTGGCCTAAGATTTTCAGCAGACCTAATCTTATATAGAAACAGGACTATTTTATGTATTGTATGCAGTAGCTCAGCACATCCTTGTGTGTGGTTGGGAGAGTAGGACAATGCAATTTTAAACATCAGTGAGGTAATATTATTAATTCCTTACTATGTATTAGACACCTTAATAAGCTAAGTTGATTATTCAGGTATTAGGGCTAAACATATTCAGAATTGGAAAGTTCTGAACAAACCCTAGGGCCTCTTGTGACAATCATCTGTGACTCTGACCTCTACTATCTTGGTTAATGGCAGAGAATTGATAGCAAATTGAGTCCATACAAACATTTCCTCTTAGAAGAGAAGCCTTCTTCCCACTTCAAAGCATATTAGAGTTTGCCATTGCTTGAAACAATTGATCATGTTGAGACCCTTCCAGCTTCACCAACAATGTAGCCATCTCCTGGACCCCTCCCAGTCAAGTTTTGAGGTGGAACATAAAAGAGAGATGATACTTGTAAAGCCAATAAATAGTCTTTTTTTTCCTTTTTTTTTACAAGGACAAAGGCACAATAATTGATACCTTCCATCATGTAATAGTGATGCTTTATCTTTTGAGTTGTGATTGTGGGGGTTGTGAAATCCCAATGGGAGGATTTCATCCAGCTTCTAAGAATGACAATAAGTATTCACTCCTCAATCTCCACAGACCTCAACTGAGGTGATTGATAAGGAGTCATTCGTTCCTGCTGTGATCAATTTCTATGTGCTAGAGGAAATATCAGAAATACATGGTGGTGCTCGGAAGAGGTTCCTGAAGATTGGAAGAGGGCCAATGATTGGAAGAGGGCCAATCTTCAAGAAAAGGAAGTAAGATCAAGGTCAATCAGTTTGACCTCAATCCCTGAAAAGATCATGGAAAAAAATATTAAAGAATCCATCAACATTAGGCTAACAGAAGGTGTCATCCTGAGAGACAGCCAACATGTCTTTATTAAGGGTAGATTGTGCCTGACCAACCTCATCTCATTCTATGACCAGGTGACATGTCACCTGGACAGGGGAGAAGAGACTGATGTCATTTATTTGGATTTCAAAAGCCTTTGATTTGGGTTCACATGATGTCCTTATGAGAAAATTGGGGAACTGCAGCCTTGACAACCTTACATTCTGATGGCTGGGGAACTGGCTGCATGGTCGGACCCAAAGAGTGATAGTCTATGGAACTGAGTCAACATGGTGCTTAGTGACCAGTGGTGTCCCTCAGGGTTCAGTAGTCAGATTAGTACTCTTAACATATTCATAAATGACCTGGATTCAGGTGTTAGAAGCAGACTGGCTAAGTTTGCAGATGACACCAGACTATAGGGAAGCGTGGTCACACTAAAGGATAGCCTGGGGATTCAGGCTGGCTTGGACAGGCTCACAAAGTGGGCGAATCAAAACCTAATGACTTTCAACATAGAGAAATGCAAGGTGCTCCACCTTGGGAGAAAGAACCCACATCATACCTGTAGGCTAGGCAGTGCTACACTCACTAGCACTACAGCTGAAAGAGACTTGGGGGTCAAGAATATGAGCCACTAATGTGATGCCACAGCCAGCAAAGCAAATAAAACCTTGGCTTGCATCTACCAATGCATCTCAAGCAAGACCCAGGATGTCATCCTCCCACTTTATTCAGCCTTGGTGAGGCTGCAGCTGGAGTACGGCATCTAATTCTGGGCTCCACACTTTAGGAAGGATGTGGAAGAGCTTGACAGGGTCCAGAGGAGAGCCATGCACATGATCAGAAGTCAAAACAGCAGGCTTTATAAGGAGAGGCTGAGAGGCATGGGACTCTTCACCTTAGAAAACCATGGACTCAGGGGAGTCTTGGTGGCAGCCTATAAGTATATCGGGGTGTGGATCATGGCCTTTTCCCCAGGACACCCCAAGGGAAGACAAGGTCCAACGGTCACAAACTGCTGGAAGACCGTTTTAGACTGGACATTAGGAAAAACTTCTTTACTGTCCGAGTCTCCAGAGACTTGAATAGACTCCCCCCAGAAGTGGTGCAAACATCTACTCTGGACATGTTCAAGAAGCGTTTGGATGCTTATCTTGCTGCTGTGATCTGACCCCAGCTGACTTCCTGCCTTTTGGGCAGGGGGCTGGATCCAGTGATCTCATAAGGTCCCTTCCAGCCCTAATGTCTGTGAAATCTATGGTGACACCCAGCTCTACATTACACTGGCACCAGGAACAGGAACTGCTATGTCCTAACACTCCAAGGTCCTAAGATAGGCAACTTCATAGAAAACTATTTACCAAAGCCAGATGAAATGATTGAAGTTAGGTTGGTAGGGAGAGATGAGGGATATAAGGTAGGGAGAGGTAAAAACTTTGGAAAAAACCTTTATACCATACTCTTCTTGAGGGTATTTGACCTCATATGGATGAATTGATGTTCATCAGATTCTGATCTACTTCTCTATATCAGAGTATTCACAGAAGAACAACTTGCCCTTTCCTACTTTCACTTTACAGCAGACTTCCTCATCCTGTTGTATGTAGATCTATATTCTGATGAAGTGAGCTTGTGGGCATGAAAGCTTATGCTATACATCTCTGATTTAGTTGGTGCAAATCTACCTTGTCTTCTGCCTGACTTCAGACTAACATGACTAACTACCCATATTTATTCAGATTTAACCACATTGATTTCTGCATTGGTGACCATCAGACTTGATCACTGTGTAAGAATGAGGTCTTTAAAGAAGTTGTTAATGTTTCAAGAGGCAGCTATTCATAGCCTCTCAAGCAAACAAAGCTACTGAGAACATGCCACATTTGTACTCCGTGATGATCTTTGGCTGCATGATAATGCAGAGTTAAATTCAACTTTCAGTATTGACCTTCCAAACCCCAAAAGAGCTCAAGTGACTTGAGATGACCCAGCTGATTATTATTTGATCGTTCACTTCTATTCCTTTTCTTAAAGCAGCCATTTCCTTACTTTCCTTGATGGCCATACCCTTTAATTATTTGAACACTGCTGTTTCATCTTTACTTATTTTTCATATAGCTAGTCTATCGGCATGTAATACTATTTTCCTTGAAAGTCAGTCTTCCTAAACTGTCTATTTTCTAAAATATTCAAACAAATGAAGGAGTGTTGTATCCCTTTGGTGCGATACCTCAGTCTAGAGCTGTATCAGTCACTTTTTGTTGTCACAAGACTTTACAACTGCATGTCCAATTTGCTATTCACAGTCAAACCTGAGAGTCTTTTTCTGTATTATTGTTTTAAAGGTCTCTGAAAATTGAACATGTCTTTTATCTTCCCCCACTTGATGTGTGAGCCTGACTTTTTCAAAAAATCTAATTTTTCTTTTTTGCCTTAACTTCTAATCTCTTGAGCCCAAGGTCAAAAAAGTATGCAGGCCCCTAACTTCCATTGATTTCAACAAGTGGGAGTTAGGAATGTACCTTCCTTGTGGATCTTGGCCCTGGATCCCCTTGCATTGTTTTTTGACTACCTGTCAACTTAGAGGCTTCTATAAATTTCACTAATGCATTTTGTTTTTTCTTTGTCAATGAAGATGTTAAATTAGATTGCATTTAACAGGGGGATCATTTGAGCGCACAGTCATTTACCATTCCCCTTTGTGTGTGACAGCCTGTGGTCAAGCCAACTTTGATTCTCTGAGCCAGGGTTCAAATTGTAAAGCTGAGAGTGTGCTTTCCTTTGTTTGACTAGAGTCCAAGTTACCATACTGAACTTAGAAAAATTTAAAAAATACAGATTCTCTCTTGAAGGTGGTGCTTTTTTATGACATAAGACCAATATTTGTATTCCTGTTATAAAGAGAAAATGAGAGCTTGCTATAAGGGAATTGTTCCAAGGAGACAGCTGTGATTGCTGTGAAATAATGAACCAGATTTATTATGTATTTTCTTTTCTACTGGTTTTTCATGTTTTTGCTATATAATAACTGCTATTTGAATATTTTAAAATACTATTAATAAAACAATTTAAAAGAGCACCCTCGTGGAAAGCACCATTTATCATTTTTAGTGGGTTGCAGTTTGCAAGTTTGTTTTGCAATAGAATAATAAATTAGCTAGTCAACTTATTTATAGGGTGGCTCATCCCCCAGTGGAAATGGAGAGATTAGTAGAAGATAAAGAAGACAGATTCTAACAGTCCTTTACAGTTTCTGTGAGCATCTGATAAAGTGAAAGCTCTTGAAAGCTTATGCATCTCTGATTTAGTTGTTCCATAAATTGTATCTCTATCTTGCTTCTGCCTTACTTCAGACTAACTACCTCTTTCTTCTTAGTTTCCATGAGGTTACACATGGAATAGATAGCCTAGCTTTCCATAGTGCAGCTTATTAGTTATATTGCAGCACCAACAAGACTTCAAGCATGCTATACAAATGTTTGGAAAGGGGGTGTGTGTGTGACTTTTAAAGTGCCACATGCTTGCCTGGGGTCAAAATGGCATATTTTAGACTTATAGAAAAGGTAGGCAAAACCCAGCTTCCTTCAACCAGCAGTTCCCAGTGTTGCTCCAGCAGGACCTAGAGAGTGTCTGACTTCTTCAGTGTTGTGAGTTTTGAATTTTTGGACCAGATTTCATAGATGGATTTAAACACTAAAAGAAAAATTTCTCAAGAGCAACATTTTGTTTTTCATTTGAGATGTTTTGTTTTGTTTTAGATCATCAATCCTCTTTACAAACTTGACACAGATGTCAGTCAGTCTTTCAGAACAGTCTAGGGCAGAGTGAGTCAAGGGCACTCCGAGTTTCAGGCTACCAGGGACCTTTAGCTAATCTAGTCTAACCCTCTCTTGTATAACAGAAGCCTTAGAACTTAACTTGGATACTCCTGGATTGAAGCTGTTAACTGCTTGCTCTTGTTGGCGGTGTTTGCTTTTCACCTTATGGAATTTTTACTGTATTTAAATAAGCAAATTATTATTTTTTAAATGCTAAAGAAAGAGGAGAAAATACAAAGGAGAACTGATTAAGATAAATGTAAAAGTTGAGAAGAAAAAACATGTTAGTATTACTTAGGTGTCAGCTACTATTACAAGAGACGGAGAAAACAAGAAAGGACAGTTTTGCTGACACAAGCAAACAGGGAAATAGAGCCCTGAAAGCAAATGAAACAGACAGATAAAGCAGTAAATGAACAAACAGTACATAAGGCAAACAGTACCTCACAGGAGAAATAAATAAGCCAGAAGTCCAAAATAAATGCCAACAGACAAGGCAGTTGTTACAAAACAAGCAGCTGATAAGGAGGGGGAAAAGACATGGAAGTAGAAAGAAATTCTGTTGGGCTTTATCCTAAAATGCCCTGATTTTTCTGTGCAAGCTATAAATGACATTTAATTATTCAGGTTACTTAGCCGGCCTGGATTGGTTGATGTCATTATTTTGTTTTGGGTTTTTAAAGGCATAAGGCCTTGAATAAAGTGTGGGTGTGTTCATGGCTACAATAGGCTGGTAACAGCCCATATAAGTTGTGGATACCCATGGTTCTTAAATATCTGTAGTCCTACAGCCACAATATGTCCATACAGTAGAGCAGTGGTCTCCAAAGTGGGGTGCGCAAGACGATCCATTGGGGTGCGGGAGGAAAATATTAGAACTTTTATTTATATTTATTTTTTATCTAAAAAAATAAGGAAGAAATTAAGCTTTACTAATATTTAGTATATGGACTGACACTGGCGCCCTCACTCGTTCCGTATGTCAGACGGTCATGTGTCACGTACGCTACGCAAGTAGTACATGTATATAATTTATAAATAAATAAATATACATATACTGGGGGTGCGTGCTCAAAATTTTTTTTTACTGATCATAGAATCATGGAAGTAGGGTCGGAAGGGAGCTTGTAGATCTTCAAGTCCGAACCCCCCGCCTGGGCAGGAGAAAAAACTGGGCTCAAATGATCCCAGCTAGGTAGGCATTAAGCCTCCTCTTAAAGACCCCCAGGGTAGGAGCAAGCACCACTTCCCTTGGAAGTTGGTTCCAGATCCTGATAGGGGTGCGCAATCAAAAAAGTTTGGAGACCACTGCAATAGAGAACTGAACCTCTGGTGAAAGAACAGACCCAGTGGTACAACTAATAAGTACCACTGGTGGAGTATCTCCAGGCTAAACATGCTGCTTTAACTCAAGTATTTTTTCCCACTGGGTACTACAGTTGCAGTTCCCAGCACAAATAAAATGGTGAACTATCAGAGTCCTTGTCAAAAACAAATCAGCTTTATTTCTTAGCATAACCTATCTCATCTTAGGTCAGAATTACAGTGGTAAATAGTAGGTCTGAATGAAGCTTTTTACTCAGAATGTTTTCAGTGCAAATGAGCCTCTTATTAAACATAGGACCTCCTCAAAAGCTATTTTGGAAATCATCAATTTTTTATTGAAACAAAAAAAAATCATTCTTTGAATTTCAAAGCTTCTAACTATATGTCCATTTCTCTTTTTTTCATTTATTTTTAAAAAAATCTAATCTGTCAGTTTTTTCGAGACCCACAATTTTAGAAAATTCAAAAAAATAAAACTCTAAAACATCATTTTTTTTCAAGTAATAGAAAATAATTAGAGAAAATTATTTTGGAACTCTTCAGAATTTTCAGCTTGTTTCTGTTTTGCATTTTTTTTGGCCAGATAATTCATTAATGTAAGAGACGCCAGTGTCTTCTAGTAACACTGGCTATATTTAGTCAAAAACAGTAATTCTGTTTTGACTCTTATGTGCTGTGTGTGGCAAGGCATTATTTGTGCTTGCCACTTTAAGGGCCTGAAGCCAGCAGCCAGCAGGTGCCTGATGAGGACAGCCATTTTGGATTCAGGGCTGCCCATATAAATGAGACATTTTGCTGCTGGAAGGCCAGGCAATAACATCGCCTGGCTCCAAGTCTGCTGATATCAACTGGAGGTAAGGGCAGGAGCTGTAGGGGATGGTCAGGAGGCTCCTGGTCCTGGGCATGACCTAAAACTGCACCCTGCCAGAAGTGGGTGGCCTGGTGGGGCTCTCAGTGGTGCAGGAGCCCCCAAGAAATGCCAGGCCAGTTACCACCCTGGTGAAAGGCAGGTCGGGGTGCCTTAATCCCAGCTTCCACCATTGGGTGGGTCAGGTGACAACAGAGGTAGAGGGGGCCAGGCATGGCTACGACCACCTGAGCCCACCTGAGGAGGGAAGCCCCGAGACCCAGTAGTGGGGGTGGTGTGGAGCCACGAGTAGAGGGGGAGAAGAAATAGAGGGCTGAGGGCCCACTGTACATACAGACCCTGAGTGTTACCCTGGAAGGGGCCTGAGTGTGCTTAGACTTGGTTGGGTAATTGGCTGGCCACTACCCCGGTGAAGGTCGTGGGAGAGGCCCAACAGACGGTACGTCTGCCACCCAAGGAATGGACTAGCTAAGCCTATGGCCAAAGGGTGCCCACTCCAAGAGGGAGCAAGGTGGTATAAGTTCTTGATGGATGAAAGAGACCCTGTGCGAGAGGGTGGAGTGAATGAGGCCTGAGAGAGGTGGGCGGTATGACTGTGTGTGTGACTGAGGCCTGACAGTGTGGCCTAAGCATGCTCTGGCTGTAGGCTGGGGGCACTGTAACATCTGGAGGCCATCTGCGAGGCTTGGGCCATGTTGTAGAGGAGGTGCAGAGCCACGAACACCCCCAAATATAGGGGTGCAGTAATGGGCAGTCTCCTGCCTTATTTAACAGCATATTATTATTCCAACAAGGCGTGGCAGGAAAGAAAGGTGGGTGGCATGCCCAGAGGCAGGTGGGGGGCTAGCTGTGGCTTGCAGGGATATCCACTTTGCCACACTGTGCAAGGCCTCTTTCTTTGGAGATCAGGAATATGTTTTCATAGTTATCATATGCACAAGTGTAGCAGGTGATGGGTCAGTGAAAGAAAATTGGACCTTATAGATATCTTTATAGGGATTGGTATCCAGTGCAAGAAAGCAATTTTGGAGGGACAGGACAGGGTGATGAGACTGTAGAGTTGATCATATGTGTGCTAGTAGAAGACCAGCTCTGAGAGGTATGTAAGCTTGAAGGTATGGTGATGGGGGTCTACCTAGCTAAGACTGAATCTTTTTTTGTCTTTTGTTAGTAACAGCCAGCTGGTTGGCCACCCAGTCATAAGCCTGTGGCAATGTTCAACAGGAAACACGATCCAGAGTTTGTGTGATATTCTGAGACATGCAAGTTCAATTCCTACTCTGTGGGCACATCTACATGTTCATTAATGTGCCTTAGATACTGCGCATTTAGTTTAGCACTTCCTTAATAAATTATTAACTAAATGCTCAGTACCTAAAGTTATTGTGCAGTAGCGCTGGTGCAAGGTTATTTATTGAGGCTTACTGTTCATTAGCTTAATAACACTGTGCAGTAGGCTATTAACATGGTTTTTTCCATGATACGCTACTGTGCAGTGTTATTAGGCTAATGTGCAATAAGCGTCTCATGTGGATGTGTCTTGTGAGAAACACATGATTCTGGGAAAGTCACTTAGTCTCTCTCTGGTTTAGATTTCCACCTTTGAAATGGGACTTAATTGTACTGCCCCACCTTAAAACACCCTTTTAAGGTAGGGCAGTGCTTAAAAGTTCTGAAATATGATCGGGACCATATAAGAATTGTAGCTATATTATTGTATATTGGTTTTAGTTATAGTTCCCAGCTCTTCACATGATTAGATGTGAGTAAAGTGGACTGAGTATGCAATACAGCACTACAGAATTAATTAACTCTATGTGGTAACATTTTTCTTGCGATATGTCATTGGAGAGAGGTCTAAGATTTCCTTTGTCCTGAAGCAATATTCCTTAAAACAAATTAAGGCAGGGGTGGGCAAAATAGGGCCTGTGGGCTGGATTTGGCCCACCAGGCCATTCTATCCAGCCTGCAGGACCCCTAAAACATCTAAAAAAATTTATCTGCTCCTGTCTGCATGTCAAAGATGATAGGAGCAGTAGGACCCAGGGGGAGCTGACAACAGGAGGCAGAAGCCCAGACCCACCCACCATCACCTATTTCCCTGCTTCCTGCGCCAACCCTGCTCCAGCAGCATGTGGCTCCAAGCTGGATGGCCGGACTGGGGAGTATGGTGCTGTGCCGGTACGGGAGGTGTCCAGGCAGGGGCAGAGTGCATGTGTGTTTGTAGGGCAAATCCCACATACACACTCCACCAGACACATACATCCACATTCCCTCACACACCCCATTCACCCTCCCCCACATGCTCCTTCACCCCACATGCCCACAGCCCCCCAAAAACCTTAAGCCATCCCCCACAACATACAAGAGTAAGACTTCATTTTAAGCTATTGTGCAATCACCTCTATGTACACTACACAAATGAATGTAAACCAGGGCAAAAATATTTATTGAAATCAAATTAATGAATGTTTTAGATGTTCACTTTTTAGAATATAATTTGGTATTTTTCTGGTTCCGAGGTGGCAAAACTGGTAGCAAAGGTCAGGGGTTAGAGGGCAGGACTTCTAGTCCCAAGTTGGCGACCGGGAGCCCCAGTCAAGGGGCAGGGCTACCAATGTGGCCCTCGACAAGTAGCCAAAACTCAGTAAGCAGCCTCTAATAATTGCCCATGTTTCTTTTATAGGAGACTTTGTAGAAATATAAAGTAACATAATATTGTTTGTATTTTTCAAAAACTTAGTAACATTCTAGTGCTGGAACGTACATGTTATCAGTTTGTTTCAAACTTTTAAAACTACCAGATGCAAAATTATAGTCATTTTAATTAAAATAATCTGGAAGCATTGCATTTAATTACTTCATAATACGCTTCTAAAAATCTAGTTCCCAGTTTTTGGCTGTTTATATTAGATTATAGAAAAAGTGTCTGCTGAAAGCAGTCTTGAAATGTTGACTATATATGTATTGGTTTTGGTAGCATAATTTGAATGCACAGAAATCAGAGTACATACACAATTATACTGCAGCATTCATAAAAGACACCCTCATCCCTTTTAGTCCTCTACTTTTTTTTTTTAGGACAGTTAAAAAGGGATGCATTTCTTGCAAATTCAGAATCAATAATGTATATGTTTTCCTGCATGCCTTTTTATGGAGCACTCTCCTAGATGAAGTCAGTATGATTAATTATGTCAGAGGATGCCGTGCAGCAGACTGCAACATCTGCAGGTTACCATAGTAGTGTATGTTGTTCCAGCCAAAATTTCAGAAATAAATCAGATAAAACACTCATTCCTACAGTGATTGAATTTGGCAAGTCATTGAATGGTTGCATCACTTATGCTTAGAATGATGCTGGCATTTTAGCAATCAGTGGTTTAGTTATTTACATTCAGGATTGTATTTATGGCTTTATTGAACGTAATATATTTAGTGAGAGAGAGAGACTGTCTTAGGCAACTAAACTAAAAGTCTTATGTTCAAGAATCCAGCATAATCCGTATGAATGTAACCCGGGTATACCTGGTTGTGTACCCCCTTCTCCAATTGAAGGGAGATGTTGGCAGGGCAGGTGCTCTGTGGTGGGAGAACTGCTGGCTAGGGCTCTGTGAAATTTCACCAGACGTTTTGTTTCAACACTGTTTCAACCCATTTTGAGGTCAAAACAGCAAAATTGAAATGTAACAAAGGGCTTTGAAACAGCCTTGAAACAAAATGAGGCTAGTCGCAATGTTTTGAAAGTCGAAACATCTCGATCATAGTGCTACAACTGGGCTGGAGATGGGAAGTCAGTCCAGCTGGGCTGAGTTCCCATCCCCAGCTAGATTGGGCTGGGGAAAGGAAATCATCCCAGCTGGGCTGAGTTCCTCTCCCCAGTGCCACCATTGCGCTAGGGAAACTCAGCCCAGCTGGGCTGACTTCCCATCCCCGGCACTTGATCAGGACAGAGACAGGAAGTCAGCCCAGCTGGGTTGAATCGCCATCCCCTGCCTGATTTAGCGCTGGGGATGGGAAATCAGGCCAGCTGGGCTGACTCTCTGTCTCCGGCCAATCTAGCGAAATGTCAAAACAGCCTCACTGTTTCAGTGAAGCAAAACAGAACAGCTGTTTTGAATCTAAATGAAATTCAATATGAAACACTGTTCCATCGAAACCTCAAAACTCAAGGTGACATGGAACTGTGCTGTTTCACACAACCTTACTTCTGGCTACATGCAGTTTCCCCTGCTCCACAGACAGTCACATCCACACTTTACATCTTAACGATATACAAATTGATTACTAAATATAAGATGTACAGAAAAATAATGTTAATAAACATATATACAATATTTAATCACTTATATAGTAGTGAGACAATGCTATATTCTATTAATAGCAACTAGAGGATTACCCCATGTCTAGGGCTTCACACTCTACTCAGGGAGTTAAGTACCCTAGAACAAATAATAAACAGGTAAGTAAAGGTGAACCATAAATAAAGATCAACAAGGGTGTCACTAGAATGTACATAAAGAACAAAACATTTAGCCTATCAAGAATATTGGTAATATTTACATGGTCTTATATCCCTCCTCAGGATACAGGTAACTATCTTACTAAAGAATTAAATTTTAATTTTTAATACTTGTCTTACAGCTTTACATTCTATCAGATCCAAATCTACTTAAACATTAACTATAAATATATAAACATATAAAACATACATATTCTGTTACTGCTTAGCCTCATTATATCAGCCTCTTCAGTTTAGACTTTCTCAACTTACACTCATAAAACATAAAATATAAACTATATAATACAGGACACCCATTCACAAATAGAAGGCACAACCCTCTTTTAAATATATATAACTTTTATAAAAAACCCAAAGACCTAGATCCTTCTGGAGCCTTGGCTGTGTTCCCATGGCCCTGGCGGGGGGGGGGGGGG
>NW_017729004.1:39246744-39255505 GCF_001723915.1 Gavialis gangeticus | reverse complement strand
GGGGGGGGGGGGGGATAGAGGGGTTCCAGGCTCTTCACCTCATCCCGGGCAGGGGCAGGGCAGCCTCTCCTCCATCTCCTCCTGATTGGTGGGAAAGTTCCACCAGTTGCTTGAAGCCCTTTCAAGCTGGCAAGCCAGGCTGCTACCAGTATGCCAACCACATGAATACAAGTCAACGTTATAGTTGGGGTGCGCAGTGTCATCAGCAGGTGATGGGGAGTGTGTTGTATTGTGTGAGGGAGAATATTTTTACCTTTGAACAGAAACACTTGTTGGAATACTGGGTGCATCTACACATGCACTTTACTGCAGAGCTGAATAATTAGCTCTGCAGTAAACTGTCACTGTCTACACATGTGCCTGTATTAGGTGCAGTAAATTAATTAACTCCACTGTAGCTAGAACTGTCCAGGACAAGTACTATCTTACAGCAGAGTAGTTATGTGTGCCAAAACACACATGTAGATGGTGACTGGGGCAGGAGAGTCCTACAGTGCAGGGGCTACCTGTGGCTAGCCCTGCACTGTAGTACTCTGTGCCCCAGCCAGCTCCTCCATAGCATGTTGAGCAGGGGCGGAGTAGCCCTGAGGCAGGCTGACCCCTGGGGCCACCTGCCAGCTGGGGCTGACCCACCTGCCTCAGTGTGCTGTGGGCGAACATGTAAATGCTGCACCTGGGAGCAATGAACTACAACATGAACTGTGATGGAATTTATTGTTATATCCTGCTGCCCATCATGGTAGTGGCCCCCTTGCTGCTCCAGTGGTCAGGCAGGGAGAGGGCAAGACACTGCCTGCAGGGTCTCTGGTGGGACAGGGAGCAGGGTCATTCCCTGCTCTGCCCCTGGGGCACCACATCTGGGTCTTCCTGGCTCAGCCATAGCCAGTCTGTGCTCAGGGCAGCATCTGGCAGAATAAGCCCCCTCCTGCCAGGAGAGGGCTGGCCTCAAGCACAGACCAAGCGCTGGCTGTAGACAGAGCAATGGCTGCAGACCAAGTGGTGGGCAGACTGTGCTCAGGGCCAGTCCCCTCCTGGCAGGGTGGGGCTTATTCTGCTGTACACTGCCCTGAACACAGGCTAAGTGGCAGCTGCGGCTGGGCTGGGCTGGGCAGATCTGGCTGCGGTGCCTCAGGGGCAGAGCAGGGAATAGCCCCACTCCCTGCCCCCACACCCCCCCCAGAGGCCATGCTGGTGGTATCTGGCTCCATCCCTGCCCAGCCACTCAAGTGGTGAGGGGGAGCTACTTTGATAGGCAGCAGCCCCCATCCCCGTTTCCCCAAGAGTGAGCCTGTTCCCAGTGGGGGCCACACTGCAGGGCCAGCAGAGCTGCTGCGGAGCATGGCAGTGCTGCGGGAAGCTTGCAGGGCTCTGACCCAGTCTGGACCCTGGTGCTGCTGCACGCAGCCTGCTGCACGCAGCCTGCTGCAGCTCTGCCCACCCGCAGTGCAGCACTCCCACTGGGAAGTGGCTCATGCTCCCTGACATTATGACAGGGGCTGTTGCCCCCAACAAGGGCCCTGACCTAGCCCACTGCAGTGATGGGGTTGGGGCACAGCTAGACAGGGCCCCTGTTGGGAAGCAGGGATGGGGGTTATTCCTCCGCCCTCCTGTGTCCAGTAGAGGGGACAGCAGAGGACTTATTCTGCTGTAGGGAGTGAGCTGGAGGCTGGGGCCTGGTGCAGGCTTTGCCGACTCCAGGGAAGTGCTCCTCTCCCTTGCCTCAGGGCCCATAGGGAGTGGAGCACTTCCCCGGAGCTGGCGGAGCCCGTGCCAGCCCCCGGCCCTGATGTGGGGGAGCGCAGCGCTTCCCCGGAGCTGGTGGAGCCCACGCTAGGCTCCCGCCCCAGCCTCTCCTGGTGCACAGCCTTGAAAAGGCTGTGCATGGCCACACTTTTAGTTGTGCGCAGCCATGCACACATGCATGCACCTTTGAGGGAACCTTGCTGCAGACATGTGCTCACAGTTCCTCAGTCCAGAGAGAACCTTTTTCCTGTTACAAATTGGTTCAACCTAGGCAGGTTAGACTAACCTGCAAAGGTTGAATTAATTCAGGCTCCAGATTTTTGAATGTCTGTCTCTAGCCTCACTGCATAGTCTAGGTGCTGTTTTTTTACAAATCCAAGGCTTAATGCTGTTCCGTTGCACATTTCAAGATTAACCACTTTCCAACTTATGGACTAACCATGTTTATTTCTAATCTTTGTTTTCTATCTGTTAACTAGTTTTTAACATTTTTCTTCTTGCCCAGTTGTTGCCAAGCTACCTTTTAACAGCCTCTCATGAGAGAATTTATCTAGCGCTTTATGACAGAATAAATAAATGAAATGCAGTAGTTGTTTATTATCCACTGTTTGGATAATTTTTTTCAAATAAGTCTGTTTTCAAAGAGGCACAATTAACTCTTACAAAAACTGCTAAATTTATCCCAATCACATTCATTATGTGCTTTATAACTCTCTGTAATGAATGCAGTGTCATACTCTGACAGTCATTACAGAGGAAAATATGGAAATATTTAACATTTAGGATAAGCTTCTTTAACCAAAGAAGTTGCTTGGCTTGTCAGTCTGTGGGGAACCAGGAATGCCTAAAGACAGCTGCACCATTTCAGCAGAGATATTTAATGATTCCCCAGAGTGGAAGAAATGCAGATTTCTTTCTGACACTAGGAGGCATAAAGTATTCCCACCAGAAATCAGGGAAATAGAACAAGACTGTTTTAATCCCTAGGGATCCAAGAGCCTCTATACTATCTTCCCCCCCTTTCCCCGCTAACCTCTGCATGCTATTCAACTGCTCTGTGAATTTATTTTAAAGTATTATTAAAGATGATGGGTTTAATCTAAATTCCTGAAACCATTGTATTTTAACCATCATGAAAATTTAAATTTTCCAGATGCATTGCTTTGAGTGTTCCTTGATACTGTATGCAAAAACAGCTGAGTTGATAAACACATACACAATATGAATTCCTAAAATGCAGGGAAGTGATTGGAAAACATCACTTGCAAGGAGAGAGTATTTTAGGCCTATGCCATTGGGAAGGGATTGGTTTAATGCTCATGTCCATACATTTCAATATCCTGAATCTACAGGACACCACAATAAAGACTTATTCATCTTCTGAGTAGGAAGAAGGAAGCTAAATTAGGCTTTAATAGTATCTGGTACCATAGGACTCTGCCTTAGAGTAACCACGGCTGTCAAAATCATTGCTTTCAGAAATGATTTTGCACACAGTTAGAAGTTAGAAGTTACTGGGTCTCACAATACAAAAGCATAGTGAGAATTTTCCAGTCTTTCAATTTATCCAGTGAAGAGCATCAGATACTAGTAAAAGTTATCAACTGAACTATTTTGGGGGGAAATGAAAGACATTTTCAGTTAGATTGTGACCTCTGTGGATAGCTCGTCGTAAAAGCTTCTTGCAGTTTGGCCAAGAAATGAATACCAGTGCCTCCATTCTGTAAATCTTTTCAAATAGATTTTTAAAAGATGAATGGCATATTTACAACACACATGGTGCTGCCTGGTCAGAACCATAGGGAAGATTTACGTGAGCGTATATGAGAATTTTCTAGTTGTAAGCCAGAAGTTTTTTTCAAAGACTGTTGGACATTGCATCTTTTCTGTTCCTCTGAGGAGATGCTTCCTATTTCCACACCACTATTTCCACACCACAATTTGAAAGAAAACAACTAGACTTATAGAATGGTTTGTAATGACACATTAGGAGTAAGGTTGATCATTGAAGGAAAAGGAAATGCAGTATCTACATTTTATCTTATTATATAAGCTGTAGACATGCTATGTATAGGTCATTTAACTTTTTGAAACAAGATTTAGAGGGGGGAGAAAGGACTGATTGATTTTTATTTTACTTAAAGGAGTTTCCAGATTATAATAGAAAGACAATGTGTTGTCATTAGGATATAGTGGAAAAGAGTAAAGTATTTGGTTAGTTTTGACTCTTTGAAAGTGAAAGTCTGGATCAGTATGCTCATAAAAAATTGGACAGGGAATATCGTTGTATGCTTTCTTTCTACAATGCCGCATTTAATTTAGAAAAATGTTAGACTTGTATATTACAGAAGTATTAAATATGCATGGGAAGATGATTAAAGACTAGAAATTCAATCATCACAGACAAAATTCTACCCTTAAACTTGTATATGCAATTCCCATGTTCCATATTAGCTTACCTATTATGGTATTATTAAATGCCATCCAAACAGGGTTTTTTGTGCAAGTGACAAAAAAAGTGAAGGAATGATGTCTTGGGGCTGAAATCTATGAAACTTGAGCTATTATAACGGATTACTAATGTAGGTATATAGGACATGCCAAAATGATATACATTATTGTGCTAAGCACTGTGCTGACAAGTAGGAAGATTTCTGTCATAAAGAACTTAGAATGTAAATAGGGAATCTCTGATATTTTCTTATGTCTTGTATCTTTTTTCCCCCTAGAGCATAAGGGCTTCTGGTCTGGTTCTTCTGGAAACCATCCTTTTTGGATCACTCCTCCTGTACTTCCCGGTGAGTTAAGGTGCTATTTTGAAAAAGGGTATTACTGATAAAATTCTAAAACCTAACATCAGTTGCTTGTATGACTAATATAGATATCAAAATTGTACATATTTGTTAGGCTAACATATGTGTAGCAACTTGCCATTTATCAATATAGATGTTTAAACATAACATCTTTGTGATCATTCCCTTCCAGGTATGGGGAATGCAAAAATGAAAAGATTGCACATTACAATTGATATAAGCAATGATTTTTTAAAATACATAAATATCAAATTTGTGAGGCTGTCTATTGTTTGTTTCCACTTGGGAAGAATATTAATATTGAATTGAGCTTGAATATATCTGTTGCTACTGTGCAGTTTGTTACAAAGCTGGGGAGCTACTTAAGTATATTGTTAGCAAGTATTTATTAAATGTTTCTGAAACTGTCCACTGAAATCTGGAATAATAGGTGTTTGGGAAATGGGTGGCTGTTATTTTTATACCATAAGTGGGCACAGAGCAATATAATGTAATGCAGCAGAGAAGACACACTAAGTAGTTCTTTTAACTGGGAATGGGTTTTCTGGAGTTTTTTTTAAGGGGAAGCAGTAAGGTACTTTACTTGTTATACAGTCTTACGCATCTGAAAGAGGATACAAAACTGAAAGTTGGACAAAGGAGCCTTTTAAATGGCTCTGCTGCCCTGTAGCACGACGACCTCTAGGGGTGCCATGACCTCCCCTAGCGCCCCTACCTACCGTGCCAAATATGGTTTAAATGCACCCTCTTTATCTCTCCTGCCACGTCTTTGATGTTGATATGTTCAAGGGAGGCTGCCTTTCTACCCTCTTTGGCACGGCCTGGATGTATCTTGGCTTTGTCTAACCACCCGTCGCACTCTGACCCTTGGGCTGCATGTGAGTCCTACCGTCGGCCGTGCCCTTACGGGTCCGCGGACTCGTCCCCGTGCCCACCTGTCTCAACCTCGCAGGTGCCCCCTTGCTTCCCTCGTGGCCCTCACCGCACAGGGCCTGTTGTGCGTGCTCTCACCCTCACCGGGACCTTGCTCCTGTATCACCACCCTGCACCGGGCCTAGTGGCTCGCGCCCCCCACGCTGGGGCCTCTCTCAATGCTCGCGCCCCCCACGCTGGGGCCTCTCTCAATGCTCGCGCCCCCCACGCTGGGGCCTCTCTCAATGCTCGCGCCCCCCACGCTGGGGCCTCTCTCAATGCTCGCGCCCCCCACGCTGGGGCCTCTCTCAATGCTCGCGCCCCCCACGCTGGGGCCTCTCTCAATGCTCGCGCCCCCCACGCTGGGGCCTCTCTCAATGCTCGCGCCCCCCACGCTGGGGCCTCTCTCAATGCTCGCGCCCCCCACGCTGGGGCCTCTCTCAATGCTCGCGCCCCCCACGCTGGGGCCTCTCTCAATGCTCGCGCCCCCCACGCTGGGGCCTCTCTCCGCGTGATTCCCGCAGTCAGGGCTCAGGTGGCCGTAGCCATGCCTGGCCCCCGGACCCCTTTTTGGATCCTATGCCCGACTTGGGCTTCCTAAAAATCAGGGCTCAGGCGGCCTCAGCTTCATCTGGCCCTCAGACCCCTTTCCTGGGTCTTACGCCCACTGGGCTTATCCCAATTGGGGCTCAGGCGGCCTCAGACTTGCCTAGCCCCCCAGATCCCTTTCCTGGGTCCTACACCCCACTGGGGCTCCTCCCAATAATTGCCCACACTGGGGCCAGGGTCGGGACACCCCAAAACGCAGCACCCTCTCTGGTGCCAGGAACCCCCCCACTACTGGGGAGCTCCCCTGAGGCCTCCTCCAACCCCTACAGCCTCACCCGGTCCTCCGGTCTTACTCAAACTACCGGACAGAAAATACAAAACCATAAGCCAACCGGCTGTAACACAAAATAAGCCTCCTGGCTATAACATAAATTCTGCGCCAACCTGGCTCTCCTTCATACCTCCCTGTCAGGGTTCTCTCCACCCTGTACCATCATGTAGACACTCAGGCGGTTAGGCTGCTCTGCCCTGTTCTGCTCCACAGCAGAGCTCAGGCTGCCAGAGGGGAACTGCCCTTCTGGCCTCAGCCCAGCTGTTTATAAAGGCCAGGCCCTGCCCCCTGCCAGTCAGCTGACCAGACTGGTTGTCGTGGCAACCCACACTTGTGCTGCCCTGGTGACTGGCAGCTGAGCCCATATTACCACTTGTCAGTAGCAGGCACCTTAGTGCCCTGCTACATGTCCCTTCATCAGCCTCTGAATTCCCCATCCACCCTCCAGTTGGCCGCTCCTGGCGCCTCTCTCAATTAGCCTGAGAACAGCCACAGTAGTGGGATAGGGGTGAGGGGCATTCCACTCATTGCCTGTTTCCAGGCTCCCTGCAGCTTGTGCCACCCATGGACACCTGGATCCAGCCCCCACCAGGCCCCATGGCTGCCTAACAGCTCCTCTTCTTCTCCCCCACTTCTCTCTACTGCCCCTCCTTCTGTTCAGGGGCCTAGAAGGGGCTGGATCTGGATGCCCAGGGCTGGCTTGGTCTGCAAGGACCCCAGGACCAGGCAGGGAGGGGGAACCCTCCCCAAGGGTGCCTCCTTCACTCTTGAGCTGATCAGCGCAGCGATCCAGGATTAGAAGGGATGATTGCTGTGACAGGGGAGTGATCTGGGGGTAGAGGGGGACATTCAGGGGGCTGGGGGTGATTTGGGGGGTAGAGGAGGGAGCAGCCTCACAGCTGCCCACCCATCCCATCCACTTCCTCCCTCCTCACTCACCCCATCCCACCTACCTGTTGTCTGGCTGTTCCCAGGTGTCAGTCCAGGGCCATAGAATCTTGAATCATAGCTAGTCCACCTAGGAACAGTACCTCTTGGGGTACTGGAGGACCACAAATTGGTGGCTTTATCTCAGGTGAATACCTAGAAGTTAACTGCAGCTAGGTAGCACAGCTCAAAGATAATCTTTGCCTGAAGTGGCTTAACTTTAAGATGCTTAGAAGGCATTTAGCACATGAAACTATATTACAACATGGTACTGTTGTAATATAGTTTCCCTGGTAGCCAAAGTACTTATGTGGCTCTACAGAGCACCAGCCAGTTAATGAGAAATTGAAAAGCAAAATGCCTTGCCAAACACAAAAACACTGCAAATATGAAAAAGAGGGGTGATGAATGGCATAATAAACTCCCTGGAGTTTTTTCTAAATTATTGTTCAAACTGTGTTACTCTTAGATTATAGGGTTAAAATACATGTGTTTAATTGTTAGGATACTTTTATTTAAAATTTCATCTTTAACTTTGGTTGTTAAGATGGGGGCAGCTTTTTCAATATTTGTGAATTGCAGATGTTGCCATGAGAAACTACTGGCGAGAGACATGTTAAGGCCAGTCAGACAGGGCATTTATACATGTGCTCTGGGGTGGGGTGGAAGGGAGGCACTTTAATTAGGGAGCGCTTTTAATTAAAAGCATCCAAGTGGCATGTGTATCAGTGAAAATATGTATATAAAAGCAAAAGTATATCTTAAAAATGGTGGTGGGGCAGTTTGAACTAAAGCTCACTGAACAAGCTTTAGTTTAAAGAGCTCTGCTGCTATTTTTTGGTGTGGGGACACTAATACACATGATGCCAGAGTCTGCTGGAGCTTGTTTATTTGCATGCTCCAAATGGCTGAATTAATAGTGTGCTCTGACACGTTGGATTTCCCTGTACATGTATAGGAGCTCAACAGTCTTGGAACAAAAATATAATCATGGTTTATGTGTTCAGGGTTGTACAGTTGCTATTTATTTCTTATTGTCCCTCCCCTGCAAAGGGCCAAAATGGCTCTTATGCAATCAGAGTGATGGGGAGAGGAAAAGGGAAACGGACATTATTGTGTCTCCTATTAGTCAAGGAAAAGTAACATGCCATCCAATCCAAGCACTGGGCAAGATCACAGTGTATAGAGGGGGGGATATAGGAGGCCCTATGTGAGGTATACCAAAGAGCTTAGTTCCACTCTTGCTTTGCTTTCTTACCAGTTTGCCTGCCCCTGATTCTTCATGTTTATCTCTAGCCGTTGGTCTTGACCTAATTTCTTCTCCCACAGACTTTGGTCTTATGAGGATATCTGCCTGTGGGGTCACTGTTTGGGTGCTCAGTGTTAGTGGATGTTTATATCCTTGGTAACATAATATATTCTCCATCTGCAATTGCATGAAGGTTAAAATCATAGAATCACTGAGTCGGAAGGGACCTAGACAGAT
>NW_017729004.1:39239513-39246733 GCF_001723915.1 Gavialis gangeticus | reverse complement strand
TTCCTCCTGATGTGGTGGCCTGTAGTAAACCCCTACCAAAAGTTGATGGATCTGGCCATTGTGGTCCAAGCAGTCACAGCCTCTAGGCTTGTGTAAGGAAAAACCAGGAAGATGTCAATGGTTGAAACATTTCTCTCACTTTTTACTAGCCTTCAAAATTGGTCTGTTACAGCTGGGACAAAGTATAGCAAAATATAGCGACACATCTTTTGTCACCAAGAATGCATCATCATGGTGTTCTGCTTGCTGTGGTCAAGTTCAGTATCCCTATATCCTGATGTTCAGTTTCTATAGGACTGGTCTTTGCAATCTGATGGACTGCCTCTCACTCTGTGACCAGGCACTCCTATGATGGCTTTGTTACAGTAAAACACTGAAACTATCAAGGAGAAAAGAGCCAGGAAAATAATCAGTTTTATGAAAAAAATGTAAGTGGTTTTCATATTTGTTTCAACATTTGGTTTTGTTCTGATGTGACACAAGAATAAGAATCCACAAACTCGAATGTGTTAAGTGTGGTTTAAACAAGGACAATGGATTCTTATCCCATTCTCTGAATTAGCTTTTGTGACCCTTTTGTTCCAATGGGTTCTTTGCTTGTATGCCTCTCCCAGCACTGTCCCTCTCCCCACTTTCTCTCCCTCCTTTTTCCTCCTTTCTTATTCAAATCACTTACTGCACTACACGCTGATCTATGCTGTCCTTTCCTAGCATCAGATGAAGTGAACTCAAGTTCATGAAAGCGTGTACTCTATATACATCTTATTTAGTTAATCTACAATGTGCATATTTATCCAGCCTTCTGCCTGACTTCAGACTAACGTAGATAACTACCTCTCTAAACAATAAGACCATTCAAAAACTTTCATGAAATAATAAAGGGATGAGAGAGAGTGAGGAAGCATGAGCGCACAACTCATTCCGGAATAGGCAATAGCCGAATAGCTCAGATAGTCACCTATGAGGTAGAGACCCAGGTTAATTTTTTGCTGTGCCTGATTTGCAGTTGGGATTTGAACCTCACAAGTGACTGCCCTAACCATCAGGTTAACTGTTTCACTCAGTTTCTCTAATTGGAGCTGTTCAATGTTGTATTACTTAAATATTAATTGGGCCAGAGTTAGTTGTAGTTGTTAGTTGTTGGTGTAGTTGCCTGCATTGTGGGAAACCTAAGCTCAAATCTTTGCTCTGGGCGGGCATGTGTACACGTGTGCTTTAATGCATTAGCCTATTTTAATGCTCATTAAAGGATCACTAAAAACCATGGGCACTTTTACATGTGCTTCAGAGGTGGTGGTGGGGTGGGGGGAGGCCTCTGAAAGCCACTCTAATTAAGGCACCGCTGTGTCTTGTGTATTAGTGTCCCTATGCTTAAAAATGGTGGTGGGTGCAGTTGAACTAAAGTTTGCTCAACAACCTTTAGATAAAGAGCACTTGCCGCCATTTTTAAACACTGAGATGCTGATACACAAGATACAGGAGGCTGCTGAATTGTGTCAATTTCATCACTCCAGCAGAATTAATCGAGTCTGCTCTGATGCGCTGGGATTCCAGCATGTTGGAGCAGCCTCTGTGCTCGTGTATAGGTGCCCCATGCTATTCAGTTAGTGTGCATTAAAATAGGCTAATGCATATTAAAAATATGCTCTTTAGTTAATGTCTATTAAGACAGGCTAATGTGTATTTTCCTAGTACTTCACAACAGAGATCTCCTGTACATGTGCAGGAAGGCTGCTCCAACCCTCTGAATTCCAGCACATTAGAGCAGACTCCATTAATTGAGTCTGCTGGAATGTGGAAATTAACATGCTTAGCAGTGTCCTTCATCACGTGTTTCAGCTTCCCTGCACTGAACAGTGGTGGCAGGGCACTTTAAATTAAAGCTGGTTTGATGAGTTTTAGTTCAAAGTGCCCCACCACCATTTTTCAGCATGGGGATACTAATGCATACAATGCTCCAGCCTCTTTTATTAGCACGGCTCTTGGAGCTGTGCTAATTCAAACACTTCCCCACGCCTCCTGGAGCACATGTATAAATGCCCAGAGGTACTAGATTTAATCCGCAATAACTAAAGTGTGTTAATTCACATGTAGATGTGCCCAGGCAGTAAGAAGGCAGCTTGAACCTGTATTCCAAAACCCAGGTTTCCTCCACCAAGTCACCTGGCTGTCAGCTAATCCAGTGTAGGCTTCTCTCTTTGGTTTTGACAAGAAACTCCAACCTAGGCATTAGAAAGTTTCTACCAAAAAATTAGGTCTTAATGAATTGGAATTTTCTGATGGAAAATTTCTGCTGGAGGGAGAAAAAACAAATGAACCCTAATAGTTTTACTATCCACCCTTGGGGAGGCTTGTGATACAGACCTTTGACCAGAGCCTATCTGAACTATAAAAGCCATTCTT
Source organism: Gavialis gangeticus (assembly GCF_001723915.1). NCBI lineage: Eukaryota > Metazoa > Chordata > Crocodylia > Gavialidae > Gavialis > Gavialis gangeticus. The sequence continues at coordinate 39,244,330 of NW_017729004.1, read as the reverse complement.
TTAAGATCTGAGAATGACCACTTCTAATAACTCATGTTGTTCAGAATCCAAATGCAAACACATATCTAGATTTCTTTTTATGTCAATTGTTTTCTCCCACAAGCTCTCTGGTTGGGCTTTTTCTCACTCTCACACAATTAATCACTAATCAAGCTATTACTCCTAATACCCGAGACAAAAAAAAAACAAAGGAAAGATTTCTATTTCTATTTTTAAATATTTAGAAAGGGGCTTAGATACCATGGTAATGGAGATCTACACCTTAGACAAACAAATACTTTTTGAACCAGTTTTGAAACTAGGCTTCTGTAAAGTGAAGAGGATATGGTATGGGTTGATGCATCTATTTGGAAAGAGTCCAGAGCAGACAGAGCAACAAAAATTGTTAGAGGCCGGGGGGAGAGTTAGGGTTAGGGTCAGCAAAATTGTGGAACCTCCATCCTTGGAAATTTTCAAGAGAAGGTTAGATGGACACTTGGTTGGAAAGGTTTAATCAGGGATAATCCTGTTTTGAGGAGGGACTGGACTACATGACCTTGTGAGGTCCCTTCCCACCCTACTTTCCTACAGTCCTATAACCTGACCCCCAGTTATCTTTCCTGCTTGGTGCAGTGGGCTGGACCTGATGATCTTCCAAGGTCCTGTCTAGCCTTACAATCTATGAACCAGTATCAATATCCATGATTTTTTGGAACACCACATCACAGGCTTCATTATCTTTTGCTCTCAGGCACAAAAGTGGATCGTTAAATGAGATGTCAGAAACAGAGATGTCTGTTCTGTATGCAGAACCCTGTTGTTAAACCTGTGGGTAGGAAGAGGCTGCCTTTTTGGGGGTGGAATTTGTGACATTCTACCAGAAGCATAGTGATGTGGCTGTGAACCCAGGGCAGCTTCCACACACAGGAACAGAAGTGACTTCCTGTTGCTGACTCTGGTGTGATTGTGTGGCTGTGGTGGTTGCCATTTTTTTTTCCAGCCTGCCTCCCTTTCCCCCTGCCAAGTCAGTGCCCAAGGAGGCTGCCTGGATCACCCTGCCCTAGTTATGCCACTGTATTCTATTGTATATAGACTGTATCAAAGTCTGTACTAGGCAATGAGAGGAAGCGCATAAAATAAAAAATATCAGGCCTGGGTCTGATCATTCATAAAAGAAATGAATTATTTGCACCCAGCTGGCATTCATTCACATTTTCTGTCATACAAAATGGGTAGAGTGTGTATTCCTGATTGTCATATTGGGCAAAATTTACATATGCACAACAGCTCCCGTGATCAAATTTACATAGTCATCAGCTGTCTTGGTCAAATCCTTTATTTACTCTGCTATTTTGGATTTTTGTTTCTTTTAAAAGGTCAAAGAATATATATATTTTTAAACTCAGTAAGTCGGAATAAATTTAAGGAAGTAATAACAGATTGAGGGAAGTCACGAAAGAGATGGAAATGCCCAGGAATAGGATAGGTTTTATTTCATGATCAGAAGACTACAGTGGGAATAGTTATTTTTCTGTTAAGTGGTAGATGACTATTTTAAAGCTTAAACATCTCAACTTGCACTTTTAGTCTTGCTGCCAAGCAAGTTAGTTGTTCATCAGACATTTTGCTGCTTGTTGGTACATTGCTATACTGTACACAGCCAGCCCCAAATGTCTCTCTCCCCTTCATTTTATTCAAGTTGAATCAATATCCTGTATTTCCTTGGTTTTGATTCTTTTTGCACAGAGAAGAGAGAGAGAGAGCTAGTTGTGGGTTCTGATTTTGTTAGGAGTGGATGTGGAAAGCCCTGATTCTATCTTTTGCTTTATGTCTTTGTTCCACTCACAAACCTAGAACAACCCTGCATACATCCTTTTATTCCAAGAAGTGCTTCAGGATTGCAGCCAGAAGTGGTGGACATTACTCTATCAGTTTGTAATTCAATGAAAATTCCTGTCTGTAGGAGGAACTATATATTGGCTATCTCCTGCCAGTTTCGGGTTATTTTGTGTGTTTGTCTGTTGCTTTTTGCAGTCCTTCTCATGTTCAGTTGCTGTTCCAGTTTTGCCTCTTTTCAAGTTGGCCTCCTTGCTTATAATTTTTCTTTTATGTCATCCCTATCTTTGTTTGTTCAAGCATTTATACCACATAGGACCTGCGTGCAAAACCATTATCAAGGTCACAGCTTAGCTCAATTTAGATACTAGTCAGTAGGTGTGTCTAAGTGTTCATTAATGCAGAGTAGTTACTGCACACTTAATTTAGTACTTGTATAATGAAATATTAAATAAATATGCAGTAACTGAAGTTACTTCACGGTAGCACTGGTGAATGCCTTTTTAGTGATACTAGTGAGCAGTAGCCTAATAATACTGTGCAGTAGTGTATTAGTACTGTTTGAGCAGTGACACTACTGCGCAGTTACCATCTTGTGCGGATGCACCCAGTTTCAAATTTAACTGCTGGGTCCTAGGTGCTTCTGAGTCTGCATAGCATCTGGTCACTGAGTTTCTAGCTCAGCATCTATATAGGTTGCTCTTGCTCCCTGTCTAAGCCCTTGTTTGGGCTGCAGGACTCCTACACACCCTAGACCCAAAAAACAGTACTTCAGACCTCTCAAGCTATTCTCTTCAGTTGCTTTCAAACCCTGCTCCTGAATTCAAACAAACTGTGGGTGTTGTGGTTTCTGGGGACAGTGTAGCAGGAGGGCAAGAAATGCAGATTTAGCAAAGAGGTTTTTCTTTTTTATGTGCAGTTAAGAATCTAAGTACACAAATATAGAATAGAAGGGATATCTGGCTTGGTAACACTGATGAGAAGTATCTAGGAGTTAAAGGGAAAACATATATGGGCCTTGTTGCACATTACACTTAGCACTTGTTAACTGCACTTAAAATGCTAGCATCTGAGCATTCAAGCAATAAAACATGTGCTAAGTGCCATTGTAGTGTAACAAAGTTAGGACTTTTGAGGCAAGGAGTACTGGCAGATTGTATTACCTGACACACGTTGAGCTAATGTCTGACTGCTCCACAGAGGTAATATGTTCAGGAGACTCTGGTGCAGTACTGGGGCTGGGACCGATAATCAGCAGTTTGTCAGTCCCAGGCCCAAGACCATACTAGAGTGCACTGGGGTCTTCAAGGGCTCCAGTGCTTAGGACTTACCTGGTTTAGAGTGTATTAAGCATTTCCATGTGAATACTCACAAAACTTTCTAACTTGTAGTAATGTTTACTATGATCAAAATAAAATGTGTCCTAAACAAGGCCCATGAACTCAACACGAGTCATCATCATAATGCTGTCACTTAAGAAAACGTGCATGTTTTGGGTTGCACTAATAGAAGCACTGTGGTTAAGACACAAGAGGTGACAGTACCACTACCGTGTTGGCTAAGCTTCAGTTGAAGTACCATGCCCAGTTTTGGGCACTGTATTTTAGGAAGAATATAGAGAAACTGGAGATGGTCCAGATATGAGAGGTAAAAGGAATCATAAAGCAGCAAGCTATATGTGAAAGGCTTGAAGGAACTATCTTTAAAACTGCAATATCAGTAGGTAATTTTTGCATAATGTATGTAATATCAGTTTTGCAAATGGTACTTTGCGCAATAACTTTATCTAGTTTTTGAAAGGGCACTGAGGAGTTTTAAGAGCAACCAGAATCCTAGCGGTGGAACACTGGTAAATGCCTTTAGCACACTTCTTACATGGGCTCCAGTAACTTCACTTGTCATCAGGCTGGTGGAGTAGATATACTGAGTGACATGTGACTTGCTAAAGCTCATGCAGCAGTTCAGTAAAAAAAGTCAGACATTCAGTGGATATGTCCGGATCTCTACTTCCGTGCTTTAGCCATAAAAAATATTCTGCCCTATTTCTGAGCTATGTTGTCTTTCTTTTCAACTCCCTGTGTATAGACTTTTAATTAGTAGCATGACCTGACGTTTTTATTATGAGAAGGGAATAGGAAGTAATGGCTTTTCTTCTCTAGAATGACCTGCCTATGTTGTTATCAGGGATACGGGTTTTCTGTTCACGACAGAAAAACACGGTGAAACTGGATTTGCTTGTTTTAAGGTGAAAATCTGGATTCCTTCCTTTAAAGGAGAAAAACACAGGAAACAGTGGATTTCTTCTTGAAGGCTGACAGAGTTCCAGCCTGCAGCATGCTGCAGGGAGTGGGAGGAGAGCGGTCAGGCATGTGTGCATGTACATCTGGCAGTGGTGGGGGATGGAGGAGAGGATTGAGGCCCCCATAGAGAGGGAGGGAGGGAATTGGGCAGGGCTGAGGCTGGGGCTGCTGCTCAGCTTGGCTGGTGTGTGGGGCTTGGGGCCTGGGGCTGAAATGTGCAGCTGTAGGGCCTGTGTGGGGAAAGGGATGGGGCCATGGGTGACTTATCCAGAGGCTGAGGAAGAGCTGGCCCCCCACCACTGTGTGCACTTCTGGGGTGTATGGGGGCACATGGCCCCCAGATTTGTGCATGGGGTAGAGTGGGCTTCCCTTTGTGGGCTCAGGCTCCCTGCCTTGCTGCTCTAATCCCAGGGCCTCTGAAGCCCAGCAGGTGGGACCTGGCAGACTAGGGCAGGGAAGCTTTGTGCTACTGCTGCAAGCCCCCAGTTGCCATGGCAAGGCACCCCCTGCCTGCCCATTAGCAGGGGGTTGGCAGCATGGATTTATAGCGATGCTCCCCCTACCAAGGCAGGGGTTGCCTTGTCATGGTAGCATGGGGCTCACAGTGGCAACGTTGAGCTTCCCTGCCCCGCTCTGCCCTGCCATGCTGGGCTGCAGAGGCCCCCAGCAGGGAGGGCAGCAGGGCAGGAATTCTGAGTCTGC
>NW_017729004.1:39197419-39238991 GCF_001723915.1 Gavialis gangeticus | reverse complement strand
GTGCCCTACTGTTGGCAGCTCAAGAGCCTGGAGAGATATTACTGATGATCAGAGATCCCGGTTTTCTCTGATTTTTAAAAAATCCCCAATTTTCAGTTTAAAAAAAGTAATTCTAAATCCACATTTTTCCATGATTTAAAAGGAACACTGCTAAAATACAAAAATATATATAGTGGTGTTTCATTTTAATCATGGAAAAACATGAATTTGGATTTTTTTAATTGAAGAATTTGCGATTTTTAAACAGAGAAAATCAGGATCACTGGTTATTAGCTTGGGAAAGGTGTACCATGAATGTTGGAAGTGGAGGATTAGCCCACTGTTGCTCCTTTAATCATAGCATTAAGCAGAGCATTCAGCCCCAAAATATGCATTGAAGAAATGAATTAATAGAGTTCATTGGCTGTTTATAATTTGCATGCTGATGTTCACTAATGCAGACATTTCTGCCTCTTCCCAGTGTATTTAGTATTGCATGTACTGATACTGCCAAAATAATTTTGTAAGTCTAAACCACTGATTACCAAACATAGTGACTTTCTTGAACATGTTTGAAGAAATAAAACTAGAATGTAGTGGTTCTTGAATGAGAGCAAGTGATAAATCTTGAGATAACATATTTTCACTGCATAATTCAAGACAGCATAGTTTCTCAACACTGTCAAGATTTGGGAAGTGTTTGTTAAGGCTGCAGAAATTTCTTCCCACAGCACTGGAAGTTTGGAGCTTGTGCTATAAACTGGCCAGACAGCTCTAAAAGCCTTGTTCCTTATCTTTTCATGACTTAGTATATGAATTGGGACTTCTCCTTATTCCCAGAATCATTCAAGTGGCTTTTCTTTGAAACACCCTTTACTTTTATTGTTAAATTATTAATATTGACACAGTTTGTGTCATTGCACATATAGTATCTGTTGTGGAATAAGGCCTTACACACGTTTGGGTTATGGCCAGACTGACCTTCAGTAAGAAGAAAGGTATGATTTAACAAGCATGCCCACTGGTGGGTGTGTATTCACTTGGAAGGAAGTTTATTCTCTTGATAGTTTCTCTGTGAAGGACCATCAGGTGTTGAAACTTCACCAACAATGTACAGAGGTCCAATAGCAAACTAGCAGCTACTGTCATTGAAAGCAGGCCCAGACACAGGCATGGGCAAATTGGGTGGCTGCCCAGGGCCCAGACAGAAAGCGGGCCTGAAAATGAAAAAATAATTACAATTGCAAAAATAAATTTAATATTGTGCATATACGGGACTGGCAATGTTATCAACTGAGAACAAACTATTTAAAGACATTGATACCACAGAAGTGATAAAGACTTTTGCAACAAAAAAATTATCATCTTGTGAAGGGTAGCCTGATACTAAAAGTTTCCCCAGGGCCACCAGGAGTCTAGGTATGGCACTGGCTGAAGGGCCAGTGTAGGTTGCTTTCAGTTCAAAACTGGACAAGACAAAGCAGAAACATCCCCAACAACATTGGTTTTGTAACCAAATGGATGTTCAGTCTACAGCTGCAGTATCCAAATGCTCAAGGTATACAGTAACCTTATTAGCAAGGGGAATATTTGCTTAAAAGAAAAAAAGTGTTATTTTGCTGCCTCTTATTGGTCTTGAGGCCTATTTTAGCTTCATTGTCTTTACTAGCAAGACAGTGGTACTAAATCAGGAATTTACTGGGGTGGATGTGTTAGACAATATAGAAAGTAGAGAACTTTGTTTCACTGGAACAAGCCGGTGCAGGTATTGTCCCTAGTGCCCAGTCATGCTCCACTGCAGATCTTGTGATTTAAATTATCTTACTTCCATCTATAATTGTTTGCAGAAAGGATCCTAAATTAGTATTTCCTCTTCAGCTGAGTACTCTAAAAACACAACACTGACAGTAGTAATACTTCCTCCTAAAGTCAGTGTAAAACTTAGCTATTGCTTTTTTAAAAATAAATTGACTCTTTAGAAGACCATAACACTAAAAATAAAAACCTGATATGCACAGATTAAGAAATGTGCAGACATGAAATATGTGCTAATTTTAGGACAATAACAAATCCCAAAGACTTCTATCATAAAAAGTGATAACATGCATATGATTAAAGAAGTATATTTTCTGCAGATTCAGAATTGTTGCATCACTTTCCAGGAATATACAGGTTTCTATTGATTCATAGATGCTATGGTTGGAAGGGACCACAACAGATCATTGAGTTCGACACCCTGCCTAGGCAGCAAAGAGCACTGGGGTTAGATGACCCCAGCCAGATGCCTATCCAGCCCTTAAAGACCCCCAAGGTAGGGTATGGTAAGAGGGAGATGAATGCCTAAGGCCTCTGCATAGCCCCCCAGATGCAAACTATATCCCTGTAGGACCAAGGGCTGCCCATTCTCCATGGCTAAATGTTCTTGGCTTTTCTGCTAAGATTACTCTAAAGGCAGTGAGCCATAGCCAACTTTATACCCAGGAGCTGCTGTTAAGTCCTTCATTTAAGTTCCTACATGGGAAGTATGAGCACTTGAAAATGTAACCCCCAAGTCTGGGCATTGTGGCATTGAGCATTGTGAGGGAGATGCTTACAGTCGTTCTGGACTGAATGTATCCTTTCTTATCTGATCTTGGAAGCTAAGCAGTCATCTCAGTCCTGGCTTGTCCTTGGATGGGAGACAAGATGGCGATCCTGGGTCCAGTAGGAAAAATGGTAAGTCATGACTGAACACTTAGCAAATGTTAGGCTACAGAGACTTGAATGAACAGGACTTTGGTTCTGTTGATGATACTGAGCTGATAAACAGGAAGAAAACCAAAAACAAACCCCAAAAATACCACTTGTTGTTATGGAATGGTAATTCTGTATGATATTTTGTTTTTATATGACCTCTTCATGGACTTCATCATGAGGACATGGGACTGAGAGTTGTTTTCTTCTGTGTATGGCATAAGTGAAAACCAACCAGAAGTAATAGGAAGGACTTTCTTGGAATAACACAATATGAAAGAGCAAACGATCTGTAATTGTATTTACAGAATGTATTTTTACTCCATTAGAATTTTATTGCAGTAGGTTGAACTTATATAAAAAATAATAAAAAGAAAAGAATCTCTAACATATGAGTACCCCATAATGCAGTAGAGCAGGGGTGGGCAAAATCTGGCCTTCCAGGACAATTTCATCTGGCCTGTGGGTGCCCACCAATTAATTGTACCCTACGCAGCTTGTGTGCCTCACTCCCACACTCATGTGTGGAAGGACCCAGCCCAGTCCAGTCCAACCAGCACATAGCTTCTGGGCAGGGATGCTGCTGCTGCCACTGCTTCAGCTGCCAGAGGACCTGCTTGGCTTCCCTGGCATCTAATGACTCCTCCTTGTCTCCCTGCTGCAGCACTGGTTCTGGGCAGCAGGTAAGGAAGTGGCAGGGGTAGGGACAGGGGAGAGCTGCAGCTGGGTGGGCGTGCAGAGCCTGGGGCTGGTGGGTGCATGGATCCCACACCTAGGGTGGGGGGGAAGTGGAACCGTGGAGCTTGGGTGGGCAGGGAATGGGTGTGAGAGAGGGTGGGAGGGTGTGGGGACCCCCCCACACACACACACTTCTCCCTGTAGCTCACAGCCCCTGCTGCCAGTGGCAGCAACAGCAAGAGACAGGTGCTCAGAGTACTCAGGGCCTGTGCAGATGCTGCAGCCCAGCAGCACTTATGGCCATGAGCTATAATTACTGTTGGCCAAGGTAGCACAATGATGTTCTGATGCTCATTCTGCTTCCTTTGTAGCGGAGTGCCAAGCTTGCCTATCATGGGCCGTATCCACCCAGGACGTTAAGTCCAGCCAGCAGACTGTATGTGCTGCTTAATGCAGTCGTTGTAGCAAAGTTTGGGGTGGCTAACTTTCCTACTGCCTTTTTCAAATTCACTGTACAGAACTCTCTTAGGCAGTCGATTGTTGTCCATACGTATGATATAGCCGACCCAAGTTATTTACCTCTGTGCTAGCATGGCTTCCACGCTTGGCGTGGCTGCCAGTCATATTACTTTATTATTGGTGATTTTGTCAGACCATTTAATACCCATTATGCTGTGTAGGTGGTGGTGTTTGCAAGCAGTTGAGTTTTTTGATATGGCAACAATAAAGGGGGCAGGTCTTTAACAACTATAGAAGACAAGGGAGCACCACAGCTCTGTTAACTTGGCATTTTGTAGACACTTTAACCCCCCCATCTTGTTCATAGTCTTTTTTTGTAGGTGATTGAAAGCTGAGGCAGCTGACTTTAAGCATGCTGAAAGTTCTTTGTCAATGTTTTTGTCATCAGTAATTGTGCTACCTAGCTAGCAAAAGGACTTGATGTTGTTTATTTGGCTTCCATTCAATTTTATTTCTGATGGTGATGGAGGGTGATAGGCTTCTGCTGGGAGGTGGTTGGTACAGGGCTTTGGTTATCTTTACATTACTACAGAGGCCAAAAAGGGATGCAGTGTGGGCAAAGGAATTCAATAAATGTTGCAGATCTTTCTCAGAAATGCTGAATTACCAGCATACACTTTGTTGGGATCCTTTACTTCACTTTGTTGGGATTTGCTTTTGGCCTTGAGTCGGCAGACATTTAGAAGTCTGGCATCAAAGCGTGTTGTAGGGTGACACCAGTAGTGGTAGTACATGTGGCAACTTCTAGCACTCCAGCCAAGAACAGAGTAAATAATGTAGGGGCAAGGACACAGCCCTGTTTAACTCCATGGACTATGGGAAAGGAATCAGATGAGTTGGCATCCACTGATACATGGGCCTGCATGCTGTCATGGAAGCAGTGGATGAGGTTAATTAATTTGTCTGGGCAGCTGAAGTTTGCAAGAAGACAGCAGAGAGCAAAGCATCCAGTCAAACACTTTAGTAAAGTTGACAAATGCAATGTACAGGAGTATTTGTTGTTCAGCAGCTTTGTCCTGTAACTGGTATAGGGTAAATATCACAGCAGCAGCGCTGCATGATGTTAGAAAAAAAACCCATAGGATTCAGGAGTACATCATCTGCAACAACATGGAGCCTTCTTAACCACAGCTTACAAAGGGTCTTACCAGTGATGGAAAGGAGTGATGGAGTTTTCTATTGCAAGTCCTACCCCATGTCGGGTGGCATTTTTGTCTGCTTTATAACCTGACCAGTAGAAAGTGATTTTTTTCTCTAAACATACCACTGTTGTTTAGGCTAGTCTTGGATAAGGCAGAAATATTTATTTGATGCCCGTGTAGCTCTTTTGCTACTAATGCAGTTTTGTGAACTAAATTTTCCTTTAAGTCAAGTAGTGTACAAATGTTCCAGCATCCAGTTTGTCAGGTTTTGTCCATTTTTGTGATTGTTTCTCCCACTTAAAAAGGAGATCCTGCTGATCATGGGAAACCAGCCAGGGGTCAGTGAGAAGAGAGTCTTTTTTACCCTGACTTTTACAGGGGCTTCCTTGGATTGAGGCAGGTGAGACCTCCCTAATAAATAGGGCTGCCTGGTCATGTTGTCTCATGTTGCCATTGCCAAGTGAAAAACATGTGACTATCACACCTAGGCCGCTCGTATGGAGATGGTTGGCTCCTGGATTCCAGCTTCTCAGGTCTGTCGGCACTACCTAGGAAATTCTTGCTGTGAGTCATTTTGTGAAGGGTTAGTCGATGACGGCGAAGTACTGGGAGAGTGGAAACTGTTGATACCAGTAGATTGTCCACGCAAAATAATTTAATGTGCAACCTGAGGTGCATAGTAGCAGGGTGCACACTCTGGGACACTGCAACCTTTACCCATCAGAGAACCGAGGCTTGACAGCTGGAGGGTGCTGCATCTGCCCCGCAGTGCCTGCTAACTCAGCTATGTGACTCCTGCTGTTGTCCAAAGAGAATCCTCCACCAGGCACCTGGAGCTTAGTGTTCATTGATCCATTTTAGGATTCTTCTGCCCATTTGAGCCCTAACCGTTTGCCCTGCTGCCATGAAAGGTGTGCATCTAGATTTACCAGTCCCAGAAACAGCTACTGGACATTTAGCCCAGATGAGGGCTTATAGGAAAGGCAGGGATGGCTTCTGGAATGACTCCAGGAGGAGGTTCTAGGCAGGGCTTCCATTACCACAATAAGTCTGCATCCAGTGTTACATGAATACAACTATACTGCTCCTGGTTCTGGAGCTGGAATGTGTGAAGCTAACACAGGTTGCTTCTGGACTGTGCTGTCTTGCTCCATTTAGAGATACTCTTAGGCACATGTTCCATTTGTGAACCTAGCTTGTCATTGTTTAAACTACTGCAACGTGTCTTGCCCATCTTACTCAAACTGTGCGTCTCAGGAAATATCTTTTGTGCTATCTGTCAGGTGCCAGCCTGTAGCCCATTGGGGTTCCAGAGGTGGCTGTGATGCCCCATAGTTGCTCCATAACTGTGCCCTGCTCTGCCACTAGGGCACCTTTCCTTCTGCCCTGCCACTTCTTGATGGAATAATAATAGTAATGGGGAGGCTGCCCACGTGCCTTTGTGTGGCCCCAGTCTAACTGGACCCCCGCTGGGGTTCCTTGGCACCATACCAATCTACTATGCCTAGGCCTCTGGCTGGGCCTCTCTGGTCAATTCTCTGGTCTGTTGGGCATGTAAAACCTTAGGGGCTAATTGGGTGGCTCCAATACTCCACTGTCTCCCAAACCCCACAGGTGTTACTGTTGTCACTCTAATTTGATTAAATAATCAGTTGATAGGAGGTGCAGTAGCCCAGAAAACCTTCATGATTATTCCTCTACTATCATTTTGTGTTGCAGTGACATGATGCAATAATCATTAATACTATCAATTCAGGATGTCCCTTTCCTTTCTACTTTCTTATGATTACCATGTGGTTAGACAATTTCACACCAACCTATCCAAATTATGAAACATTCCAGAGAACAAAACTTCCATTTTCTATGCAAGTGAGTGCCTTCCTTTTTATGCATGTGCATTGTATTATTTGGTTCAGGAAAACATTTTTGATTACACAATGCATTTTTGAAGAGGTATACACGGCAGAGGGATTTTCTCAGTGCTCTGTTTAGCTTTTTCCTATGAATACATGTTGTTGCTACAGCTCCTTGTTGTTTTGATCTAGTCTGTTTTTATCACCTTGATGGAAATAAGTCTATAAAACCACCAGCTTGTACAGCATATGGAGTACTTATAGTCTATATTCAGATCTAAAAAAAACCTCTGTTAGTCATGATACGGAAGTTTCTTTTGCCTTTTTTTCTACAATTACATCTTGTTCAGAGTTTTCATTTTTTCTTTATAGTTATGGCAAATTTCTATGGCCAGTTATTTGAAATGTTGTAATGATCACTTTTAAGCTCCACCTTTAGGTTATAAGGCTGCATGGGCTGATCATTCCACATGCATGGAACCCATGCCTGTACAATTCCAGATGCAGGATCAGGGCCAAAATTGTGAAAATTGTTTTCTTTTTTATTATTTGTATTTTAGTGTACACCAAAGATATCAATACCATAACATATTTAGTTAATGCAACCCTTTCCAGATGAATATTAGGAATATTTGGTCACTTGAGTGAATTCTGTGTTCTGACCTCCCTTTTTTAGGCTCACCAACCTCTCTTTACTCATGAATCAGGGATCTGGGTTTTCTGTTTGCTGTGGAAAAACATGGATTTTACCCTTTAAAGGAGAAAATCATGGATTTCCCCCTTAAATGAGAAACCCACAGGAAATCGCAGGATTTCTTTGCAGGCTGGCAGCCTTTCAGCCTACAAGGGGCTGCTTGGGGCTGGGGGGAGTGGGGGAAGGTGACTGGAGGCAGGGGTTGCCATATACATGTGCATGCATACACACACATGCCCAACATATAGCCAGGCAGGGTGGTGAGGGTAACTTCAGCAGCTGGATACAGGTAAGTCTATGTGGGGGTGGGAGTGGGAGGGCCAGGGCTTAAGGACTGTCTGGCTATGTGAGGCGTGTGTCTGTGTGGAGGGAATGGGGGTGCGGAGAGGAGACAGGAACCTGCCAGAGATGGGAGGAGTCCAGGGCTAGGGACGGACATTACAGATAAACTGGTTTAAGTGATCAGAAACTGGTTTAAACCTGCAACAGAACAGACATTCAGTGTGCCACAGACCAGTTTGAAAATGGTCAAAATTGGTTTGAGATAAACCTGGTAGAGTGTAGTATCAGACTTAACTGATTTGGGTCAAACCAGTTTATACAATGTCTGTTCCAGATCCATGAATGCTGTGTGCCCCCAGAGGCTGGGAGTGCATGGTGATCTCCCACAGTCAACGGTGGTGGGAGCATGGTGCTGGTGAGCGGCAAGCTACCACAGGCGGCTGCGGCAGTGTCAGGCGGGTGGGGTGGAGATTGCTGACTGGCAACCACCTGCAGACGCCATTGGCAGCGGCCAGTGGCAAGTGGCAACCACCCACAGGCACTGCTGACAGTGTTGGTGGCACTTTTTGCAGGGGGTGCACTGCCAAGCTCAGGGGGTACATGTGTACCCTCATACACCCCCTATGCATCAACAGTGCCCAGACCCCTTCTTGGTTTAAGTTAAACCAGATTCACCCAGCATCCTGGCATGCTTCCTGGATTGGGTGGAGCTCTGCTCTGTGCTCCCGTGAGGTGGGCTGGCCCCTCTCCTCTGCTCTGTAGCCAGAGCAGGGGCAGCGTTTGAACAGGTGCTGGCCTACCATGGCCCCTGAGGCAAATTTCTCCCTATATCCCCTCTCCGCCTGCTGGAGTCCTGTGAATCTGCACAGGGCCAGGCAGGGTGGGGGACAGTTGGAGGCCCCCTACGGTAGTGGGGCAGGGGACTGTGCATCAGGAGTGAGGGGCATCAGCAAAGCCAGGGGGATGAAGGTCAGGAGTGAGGGGCAATGGCAAGGCTGGGGGGGCTGTGGCTTGGGAGGGAAGGGCAACAGCATCAGCAAGGCAGGGCATCAGCATATCAGAAATTCTGAGCACCACAAAGCAGCTGTGGGGGCAGTGGCAGCTGGACCTGTGTCCTGGTGAGTGAAGTGGGTAGAGGGAGCTCTGATTTTTCCATGATAAAAAAACAAAAGCAAATGCCAAAATATATAGTTAGTTAGAATTTACTTTATTATAACAGCTGAAGCACTGGTAGGCTTCCAAATTGCTTTAAAATTGAAAATATATCAATAAAACAACTTAAACCTATGTACATATACAATTCAGGGGTTGGCAACCTCTGGCACATGTGCCGAGCCTGGCATTCGAGGTCATTTTGCTTGGCATGCCACCACCAGTCTGGGCTCTAGGCAGCTGCTTCCATCCACAGAGCCCAGGCTGCTCCCAGCAGGCAGTTGGGAGGTTGCAAGCCCTGCTGCAAACAGCCCAGGCACCATAGCTGGCAGCAGCTACCCCAGAGCCTGGGCTGGCTGCAGCTGGGAGGCTGCAAACAGCTGCTGCCTCCCTGCTCCAGCCCCAGCTCCAGTCAGTGCAGTGCCAGCACCTGCTGCCTTCCTGTAGCCTGGGACCAGGAGACAGCTGGGGTGGGGAGGCAGCAGCTGTTTGCAGCCTCCTGGCTGCAGCCTGCCCAGGTTCTGGGTAGCTGCTGAAAGCCATGGGGCTGGGGCTTCTCCGAGCAGGTGGTTGGGAGGATGCAAACCCTCCTGCAAGCAGCCCAGGATCCATGGCTGGCAGCAGCTACCCAGAGCCTGCACTGGCTGCAGCTGGGAGGCTGCAAACAGCTGCTGCCTCCCAGCCCTGGGCTTCTGGGAGGCAACAGGTGCTGGTGATACTCCCCACTGTGCTGCCCTCCGCATCGCCTTTGCAGAGCACTGTCTGGAACCTGGTGTGGCAGGGCACAGCGGTGAGGTGCACAAAAGTTATCTGCCGCTCCAAGCTCCCCGCTGCCCTGGCCATATTTCCCCTGCAGGCAGGTGCAGCAGTGAGGGGCAGAACAGCACAGGGTTGCACAGGGGCAGTGCGAGCAGCAGCACAGTGTTGTGCCCCTCGCTGCTGCCCCCGCCCGCACGGGAAGTGTGGCCAGAGCAGCAGGGAGCTTGAAGCAGCACAGCTTTCATACGCTTAGTTGCTGTGCCCTGCTGTGCTGGGTTCTACACGCTGCTCTGCAAAGGCGGGTGGAGAGGGCAACACGGTGAGGAGCACAAGCCCACAGAGCACACCCACCCTGCCCCTGCCCCTCACACAGATCTGGGGGGTGCAGGTCTCCCCTGCCCTCTGGGAGTGCATGCTGCCGTGGAGAGCTGGCCCCACCCACTGCCCAGCCCACAGCACACAACAGACAGCAGTAGTGGGGGAGCTGGCTCATGCTCCTGCTGCAGCAGCCACTGCCTTCTGTTGGGGGCAGACAGGGAGCTGCAGACCTGGGTGCTTGGCCCCATAACCCTGGCAGCTGGGGGCCCCCTCTGGCAGGGCTGAGGAGCAGGGCTTTGGGTGGGGAGAAAGGGGCACGAGCAGGGCTGGGGGGCTGTTGTGGGGGGACCCACACAAAACAAATACACAAGATCAGAGGTAGCACAAGAGTTTTTATTTATGGTCACCAGGTTTACAATTTTTACAAAATCTGGTATTTACCATAAAAAGTCAACATTTATGATTTTAACTATACTAATATGCAGTGCATCCTGCCATGTACTCCCCTATGATGTTCCTTTGGAATCTGCAAATAATTAGAATGCAAGGATCTGCATGCTAGGCTATTTAGTTATTTATATCTGTATTTATAAAACATGTATCCACTTCCCAAGCCCCTGGCATATTTACATCTTTAAAAATTATAATGCAAGTATTTTATAACATACTGATGATTATAACAAGCAATTTGGGACAGATTTTGTTCCTTCTCTTGGGCACGTCATTTAATACAAAAGGTGAATGGGTCCTCCTCTGCAGAGGTGGGCAAAATATGGCCTGCAGGCTGGATCTGGCCTGCCAGGCTATTCTGTCCAGCCTGCGGGGCCCCTAAGAAATAGGAGACTTGAATTTAGCCTCTGTAGGATTCACACTCACTACTTCTCTCCTGTTTTGCACTCTAACTATGGGCAGTGCAATGTAGGAGGGCCACTACCATATTTCCTTTGCCTCCTGGATTAGCTCCAGTGAGAGTTCTGGATACATTGTATTTGGCAAGTTAGATGGCAGCTTGGCCTCAGGCTCGGATGAGGTGAGCTTTCAGGGGTGGGCTGGACGGCCACTGGAGACAAGTGGAAGGGAGATTTAAAATAGATTAGGGCTTGAGCTCAGGTATATAGGGGTCAGAGTAGCAGTATAGACATATCCTGGGACCTCAGAAAGTCCATGGCTTTGCAGTAAAATTACTGTGCTCCCAAGAGGCTTCCTCAAGCATGTTGCACTGCTGCAGATAAACTGCCTCCTAAACTAGAACCAGCATGACTGGACCTAGAGACCACTCAGATTAAATACATAGCATGGGTGAATGAGGGTGCAAATTAGTAGTTATAGTTCCAATAATAAAGTACACAGAGTTTTTGGATCAAGGTAAATTTACTGTATAGATGCGCAAGAAGGTGCAAGTGTTGAAAAGAAAAACACCCAAAATACTTTTTCTAAAACTATAAAGGCCTTTTTCAATTTCAGATATCAGGAAGTTATAGGGAAAAGTGTCAATTAGGTGTTTTGTTTTTCTTTTTAGCCTGTTTCTTGACTTTGGTTTGATTTTGTTGGCACTCGGGGGCTCTTACAATTAGTGAAATATTGATGAGCAGGGAAAGCAGTAGGGTTAAAGGCAGCTAGGTTCTCTCATATCCTATACCAATGGTGATCATCCTCTGGCCCTGGGCCAAATGTGGCCTGTGGAGCCATCACATCTGGTCTGTGGGTCTCCCCACAGGTTGGGAAATTTGGTAGCAGGGCAATGGTAGACATTAATATGTCCACCCTCCCCAGTTGCCAGATCAGCAAACCCCATGCCCTGTGTGGCAGGTTGGAGCCAAGCTACACCCCCTTTCCCTGTGAGCCCGGGCCAGGCTTCCCCCACTTCTGGATTGGGGCCAGGCCATATCCCCTTCCCTCCCTTTAGGGCTGGGTTGGGGCCTGGCCATACCCCTTCTGCCCGCAGGGTAGGGCCATGCTTCCTTCCACCTTTTAGGGCTGGACGAAGCCCCCTCCTTCTCTGCAGGTCTGGCCACTCCCCCTTCTCTCTCCATGGGGGTCAGGTCAAACTTCTTTCCCGTGCAGGACTGTGTTGGGCCCTGCCTGTCTTGCCCTCCCTCTACATCCCCGCCCCCCCACAAGGCCAGGTGGTACTCACCCTGCTGTCCACCCTATTGCTGGATTGGGAGTACTAGCTGGATCTGGCCCATGGATGAACTGGGCACTGTCCATCCAATCCACCAGGCAAAAAAGTGGGGTACCACTGTCCCTAACTTGATACTACCCTACTTGATACTTCTTATACATGCTTCTACAAGTTCTAATGGAAATAAGGAAGACTTATTCTTGGATTATCCATAAAGACCTTTTTATTAGGGTTGGGAAGCTGGTCAACTGACTGGTTAAATAATATCAATCAACTGTTAGTTGTCCACCTATTATTTGACTGCATTAAAAAATGATCAAATATTCCATGAAGCTAAGAAAGTCCTTATGTAGGTGGCAACCTATCTTTTTATTGCATCAAAATTTCTTCTGTTAGCAAGGAAAGGAGTGAGGCTCCTTGCCCCTCAGTCCTTCAGGAGTCCGGACACTCACTTTCATACTTACTCCCCTGCCGTCTCCATTTAGGAGCAGGTACTCCCTGACCTGCTCCTCTCACCTGAGCTCTTCCAGTCACTTCCCGCCCCCTTCCCCATCCATTAAACAGGAGCTACTGTATGCTAATGGAAGAACTAGCAGCAGCATAGAAAAACTTTTATTGGCCATCTGTCATGACTGCAGCCACCTTCAAATACAAACACCAAAATGCTTGTGGAGTTAGTTTCCTGCCTCCTAAGTATAACTGCACTTCAAAAATGGCTTTTGACTTGATAGTTGACAATTATCAATTGTACTTAAAATCATAGAATCATAAAAAATTAGGGTTGGAAGGGACCTCAGGAGGTCATCTAGTCCAACCCCCTGCTCAAAGCAGGACCACCCCCAACTACAGGTTTCCCTTGCTTTGTTCTGTACATGTGTTCCTGGAAAACAGCACATAAATGCACATAAAGGGAAACCACTTTATAATGTAGCAAAAAGGGATACATTCCAAGACTTTGAGTGCACTGACCCCCAGACCCATTTCTACCACTTTTACAAGACAATTTTGGTACTCACCAACAGCAGACCATACACACAAGCACAGGGCACTATCATACTGGGGATGGCAACTACAGAAACACGTGTCACAGACAGTGAGCAAGGAGCAAGATCCACACAGGAGACTCTATTTTGGTGTGTGTCACTCCCACAATGCACCTCACAAAGCAGCTGACTGCGGGCTTCCACCATACCAATCGCATAAGAGTGAATTTACCTTGCATATAATGAATTTTTGGTATAAAAAGAGTCATCGCATAAGAGTGAATTTGCACATACAGAACCCGCATAAAGCGAGGGAAACCTGTGGATCATTCCAGCTAGGGCTTTGTCAAGCCAGGCTTTAAAACCTCTCAAGGATGCATATTCCTTCACCTCTCTAGGTAACTTGTTCCAGTGCTTTACCACCCTCCTAGTGAGGGGTTTTTCCTAATATCCAGCCTAAACCTCCCTTGCTGCAACTTGAGACCGTTGTTTCTTGTTCTGTCATCTGGCACCGCTGAGAACAGTTTAGCTCTATTCCCTTGGAACCACCATTTAGGTAGTTAAAGGCTGCTATCAAACATTCTCTGTCTTCTATTCTCCAAACTAAATGAGCCCAGTTCCCTCAGTCTCTCATCAGAAGTCATGTGCCCCATCCCCCTCACCATTTTTGTTACTCTCCGCTGTATTCTCTCCAACTTGTATTTAGTAAGAAGGTTCTAGAGATACTGATCAATTTAAGCACCCAATCAGTGTCCACTAGTAATTGTATTAAAAGGAAGATATTAAGGCTTGGAAACTAATTCTGTCTAATTTTTTATTAACTCAAAAATGGATGGTTCTGAATTTGACTTGCATTCCACAGCCATAGGGGTTCCATTCAATTCAGGTGAGATTCTGAAAAATGGAGTAGAGGGCATGGAAAAGTGAAAAATAACATCAACACTACTGCAGTAACAAGCACTATAAAGGAAAGGAGAGTTTGTAATGAAAAACCAATGTTGCATCATAAATTGTACATAATCTGTATGCTCATTGCTTCCAATTAAAAGACAGTGGTTTCCATTGACTTCAGTGGAAGGATCAGCCCATACAGAGTCTGTGTTTTGCAGGCTCTAGTTATGTAGTTCTTTCATTGTGTTCTAATGGATACTATCTGTTAGTTCAGGATAAAAACATATGTTTTCAAATATTTGAAACATTGGAGAAGGATTGTATATTTGAAGAGTTAAAAGGAATCAAAATCTAAAGCTACCCAAAAAACCTGCCAATTTGCTTTGGAATATTTCAACTCTGGATTTGACAAAGTAGACCTGGTTGGGAATTTTCCATTGTTTTTTGCCAGAAAATGCTGGTTTGTCCAAATAAAAAACTTTTCACAGAAAAAGTACCACTTCTGATGATGACAGTAAAACAGCTTTAACGACAGAAGCTGTCACACTAGGTTGAAAATGCCCAGTTGTGGCTAGGTCGGTGGGCTGGACACCAATGAGGACGCAGTTTATGATTAATATGCAATATTTATTTGGCTTTAACCTATAAAATATTGACAACTCAAGCAAATGATTTTTTATATAATACTAATCTATGACAACACACAATAATCAAGCAATCAAAGCTGAGGAGCAATGTCCGTTGGGTCACGAGGTTCAAGTCAAGGCTCCTTGCTTTCAAAACCGCGAGTGGTTTTGGTGCGGCTGGCCAGGGCTCTAGTCTCAGACCTGGTCAACGGCTCATATTTCTTAAAAGGTCATTTAACAATCAAAACATAATCAATCAAAATAACTACAAACAGCTAAACAGGAAATTACGTCCGTTGAGTCACGGGGTTCAGATCAAGGCTCCTTGCTTTCAAGATCGCGGACAACCTTGGTGCGGCTAGCCAAGACTCTAGACCCAGACTTGCTCAACGGCTCATGTCTCTTACAGGAAAGACAGACAAATACAAACATAAATGACTACAGTCTTACATGCATGCTTATCACTACAGCAAACAAAAGGAGCAGCTTCAGGGCTGGGAACGTTAATCTCTTCGCGGAGGCTTCAAGAACGACCCGAGGCAGCACTCGGGGGGTGGGGAGGCGACCTGCGGGTAATCAGTCTGCGGGTTTTTTGACGCTTGAAGTTACAGTTCTTGTGGCTTTACCCTTTTATACCCTTACTCTTTTTCACTTATTTTTACTGGCCAATTGTGTTACCTTCCTGCCACCATTCTGTTCACTCATCAGTAGCCCCTTCCTCACTGAAGTTTCCTCATTGTTTTCTGCTTAGCCAGTTATGTTGCAGTTTCTTTCCTGCTTCGATGGCAGTTCGATGCGGTTGACTTCCCTGCCTCGTGAGCGTGACGGGTCATCCATCCAGAGGCTCGTGTTACAGCCTAGCATTCTGCCATTTCACTGCGGCCTGGCCATTCATCTGGGGAGATGCTCGTGACACCCCCCACGTGGCCACGGCTACGGGGCTTAAACGAGGTGTTCCTTGTCAGCGTCCTGCAACAGTGGCTGCATTTGCTCAGGGATACCAACTGGGAGGGCAGAGATGCGATTAGCTGAAGTGCGGAATATGGCACATCCGAAACAAATCAAAAATCCTACAGTGAGGGGGAACAAAAATACTGACCAGAAAAACTGGCGCCAATTGCCAAGAGAAAAGAGTGAGGGTAATCGGTTGAAAACTTTTATCTTAAAGGCTGCTTACTTCCTTTGCATCTTTAGCGACCTCTTCAATGCTTGCTATAATGTCTGTGACATTTTGTTGGATTGATTTAATTTTGAAACAACATCTACCCCTAAACTGCGGATAGCAGTCTTCCAGCCAATCATATACTTCATTTTCTTTGCTTAACAAATAATCTAAAGCTAAGCAATTTTGCATTACATACTGTTTGATTTTATCTACTTTATCATTAACAATTTTTAAGGCTTTAGCGGTTTGATTACTTAAACGCTCAATCGACAATTCTAGCAATTTAAGTTGCTCTTGCATGAGAGCTTGACCTATGGGATTTAGGGACAGTGAACCGTGGAACAGATATCCAGCCCAGGTATATATGGTATCCCACCAGGCAGGGGACCTTTTAACTACAGGCGGGGTAAACCTGGGCTATGAGTTAGGATGTGTATAAATACCCCCTCCTATTATGTAAACATATCCGATGGTACATCTGCCGACAGGATGGAGTGGCAATACGGCATGGGTTTGGTTACTACATATCCAGAAGTGGCCAGGGGCAAGTTGTGAAGGTGTGTCTGGTTGATCGCAGGTGACGGCAATCGGATTAATAGTCTTGGATCTTTTGAGGAGATATGTAAGGGCAGTTGGGTATTTACTATCACTGTCACTGTTTATGATAGTGGTGGTAGTTATGATGTTAACAAAATGGTTGGTAGCAATTAAAAAGGGGTACGCTCAGGTATAATTTTTGTTAACGTCAGGGGTTGCCATGGGGGTAAGATTAAAGGTGTTACCAAACAGCGTTGCTGCTGCTGTAATGTTGTGACCGGCACCATTGAATAGTTCGAATGGACTCAGTATATGTTTGCATTCGGATTGGTTACCCACAAACTGGGGTTTGTAGGTGGAGAACACAGCGGGCATTATATCTTTAGAGGCGAGGGGAAATTCTCAACAAAAGGATCTGTCTGGATTGTGTGTGGGATGAACTTTCAGCAAAGCAAGGGTCACAGTGCGCGGCAGAGGTTGGCCTTTGGTTTTCTACTCAGCGTGGCTCCAATCTGCGAGCACAGTCTGGTTCGCGGTTGTATTGACCGCATAGGGTCTCAAGAGAAGGGACTTTACTAGGAAGGAGGATTCTGCGGCCAACAGAACATTGTGGGTACAGACCACACAATCGGTGATGTTGGCTGTTATTACAAGGGCGGCTGCCCAGAGCTCAACGGTATTGCTTGTGTCATTGAGGTGACTGGGCATCTTGGGGTGCTTGTGGGCGTTTGTCAGTACCTGTAAAAAAATAGCAGTCAATGGCTCAGCAGCACTGGCCTGAGTGGTTATGTGCGTTTGCTCATCCAATTGTGATGAACTAAACTGGCAGTAGGGTCATCGGACTCAAGCCTGACTCAATAAGTGTGCGGGTATTTTGCTGAACCCAGGACAAGGGTGGCGGCTGGGGCCACAGCGTGTCTCGGAGTACCTGGAATGGTGACCTGTACGGGGGAGCTTGTACCATAGCGTGGAACCCAATCTTGGGGCTCGCATGGTACGGCGGTGGGCCAATGGCTACACGCACTGTTAACGTTAATGAGTACTTTGGAAAGGTGGAGATGCCACCCCTTATAATCAGGGTTCTGGTTTGCCGTGCGCAGGGCAGTCTTTAAGACTCCTATCTTCTGCTCCACCACACCATTGTTTACGGGATGATAATGAAGGTGGGTGTGGTGTAATACAGTGTGCATGGTAAAAAACTTCTCTAATGCTACGGAGGTGAAGGGTGACCCCCCCATCGGTTTGGATTTCTCGAGGGGTTCTCCAATGCGCAAATGCGTCGGTAAAGGTGGTTATTACTGTTGGTGCATCTGAATGGCGCAGGGGTTTGCACCAACCCTGGCGGGTACCCAAGTCTACGATGACAAGGCCTTTTGGGAATTGTTTTGCCCCAGGCAAGGGGCCGATTAAATCGGCCTGCCAGGTCGTGCCAGGCTTGAAGTATTCGGGTGAAAATGCTGACTTGGTGTGCATTACAGCGTTGGTGTGTTTGTATTTGACACGCTAGGCACCGGTGGGTGGCTTGGTGCCAAGCGAAGGCAGGGATGTCCGGGGAGTCATGACAGTACCTTCTAAGGCAGGACCAGTTCTTGTCTGCTGAGAAATGACTCCATTCTCGGTGCAACTAATCAGCGATGGGCTGTACCTGGGGCTTGGGCACTGGTTGGGCCACCAGAACTGTCCACGCAGTGTCCGGGTTGCTTAAGTAAGAGGACTGCAAATGTTGGTCTAATAGCTTGTGGGCCCAATGAGTGTTGTCACAGTGGGAGGGGGTATAAATGATGAAGGCCCGGTGGAATTTGGCCCTGACCAAGGTGAATATTTTTTGCCATTTATCTGGGTTTGCTTGTGGCTCCCCAGTTTTCAAGGCTACCTTAAAGATATACTGGGACTCTACTCCAATGATGGGGTTTTCTAACCCCGCATGCTTTTTGGCGGCGTGTTTTATGCCGAGTGTGATGCCAGCGGGCATTTTGAGACAGGTAGGTGGCTTTGTCTTTATTGACTAGCTCTGTCCCGTGGTCTATGACTGTTCGACCTAGCCAGACCATGGCGGCTTCTCCAGGCTGCCGCTTTGTGGACTTGAGGAGGTCTTTCAACTCGGTCATTGAACGTGTCTTCAGGACCATTTGTGCTGTGGTTCAGCCTTGATTGTCTATCATATACATGGTGACGGTGATGGGCAATACGGGGATGGGGTTTCTAACCTCTGGGTATAAGCTGGGCTTTTCTACAGTGCTGGGGGAGCTGGGAGGGCTAGTCTTGGCTGAAGGTGGTGCCGAAGGGGACGGGTATGGGGGCAGTGGTGGTGTCGGAGCGGGGCGTGGTTCAGCGTCTTTGTCACTGGTGTGTTCGGGAATGGCCCTTAGGGAAGTCTCTAGAGAGGACTGTTGGTTTTCTATTATCTTGAGGGCTGTGTGAAACTGTCTGGACAGAGCAGCTAATAACCATCAGGGCTCATATCTATCGCTGAGCTTCCCAGGGGTACGGGATTCGTGGAGTGCCCCGAGGGTCTGAACAAGTAGTCTGTGTCCCGGTCCCCCTTTCGTGAGAGCCGGGGGCTGCCATCAGGGGTCTGTAGTACTGCCTGAGTTTTTAACAAGCCCGTAAAATTGCTTTAGGGCATGGGTGGGGTCATTGTCGGGGTCAAGTGGTTTCTTTATCCCTTTTAACTCAACAGCTCGGTTCTCGTCTTTGGGTTCAAAGATGGCCATAGGTGAGTGGTTCAGGATGCATGCCCAGTCACCTTTGGACGTTAAAACTTCCCACTTCTTATGCCCTTGAGTCAAAGATACATAACCCTCAATTTGGGGACCACCTGAGTCGCCCATGACTTGGTGGTAATTACAATGGTGATACAAGTTGTCGTTGGTGTCAACCATCCGATCCTGCCATGGACATGGGTATCCGGTTTGTGATGCCATGTCGCACTAGGTTGAAAATGCCCAGTTGTGGCTAGGGCTGGACACCAATGAGGATGCAGTTTATGATTAATATGCAATATTTATTTGGCTTTAACCTATAAAATATTGACAACTCAACCAAATGATTTTCTATATAATACTAATCTATGACAACACACAATAATCAAACAATCAAAGCTGAGGAACAATGTCGGTTGGGTCACGAGGTTCGGGGCAAGGCTTCTTGCTTTCAAAACCACGAGAGGTTTTGGTGCGGCTGGCCAGGGCCCTAGTCTCAGACCTGGTCAATGGCTCATATTTCTTAGAAAGTCATTTAACAATCAAAACAATCAATCAAAATAACTAGAAACAGCTAAACGGGCAATTACGTCTGTTGAGTCACGGGGTTCAGATCAAGGCTCCTTGCTTTCAAGATCGCGGACAACCTTGGTGCGGCTAGCCAAGACTCTAGACCCAGACTTGGTCAATGGCTCATGTCTCTTACAGGAAAGATGGACAAATACAAACATGAATGACTACAGTCTTACATGCATGCTTACCACCACAGCAAACAAAAGGAGCAGCTTCATGGCTGGGAACATTAATCTCTTTGCAGAGGCTTCAAGAACGACCCGAGGCAGCGCTCGGGGGGTGGGGAGGTGACTCTGCGGGTGATCAGTCTGCGGGTCTTTTGACACTTGAAGTTACAGTTCGAACTTCTCCCATCAGGGCCTCATGGCTCTACCCTTTTATACCCTTACTCTTTTTCACTTATTTTTACTGGCCAATTGTGGTACCTTCCTGCCACCATTCTGTTCACTCATCAGTAGCCCCTTCCTCACTGCAGTTTCCTCATTGTTTTCTGCTTAGCCGGTTATGTTGCAATTTCTTTCCTGCTTCGATGGCAGTTCGATGTGGTTGACTTCCCTGCCTCGTGAGCATGACAGGGGTCATCCATCCAGAGGCTCGTGTTATGGCCTAGCATTCTGCCATTTCACTGCAGCCTAGCCATTCATCTGGGGAGATGCCCGTGACAGAAGCCAATAGCTGCATTGTTAGGACACACAGCTTGATTGTGAGACGCCAAAGTGTTAAATATGGCTTGAATGTGGGACTCCCTTGGTGGGAATGTGGGGCACCCTTTGTTTGATTTGGACACAAGGAAAGACTTAGATTCAGGTCTGTCACAGGCAAATGGAGCACCGTATGCATAAAGCTGTCTCTTAATGTGTTATGAGGCTCTCTTGAGCCATCCTGTTGAAGCTGCTCTGTTTTGTACAAATGATGGCAATAGTAAATGGAGCCAGCGACGTGAACTTGGGTCTCTTACAGGCCAGGCAAGTACCCTGACCTTTTGGCTGTCTCTTTCTAGCCCGGTGAATATTTTATTATTTATACCAAGTGGAACAGCTCCAGTAGAAGACATCAGGAGACTTACCTGAAAATAATCAGTAGCCTGCCAATCTGGACCCAAAGGATCCTGGTGTCAATGTGGATGGGAATTTTTTTTAATCTTAAGTTTTACAATACAGAGTATGTGTTTCCTGTCCAACTCTATGCTAAACCATAGCCAAGAAGCTTTATGGGCAAGTCTATATCTCACAGTACAGTGCAATGCAGAGAAATAGCTGAATTTAGTTCCATATGAGCTAGTTTGGGTGACAGAAGCAATGTTGTTTCATTAGTGCAGTACCTATCCCAATACTCCTTCCTTTTCAGGTACTGTACTAATGTGGATGTGCTACTTCTAGTAACTCAGCTAGTTCATTTCTAGCTAACCTGGGTATTTCTGTGTAGCAGTGCATTATCTTGTGCAGCTCTACCTGGTGTGTCTATAGAGCACCACAAGCATCCTTGCTATCCTGAGGTTATTTTATAACAATCAAATATTTTTGGTTTTCTTCCTTGTGTTTTTTCAAGTCTCCTCTATGTTTGCATACTTCATAGCATAAGTGACATCCTCCAATGTGATAAGCAGGTTTTCCTGGTCCCTATCTTTTTCCAGTTCTAGAGTAGGGCATGCATTTTCCTTGAACATGTCACAAAAATCCCATCAAAACTTGCCTGAATGACTTTCTTTTAAATGATAAATATGTGTGACTGAGGGTTGAGTGAAGGAGAATAGAGGATAACAATGTTCTGGCCTTTTTAGAAATACAACCGCTGTACAAAAGGGTGAGAGGGTAGAGATAAATACCAGTCTCAGCTATTTCTCCTTTCTCTCATTTATAACAATGCCTGTTAATACTTTATTTCACCACCCCCCACCTTTAAGGATACATTTTATATTGATTTCTGTCTGTCACTGCTCATCTACTTAGTGATAGTGATGACTCTGTTCATTTTGCTCTTTAATATTTCAGTTGTCTGCTTCTACGCTGCTTTAATTATCCAGTAGTTTTATTGTTTATTCAACACCCAGAAAATACACTCTGTTTTGGACTCTACTGAATCTCCTGGGTGAGGAAGGACCCATCCCTTTTATAAGACTTAAATATTAGGAGGATCTTTCACTCTCTTAGGTCCCTGCCACACATTATATGTATTAGGCGGTTAACTGGTTAATCACAGAATAAATTTAGACCAACCACAAGTGCAAAGTAATTATCACAGCATAAAAATGTCTATCCAGCTATAAAAAGAGCCAGTCACCAGTTAGTGCTTGAAAATGTGTCACAACTTTAAAGTTGGTTTCTCTTCAGCTTTAATTTAAATGCGTGGCAGGCCCTTATAAATCCAGTATTAGAAGACAGCTTTTCTCCCCCATCTTCTGGTTTGTTAACCTTGTAGACTGTGTATATGTAATATGTTTGCACAAAAAATGCAAGACGTTGTTCAGAAGGATCTGTGTGTGTGTTGTTTTCTTCAGATAGAAACATATAAGAACCTTTTCAAAGATCTGTAGCTGAGTACCAAAGAGGAGAAGATGGTTCACTGGCAAGGTCACTACTTTGGGACTGGAGAGACCTAAATTCCTTGTTCTTTTCTAAGCTTTCCTCATGATCTTGAGAGAATTACTTCATATTAGATCCAAGCATTGAATTAGGCGTTACAACACTCAGCATGGCAACACATTTTTTCATTGCTCTGAGGCCTGATAGAACCATAGGCTTGTTAGACACCTAGGGTTACTCTCTGCCCAAGAAGCAGAACCACAGAAGTTTTCATGGTGAACTGGGAGCTACCTACTCAGTTGACCAGAACAGTGGTATAACAAACCAGGTTGGCACCTGGGCAAACTGTGGGGGTGGGGGTGGGGAGAAGGCAGGTTCTGAGAGTGGTGAGAGCAGGGCACAGATTCTGAGAATGGGGTAACAGGGCATGAGCCCAAGCATGGAGGGGGGCGCAGGGCAGCAGCCTTAGTGGCTAAGCTGCTGCTGCCATTGTACATGTTCTGTCTGCCCCAGATCTGTTGGTCTTAAAGCAACAGCAGCTGGGAACTGTTCTGGAGTTCCTGGCATGCAGTGCTGCTGAGATGTGGGCTCCACAGGCATGGAGGATAATTCTGGCACCCCTTTTAGCTTGGTGCCTGGGGTGGGTGCCTTTCTTGCCCACCCTAGTTGTGCTACTGGACCAGAACCCTGAGTAAGGGATCTGGCTTAAGTCCTGCCCCTCTTAGGGACTTATAATAAATAAATAAATAAAATGTTTCCATGGAGGCTAATGCATGTCAGCTATTGCTGAAGTATGTTTTATCCTAGAGAAGCACTGCTTGTACTTCGGGGTTTATCAGTTTAAAAAGTGACCTTCAACAACTTTTCTTGAAACACTTATCACTGTTATGCTTGCTAGGTTTTTTGGGGAAGGGAGAGTTGCTTTTTGTGTGTGTGTGTGTGTGTGTGTGTGTGTGTGTGTACACACACGCACACATACATACCAGTTTAACAATGTAGTTACAAAATATCATCAGGGTTTGACTTTGTAATGAATGGATTCTCTCCCACAGTTTTAAACCCCTTTAATTTTACATTTAAGAAGTAATGCATAAAATTTAATATAATGAACTAGATTACAAAGCTAATATATTTTAGTAAAACAAGCTAAACAATACTAATGACTGTTTTCAGATCATTTGAGTTCACATCTAAATGATAGTAAGACATAGATTACTTAAGATAAATTCTCATTATATTTAATAAAAATTGTGACAAGTTAAATGCCAAAATATGTGCCCACTGGACACAGCTGCCTAGCTATTTTTTGCTACTCATCCATATTTTTGACCTATTTTTTAATTTGCTGTTCAAATCAGCATTTAGATGTATTTTTGTTCATGGTACTGTCATGGGCATCTCCCCAGATGAATGGCCAGGCTGCAGCGAAATGGCAGAATGCTAGGCCATAACACAGGCCTCTGGACGGGTGACCCCTGTCATGCTCACGAGGCAGGGAAGTCAACCGCATTGAACTGCCATCCAAGTAGGAAGGAAATTGCAACGTAACTGGCTAAGCAGAAGACAATGAGGGGACTGCGTGAGGAAGGGACTACTGACGAGTGAACAGAATGGTGGCAGGAAGGTAACACAATTGGCCAGTAAAAATAAGTGAAAAAAGTAAGGGTATAAAAGGGTAGAGCCACGAGGCCCTGACGGGGGAAGTTCGAACTGTAACTTCAAGCGTCAAAGGGCCCGCAGAATGATCACCCGCAAGGTCGCCCCCCCCCCGGAGCACTGCCTCGGGTCGTTCTTAAGGCCTCCACGAAGAGACTAACGTTCCCAGCCATGAAGCCACTCCTTTTGTTTGCTGTAGTGGTAAGCATGCATGTAAGACTGTAGTCATTTATGTTTGTATTTGTCTATCTTTCCTGTAAAAGACATGAGCCATTGACCAAGTCTAGGTCTAGGGTCTTGGCTAGCCGCACCAAGGTCGTCCGCGATCTTGAAAGCAAGGGGCCTTGATCTGAACCCCGTGACTCAACAGATGTAATTTCCCATTTAGCTGTTTGTAGTTATTTTGATTGATTATGTTTTGATTGTTAAATGACCTTTTAAGAAATATGAGCCGTTGACCAGGTCTGAGACTAGGACCCTGGCCCGCCGCACCACAACCACTCATGGTTTTGAAAGCAAGGGACCTTGACCTGAACCTCGTGACCCAATGGACATTGGTCTTCAACTTTGATTGTTTGATTATTGTATGTTGTCATAGATTAGTATTATAGAAGAAATCATTTGGTTGAGTTGTCAATATTTAATAGGTTAAAGCCAAATAAATATTGCATATTAATCATAAGCTGTGTCCTCATTGGTGTCCAGCCCACGGACCTAGCCACAACTGGGCATTTTCAACCTAGTGCGTTAGGTACCAGTGACAATTGTCTGGAAGATCAGAATATATGCTTCTTTTTTTCCCCGCAAACATTGTACCAAGGAGATGAGATAAGCTCATGAGCTTTAGTGACTTAGCTGTTGCTATTGATTCCAGAATGGTGGGTGTTAGTAGGAAACTACAAGATGGAAGAAACCTTCCATAGTAGATCTTCACTTCCTTAGGCTCTCATAGACCCGGCACCAGCCTTTTCACAGCCTCCATTTTCTTAACTTTTCTTCCACTCTCATTGCTTCCTTTGGTTTGGCTACAATCATCCAAACAAAGTGGGTCCCCATAGTTCTGTCTCTCCAGTAACGATAAATATTCCATCTTCATCCCAAGCTTCAATGGCAGAGATTGCTGTTTGTGGTTTTTCTTTTGTTCAGCTTGCCAGGTTCCTCTAATGATAATGCTTGAGGTCCTGTACCCAAATTTGCATGGGGAAAAATGTTTCTCCTGATTTCTGTAAATGGCTGAGGACTCCCTTAATCTTTTTGTGATTCTTCTCAGGGATTCCTTAGTTTCTTCCACTGTCTCTCTAACACGTCATCCTGGAGAGACTACTGCTGGCTTAGGTTCAACATAGCCACACTAATCTTCTTACTTTTGCTACTAAGCCTTTCCCTTTTCCTCTTTCTCTGATGCTACTGATATCAGCAAGCTCTTATAGCTTAAGAGGGACTACTCTATCATGCGGTTTCAGGCAGTTCATGTTGGACTACAGGATGAAAAGATAGCAAGAGGAACAGACGGAGGTTGTTTAATCATACAAAGCCTGTACAGGAACAATCTGTTTAATGTATGACTCTTTCTCTCCAACAAAACCCTTCCTGCTCCTGCATTCTGTTTTGAATGGGAGTATGGATGGGTGGGAAGAGCTTCCTGGATTGGTTTGATTTTGTTTAAATTTTGATTTGTTCCTACTTTCCTCCCTCATCCCCAAACCTTCAAAGTGGCATGGCAAAGAGGGTGGCAAAGTAGCACCATCAATTTAAACTGAGGATACCATGAAGAAAACAGTTCTTTGTTATGATTTTCTATTGAGGAAGTACATGTAAAAAGAGGGAGGGGGAAGAAAGCTCCCTAGAGCAGGAACTGAATCTTTCAGCTTGTGGAGTTCTATCATCTGGCCCGCAGGACTCAGAAGGGCCAGGAGTTTGGGGAAGGGGTAAGCGGGGATGAAGCCATTGCTGCAATCTGGGTATAGAGCCCCCTTCGTGGTGTATGTCAGTGATAAACGGTAAGTAATGATGCTGTTAACTTCTGTAGCTCATATGGCGCCCTTGGCTCCAACTACTCAGGCCACAACCTTCTTAGTAGGGGCTTCCCATTACGTAATTACCAGCCCAGCAGCCTGCTGCCATGCATTCGCCCTCACTCAGTAATCTGTTACAGATGAATACTTAACTGTTCGGATCATCACACTCAAAGATTAGTCATCAATTACTTGCTGATACTGAGTAGAGCTCCCCAGAGGTTTGGGGGCTGGGATTGCGTGCACAGTTGGCACCTTTTGCAAATGACACTGAACTGGAATGGCAGACACTTTGGAGCATAGGCTCAGGATTCGGAATGAATTTGTTAAACTGGGAAAATGGTCTGAAATTAATTGAATGAAATTCAGTAATGCATTTAAGATGGAACATTCATATGCATAAATACAGGTTTATAAGAAATGGTTCGAATGGCTGAGATTATGTAGTCTAGAAAAAAGACTGAGAGGAGATTTGATAACACTTTTT
Organism: Gavialis gangeticus; assembly: GCF_001723915.1. Taxonomy (NCBI): domain Eukaryota; kingdom Metazoa; phylum Chordata; order Crocodylia; family Gavialidae; genus Gavialis; species Gavialis gangeticus. The sequence continues at coordinate 39,212,600 of NW_017729004.1, read as the reverse complement.
CAATATGTGGAAGGTGGTTATAAAGAAGATGGTAATAGACTTCTTTTTTTTTTTGGCCACAGGGCACAGGACAAAAAGCACTGATTTTAAATTTCAGGAAGGGGAATTTATGTTTTTTTGCTTGGAGTGTAAGGGGGCAGAAGGTATTCCCAATATGGAATTTCAGGTATTAGCAGAAGAGTCTGTAAAGTGACCTGTGTAGCTTTGGAGTGGATCAGTGTCAATTTTAATATAGAGTATTTCCGACACAAAGGATCTGTTAAGGTCTGTTATGCTTTGTAAGGTTAGTTGCTGCCTGGGACAAACTTTAGGGGACAAAGTTTTAGAATGGAAAATCCTGCTGATCCATTTTTGAAGCTGTGACTAAAAACTGAATTTCAGTAATTTGATGTCTGTTCTTAATAGGAAGAGCTGAGTATTCTTAAGTATCAGCACATAACTTGCAGGTTAGGGAAAGTTATCCTAAAGTTCATCTAAAGAAGCTAGTATTGATAGGTTGAATTATACTGACATTCTGAAAGGAAAATATTTTTGGGTTAATTGTAAAGCACTGAGATTAAAAATAGAATCAAACAATATGCTACAAAGGAAACCATATGTATATACAAATAGGTGATAGCTTTTCTTTCAGAGGAGGAGAAGGAGAAAGCCTATAGAGCAGGGATGAGCAATTATTTGGGCTGGAGGGCCACTTAAAGAGTTTTGGTGAGCTGTTCAGAGCCACACACGTGCATGCATACATGCACACAGGCATGTGTGAACAAACACGCATGCACATGCAGACACACGTGTGTGTGTGTGGGCACATGCACGCACGCACACAGACCTATGCACACATGAGCTCCCCGCAGCTCTCCCTGCACCTTCTGCCCTGACCTGAGTGTCTGGGTCAGGCAGGAGCCCCACCAGCTGCTCCAGCTACACCTATGTGGTCCAAAGCAGCATGTGGGAACACAGTGCAGCACCAGCCTGGCCTGGGCCTGACTGTGCTGGGAACTTGAGGTGCGGGAGGGGGTGCAGGGAAAAGGGGACTGGGAGCTGCAGGTTATCTGGGTGCTGTGGTAATGTGGTGCTGTGCTGTGTTCCAGCATACAGCTTTGGACTGTGCCACGTGAGCACAGCTGGAGTTGCAACATTGGTGCAGGCAGCTGTGCAGGGCCAGTTGTAGAGGAGTAAGTAGCCAGGGGAAGGTAAGGGCTATAGGGTGTAGGTGACTACCTAGGTGTGAGCTGCATGGCAATAGGCAGCAAAGGGCAGAGTTCTGGCAAGGTGATAAGGTAGGAACTACAACATACCTGAAATCTGTGGCCTGCCAGGGAAAGAGCAGGGCAGTAAGCTTGCTGATTAGCAAAGGAGGAATCCGAAGTTGAAGGTACAATATTATGGAGAGTAAGAAATTTGTGATATAGATTCAGTTGCAAGATTGGAGCCTGTATTTGCATTTCTTGCCTGGGAATTACAGCTGGTAGCAATAACAGGTACTATGCTTGGATGTGATGCAAGAACTTAGACACAAATATTGTAGCAGTCAGTTTTTTCCTACCTATGTACATACACATAATAATGTGAGTTTAAACAACAAAAGAAACCACTATAAGGTAAACTCTGTTAACAGTAATTCTTAATGGTAAGCTCAAAACTGAGAGCTCAGGGAGATATAAAGGGATGGCCTCATGAGCTTTTGAAATCAATCTACTTCTGCTGCAGGCATGAAGGACGAGCACTCCTTTATTAACAGAGACATTGCAGGGTAGCCCCATGCCCAGGACAGTTTCAGTGCATTAGGTGGTGCTGGTTGCCATAGTGCCAGTGGCCATGGTGCAGTCAGCCACTATGGTAGTGACAGCTATTTTTTAACCCCCTTACAAAGGTGGCTCTGGGACTGCTGCCCCAATTTCCCCCCCAACCCTTAGTTACTCTGCTATGTAAGGTTTCTCACTTACAAAGTGTAGTTACACCTTGAAGCATTGCCATGCCATGCCATCCAGAAGTGCTAATTGTGTTTGCTTCCAGACACAGGGTCCTTGGAGTATGAGTAATTCTGCACTCTGTATAAAGGCCAGTTCTGCGCACAGGAATGATAAAGTGCAAAGGACAATAGTGTAAAGTATTTACATCACGCATTTACAGCACTAGAAATGATCTCAGACTGGAAAAACTTTAGTCAGTCTCCTGGTAAAGGTGACAGCTTTTTGGAGTATACGTGGCTTAATCTTCTATAGATCCATTTCATCTGTCTTTTGTCTGACATAATTTAACTGGTACTGCTTACCATACAAGTAAGAACACACAGTCCAATTACAAGAATGCTATTAAAAATATCCCCTAAGCATGAGAGCGCTTGAACTGAAGAATCCTGTGCTGGCAGGCTGTAATAGACTCATCCTCAGTGGTCTGCAAGCAGAAAGAGACATAAATACACTCTGAGGGGTAGGTTACATAAAACATGTTCAGAGCTGGTGGCAGTGAGTTATTTTTCTTATGCCAGACGTGGACATACCGTTAAACCATAGTCTGTGAAGTGACAGCTGTTTTTTCTTAGTTTTTACATGTTGGTAAACAACACTCTAATTAGGTTCTTTCACGTATTAAACTGTTTCATTTGGTAAAGAACTCCTAAATCTTTTGGTCACTTATATTCACTCTACTCATTCTCTCATATACTTCAGAATAATGCATGGTTTGACTGTAAGATCTCCTATATATCTATGTCAGTACCATAGATATGGTACTAATTAGTTCAAAAACTGATGTGTGCTAGTATTATCAAATGTCATGTAGAACTCCAAATCTTTTGTTCTAAAGCAGTGATACACTTCAAACTAGACATACACAATCTAAGATCTTTCCCTCGGTGTCTGTTAATTTGCAGAAGACTGAGAAATTTTAACAGCTTTATTTGCTTCGTAGAATCATAGAAAATTAGGGTTGGAAGGGACTTCAGGAGGTCATCTAGTCCACTCCCCTGCTCAAAACAGGATCATCCCCAAATAGATCATCTCAGGCAAAGCTTTGTCTAGCCGGGTCTTGAAAACCTCCAAGGATGGAGATTTCACCACTTCTCTGGGTAACCTGTTCTAGTGTTTTACTACCCTCTGAGTGAAAAAATTCTTTCTGATATCTAACCTAAACTTCCTTCCCCGTAACTTGGACCTGTTGCTCCATGTTCTGTCATCTACCACTGAGAGCAGTCTAGCTCCCTCCTCTTTTCAACCCCACTTTAAGTAGTTGAAGGCCGCTATTAAATCCCCCTTCAGTCTTCTCTTCTCTAGACTAAATAATCCCAGTTCCCTCAGCCTGTCCTCATAAGTCATGACCCTTCACCATGTTTGTTGCCCTTCGCTGGACTCTGTCCAATATGTTGATATCCTTTCTGTAGTGGGGGACCCAAAACTGAACACAGTACTCCAGATGTGGCCTCACCAGTGCTGAATAGAAGAGACTAATCACTTCCCTTGACCTACTGGCAGCACACCTATTAATGCAGCCCGGTATGCCATTAGCCTTCTTGGCAACAGGGCACACTGCTGGCCCATATTCAGCTTATTATCCATTGTAACCCCCAGGTCCTTTTCTGCAGAGCTGCTGCCCAGCCAGTCACCGCACTGTCTATACCAGTGCATGGGATTGTTCTGTCCTAAGTGCAGGATTTTGCACTTGTCTTTGTTGAACCTCAAGCGATTCCTTTTGACCAAATCCTCCAATTTGTCCAGGTCACTCTGAATCTTAGCCCTACCCTCCAGTGTATCTACTACTCCCCCCAGGGCGTCATCTACAAACTTGCTGAGGGTGTAATCTATGCCCTCTTCCAGGTCATTGATGAAGACTTTGACTAAACCCGGACCAGGACCAAAACCTGGGGCACTCCACTTGATACAAGCTGCCAACTAGACATTGAGCTATTTATTACTACTCTCTAAGCCCTCTTGTTTCACTTTGGATTTCAGATTCTGACACTCCAAATTTCAGTGCAAAACTCAGGTAAAGCCACCCAGGTCTTGTGCTTTTGGAAGCTATAAATTAGATTCACATGATTTTGATCAGAATTTGCAAGCTGGCCTGAATTTGTTTGAAATGTAACAATGTTATCTAAAAATATGTACCCAGTTTGGGGTTTATAGATTAGGCTGCTCCTTCCTCTGCTTTGTCATTTCACTGAATTCTTTTATTATCCAACAGCTTCTCTGAAATTCATGTGCTCTCTTAAATTTAAAGATTTAAAGCCAGAGAGGATCATTAGATTAGTTTGTTTGACCTCCTGTGCATCACAGGCTACCCAGCCAGCTAGTACCCAGTATTGTGTGGTCATCTAAAACATATCTTCCATTCTGTCTTAATCTGAAGACATCAAGTAATGGAAAATCCATCACTTGTCTTGATGGCTTGTTACACTATGGCCTATTGTTTCTGAGAATGTGTATGCTACAAAATGACCCCTTCTCTAAATGCCCAAAATTCCAAGAGTGAGGTCCAGGTTTGGTTAATAGAAGTTGGGTGTGCCATGTTTGGAAGCTGGGAACTGTTATGATGTGGAGAGAGATTTCCAGACTGTTAAAGTTGGCGGGGGAGATTATTACTGTCAGTCAAAATACCTGGCAGCACAGGAATGGTGATAGAGTCCGCTGTGCTGTGATTGTTTTCCTTGGAAATATCTGTTTTAATTTGTGCACCTCCTAGATTCTTAGTGTACCAATCTTGAAACTGTGGCAGTGCCATATACCTCACAGTCCAGTGTTCTCTGTGCTGCAAGGGTGCACTACCTGTGCATGCACTGCTCTGTCTTTTCTCTGCCCCGTGGGTCTTTTTGACATTTCAAGTAGTCCTTGCACATTTCATACCTGAACTCTACAATATTTACATTTCATATCTCTACATTTCATGTCTGATCTCTACAACTCATCTTGTTGGAAACTTAGTGGCCGTGTCCATATAAGCACAGATGGTTGGTTCCCTGGGGACAAGTAGATGTGGCGCACCTTGTGCCGCAGCTACTTGTACCCTGGGGATGTCCACTCCATGTGCATATTGGTGCACAGCATGTTACCCCAGGGGCAGTAGGAGAGGCTGGGGCCAGCACTGTGCTGGCCCCAGCTGCCTTACCTGGGGTCCTGGGGCAGTTTTCATCAACGTGTAGGACCTGCCCCACTACCTGCAAAGTCTTCACCTTTTGGCATCACACAATAACTTGTGCCATACATCTATTTTAAGTGATGTTGTCTTCCACAGCTCTGCAGACAGGCTATTCAAGATGTAGTTCATCCTATCATGAGCTACTCATACAGGTCGGTTCAAGACAACGCAATTGCTGTGTTAGATTTCATCTCAGAGAAAGCTGTTCTTCCCTTAGTCAGAAAATTCTGTGGCTTTAATGATTTCAGTCCTGCACATTTCAGTGTTCTAAGAAACTTTAGTATCAGATGTCAATGTTTGATTCCTTCTTAACATTTCTAGCTTGGAATCAGGGCAGTATTTTCCTTCTGTCCGCTCTCAGTATAAGGACTAGTGCTACTAATGTTGGGTGCATCTACACAAAACGCTTTAGTGTGGAGCTGACTACTTAGCTCTGCAGTAAAGTGTCACTGTCTACATGTGAGGCTCTATTAGTCTGCAGTAAATTAATTAACTCTGCTGTAGTATAATACTGCCCAACACAAGTACTATCCTACAGCAGAGTACTTATGTGCAGTGAAACACATGTAGATGGTGACAAGGCTGGCTGGGGCACAAGGGTGCTATGGTGCAGAGGATGCCTGCTAGCTAGCTCCACCCTGGAGCACCCTTGTGACCCAGTGAGTTCCTCTGCAGCATTTTGAGCTGGGTCAAAGCAGCCCTGGGCTGAGAAGCTAACTCCCTGCTTTGCCCCAGCTCAATGTGCTGCAGTCCCAAGTACACATGTAAATGCTATGCCCGGGAGCAATAAAGTCAGGCATGAACTGTGTTGGAATTTATTGCTATGTGCTAATTGCATGTGTAGACGTGCCATTTCCTTTGTAAATCTGCAGCATTTCTAGTATCTGCTATTGAAAGCCGGACTTTGTAGCTGGCACATTGGACTCAGCAACCATCAAAGAACTCATCAATGCATACACCATAATCTGTAAAGAACAATGGTGCCGATTTGATTGATCCATTGATTGATCCAGAGTAACTTAAATTTGGAAACAAAAGTCAATTCGACTTGAAACTAATTTTTTCTTCAGTCTTGAAAATATCAAAACAGGATGTTTTGACAATTCTGATCCCTTTTCAGATTTTTTATAAAATGGGGAATTCATCATATTCTTGGTCATGAAGAGTTTAGTCTTTGATGAATTGGGCTTTTTAAATGAAGAAGTGTTCACTCAAAAAAAAATCACAACCACCTCAAGTAGCTATCAAAGGTGGTAATGAGGAGTCCAGAAAAAAAGTGCTATCCTTTTTCCTGTTTTGCATGGAGAACATAAAGAGTGTCACTACTTTATCAGTGAGTAGTATTACTCCTGGGATATTTGAACCTAGGTCAAGAGTATGCATTCTTGAGATGAGTGAATCTTGGTTTGGGTAATTATAGAAAGATTTTAAGGTCCACTTGTCTTCACTGTTTGGTGCTGTGTCATTTTTATCACGATTCAACATATCCCTACTCATCCCATACAAGAATTATTTTTAAGGAGCAGAAGGACTATACAAAGTCTTTTTTTCACCTGCTGGCATTATTCGTAGTGGGGCTGAATGGTACTGGCAGGAACTCTACTGAGCTGTATTGTCACTGATAAAAATATCATAAGATACTGCTGCATGCTTCTCTCTTCTGTCCCTGTGACTGTTATCAAATGTCCATGAATCACTGCTTCCCTGAAACATATTTGGTCAACTGATGGTGAGAAAAGCAGAAGAAAATTTGCATTATGTTTGGATTCAGAAAAATATGATTTTATTTTCTTGATTCTGCTAAAAAAAAATCAGTGAAACAGAAGCTTCTTCCTGCTTTCTCTCTAAATTGGCACGTCTGCCATCTTCACTTCCAGTGTTCCTAAATTCATCTATGCTACCCAAAGGACTTATTTCTGGGCTTCCTGCCAATGTCTTGAGCTAGAATTCTCAGAGAAAAAAAAAAGCATTTACTTAAGAAAATATCATGTGGCTGCCTGTAGGCACAATAATACCGTCACTGCCAGAATGCACCAGCTGTACACTGGACTGAGTAGCAAATGGTCCTAGATGTTTCAGTGCATTTTTTCCTCTATGCTGAGAGTGACCTATTACTATTTAGTAATTCTGAACCAAGTATATCTATGTAACTTGTTATTTGTTAATATTTATGGAACCCTGTCCTTGTGGTTGTTATTGTGCAAACACAGAGGAAGGCACAGCCTTTCTCATAATTAGTTTCCAATTTTATTTTCTTACAGTTTATAAAAGTTTTCTGCCCCAACATGCTAAGAGCTTCTAGGACAAGGGTCAGCAACCCCTGGCATGCATGCTGAGCATGGCACGCAAGGCCAGCCTGGCCTCTAAGCAGCTGCAAACAGCTGCTCTGGGCTCTGGCATGTCATCACTCTGGCACCTTCCAAGGTAGACATTGTGGTTTTTTCAGCATTCTGGCCAAAAAACATTGCCTAGTCCTGTTCTAGGACAAGCGACAAGCAAGGTTGCACACAAACCTTGAAGCTCGGTGTAACAGGGACTCAGGCAGGAGTCCTGCTACTATGGGAGGTTTCAGTCTAGGTTGACCAGAGAAAGTACCCCGTCAGATGGAGGGAGTTCATATTAGGGGAGAGGTGAGATGATTAGTCTGCCATGGCCAGCATAAATAGGGTGACAGAACAAACACCTTTTGCCTTCGGGCACTGAAGAACAAACACGGGGCATTTGAGACCTCAGAGAAGAGAACAACTGGACCTGGCACCCAGGAGGACACCGAGACTGAGGGACTCCAGACAGCGGCAGGTCAGCCACAAGGCTAGTTGCTTACCTGTGAATTACAGCTGCTTTGGTGAGTCCAGGAGAAGAGCTGAGACTCTGTGACGTGGCTCGGCATGGATTCCTGAGAGAAGGGAGTGTCCCAGGGCAAGACATGGGCAGAGAAAACAAGTATTAATCCCTCACAGCTTGTTGGGACTGCATCAGTGCCGTAGGTGTGGGGACGGACAATGAGGGAACAGCTGGGGCTGCTCCCGGCACAACACATACAGAAAGATGTGGGGAACGTGCCTCCCTAACAAGGCAATTAGTGGTGGCACCGGTATTTAATTACAATGTATCAATGAAGTACCTGGCACCAAGTTTTCTTATCTGCAGCCTGGACTTTCTTCACTAATGAGATAATTAGTGAGGCTATTGCTGTTCAAAAGATCCCTGCTGGGCAATAAAACAACTTTGTGAGAATTTAACACCTGGGTGGCATTGGTAATTCCTTGCTCAAACAACATCACTGGACCCCATTCTTTTTTCTTCTTTCTATCTAAGTCGTGGCAGGCGAGTTCAAGGGGGGACAGAGCTGAGACTGACCTTCCACCCCTCTACCTCTCACACTCAGATACACATGGTACCAGCCCAAAGACTGAGACCCCAGTTTCATAGGGGTACAGGTCTTATTTACCCATCTCTTCTATGGGTGACGGAGAAGTGGCACTATAAAAGAAGGTTTCCAAGGTATGGGATAGGAGAAAGGCTTAGCCATGGGAGAACATTCCAAGCATAAAATGCAGCATGACTCAAAGACAAAAGTGGATGGAAGATACAAAAGGAAGTGTCATAGAAGGAAGCTTGGGAGTAGCTAAACAGCAGAAGTGGTTTGGTGGTCTCAAAATAATGAAGAAAGTCTTTAGCTTAATAAGGAAGTTGAAAGGTTATCAGCAAGGAAGCTAGACTAGGGAAAGAGGAAAAGGAATGCAATAGCAGCTTTCTGTGTGAACCAGGGTGAGATGAGCTGATATTCAGGAAAGCTAAATGGAAGAAATTTCTTATAGTTTAGACAAAAGAAGCCCAGAAGTAAATGAAGATGAATACTATTTAGTTTGGAGGGGAAGTCTTGTAGGAGAAAGCAGAGTAAGGTCTGGTAAGAGCTTACAGTGTGTGAGGGAAGAGTGTAGGGGAGAGGAGACAAATGTGACACCAGGATCCTGAGCCTGAGGACAGGGTGTAGCAGTGCTACAGGTTGGGCTTAAGAGGAAAAATGAGATGTTCACCTTTTTCCATGTTTATCACAAAGAATGGCTTTGAAGTATAATGAAGTTAATGTAGTGGATCAGATTCCAAAAGGAAAGGGATTTTAGATGCCTAAATCCCTTTGAATCTAGCTCTGTAAATATAATTGATCAAACAGTGGAAATATACTCAGTTCTGTATATCAGGACAGTCCATTAAACTGCTTCTTGTCTACAGTCTTCTCTTTCCTTGTTTTACATACTTTTTCTTGGTTAAGAAGAGTCAGTAGAAGCTGCAGTTAGAGATGCTTTCTCTTCACAGTCTGTCACAAGGCCTTTGCCAGTTCTCTTTAGAGCGGAGTTGGTGCTCCGAGCTGTGCCGTTATTTGATAAGATTATCTTGTCACTTTGCTGTACAATCTCAACATACAGGAGTGCAAGATGGAAAATATTCTTTCTCTGATTTTGAACAAATCCATTTTTTGCATTTGAATCAAGAAATACTTCCTTGTTAAAGCTGGTTCTGAAGCTCACTTTCTTTCTCTCTCTGTTCCATAGGTTGTCATTTTGTATTTTGAGCCAAGCATATTTCGTTGCATTCTCCTAAGATGGGTTCGTCTTCTGGGCTTTACTACTGTTTATGGAACTGTGACACTCAAGTTGCACAGGTACTTTGCATTTTATTAATTTCCATCACTGTGGGAGGACATGCAATCTGTGTGGGCAGTCAGAATCAGAAGCTGTAAGCATTTATTAAAAACAACCACCCTTTCATATATTTTTATAACGCTGTATATCACTTCAGTATTCCCGGGGAGTTTCTATACAACTTATCCAACAAGAGGAGATATATTATGAATGTGAATAATGGAAGAAGTGGTACTGATGACTAGTTTGATAGGCTGCATGAGACAGGGCTCAACTCATGGCCACAGGGTTGCTCCCAAAAGGTAAAAACATGCAGAGGTTTGAAAGAAGAAGGGAAAAGAATTTATTTGAAGATGTGCAGAAGCAATTCTTCCTTATAAGGTGCTCACAGAGAGAAAAATATTCTTTAATATTAGGCATCTGCAAAGGATTTTTTTTAATGTTTTAAATATTTAGATAAGATGGAGTTGTGTTCTTCAGAAAGCCTGAAAACAGTTTGTTTTACAGGCATATTATGTTTTTTTATGCCTCATGAGGCCAGGTATACGTTTCTCAGGCACTGATGGCAGATTGACTGGACTCTTGCAAATGTAGCTTCCAGCTGGCAGGTAAAATGTGCAGGGAATTCTTTGTTATGGTTGAGGAAATTCATCTGAAGTGGCAAAGAGCTCAGTTGAGGATGCCGATACCGGGAGACCTGACCTGAAATCCCACCTCTACTTTCTCCTTGTAAATTAATTCCTTTTTGAGGGCATGTTAGATAAAATGTTTTGTCCCTTATCTCATAGTGAAAATGAATCAAAGAATACTTCTTAATGCATCCCATAAATGCATTTATGAAAATAGCTCAAAAGGGAGTGTGTACATATATGAGTGTAGAAAGTTTTGATTAAGATAATTATATTATAAAAGATCCATGCTCATTTTTTACTTTAGCCTCATAAGTCCATTGGCATGACATAAATGAGATCAAGTATTGTGCTTTGAACTGGATTGGAATAAAACTGACACTATCTGGATTGCTAGTCTGTTATATTTTAGAATAGTAGTGTTAGTGATGTTATAGCTGTCATAGTCCAGGAATTGTGTGAGGGGCAAGGATTTCTTAAGACAGTACCTTTTATTGGACAAACCAAATAATGGGGATAGAGTTAGACATACTTTTGAATGCATGACATTCTTCAGCAGAATGTGAGTTCAAAAGCTTGTCAAACCATATCCTAACTATGCAGTTGGTCCAATAAAATATCACCTTAAGAAATCCTCACCTCTTGCATATTTTAGAATGAGAACCTAGCTCCTTCATTGAAATATTATTACCACTTGCAATTCCTGTATATTTAGATAATTAATTATATACATTGGTATAGTGCAGGGGTTGGTAGCATTTTTGGTCACAGCACCAAAAATACCTGCAACCCCAACTTTGGAAGATGTTGGCATGCCATGGGGGGATGGCACGGGAACCACGAGGACCCTGATCCTCGTTGTGCAAGCACAGCCCGAGCCCCTTCCCTGCCATCTGCTCCAGGGTGCTCATGCCAAACAAAATGCCTTCACATCCCATGCTCTGGCACCCATGCTGGGGGTTGTGGACTCCTGATATAGTGCATACAGTTTGTCTATTTGTTAAATTAGGTATCTTATTAACTCTTGGAAGTGAATTGCACCAAAAATCCATAGTGGATACACCAAAAGGGCATGTCCTGATGAGTGTGCACATATGGTTTGCGGCACCTCAAAGCAGTTTGAGGCACTGCTAACTGCACACAGCATATATGCACCTGTTCATCCTGCTGCTAATTTTTTGATCCTGCTCTCAAAAAAAAAACCCACTACTAAAAGAAGCAGCATGGTGAATGTGGCAGCAGCATGCACCACCAGGGAGGGAGTCTGGCCAGCTTCAAGCAGGAGGCCCCCACTATCCCAGGTAAGGTTGCTGGCCCCTGGAGGCCCCCACTATCCCAGGTAAGATTGATGGCCCCTGAGGCTGGACCCAGCCTCCTCAACCCCACCTGGGTCACAGATATGTTGCTGCTATTTGTCTCACGGGAAATGCGTAACCCTACATATGTGCACTCATCAGAACATGCTCAAAGTGACTTCCTTACAAGAGAACAAGTTTAAGTGGGTGAAGGTAAATAATGGAAGAACTATAAAAAATATGTAGAAGTGGTGGTTTTAGTTGGAAGAGGGCAGACTTCACACTAATATGGCTAATTCATAGTTTCATAGTTAGTAGGGTCAGAAGGGACCTAAGCAGATCATCAAGTCCAACCCCCTGCCATGGGCAGGAAAGGATGCTGGGATCAAACAACCCCGGCTAGGTGATTGTCTACCCTCTGTTTGAAGACCCCCAGGGTAGGAGGGAGCACCACTTCCCTTGGAAGTTGGTTCCAGCTCCTAGCCGCCCTGACTGTGAAGTAGCGCCTCCTGATATCTAGCCTGAATCTATTCTCAGTCAACTTATGGCCATTATTCCTTGTTACTCCCGGTAGTGCTTGGAGGAACAGGGACTCTCCCATTGCCTGCTGGTCCCCCTTGGCAAGTTTACAGATGGCCACGAGATCCCCTCTCAGCCTTCTCTTGTGGAGGCTGAACAGGTTCAGGTCCCATAGCCTCTCCTCATAGGGCCTACCCTGCTGTCCCCACTCATGCGAGTGGCTCTCCTCTGGATCCTCTCCATGCTGTCCACATCCCTCCTGAAGTGCAGCACCCAGAACTGGATGCAGTGCTCCAACTGCGGCCTGACCAATGTTGCAGAGAGGGGGAGGATCACCTCCTTGGACCTGCTCATGATGCATGACAAGGTACGGTTAGCCTTCCTGACTGCATCCCCACACTGCCGGCCCATGTTCATCTTGGAGTCAATAGTGACTTCAAGATCCTTTTCTGCCTCTGTGCTGACAAGAATGGAGTTCCCCATCCTGTAGGTATGCTGCTGGTTCTTCCTCCCTAGGTGCAGTATCGTGCACATGTCAGTGTTGAAACCCATCCTATTCTCATCTGCCCACCTCTGTAACCTGTCCAGATCTAATTGTAGCCTGTCCCTCTCTTCTAGCATGCCCACTTCTCCCCACATCTTAGTGTCATCCGTGAATTTGAACAAGGTGCTTTTCACCCCCTCGTACAAGTCGCTGATGAAGATGTTGAACAGTGCAGGCCCGAGGACCGAGCCCTGGGGAACTCCACTGCCCACATCACTCCAGGTCAAAAATAATCCACCCATGATGACCACATCCCTTGACTTAACTGCCTCTGCGAGCTGACTGGAGAATTCCAGGCCCAGCTCTTCCCCCTGTTTGGGTGGCCTGTAGTAGACCCCCACCGTTAAGTCCCTTTCCCCCCAACCCCCTTGTTTTCTGACCCAGAGCACCTCAGTCTGCCCTACCTCAGACCCAGTGCTGTTTGCTGAGGATGTGTATTGCTCTTTGACGTAGAGTGCCACACCCCCACATTTCCTCCCCATTCTAGCCCACGTATACAGCCTATAGCCCTTGATGTTTACCACGCAGTCATGTGTTGGATCCCACCAAGTTTCAGTGAGCCCCACTATGTCTGGGTTTGTGTTAGCTAGCAGAAGGGCAAATTCCTCCCATACTACGAGCATTAGTGTAGAGGCATTTAAGGCCTCCTGAGGGTGTATGCACCGCCCCACAATGCCAGGACTATCCGGGCCCCTGTCTCTTACCTGGGTATTTCTTGTGCTTGTCGTCTGTCTTGGCTGGGCTGTTCTTGTGGGTGTCTCTCAGTTCAGTGTTCTGTGGCTCCCTGTATCTTCCTTCTCCTCTAATTACCACTTTCTGTTTGGAAGAGCAGTTAGCTTTATCTTGGATATATAGAGCGAGAACCTAGGAATGTTAAGATCCAGATCCTTATTCTATCTCTGGTTTAGCATTACTTAAAAAGAATGTACAAGTGGACTAGAGCATTGGCAGTTCAACTTACTGGCTGGGGCTGTGGTGGGGTCAGGTGGCACAATTATGGAACCTAGCTCATTCAATGGTTACTTCATTGCCTCCAGGTAAAGAAAACTGGCTGTGCTAGTCTGAAGAGCTATGTAACACCAATCCATTTTCCTGTCCTGAGCACCATCTGAGCACGTTGGACCAGGCTAAACTCAGAAACTTGAGACACACAAACTCAAACCAGAACTTAAAGTTAGATCTAGACCAGGTTTACTTTGAAAGGCACTCATTCTGGAACTCCGGAACTCCGATTTGGACTTGGCATAATGTTCTGGATGGGAAATCTGTAACACAAAACTCAGAAGCTTTGACCCTGGAATACCAGAATAGGAAACACAGGGACATAGGACACTGGGTTGCAAAACTTAGGCTGCTGACAGAGGTTCAGGCAGTCACATGATTGGAGGTCTGAGAAATGTTATGCCCCATTCAGCTTGTCAGAACTGGGATCAGGGCAGCTTCCGGGCAGACTCCAGGCCAGGGGATGGGCAGACCCCAATGCTGACAATCAGCTGATTGTTGGCACTAGGGTAATAGTACCCGTCACATGTTCAATTTTTGATGCCATATAAACCAGGTCACAAATGCTATGCATTTTGAGGTATATCTTTGTGGCTGGTTTGCCACTTTATGGCACTATAAATTCAGTGAATGTGTGACATGTTGCTATTTATGTTGCAATTAATATGTTAATCATGCCAGAAATGTAATGTGTGCTAGGGGCCTTAGAAATGCAAATGCTGGAATATTAGAAAACAAAACTCAGAAGTACTGACTTTGGAATACGAAAGCTGGGAACATGGACTGTGGAATACAAAAGTGGAATGTTTGTTACATCTATGGGTGTGTTGGAGAGAGTTCCATGTTAGTGTCATGCCCAGATAAAGCAGCAGCAATGGTGGCTGGACAAACAAGTAGGGTACCAGGCATAGGCAGTCAAGTGTAGTGGTTAGGATCAGAAGTCAAAGGTCAGGACTGTGGCGGGTGCAGAGATCCCACCTCAGGAAAACAGCTGGGTATTCATATCCCACTGCTATTTCCACCACGTGAGGCAGGCCAGTAGGGGGCACTCCTGCATTGAGCCGCCCACCTCCCTGTGCCCGACCACCTTCCAGGCTCCGAATGCCTCCCTAGGGGCGCCTTATGTCCGGCTGACCCCTCTCCCGGAGCACACTCGCTAGTCTGGGGGTAACGTGCCGCCACCACCCCGAGAGTGGACTGTCTCGGCCCTGTATCCTTGGGGAAACACAGGCGTAATAGTCCTACGGGTACTCGACCCAATATAGGCACTTGGGGCACTTCCCCAAGTCCGGGGGCAAAAAGTAAAGTCTCCCCTAGTCCGCAGACCTAAGGGGTCTCTTAGGCATAATTTAGACCCACCCCTCAATAAGTCTCCCACACCAGTCAAAAAGGAGAACTTTATTGATTACAAGGGGT
>NW_017729004.1:39181433-39197164 GCF_001723915.1 Gavialis gangeticus | reverse complement strand
CATCACCTGTTACCGGGCAGATTCCAGCTCCCCAGGTAGAAACCCCTTACCCAGGTAAGTGATGCAAGTCACGTAAGCAGAGGGAGCAGGTTTCCCCCTCCCTCAGGAATGCAGCCAGCTCAAGTTCCCTAAAGAGACAGGCTGAGGGTGTGGTCCCCTGTGTGCTGGGCCCATCCTAATTGAATGGTCACAGCACAGAGATTTAAATCACAGTGTCACAGGGCAGAGATTTAAAACACATGGTTACAGGGCAGAGATTTTTGGGGAGAAACCAAGGTGGCTTTCTGCCACAAGGACCATCTCTGAGAGTGCAGGACTTGGGAGGTACAGAGGTTCACTCCAGGAAGAGAGCCAAAGACCAGGAGTACACGCCCCCCAAAATAGCCAAGCATCAGAATTAATAGGAACCAGGAGGCTATTTGAGTATCAGGGGAAGAAAGAATGCATATCACCCAACCTGAGGCTTACTGATAATGAGGTCAATCCTGTGTCTCCCCCCAAGTACAACTGGGGAGGCTAGCACATCCACCTGTGATTTCATTTGCCCTGGACTCTAGCCCTGAGATCTCAATAACACAGAATGATGATGCAATATCATAAAAAGGAAATTGAAATTTGTATTTATGTGAAGTGAAGAAAAGATGAAAATTGGGTAGGCATCATTCCCTCTTCTAGAGTTCCAGTTTAGATATTTTGTACTTCATGGCACCTTGCCTGACTAGCTCAGGAGAGAAGCTGAGGGTTGAATGAGGAATGAACTATCCTGTTGCCTCTAGAACTCATTACTGTTGCAATTCAGAGCTGCTTTTTCCATTCATTTTAACCTAGATTTAGATTCCAGCAATTCTCCTTTTTTCCCCTCCAATGAATTCTTCTCACCATCTTTTTTCTGAAGTGTAGTAATGTGGTTTAGGGAGCACAAAGAGTGGTAGGAAGCACATTTCATGCTATATACATAAATAACTGCATAAACCTAGGATTTAAAACATATTTGATATCATAACAATTCAGGATAATATGGTATCAACAGGAATTTGGCAGCTGTATAGACTGCTGCAAAAGCTATGTCAATACATAGCTATGATTTAATGGTAGCATATGACCACTGAAGAGATCAAGAATGGCCACTTAGAGACAATGAATTCTTTCTGGCAAGATATCAAGTCCTGAGCAACTCTTATTGTTACCCCGGCTCTTACCTATGGGAAGATTTTTTTTTTTTCATGATAATAAATGCATTATCTTTTGAGTTTATCATGAACGGTAGCTGGATAGTATAGGAGTATGAGGACTCACTCTGAGCATTTATAGACATGCTCTGGGAGGGGGGCACTTTAATTAGGACAACTCTGAGAGCCATGCTAATTAAAAGCACCCAGAGCGTCACATGTATCAGCATCCCCTCACTGAAAAACGGTGGCAGGATGCTTAAACGAAATCTCATTCAATGAGCTTTAGTTCAAAGTGCCCCACCACCTTTTTTCAGTGCAGGGATGCTGATGCATGTGACGTTGGAGTCTGCTATAGCATGGTAATTACCTTGCTCCAGCAGACTTGTTGTCTGCTCTGATGCTTTGTAATTACAGCATGTTGGAGCAGCTTCCTACACGTGTATAGGAGCCCTCTAAGTCTAAAGGATTTCTAGAATGGATCACACCTCAGTCTTGCCTAGCTTCTGATGTATTTTCAGAGAAGGTAAGAGGCTCTATATAAAACCACCTAATGTAGCTGCACAGCCTATTGTAGGAAAGATGAGTAAAATAAAGAACATCATCTGTTTTTGAACAATCCATCTGGCCACGTCTTAACTGCATCATCCTGGCCTTTAATAATCTCTTCTTTTTTACTGTGTATTTTAAAATAATGAACTGAATTTTTCATTCCACTGTTTCTTGAGGGGAAAAAAAGGAAAAGGAAGTAAATTTAGAGACTTAAATACTGGGAAGTGTGTAGATACTAATACTTTTCTCAATGATAAGTTCCTCAAAATATTTTTGTCAGATGAAAAAGCAATATTGTTTCAAAGGTAACCCTTTGGGGTCAAAAGAGCTTCCAATGTTGCTTTCTTCAATATACTTCTGTGACAGTAGCTTGTCTCTGTTCTTGGATGATGTTGCTATTTTAAAGCAGGTTTAATGTCTAGGTTTCTTCTTATCATTTTTAGAACGTCTATCATCTTGTCTTAAAGATTAAAGGAAAAAAGAAATGGAAGAGGCTGGGCACCAGCCATTCTGGAAGGAAGACTCACTATGTAGTGCCCTTTCTTTAGCCCAAATCTTAGAATTGACCATCAGCAGACTCACAGCTATGCTTCTTTACTAGAGAATGTTTGGTACTGAACTATGTAAATTGGCACCTGAATGAGGTTCGGTAAAAGGGCCCATTCTGTTATGGTTCAGAATTCTGCCTGACTGTACACTGAATGCATGGGGTTACTGCTGGTAAAGAGCTAATTCCAGAGTACCCGACACCTTTTGCACTTTGCTACTCTAATAAAGGATCCTTTCCATAAACATCTGAAAAACATGACAAAAAATTTGAAGTTCAAATTTACTTTTATTTAACCCTCCCACTCCCCATAAGTCCAGAAATTTTGCTGGGGAGGAAGCAGTGGGAGAGGGAATAGTCACATCTCCTAGAGCCATAGCAATTAGTGCTGCCACCATACCCCTCCTGTCAAATTTCCAGACTCATAGGGAGCCCTGCAAGCTGGGTGACATGACTCCATGAGCTGGACCTTTCAGGTGCATAGGGTTCATCTATGGCAAGATCTGGCATGTGGAGCCAGTCTGGCATGTGAGGTTGCACCCATGGATTAACCCTGTATGGGATGTAGCTATAGATTGACCCAATGCCACTCACCCACCCCATACAGCCAGATAGGCTAAGCACCACTAATTTAGTGGTTTTAGCATATGGCTAGGGAATGAGACACCTAGGTTCTCACCCCCACCCTTAATCTAGGTTTGAAAGTATATCTTCTGCTTCTCAGCAAAGTGCCCTAACTACCATGCCATGGGGTGACATTTACAAACCAGCTTCTTCAATCACTAACTGTGATTTTCCACCAGGCATTGAACACAGGGAAGCTGAAGGAGTCTTTAATAAATTTACTTTTTCTCTTCTGGGGCAAGTTGGTAGGAGACAGGATGTTCATGAACACCTGATGACCTTCTCTCTTGCTCTATAGGGCTTTAAAATTCCATCCTCTCTGCTGCTTCTGAGGCTGGCCTGATTAGGACCTACTTGCACCCTTCCAGCTCAGTCAAGCATGGTGAAGGGCAAACTAATTTCAGACTCATTAGTAGATCTTCATGAAAATGGATCTAAAGGACTGTGGGAACAGCCTGTGTGCTGCTTAGGTTGTATGGTACACAGTTGTTTGTGGGCTGTGCTACAGAAACATAAAATTAAGTCAGTGGCCTCAAACTATGTATTCAAGAACAAATTGTGTTCCACAGGTCGAATAGTGAGGGTTTAAGCTCAGCTTTTCTAAATTCAGAGATGAGATTCTCTAAATTCAGGGGTGTCTGCTGAGCATCCCAAGTTATATATCTTTGTCAGGGGTTTTTTTTAGTGTGACTACGTGGAGGAAGGATATGGGTGAAAGGAGAGAGTCCTTTTTGAACAAGACATTACTAGCTTTGGGCCAATTTTAATAGAGCTCCCTTTTCCGGTGTGTTACAGCTTTTGCTGACAACATTTCAGTTATGATCATTATTTCGGAGGACAAAAAGAATCACTCATTATGGCTAGAGAGTTATGAGAAAGCCTTGAGGGCTGACTCAACCTTCATAAAAATAAAGTGATGAGGCTGGATGGCAATGGCAGGGTGACCTTTCCCTATTTAAAAGGTCTACAGAAAGTATAGAGGGAAGGAAAACTTAAAATATTGGCCTGGATTGCTGTGAGGGAGAAGGGAACTGAGAAATGCCCTTGAAGGTGGAAGAGCAGTTGTAGGAAGGTGGAAAGGGTAATGACTTTCCACCACCTTCCACAAAGTGAGGCTTTACATCAGCACCTGCTCCCTTTTTTCTTACATTTTGACTGCATATTGCTAACACTCAGAATGACACAAGGGGATTTTTCTCTGGATTATGGGAACAAGACTAATTACCACTTGATGCAAAGAGCTTTAGTACATAGGTCTGAGGAATGTGACAATTTGGGGTTCAGGCATCCCAAAATTATTTTAGTGGTTTAATTTGTTCTTTTATTTTCAATGGTTGTAAATGCTTTGGCATCTAAGTAGAAGCAACAAAGTGCATTTTGCATTTCACACATGCCCCACCATTTAAAGTGCTATGGTAGAAGGCAGCTGGGATGAAAAACAGTGAGCTTGAGGTGTTTTCTGAAGGGGAAGAAGGAGGACAACAAGTCTAAGGGAGGTAAAAAGGATTTGAGGAGGAGGGGCTGAGAACGAAACCCGCCATGCGTAGTATCTGTGTATGCATATCTAAAGTCCCATGAAGCAAAGTAGAAAAAATGGTATAGGGTCTGCCAAACCACATGTTTTAAACCAGTGGTTCAGGAGCAGTTGAACAGGTAAATAAGTTGCTTCATTTGGTAAGATGCCTGAGTGAAAACTTCTCTCTGTTATCCTGTGGTTCTTAGGATCTAGGAAGATCATGTTGTCCTCAACCCTGTAACCCATAGGGGTCTCATGCTTAAAGTAGCCAGCAGCATTCAAGGGAATAATGTCCAGCTACTGTTGACTCCCCAGCTGCAATAACTAAGGACCCATTTAGAGTTGATCCACTGGGGAGCAACCTTCAGCATGCTCTAGAATCGGGCTCAGATTAGTGCCTCGGGATCTATTGCAAGATGCTATAAACACTCTGCAATTGTACACCATTAAGAGTTAGGGGACCTTTAAAATAAAGAGAGAGAGATCCTGGGAAAAGGGAGAGAGGACAAGAGGCTTGTAATTGTGGCAGAAAGCAACCTTTGTTTCTCCCCAAAATCTCTGTGCTGTGACAATTTGATTAGGATGGGCCCAGCAGAGGAGATGCACCTTTACCCTATCTCTTAGGTAACCTGAGCTGGCTACATTCCTGAGAGAGGGGGGAAACCTGCTCCCTCTGCCTACGTGACTGGTATCAGCTACCTGGGTGAGGGGCTTTTACCTGGTGGGCTAGAGTCTGCCTGGCAACTAGTGAGGTATTTTAAATCGGTTGGCCGACAGCCAACAGGTGCTGGCCTCCATTGGACCAGGTGAATGAGGTCACAGGGGCTATATAAGTTAAGACTGCCCAGGAGGAGGGGGCAGCAGCCATGCGGGGGACTTAGACTTAGAGAGGAGCTGGACCATCTGAAACTGGCTCTCTCCCCCATAGCTCATGATCTAGGAACAGCCTGCCTCGAGAGGGAATCTCCAACAGCCTCGGGATGATGCTTGTGAGTAAGCTACTGGAGATCTGGTTAGATATATAGCTGGCAGTAACTCAGATGCATGATCAAAAGGCTACCTTAGCCAAACTGTTTTGCTCTATGGGATTTCTATGATATTGCTCTATCTTGTACCCTATCTTCACCCTACCTCTGTAATCAATAAAGTTTTCCTTTGTGACCGGTATAGGAGACTTATTGAGGGGTGGGTCTAAATTATGCCTAAGAGGCCCCTTATGTCTGCAGACTAAGGGAGACTTTCCTTTTTGGCCCCCGACTTGGGGAAGTGCCCGAAGTGCCTGTACTGGGTCGAGTACCCATAGGACTATTAGGCCTGTGTTTCCCCAAGGACACAGGGCCGAGAGAGTCCCTAATTGGGGTGGTGGCAGCTTACGTTACCCCCAGGCTAGTGAGTGTGCCCCAGGAAGGAGGTCAGCTGGATGCGAGGCACCCCTAGAGAGGCACTCGGAGCCTGGAAGGTGGTTGGGCACAGTGAGGTGGGTGGCTCAACGCAGGAGTGCCCCCTACTGGCCTGCCACAGTAATCATGGAAGTATGAAAATTTACCCATGGCGTGAAAGTATGTCCCCCAGGAAAAAACTTCCTGGGCACAGTGGAAGCTATGGAGCATTGCTTTATGGACCATCTCTGTGAGGAAAGTGAGGTAGGAGATGAACAGGATAAAATCCTTCCCTGTGCAGTTTGTGGAACAACCCATCCCAAGGAGTTTTTGATGACTTCTAAGATTTGATAGCGCATGGTTGGATGGCAAGACATTTATTTTATATGTTTTGTTGTTTTCTCCATGTTATGTGAGCTGAGTTAGAAGGGGCTCTAGGCGCACGCTGTCTATGACTCTCCAGTGATGTTTAGAATGACAAGCCCCTTTCAAATGCAGGGAGGAAAAGAATCAGCTGAAATTTTCAGCATGCGTATGCAAACACAGCGTGTAAGTGGTGGAGAAATATGCAAGCTCTGACCACCCGTATACTTCTACCACACAGAGTGGGGCAGTTTCACCTAGATCAGTTTTTATTTAAAGCTGTTTCAATCAGCTGTTAGATAAAAGTGCTAAAAAAAGCCCCAGTAAAGTGCCTTTTCTATACAGACATTCAGGCAAGTTGGGTTTAACTAATGCACTGCCTCTATTGGGCATGCGCTGGGCTCAGAGCAGGAGTGCATGGAGTTTGAAGTAAAGTGCCATTTTGTTTTGTTTTTTAACATCTGGCTGCATTGCCCTATTGTAACTCTACTCCTGGGCCACTTGTGGTTTGCAGCTATGGGATATGGATATTGCTAGGTTAAGAAAAGGCAATGTTTATTATTTCTTTGTTCTTGAATAGTTATATAAACCTGTAGGCTGTTTCAGTCTTCTGTCAGTATTCTTTGTGGGTGAGGGTTGATTGTTTCTCTTTATAATAACGAAATCACAACATCATCTGGGAGGCAGCTCCCTTTAAAGGACTAAACACACAGGGAGAAAGGCAGCCTACCTCTTTGGAATGCTGCATATTCAGGTATTCAGTCCAAGCGGACAAGGAGATTTTGTGTTTTTGATGAAGTTTCAGATGAATCTGTTTCTTATGTGGCTTTTGGGTTTGGACCTAAGTCCCAGCAAGTGGGACAAAGACCTCTGAAGTTTAAGTTTGGAAAAAAAAGAAAACTGCCTAGTATTTCATCCAACTATAATATCAGAATCAGGAGATATTCTAGTGTTTCATTACATGCATTGTCACTAGTTACTGTACTTAGTATCAGAATGTGTAATGTACAGTAGTCTGGAGAGGTAATATAGAGCTGGAGTAGGAATTTAATGTTAACTTAGTAAAACAAGTTGCCTAAGAAGATGTCAGCTGAACAAGACATTTTCACAAATAAAAAAAGCGGATACCATCTTTTGTATACAAACAAAATGGCAGTGCGTGCAAATGACTGCCTGACAGAAAAATGTTATATTTTATAATAAATTTTAAAAATGGTGTCCCCTTGTTGAGTCACAGAAAAGTACTTTGGGGGGTTGTCATAGTGATGCTATCATCTCACCCAGGGCACTCATGGAGGGAATGTTTTCACTGAAGAGTTGATTGGCACCCAGGTCAGAGCACTGGCTTTATATCCACCTGCCATGCAAGGTGCTCTCCACACCTTGCCGTGCTCTTATTTTCCCATGTTCATCATGTGCTTCCGGGCCTTCATGATTTCATGATTCTTGTGCTGAGGAAATCTAGGAATTTTTTTTGTGGCATCAGTTGTGACAGACAACTTTCTGTTCTTCATGGGTAACTGTGGGAAGGCATAGGAAAGTCAGCACCTGAGCGATTTTTCTCCCTGTTTCTTCCCACCCTGCATCCTCACTGCAAGCTGAATAGGTTGCAGTCAAAGTCAAACTGAAGTCCAGGCTCTAAGCCAGACACCTATTTGGTTAAATCAGCCTGAGCTTCAGGTACCTTGCAACTTGATTCAGAAAAGTTTTTGTCTGGATTGAATGGGCTTTATGCTAAAACATAAATAAGAGTCCAGGTTAACTCTGCAGTGAAAAAGTAAGCTTAGTCTCTTCAGTAACTCATGCTTAGTCATGCAGGAGAACCTCAGGAAGGTTACTTCTTATGTTTCAGAACAACTATCTTAAAGGAAATACGATGTTCAGCTATGCAGTCTTGGAGCTAGGAGACATAAGGAGTGTTTAGTTAAATTGCATTAAGCCAGTTAACAATACTTTGAAGACATTCTGTGTTAAGCTGTAAGCATGCAGTTTTGCCCAGCAAGTCTGTGGGTCCCTGGACAGTCATAGAATCATATAAAATAGGGGTTGGAAGGGACCTCAGGAAGTCATCTAGGCCAATCCACCTCTCAAAGCAGGACCATCCCCAACTATATCATCCCAACCAAGGTTTTGTCTACCCAGGTCTTAAAAACCTCTAAGGATGCAGCTTGTTCCAGTGCTTTACTATCCTCCTAATGAGAGAGGTTTTTCCTGGTGTCTAACCTAAGCTTCCCTTACTGCAAATTGAGACCCTTGCTCCTTGTTCTGTCATCTGCCACCACTGAGAACAGTCTAACTTCATCTGCTTTGTAACCACCCTTCAAGTAGTTGAAGTCTTCTGTTAAATCCCCTCTCAGTCTTCTCTTCTTCAGACTAAATAAGCCCAGTTCCCTCAGCCTCTCCTCATAAGTCATGTGCCCCACATTCTAACCATTTTCATTGCCCTGAACTGAACTCACTACAATTTGTCCCTATCCTTTCTGTAGTGGGGGGCCCGAAACTGGACACAATACTCCAGATGTGGCCTCACCAGTGCCAAATAGAGGGGCATAATTACTTCCCTCGATCTGCTGGCCACACTCCTACTAATGCAGCCCAGTATGCTGTTAGCCTTCTTTGCAATGAGGGCACATTGTTGGCTTATATTCAACTTATTGTCCACTATAACCCCCAGGTCCTTTTCTTCAGAGCTGGTGCTCAGCTAGTAAGTCCCCATCCTGTACTGGTGCATGGGTTAGTCCTATCCTAAGTGCAGGACTTTGCACTTGTTCTTACTGATCCTCATGAGATTTTTTTTTTTTTTGGTTCAATCCTCCAATTTGTTGAGGTCTCTCTGAATCCTAGCCCTATCCTCCAGTGTATCTACTACTCCCCACAGCTTGGTGTCATCTGCAGATTTACTGAGAGTGCTCTCCATCCCATCTTCTAGAATATTAATAAAAATTTTGAACAAAACTAGCCCCAGGACTGACTCCTAGGGCATTCTACTTGATACAGGCTGCCAACTAGACATCGAGCCATTGGTTCTCTCTCTTAGAGCCCAGACAATCCAGCTAGTTTTTTGTCCACCTTACACTCTATCCATCCATCCTGTACTTCTGTAGCTTGCTTGCAAGAATGTTGTGGGAGACTATCAAAAGCTTTGTTAAAGTCAGGGTTTATCACATTCACTGCTCTCCACATATCCACAGAGCCAGTCATCTTGTCATACAAGGCAGTCAGGTTGGTCAGGCATGACTTAACCGTGGTAAATCCATGTTGATTGTTCCTAATCACCTTTTTCTTCTCCAAGTGCTTAGCGGTGGATTCCTTGAGGACCTGCTCCATGATTTTTTCAGGGAATGAGTTGAGGCTGACCAGTTCATAGTTCTCTGGATGTTCCTTCTTCCCTTTCATAAAGATGGATGCTATATTTGTCCATTTCCCATTGTCCAGGACCTCTCCCGGTTACCATGAGTTTTCAAAGATAGCCAGTGTCTATGCAGTCATATCAGACAACTCCCTTAGTACCCTCAGGTGCACTGCATCTGGCCCCGTGGACTTTTACATCTCCAGCTTTTGTAAACAGTCCCTACCTTGTTCTTTTGCAACTGTCAGCTGCTCCCCACCTCCATAACCTGTGATGCCAGGTTCAGTGGTCTGGAAGCTGACCTTGCCTGGGAAGACAGAGGTTAAAAAAACATTGAGTACTTCAGCCTTTTCTGCATCATCTGTCACTAGGTTGCCTCCTCGATACGGTAAGAGACCCATACTTTCCCTGACCTAACTCTTGTTGCTGACATACTTGTAGAAATCCTTTTTGTTATCCTTGGGCTAGGGACAGAAGTTACACATAAACTGGTTTAAGTGATCAGAAACTGGTTTAAACCTGTAACAGAACATAAGTTCAGTGCACATAAACCGGTTTCAAAATGGCCAAAACTGGTTTAAGATAAATCTGGTTGAATGTAGTATCCAACTTAACTGATTTGGGTCAAACCAGTTTATGGAATTTCTGTCCAAGATCCCTTCCTGTTTTAAGTTAAATCAGAGTCCCCCAGAATGTTTTTCAGCCCTGGGCTCATTTGGGCTGTCTGCTTCAGAGAGCAGAGCTGGCCCCGCCTCTCTCCTCCCTATCCGGAGCTCCAGCTAACTGAGAAGGAGGTAGAAACTATAGGCACAACAGTGTCTGCCTGGTTTCCCCCTGGCTCACCCCACACTTGCCACTCACTGCTTAAGCAAAGACCACCCCCCACCACCTCTGTCCCACAGCATGGATCCCAGGGGCACAGACCCCAGCTGGCATCTGATCACAATCGTGCCACCCCCATGCTAGCTAATGCTGAGAGGTGTTTATGCCTGCGTCTCCAGTTGCACTGGAACAAAGGCAGACAGAACAGTGTCTGCTTAGGGCTTTTTGGAATTAATCAGCTGGGCAGCTGGTAATGTCCCTCCATTGTTCCTTACAAATGCCTTTGAAAAAGCTGGTTTTTGTTTTCTTGATGGACTGATAAGCTTTGTGTTTTGAAAAGCTTCCAGCTGGCTGTTGGTTTGCTTCAAAGGCACAATCTGACAGTGTTCAAGAGGGGACAGAGAGAGGTGTGAGAAATGACCTGGTTTGCAAAGCTTGGGGCCTGTGAGTGCTGTCAGTTTACTACAGATATTATGAAGAAGCAGGGAGAAGGAGATTGAAAAGCTCACTATCATCAGCAGATGCATGCACTCCACATAAGCAGTCCAACCTTCACCCAACCCTGCTTTGCCTAAGAGTGCTATCCAGGTGCTGGGGTCTGGCAACACTCCTGCTCCTTGAGCAGTGAGTGTGTGTGGGGGGAAAGGGTAAGCCTGGTGAAGTCTGCTTCCCCCTCCCCCTCCAGCCACACCCTGGGTGGGGACTGTGGAGGCCAGGGTTGGGGTTTAAACCTCTCCCTAATCAGGGCATTCTGCCGGGGCCTGGCCACAGCCTCCCTCAGCTCAGCACTGTGGGCTTGCTCTAGTGCCCCCAACTTCTAACCTGAGCCCCTGTAGACATGTGCCTGCATTTCCTGAATCAAAAATGAATGTTCATCCGCTTGCAAATCATAGATTTCATAGACATCAGGGCCGGAAGGGACCTCAGAAGATCATCGAATCCAGCCCCCCGCCCAAAGGGCAGGAAGTCAGCTGGGGTCATAGGATCCCAGCAAGATAAGCATCCAATTTGCTCTTGAAGGTGTTCAATGTAGGTGCTTGAACCACCTCCAATGACAGGCTGTTCCAGACCTTGGGGGCTCAGACAGTAAAGAAATTCTTCCTTATGCCCAGCCTGAAACGGTCTTGCAGTAGTTTATGACCGTTCGACCTCGTCATCTCTTGGGGTGCTCTGGTGAACAAATGTTCCCCCAGATCCTGGTGGTCACCCCTGATAAACTTATAGGTGGCCATCAGATCACTCCTGAGCCTGCGCTTTTCCAGGCTAAAGAGCCCCATGGCTCTCAGCCTGTCGTCGTAAGGTCTGTTTTCCTGACCTCTGATCATGCTCGTAGCTCTTCTCTGGACTCTGGTCTCTGAGTTCAGTCTCTGCACATTAGACTAACTTGCAACGATTGAATCAATTCAGGCTTGGGCTTTTTGAATGTCTGTCCCTAGCCTTCATGTTTCTTGTTAGTTGCAACTCCAGTTGCCCTTTGGCTTTCCTGATTTCAACCCTGCATGCCTGAGCAATATTTTTAAACTCCTCCCCAGTTGTTTGTCCATGTTTCCACTGTTTGTAAGGTTTATTTTTGTGCTTTAGCTCACTAAAGAGTCACTGAAGAGTTCCCTCCTAAGCCAATCTGATCTTCTGCCATATTTGCCAGTCTTTCTGCGCATCAAGATGGTTTGTTCCCATTCCCTCAGTAAGGTTTCTTTAAAGTACAGCCAACTCTCTTGGACTCGTTTCCCGCTCAGACTGGCCTCCCAGGTGATACTGCCCATCAGTTCCCCAAGTGAGTAACTAGCTGGTTGTCTTATTTTCTCAGGAAGGATGAGAATGCTTCCCTGTTGTCTCCTCCTGCATGTCCTTTTTCCAAGTCATCCAGTTCCCCACTTACCTTAGGGCTTTGGTCTCCATCCCCTGGCAAACCTAGGTTAAAGCCCTCTCTAGGTTAGTGAGCCTGTATGCAAAGTTCTTCTCTCTCTTCATCAGGTGGATCCCATGACTTCCTAGCAGTCTTTCTTGGAACAACATCCTATGGTTGAAGAAGCCAAAGCCCTGCGGGCGATTACCGTCTGTGCAGCCATGTATTGATTTGCAGGATACACCACTCCTTCCTGAGCCCTTCCCTTTAACTGAAAGAATGGAAGAGAACACCACCTGAGCCTCTGTCCTGTTCACCCTTGCACCCAGAGCTTTGTAGTCATTTTTGATCAGCTCAGGGTCACCCCTGGCAGTGTCACTGGTGCCCACATGGATGATCAGCATGGGGTAGTAGTCAGAGGGCCAGATGAGTCTCAGTAATCCAAGCAGCAGACCTCCTGAGATGACAGATCAGACTGGCAGATAGATGTCTCTGAGTCCTGCAGAAGGGAGTTGCAAACCACCACCACCCATTGCTTCCTTTTGGTGGCAGTGGTCTCAGTCCTCCCAACCTTGGGGGCGCCTACCCTGGCCTCTTCTACCAGTGGAAGTGCTCTTCCTACTCTATTGCTAGGGCTCCATATCTGTTCTCCAGGTAAACTGCTGCAGGTGAAGATGACTTCTGCTTGCTGCCAGAGGGAGGTCACAAGCTTTTGGCTTCCACCTTCATGGGAGTCTGTGTCCTCTTTCTTCTCTAGTACTGCCTCTGGAAATCTTCCTCTGCAGTCCTAGAGGTCTCCTCCAACATCAAATTGATGAAGTCCTCATGGCTAAGAATGCTTCAGAGCCTCACCACCTCCTCCTCTTCCCTGCTCCCTGAGGGACACCACCAGGAGAAACTACTCACATCTCAGGCACTCCCCAACCTGGCTGTCACTGAAAGGTCACAAGACCAAAGCAGGACCTGGGTGGAAGCCTCGACAGTGGTAGGTCCTATATGGACAGACATTTCACAAGTGCAAGCAAAGGAAGAGTTGACAGTGGCAGTGGCTGTAGCACAGTGACATCCTCTTGCCATTTATCTGGGTCTCTTAATCTGCTGCCTCTCTCTCCCTGCCCCCCTCTTGAAGCAGATATTCCCTAGCAACCTCCCCTGTAAGATGACTTGTTCACTACTCCTTCATCCCCAAAGGTTCCCTTTTCCCTGCTAACCTGCTAACCTGTCACCAAGCTTACAATGAAGGTACGTGAAAAAGAGTTTCCAGGCAAACTCCCTAGCAAACTACCCTTCGCTCTGGACTCTAGTTTAACAAGGGGTTTAAGTATTGGTCTAACTGCTGAGTGTTATTTACTTATGTTGCATATATGTAGATTAATTACTCTTAATTTAAGAAAGAACTTACCTTAAAGCCTCCCCTTCAAGAAGGGGGTGTCAAACTGACTCACCAGCTTGCAAACTTCCCTGTTTGCTATCCTTGTTCACTCATTCCCTGATCACTTGGGGAATTTCCTTTTATAGTCTTCTAGGCCTGGACTGGCTCTGCCCCCTTGTTAGGGCTTTTATCAGACAAAGGCAGCAGTCACCACCTAGCAGCTCTCTGAGGTGCTCAGAGCACATGTCCAAACACACAGCCAACCAAAGAAATGCTTAGGAAACCAAACCCACAGACAGCCCTGGCTCACTTATCTTTCATTAGTAGGACCCTAGTGCATAGCTATTTTTCCTCTTCTCCTTCCTCCTCTTGCTCCCAGCAAACTGCTTTCGAACTTCCTTGTTTACTGTCCCTGTTAACTCACTCATGGAAGAGAGTTGTTTCTTTGGGACAGGAGGAAGTGGGGTGGTCTGAGGTGCAGCTGAATGGGATTGCCTGAATGCCTTGCTCCAGAAAACAAAACCTGTTGTCCGTCTGTAAATAAACATGTAGCAGTAAGAAAATACTGACCCAGGGTAACCAGTTTGTGTTGTGGTTGGGAAACTGACTTGTGAGACCTCCAAAATGTATTACTTGCTTTGCAGAGGGGCAACATGGCTAAGTGACCAAGTCAGAGAGACTATCTGAATCTTGCTTTGGGGTGCTCTTGTTCTATATCTTATTTCTTATGTTGTACCTGCTCTTCCTCAGTTTGCTGATCCTTTTTATATATTTCTTTATTTAATTTTTTGGACATTCCATTGGTTATTTAGAACATTTGATACAAACTGCAGTGCCATTTCAAGGATCAGATTCAGTAGAATCATTGAAAAAACATATGGAGGAATTAGGAAGCACGATGCAAGTAGAAATTCATTGCATTGTGAACACTTCAGTCATTTTCTTAGGGTGATACATGCCAAGTGGATTGAGAGTCAGCCATGAAAACATTGGGAGACCAGAGATGGGAAGGACTGTGCCTCACAGAGCAGACGGAAGAAACGAGGCAACAAGGGCCAGCTGGGTTGACTCTCTCTCCCTTTAATTAAATTTTGCATTTATTGTTAAATCCTCTGCAACATTAAGGGAAGAAAAGTGGAACTTACTGTACACAGGACAAGTTATCTCTTTTTCCAAGAGTGCTTTTTCTTCCTTTAGCAATGCTGCATGCAGTCCTTAGAAAGAGATATGGACCTCTGGGCACTGGTCCCAACAGTGAAGCAATGCATAATGAACTAAATTCTTTTCCAGCCTCTGGATACCTAATGCAAAGCTGGCAGGAGAGTCCTAGCTTATGTGACCAGGATCAGGGAGGCATTTTCCTTCACCTGTGTAAATATATAGTTCTCCTATACTTGAAGTGGGGAGCTAGTATATAGTCCATGTGACCCTAGAGGTGCATTCTGTTTTCCCTGCAGAACCACACATTCCTTTCAAAGCACAGTACTTAGGGGTGCGCATCATTGATGAGCCGCTGGGAGCCCCCCTCTCCACCTGTCACTTGCTGCCCCCCCCTCCACCCCTGTTGACTGGTTTCTGAGGGACTCCCCACTTCTCCACCACCCGCCAGGGGTAGACCAACCAAAAAAGGTTGAAAACCCCTGTGATAGAGGGCTGGAGAGTGTTGAGCATTGTATGGGTAGGGTTTTTTTCCAGAAAGAAAATTGGGCACATTGAGATTTGCTACCACCAATTAATCAAGCTTTTTTTTCCTCACTCTAGAAATAGGCACACATTGTTTTCCATTGGGGATTATGGGTCCAGTTTTCAAGGAGGTCTCTCCTACACAAAGAAGTTCTGCAATGAAGATTGCCGATTGAAGGCATCTATTTTGGTAACTCCCAGCAGGTTGAGCACCACGTGAAGAAACCTGTCCTCTGTCCCCAGTGCCATTTTCACAATGACTCTGTAATGCAAACTGCACAAACAACATTGGAGGCAATGGGTCACTCCCCACATACTAGGACAGCATCCACTTCCCTGAACCATGGAGTCAGGCACCCTTTTGTTTATTATGTGTGTCCCAGGCTGCTTTTCCTCATGGCTAGCTTCAGCAGGAAGGTGTTCTCATTCCTGCAAGTGTATGCCTTGCTATTTAGATGCTTCCCTGTGATGTTTCATAGTTTCTAGGGTTGGAAGAGACCTGAGCAGAT
>NW_017729004.1:39178359-39181302 GCF_001723915.1 Gavialis gangeticus | reverse complement strand
TGTCAAAACTCAGTAAGCGGCCCTCTGCCCAAAATAATTGGCTACCCCTGGTCTGGAACCTGGCTCCCCCAGGTTTACCCTATTGTGGGTAAGTACCTGCAACATGTGAAAAGGTAGAATGTCTTGGAGTAACGTATATGACATAAGAACTGTGTGACATGTATGCGTTTTAGTAGCGAATTTTGAGAATGAGAATTTTGCCTGAAGTGTCAGATCCTGTGCATGTTTATATGCATTATTAACAAATGCTTTAGTGACTGACTTGTACTCTTGTGAACACAGATAATTTAAAAGATTCTTTCTTGTGTTTGGAAAGGTATCAGGGTTACTGACTGGACCAACTATAAGAGTTTTTGGTGGTGTATTGTCTCTAAAGCTCATTGTAGGCATCTCTTCCAGTGTAACACCTTGTCAACTGCACTGGGAAAGGTCAACCACAGAAGGATTTCATTTTACCTATACCATTCTGAAATTCAGTCCTGTCAGTTCCATTTTTCATTATATTCCATACAGACTACATACATCTGACTGTCTGGATTCTGGAATTAAATGTTTGGGTATTGAGTCAAGCTCTGACTATTGCACAGCTTAGAGGCATTCTGGAGATCTTATTGGTGCTCTGGGGGCTCAATGCAAAACCTGGCTTGTTTTTGAAATTTCAGGCTTGATGTACATTGGGAGCCTTTTAATGGAGTAAGTGCCTGTAATATATTAAAAGAAACATGGTTAAAATACTGTTATTACTAGTGACTGAAAATAGCAGCGAAGACAAGCACTGAACTCCTTATGGACTCTGTATTATTTTTGGTTACTCACTGTACCCAGTTATGCATTATTCCAGTAATCTCTTCACACAGAGGCCAGCATGGCATCCTTGCTGAGCTCCTCTAGTCATTCTTCCCCATCTTTCTCCACTAATTTAAATGTCAACAGATCACAGTTTTTAGGAGACAGTTCACACAAATAAACCAGATCACCCTACAGTGAGACGAGACTGTTCTGTTTGTCCAAGAGGCACAGAACAGACAGGCACTGCCCAAGAGCTTAGTGGATAAAGGTAATGTCAATCCTCCTTTCTTCCCTCCCCATTCTGGCCTAGCCTCTGATTTTAAAGTAAGGAGACAGGAACTGTTAATACTCTATTCCATCTCTCCTATACTCAGATGTAAGGTGTCTGGCTTTTGAGCTAGGGACAGAAATTACACACAAACTTGTATAAGTGATTGAAAACTGATTCAAATCTGTGACACTGTAACAGGGACTCTGGCAGGAGTCCTGTTACTTAGACAAGATCAGGCTAGACTGACCCAATGATGAACGAACCCTGTCAGGTAAGGGAAATTACAGACCTAAGGCAAGCTCAGGTGATTAGCCCACTAAAACCAGCATAAAAACCAGTGGCTGGGCGTGGACTATTTGCCTTTGGGCACCACAAGAAGCGAGGAGCTGCAGGGGAGACTCTCTGGGAGAAGGATCCAGGGAGAAGGATCCACCATGCAGGATCTGCATGAGCCAAGGGATCCTGGGGCCCAGACCCACGCAACACTTACCAGGAGTCCGTGAAATGTCAGTGAGTGCAGGGAAGCGTGGAGCTGCGGCATGGGGAGAAGCCGTGGTTTCTGCACTGGGACCGGCTACTTGAAGCCAAAGGGGGTGGCAGGAGGGGCGTCACCTGCACAGATTCCCATCCCCTCTGAAGAGACCCAGCAACATACAGACCCCGAGGGGAGTGGGGTGCCGGGGACCCGAGAGGACGAGACCTGGGAGAACAGCAGAACCCGCATGCTGGCTCCGTGTGGCGAAGGAGCCTGGGCGGTGTCTATAACAAGCTGCTAGTGAGGCAATTAGCAGCAGGAAGCATCGGCTTCCAACAGAACAAAGGAAACTTTTCTTTTCTTTTCCCTTCCTACTTTCTACTAATTATGGGAAATGAGCAAGGACTTGAATAAAACTTAGAAGCCCGGAGGCTTCCTTCACAGGGCAGAGGACATGAAGGGGACCCAGTGGGTACTGACTGGTTAACGCTGCCACAGGTGGGTGAAACATACCTCTTCACCCACCCTCTCAGTAGAGGGGCCAGGGATCCTCTTCGGAGTACGGGGGCGATCCCAGAGACAACGCTGACAAGCTGCTGCCTCCCAACTGGTTTCCTGTAAAAGAAAGAATAAAAAGCACTTAGATTATAAAATAGACCAAGCATGGTCCTTCTGCAGGTACTAATTGTCACATCATCTCTTTCCTCCCCAATTTCTTAACAAGATTGAAGTTGTGGCAGGCGGGAACCAGGGGAGCCCACGGTACCCTGCACGGACATGCTAACAGACGCAAAAGGAGCTCAGTGTATGTGAATCGCTTTCAAAATGCCCAAAACTAGTTTAAAATAAACCTGGATGGTTGTAGCATTAGACTTAACTGATTTAGGTTAAATCAGTTTAATGAACTTCTGTCTCTGATCCCCTCCAGATTCAAGCTGTCTACTCCAGCCGAGCAGGCAGGCATGCTCTAGCACTCCACTCCCCACCCTACCCCAGCTTCTGGCCTGGGCCACTTCTGACATGTGGCTGCATTTACAGAATCAAAAGTATGTGAATATCAACATTTCCAAAGGGGGCCACACCAAAAAAATGTTATTCATTTGCTTTCATTTCATTTGTCCATAAATGAAAAAAAGGTTGAAAACCACTGAGTTAGTGGGACACTGCTGTGGCCTGCAGTACCTGTCCTGTCCACAAATGAAGGATTTTGGCACCTGCCATGGGGCTATACTAACTTTGAAACTTGGGCAGAGGTAGGAATAACAACAAGTATATGAAGAAGCACATTAAAAATATCAACAGACATGAAGCATTTTATGATGCTCTTGTTGGAATGCTTTTCAGGAAAAAAACAACCCCATAAAAGTGGAGTGCATATAAGTACACAGTTGTTTCTTGTCTTAGAAAA
>NW_017729004.1:39172740-39173359 GCF_001723915.1 Gavialis gangeticus | reverse complement strand
TCCCTTGCTTGTCAGTTCAATATATGCAGCTTAGACTAACCTGCAAAGACTGAATATAGCCTCAGGCTTTCTGACTATCTGTACTTAGCCTTGGAGACCAAAATGCATGGTACAGTCCCAGAAAGTCCTCAGACATCCAGAGCCAGAAAAATCTATGCCACTTCTAGTTGCAGTTAATGGAGCTGCTTGAATGCAGCACTACAGGTGGATTCATTTAACTGTGTTGAGAGGCAGATTTAATTAGCCTGAACCCAGCATCACATTTCATAGTTTCATAGTTTCTAGGGTCGGAAGGGACCTGAGCAGATCATCTAGTCCGACCCCCTGCCATGGCAGGAAGAGCACTGGGGTCAAACAACCCCAGCAAGGTGGTCATCCAACCTCCTCTTAAAAACCCCCAGGGTGGGAGCCTGCACCACCTCACTTGGAAGCTGGTTCCAGACCCTAGCTGCCCTGACTGTGAAGTAGCGCCCACTGATGTCCAACTTAAACCTTCCCTCCGCCAGCTTGTGACCATTGTTCCTGGTCACTCCTTGCGGCGCTCGGGGGAACAGGGACTCCCCCAGCGCCTGCTGATCCCCCCTAACCAGTTTATAACAGGCCACAAGATCCCCCCTCA
>NW_017729004.1:39142647-39172110 GCF_001723915.1 Gavialis gangeticus | reverse complement strand
TGGGAGTAAGCCTCCTTTTTGGCAAGGAGACATTCCCGGATGTTTTTAGTGAGCCATGGAGGCTTATATGCTCTCCTGCCCCCTTTGACCCTCCTGGGGATTACCTTCCTCTGGGCTTGGAGGATCGTCTCCTTAAGGAGCGACCACTCCCCTTGGACACCCGGCTCCCCTCCCCTCTGAGTCTTCAGCGCTTCTCCAACTATCCTCCTTAGCTCGTTGAAGTTCGCCCTCCTAAAATCCAGGGCCACCACCTGACTGCTTGCCTTTGCCACCTTGCACTGAATGGTGAATTCTAGCAGGTAATTTGTAGAACTATATTGTGGCCACTTACCAAAAAGGGCATCGTACAGTTGCATTCCTGTGGTAGCAGAAAGGATTGTCTTGCATATGCTGGTATAGCAGGAATATTTTGGAGTGGTTGATATAATACTGTTTTTCCAAATTTATAACCAAAGTTCCACTTCAAGGATTATTTTGGGGTACAAGGACACAGCCCTGCAATTTGGGACAGAAATGTTGCATGGATGATTGCTTTACTCATGTGCTGAATGTATTACTGTACATCCTTGTGCTGACCAAAGAATATAATTTATGGCAGTTGCCTTGACTTTCATGGGCTAAAAAGGAGATTTGATAGTGAGTGTAGCTTCAGCACAATTATGGAGTCATATAAGTATGTCATTTCTTGGCATAGTTCCTTCACTGAATATATTCCACTTTTTCCGCTACTTGAAAAATAATTTTTGGCCTACAAAGAAACTGGGATAAGGCTGTTACTAAGAGGGTTTAATAAACTCTTATGTAGTGCTTCTGTGTGCTGGAGTATTAGGATAAAATTTTCATTTTGGTAGTTCTTTTGTATTAAATAACAGAATCATATTTTGTTTTATTATGTTTTTCCAATAAAATCTGCATCATTAAAATCCTATTTAGCTCTTTTGTATTTGTGCCATTCTGAATCAATAGATAGACTTAACTGGAGTGTGGAATGGCAGGCACTATTTCATAATTTTGAATAAAATATCTATTCTCATTTTACGTATAAACTAATAAAATGTACCTCAGCTGTTAGAAAGAGCTCAATGTGGAATTAATCTTGATGGAGCTCAGTGTGAAAATGGGACTAATAAACATTATCTTTATCACAAAAAACCCACCAATCCAGCAGTATGCAAAATGCACAATATTATTAGAGCTCTGTGATCTTAGAAATATCCATGCATGTTCACATTCATACAAAAATATTACAGATACTTCTTTACAGTTCTATGGGCTACATTTTTTTTAATTCACTTAGATAAACTACCCATACTTCTTTATCATAACAAATCACGTTTGATAAGAAATTTCCGAAATAAAGAAAATCTCTGTTGTTTTACTATTAATGTATAGTATCTTGATTAGTAAAGCCAAAGCATGTTAAGGCCTGTTGGAAAATACCCATAAAAATCATATTTAAGCAAGAAGAAAGACTGAGGGATTGAAAGTATTGTCAATGAGGGATCATGATTGAATGGCTGTGTTTTTAGTAGGTCTCTGCAGGAATTGATAACAGGCATGACACCATTCAGCATTTCCTTCTACATTGTCATCAGTGTTCTGGAAATAAATTTAAAGTCATTGCTGATCAAATGTGCAGGTAATGCAAAGATTGATGGAGCGCTAAATAATATCAAGGTCAGGACAACCATAAAATGTCTCTGACTGCTTGGTAATCTGGACCCATTCAAGAAAAGTTAAGCAGCCAGAGACAAGGAATACAAGCCATGCCTAAGTAATGGAGGACTGAATTCCAGAAAGTGGTGATTCTGAAAAGGATTTAATAGTCTTAGTGGACAAGCAATTCAGTTAAACTGTCAGTACAATAATGCTGCAAAAAGAGCAAATGCAATTCTTAAAGGTATGAACAGTGAAGTTATATAATCTAGTGTTGGTCAGTGCTGTGCCAGTATGTGTTGTTCAGTTGTTTAAATAATTTTAAATGAGCTATTAATTAAATTAACTAGTAGTGCTCCATTAGTCTCTGTCTTCCATATGGACTTGTAGATGCCCCTGAGATATCAACACTACTATTTTCAGGTGTCTGGAAGTCCAAGCTGTACCACATTCTTGTGCTTGAATGTTTCAACCTGCTGTAGGTGTTGCCTGCCTGAGACCTTATTGGCCAAAGCATTTAACTCAGTGCCTTTTATCTCCTTTGCTTCTGAGATTTAAGGAGGTCTGTTCCTCCATATTTATCATTTCTAAGTGACAACTTCAGCTGACTGTAGGGTTACATCACCTGACTCTACTGATATTTGAAAACATTGTTTCTTGGTTTCTTGTGTAATCAAGTACTAAATAAATGCGCAGTAACTGGAGTTACTGCACAGTAGCACGGGCAAGCACCTTTTAAGTGATGCTACTGCATAGTAGTCAAATTATGCTGTATAGTAACATATTAGCACTGTTGGTGCTGTGATGCGCTACTGTGCAGTATTATTTGGCCACTGCACAGTTGGTGTCTCGTGTAGACTCACCCAGTTTTGGCTTTGGGATTTTTTATTTTCTGCCATACTTGTCTGTCTCTATATATTCAAGTGCCTGGTGACACTGGAATCAGTCTCTTGATGTAGGTGTTCTTGTTTGCAGGTTTCTATTGAATAAATGTCAGCAGATGAGAATCTTTGCATCACAGGTACCATTTTGTAATGAAATAATGCCAAGCATGGACCAGAGTCTTAGTCTCCCACTTTTTTCCAGTAGGAACATTATTATATTGATATTGTTTTCCATCAAAATGCCCACATGAATAAAAGGGAACTACCTTATTACAAGACTGCTTGAGGCCATTACTGTTAGACCCCGACTCCATGCAACGCCCAACGACTAGGGAGACAATGGTTCAATTGTCCGTGGATCCTGGATCCAATTGCCCTTGGATCATTAGCCAGAGCAGAGCAGGGAGCAAACACCGGCACATATTGCTCACAACAACTTTGTTCAGAATGCAGACAGCTTCGGACAAGGGCCTCACACCATAAGAGACGGGGTCCTGCAATGAACAATAGGTTTTTCCCATCTTTATACACTTTGGTTTATACTCATTAACATTTACCCTGCCTTGTTCCACCTCTGGTTCCACCCATTTCTCCTCCCAACTCAAGCTCCGCCTCTGTTTACTGTTTGCTTCATTAGCACGGAATTGCCTGTGCATTTGACTCATTTACATGTCATTTTGCTATGAGCACCTGTTTAAGACCTTGACTCCTTTTCTTCAGTCAATGGCCGAACTTTGACCAAAACCTGGAAGCTTCTGGAGACTTCTTCACCAATCACCATTCACCTTTTTGCATATGTACATCTTGGATTCTGTTACCAATTAAGTGTTGTTTTTCACATTCCAGCCTGTTTTTCTGTCTTCGATTGTACCATCTTCCACCTTTTTTGGGCCTCTGTATCTTATCTCATTCCTCATTGTAGCTGGTTCACACAGATTCACTTGCTGCTTTTTCCTCAGAAAATGGCTGACACAGATAAAATGGTTACTTAGCATAAGCAAATGGCTGGCTTAGCTACCATTCTGCCTTGTGGTCAGCAGCTCTGCTAGGCCACAGGTTAAAGCCTTTGTATTCAGCTGCAGATTCAGTGCTTCCTAATATCCAACTTATTGTCACCCTGACAATTACAACTAAACTACTGTTGTCAGACATTATTGTATCATTTATAAAATGTCTAAAGAAAGAAGAATTGGTATGTGAAATCACCTGTGTATCCTCTAGCATGGCTATCTTAGGGAAATGACAAAAATGCTGTAAACCGATGTCTTATTTGTGGTGGTCCTGATTGATTTGAGTGAAAATTTGGGAGTAAAGAGGAGTGACTCAGCCTTTTACATGTGGCCCTTCCAAGCTGCGTTGCTGTCCTACTGATAGACTTTTCTCTGGAATTAATGGCAATTGACTTAAGTGAATTGTGAATAATTTACAGACACAGACAACATGTGTCTCAGAAAAAAGTGTTAGCATATTTAATCTCAGGTACTTCATAGGCACTTGAACTGAGACAATAGGCTTGCATTTCTGTATGATCCCAGGACAAACGGCTTTCTCCCAGAAGAAATGAGACATCTGTTTACAACCTAATAGTCTGGAACACTTTTTTTTTTCTGAAGGAGTGTAAGCAAATTTATGGTGCTTTTCTTTAGGAGGCCTATTTTCTTATACCAGCAATATGAACTCTGTTGCTTAACTCTGAGCCTTTCCAGTTGCCTGAAGACCACTTGACTGTTCATCTGAGGGCAACATAATATATCTCTGAACTTACCATTAGATTTTTCAATCATGTTAGTATCTTTTTCAGCATATTTTTATAATGCCTTAGGAGTTGTCATGATCCTGTCTTTAAACAATACCTTATCTTCTACTTACATTCATAATAGGGATTAGAATTATACTGTCCCAGTCATGCTGTACTAATAGCCTTACCTACCTTCTGCAGGGTGTCACTCTGTTCGTTCTTTCTCTGAGCTTCTAGTTTTGTTCTTCTATTATGGGTTCTTCCCCCAACTCAAAATATGATCTATACAAACTCTAAAACCCTCTAATATATACACATGTTTTGTGATTCCCAGTTTGACATTTTGGCTGCTAAACACAAGCTGAATGATAGACTGAATATACACTGTCTCCTAAAATTGGTGACACTGTGGAAAAATATGTCAGATCCCTGCTAATGCATCCAAGGGCAAGTATTTGGCATGTATGATCCCAAGACAGAAGGCTTTCTGAGCACTTTCAAACTCTCATTAGGACCGAAAATGCAGTACATGAGTTTGCCATCAACCAAGTCAAGCAACTGCCTGTGAAGGAGGAACTAGATGAATGTCCTACAGTGGAAGAAACCTTCACCCCTATCAACCAAATAAAAAGTAACAAAACCCCTGGAATTGATGAAATTCCACCTGAAGCCCTGAAATATGGTGTTCCCGCCCTACACGCCAAGCTCCATTAACCCTTTATAGCCTGCTGAGAGAAGGGGAATATTCCACAAGATCTGTGTGACACTGTAATCATTACCTTGTACAAGAATAAAGGTGACAAATCAAACTGTTCCAACTACCAAGGGATCACCCTTCTGTCCATCACTGGGAAGATTCTAGCTAGAATCCTCCTCGATAGGCTGGTGCCTGCCATAGGAGTAGAGGTACTCCCAGAGAACCGATGTGGCTTCAGAGCAAATGGAGGCATGATAGATATGGTGTTTGTGCTCCAGCAAATACAGGAAAAGTGCTGGGAGCAGAACAAGGGGCTGTACATCACTTTCATTGACCTTAATAAGGTGTTTGACGCTGTAAGCCGAAATGGCCTCTGGAAGATTGTCGAGAAGCTTGGATGCCCACCTAAGTTCCTCACCGTGGCTAGGCAACTCCATGACAGTCAGCATGAACAAGTTGAGTACAACCTCTCGGGTCCCTTTCTGATCTCCTATGGAGTTCAGCAAGTCTGTGTACTCACCCCTACTTTGTTCACCATTTTCTTTGCCATGATGCTGCAGCAAGCATCGGACAATCTTGGGGAAGTTGAGGAAGGTGCTTATATCTGCTTTTGGGCAGAAGGAAACCTCTTTACCTTTTTAATATCAGACGACTACAGGGTCACACAAAGATCTCACAACAGCTCATCCGTGAACTTCTGTTTGCAGATGATTGTCCCCTGGTGGCCTGCAGCCAAGACTATCTGCAACACATGACCGCTTGCTTTGCTACTACAGCAGAACTCTTTGAACTTACTATCAGCCTGAGGAAGACTGAAGTTCTTCATCAGTCAGCTCCATGCCAAGCTTATGTGCCACCAAAGATGACTATCAAAGGAACTGAGCTAAATGCTGTCAAGCAGTTCACCTACCTGGGGGGGTCATCTCATATAGCACTATGATTGACAAGCAGGTAGACAACAGACTCTCAAAAGCTAGCAGTGCCTTTGGCAGACCCTCCACAAGTGAGTCCGAAATAGTCACAACCTACAGGCACAAACCAAAGTCAAGATGTACAGAGCTGTTGTTATCTCCACCATACTGTATGGTGTTGAGTCATGGGTCTTATATTGCCACCATGTACACCTCCTTGAGCGCCTTCATCAGTGCTGCCTCTGCATCATTCTCAAGATCCACTGGCAGAATTGTCACCAATGTGGAGGTACTACAGAGAGCCAATACCACCAGTATTGAGGTGATTCTCCTGCAGACTCAGCTGTGCTGGCCCAGATGGATGACAATCACCTACCAAAGGCCCTGCTGTATGGGGAACTGACGATGGAGAAACGCAACAGAGGGGCCCCATGCAAGCTCTTCAAGGGCACTCTGAAGAGGACTTTTTCTGCCTGTGGTATTGACCACAAACTGTTGGAAGCACAGGGTGCAGATTGGGATGCCTGGTGGCTCCCAATCAGAAAGGCAACAGCCCTCTTTGAATGTCAGTGTAGAACCAGCATCAAAAAGAAGACGAGTAGGAGGAAAGATACACCTTCATGTAGCAGCAATCAGCCATACATGTGTAACCGTTGCAGAAGGACTAGCCTCTCTGCAGTTGGACTGATTAGTCACCAGTGGGTCTGCAATGGGCGTGGGCAGTTACCTTTCTAACATATTTGTTTGCAAAGAACTGACAAGAAGATATATTCCCCACTATTTCTCTACTAATGGACTGGAAAATGCTTACTTTTACTTATTTCTTTAAATTGTATTTATTTAATCGTACGGGGTTTTTGTTCATTGAGGGAGAATGAGTCCACCCACTCCACTGGTTTTTACTACCCACTCTTTGATTCCCAGGGCAGCAGGCCTGCTAAGGTCCATTTCAGGTTTGCTTAAGGCAAGAACTTTTCTAGGGACATGAATTGTGGGGTATTCAATTTTTTTCAGCTCTGTCCTCTTCTGGAAGCTTCTCTGTCCCCTGGAAAATATCCTCAGACTTTCCTTTAGCTGTTTTGGTCTCTTGTCCCACTAACAAGTGCATATTCTGGATGAGACCAAGGTCTAGACATGTTTTTTAAATCTGTTTAACCAATACTTGCTACTTTTCCCTTGATACTATTATAGGTGGTATCTTTTACAATTGGTTATTTACCCATACATACAGTTCGCTTATTCCCTTAATAGGAATTTGTTCACCCTGTAAGCCCTTAATCTCCCCCATTTACCTTCTTCTTGTGTCTTTTATCTGATTGCCAACAATCAGTCTCTCCCACCCTATTGGCTTGTAGACCTGTGTCAAATTTAATATTAATGAATGTCCAGTTTGCTTTCAGGTGTATAGTCCATCCATCTCCAGCTTCAACCTTGTCCTTTCCTCTGAGCCAATGTCATTCTCTTTGTCCATTCTCTGCACACACTGCTGGTGCTGGCAAACTTTTGTACAATGGCATTAACCATTACAGTTGCATCTTTTTCCAAATGTAGAACATTTTCTTGACTTTCTGTTGTTTGCTACAGGATATGCAGCTGCCGTTTTTGTGGCCTCCTGCTTTGAGTTCTGCATGTCTCTGCCTTATGTCTCTTGCAGTAATATTTTTGGTTTTCTATTAAGTCACATTGTCAGCAAACGTCTGGCCTCTGTAGGTTTCAGTCTGGACTGGGTGACTGTCTTTTTTGTGAATTCTGATTAGTTTTCAAGGTTGAATTCCAGGTCTTCAGTAATGTGAAGTTTTTTTTAACTAATTCCTAATCAGAATCTGAGCTCT
This sequence comes from Gavialis gangeticus, assembly GCF_001723915.1. Classification (NCBI taxonomy): domain Eukaryota; kingdom Metazoa; phylum Chordata; order Crocodylia; family Gavialidae; genus Gavialis; species Gavialis gangeticus. The sequence goes on along the minus strand of NW_017729004.1, from coordinate 39,164,392 downwards.
TACTGCATTTTGATTACCCCTCCAAAATGACAAAAGTGGCTCTTTAGCCTTCGATCTAGCCTTTTACATCCCTTCTACTTTCACATGATAACCCTGGAGATTTTGCTAAAGTGGCACCTACTTTGGAAGTTTAAACCACCATTGTTTGCAGTTTTAAATCAGAGGACTGTGTGCTATATGACCTCCTTGATTTCTGGGTTGACTGACAAAGCATCTTGAATTCCCATAATTTGAGATGGTGAAAGGAAGGCACTCTGATATGGCCAGTGGTTCTAAATCAACAAAAGAATACTAGTTCTGTAACTTGCTTCCTAGAGGGCATTGAAGGTTCCAACGTAGCCATTTTCTAACTTCTTATGGTTGGATGTAGCTCAAATACAATCTGAGAACTGGCATCTTGCCTTGGTGTTACTGGAGAGTCTCAGGTCTATTAACATTTATTTCTGTTACAGAAGCATTGATGAAGTTAGCAAGATTTGTCAGGTAGACAAATATAGATCAAAAGATCTTTATTTCCAAGATTTTAAAAGACAACCAAACTGAAAACACTGAATATGTCCCAAGAATTTTGGATTGCTAAGTCTCTCAAAGATTTGTGGTAGTCTTTTATCTAGCTCATAGTGACTGAATAGTCTCTTCCTTTTGTCTTCCTTGTCCATGGTGCTGACTTGTTTAATGTTATGTCGTACGTTTAACCATTAAACTGAATGGTTTCGTGTTCATATCACCGTTTGCAATCCAGCTCTAACAGTCAGTGATCCAGAATTGTTAATGTCAGGATAGTTTTGGTTTCAATAACTTAGCACTATTTACACTATTTATTAATTATGTTTATATTTAAACCCGGGCCATTATTATGGTATAACATCATCAAATTATAATTACACTTTGGAGTGACTTGCATTTAAAGATTTTACAGTCTGGAGAGGACATGAGAAGCCAACTGTGGTGAAAGAACAGGTTAAGGACTCTTTAGAAAAGCTGGATGTGTATAAGTCCATGAGGCCAGATGCAGTGCATCTGAGGATGCTGAGGGAGTGCACTGATGTGATTGTAGAGCCAATGGCCATTATCTTTGAAAACTCATGGCACCACCTACTTACTATGCCAGGAATCACTACAGTGCACATACTGTGCCAACTCTGTACAGGCCACTTCAGTGCATCTTATTGACAAACCTACAGCACTAAGGTGGCTCTGTTATCTCTTTGCCAAGAGATAACAAAAGGGAGAAGCCATGGCATGCCTCACTGAAGCCGTGCTGATACAGTAACCTTTGAATATAAAATCACTGGCTCATTGCACACTAATAAGAAAATAGCTATACCAGGTAGAAGATTAAGTATGAACAAAAGAATTTCCCATTCTGAAAAATGTAAAAGGATCTAGTCCTTGGGCCTTTTCCCATACACATTAAGAGTTTACTCAGCTGTAGTGTACCCACTTAGTCAGTTTTCTAGAATGACCTTACCATTAGTACAGCAGACAGCACTCCTTCAGACTCAGCATGTCACGCATCATTTATCCATCCAGCACATTAGAGGACATCATGAAAAATGCAATTGTTCCTCTTTTTGCTGTTGAATTTTTATCTGAACAATTTACTGAAGAATAATTCAATTCAAAAAGGATGTGGAGAAGCTTGAGAGGGTGCAGAGGAGAGCCACGCACATGATCAGAGGGCAGGAAAACAGACCTTATGATGAGAGCAATGGGGCTATTCAGTCTGGAAAATCTCAGGCTCAGCGGTAATCTGGTGGCCACCTATAAGCTTATCGGGGTGCTCATCAGGACCTGGGGGAACGACTGTTCACCAGAGCCCCCTAAGGGATGACAAGATCGAATGGTCACAAACTCCACTGTGACCGGTTCAGGCTGGACATAAGAAAGAACTTCTTCACTGTCCAAGCTCCCAAGGTCTGGAACAGACTGGCACCTGAGGCTGTTCAAATGCCCACTTTGAACGCCTTCAAAACACATTTGGATGCTTATCTTGCTGGGATCCTATGATCCCTGCTGACTTCCGGTCCCTGGGGCGGAGGGCTGGACTTGATGATCCTCCGGGGTCCATTCCAGCCCAAATGTTTATGAAATCTATGAAATAAAATGACAGAATTTTTTAAAAGCTCTCTATTTTGCCCATAAAATATGAATGTCATTCCCCCCTACATTTAATTTGTAGCATGTTTTATGGTAGTATTTGTTCTGTACTACTTAAATATTGCCAACGAAAGTGAAAAAATGTATCTCACTGGGTCCTTCTGTGAAGAATTTCCACACTGTACCTTGTATTTGTGTTTTTATTGCACACACAATCACAGCATTACATAGAAGAATGCAGAATAGCAGTCAAATAACAGTAATTCGAAAGTATTTAAGATCCTAAGAAAAAGCTTGAGGCAGACTCTTTACTACTAGTTCCACTAAGTTTCTTTCCACACCAACTAATGCACCTGTACATTCTTGCACTAACATACACAAAAATCAGGAATAGGTATTTCAGAATTGGTATACCTTTAATGCTAGTTACCATCAGGAGGTTAATCCTATTAGGTTATATGAGTTTCCCAGCATTGCATTATTACCTATCCGAGAGCAGTGAGTCACAAGATTGAGAGAGAACCCACAGTTGCTACAAGCCACAACTTCTTCACAAACCATTTCCTTCAAATTTAAAATCAGGCAGCCATAAAATAGTCTCAAGGAGAGCTATTGCATTATATCTGTGACATAAATTTGGTTAATCAGGAATTAATTTTAATTAACTTAGATCTTCCAGTTGCTGCACATGTGTATACATGAACATTAGGGGTGTGCAAAGCTTCAGTCCACAATTCAATTCAGAGAAGATTCGGCCTGATTTGGAGGCTGAATCACCAACTCTGAATTGAATCAGGAGAAGAAAAAAAACTGAATCAATTCAGAAGCTCTGAATCAATTTGAAAAAGATTTGGAGATTCAGAAGGCAGTCTTTCAGAGGAACAGAAACTGAGTAGATGGAGCAGAGGGGGAAAGACTGATGTCTGTAGCTGGCCAGTGACTGTGATCTTTCCCTGAGTCCCCTTCCAATCACAGTGCTGTTGGGGAGGGACATGGAAACAGCATAAAAGCCTCTATCAGAAGGCTTTCTGTGCCTTTTGTGAGCTGTTTCTGCCTGAGCAACAGTATCTGAAAGGTACTGGACTGCCTTGGCTTCCTACCTAGTCAGTCTTCTGCTACTTTCTGTTCTTGGAAAGAATTGGATATAGCTTACAAACTAGAATCCCTCTACTTATCCCTATCCAATCTATTTATTTCAATTTATATTCATTCTTGGTTTTTTGTTTCCAACACTTTTTAAAAAGAAAGGTGCGTTTTCCCTGGCAGTGTGATCCAGCACTGTGCAAGGAAGCACATACATTACACACAGTCACACACATACATCATAGAAGAAGCCAGATATTTTTATAACACAGAAGTCAGACATTCATAGAAGAGCAAGAAGAGATTATATATAGTTATTAATATTATTAGTTATAGTTACATACAGACTTAAAGACAACACAGAAAAAGAAGTCAAATAGATTCAGATTATTAACACAACACAGAAGTAAGACAGTCATAGAAGAAGAAAAGAGATTATTTTACTTATACACACAACAGTAACCACAACACAGAAGAAGTTAGACACAGTCATACATCAGAGGAGAAGAAGAAGAAGAAGAAGATATATATTGTTAGTTAGTTATGTGCACAGACCCATTTTCCAGCACAGGAAAGATTAATATGAAGTGTGCTGGAAAGGCAGGTAGTGTAGTGTGAGATCAATTTGAGGTGGCAGATGACCCCAACTATGCTATCTGCCAGCACTGCCTAAGGCAGATCAGCCGGGGCAAGGAGGTGAAACACTTCACCACCATGGCGATGCTGCCACATCTGAGGAGGCAGCACCCCCTTGCCCTTCTTCCTCCTCAGCATGGTACCAATGGGAGCATGCCAAAAGGGAAGTCCCCCACTCTCTTCAAAGCCTCCATCCCCACAAAGCAGAGGCAGGCCACCCTAGAGCATTGGGGGAAAAACAGACAAAATGGGGGCATGTTGCAAGGGCAAGCGAGATCACCTAGAGCTGTGGGGAGATGCTTGCTGTGGATGGCCAGCCCTTCTCCTTAGTTGAGCAGCCAGGGTTCAGACGGCTCATAGTGCTCATGGCTGCATCATACCGAGTGCCCGCATGGATGGTGGTGCCCCCCCTGTATGAGGCATGCAGGGACTACTTAAGGGAATTGAATACTTCCCTATTTGCACAGGCCTAATGCACATGTGTGCATGCACACACGCGTGCACACACAGAGAGAGCATAAATACTGGTGAAAGACCATATATCTGGCAGCCAAGCATTAAGTCTTAAGAAAAGATGAATTACCTCTAGATATTGCTGATCGCAGACAATGGTTTTGATCTAAATGTAATTAATTTAATTTTAATTAAAGGTAGCATTTTATTTGAAACTGAAGGAAAAAAATGTAATTCCTCTAATTCCTCTCTTCCAAAGTTTGCATTTAATTGATTTGTTCAAATAAGAATAGCATTTGCCAATTGTATGCAGTACTTTTGCAGAGGGACAGGAAGAAAAAACAAAGGAGAATTCCACGCCACTGTGTACCTCACTGCCAACACAGTTGCAAGCCAAGCTGAAGCTAATCAGAGCAGAAGAATCCATCCTTTTGCAACAGCTTTTCCAATGTTCACATTGTTTCCAGACTTCTTCCTTATTTTTCCTTTATTTTTGCATTTCAACTTAGAAACTTGTTCCTCTGATCCTTCCATATTTAAGTTCTTCCCAGCCACAATTTCCTTTCTGGATGTTTGAATTATTACTGTGTGTATAATGGCTGCTCCATTTTCTTAGAGTTGCTACCTTATGGATACTTGCTCCAGTAATGCTCTTTGAATTATCTGGGGTATGAATAATGTTGTATCTAAACCCTTCTTTTCCAGTCTAATATTCTCTTACTGTACAGAGTTTCCTTTTTTGCAGTGTTCCTAATGAATGCTTAGGGGGAAACATGAATAAATAACTTGGAATTTTGGGGGAATCAAATGCTATTAGGCTGTGATCATGCATGTGTGCCTCCTGGAAAATCCACATGTATGGTCAAAGCAAGTGAAGGTAGAGGTCTTTAAATAATAGTTTACTGTTGGTTCTGAGACAAGGGAAATAAAAAATGTAAAAGGAATAAAAGGATAGATCATCCATCCTCTGCTAGAAGAAAACCAGTGGAGAGACTAAAGTTTCTTAGTACCACAATCTTCTGCAGAGTTCCTGAAGTATCATCACTTTGACATAAAGAAGAGAGGATTTGTTTCCTTCAGATGGTGTAGACCTCTAAACTTCCATGCTTCCTGCCAGCTTCAGGGTAATCTTGCAGATCATGCAGTATCTTTTGAGGGCCCTGATGTTTACGTGGATGGCAGATCCCTCTGGTCTTTCTGTTGGGGCAGCACTCAGTTTTGCCTGTGCGTGATTCATCTCTCAACTTGCTGAACAGGTCTGACACCGTAAAGCAAGAACTAACTTCAGGGTCAGCATTAATTCACAAGGGCTTCTGATTGGTTTTCATCCTTCCTGCAACTAAAAATTGCAGGAAGTACTCTTTCTGTACCTAAGGGGTTACTTAGTCCAAGACATATATTTTCAGATCAGTATTAAAAAAACTTTATCCAGTTATAAATTTAATAGAAAAAAGTTAGCCTCACTGATGCTGTTACTTTCTTGAGTACTGATGCAGGTGGAACTCTAGTGACTTCAGTGGAGCTGCTCCTCATTCATTCTGTCATGGTTGAGATTAGAATCTGTTATTTGAAAGTGAAAAAAATAAATATCTGCTTTCAGGTACACGTGCATGCTCTTTGCTTTTATATTCTTTTCTTCTTGCAGGCCTGGATTACTACATGATGATAGAGCATTTTATTAACTACAGCTGGTCAAAGACATTTCTGTTTCTAAACCAGTTGATTGCACGGTTGAAATCTTAGCATAAACATTTTTTAAAAATTTTTCAGAAGTGTATTTTCTGCCAGTTCTTGTCAGCTCTTCTAAACCTAGACCTCCTGCCAGTTAGCAATCTGGGAAGGGGAAAAGTGGTCACAACACTTGACTTCAGGTCGTGACTATTGTGGAGCAAAAATCTGTTTTGTCAGTCTCAAAGGAAAATTATACCCAATTAATGTGATTGCAGACACTCAGATTTCAAATTATTTAGTTAAATGTGATGGGACAAATTCTGCACTGTTGCATTTGTGCCACATTATTCACTTCTCCTGGGGCTGCATGTCTACAGATGAAATGCTAGGTCTCTTTCCTCTGGCACAGCTCAAACTCTCTTTGGCTCCTCTGGGAATTTAGGTGAACAGGGATTGCAGATTTGAGCCTCTTTTTCTGCATATTTACTTTTAGTCTTAGTTCATTTTTAAAAAAATGTATTGGCAAATAGAAATGATGAGGACCTGATTTTCCTCTCATTCTCACCAGGGTAATATAGGAGTGACTACTAACGTGAGTGGAGTTGCCTAGGCATATGGCTGATATAAGTGATAGGAGAATTGGGCTACAAAATTTTACAAATAACATTGAGCCAAATTTGTATTTCAGTGTCACTTCATTTAAGTTGTGCCAGGATGAGAGCAGATTTTTCACATATTGACTGTGTCAATATGTTAAAAAATGCAAAAGGGGATGCTTTTTTACAGTGCTGAATACTTTCAGCTCCAATTAGCTGGAATTTTGGTCACTCACTTTTTGTGAAAATCCAATCCGCAAACCATCACCTTAAAACAAATGCATGTTAAAAATTAGATTGCAACAAACATACTAACAAAAAGAAAAAAAGATGAGAAAATCACACTGATGGGTATGTGAGAGATTAGAGAGCATAAAAAGGATCAGTTATTATGGTTTAGGAAGACTGGAGAAAACATTTTTGTCCTTTAAACTTCAGCTCTCTTTTTGTCTCTTGCTACTGTAATACATTGCAATTTTTAGCCCAAATTTTATGATGAATTGCTGTAACTCAAGAAACTTATTCCATTAGAAAATCCAGTAACTTAATTGTTTTTGTTATGATAGCAGCATTAGGTTTTTCTCTACTGGGTGCATCTGTATGTGCAATTAATCTTAAACAATGAACTCTGGAGCAGTTAAAGCTGGAGTAAGCTGCTCCTGGCTGGAGTGTCTACATGTGCACCTGGGAAGCAACAATTTGAGTTGGGGCAAAGTAGGCCCTGGGTGGCAGGCCTGACTGGGTGCAATTTATACCCCTGGTCACCATCTACATGTGCGTTTCAGTACAATTAATTACTCTGCTGTAAGATAATACTGTCCCCAACAGTTTACTGCACCCTAATACTGATGCAAGCGTAAATAGTGACACTTTACTGTGGTAAAGCGCACATGTAGATGCACCTACTATTATTCAACATTATAGAGAGAGGTAGGTAGCTGTGTTAATCTGAAGGCAGGGCAGGGTGGTAACACCTTAGATACTTGGTCATTTAGTGAGGCATGAGTTCTCATTGATGACGACTGACTTTGTCATTTGGTTAGCAACTGCCTACTTTCAGATGCTGTGAAGTCCATGAATACATCTCAGTATGTTATTGGCTTTTTTGCAGTGTTATTACACTGTTGATTCATATTCAACCTGTAGTCCATTGGAACCCCCAGGTCCTTTTCTGTTGTACTCCAGATTAGCCTGTCATTCATCATTTTGTATTCATGCATTTGATTGTTCTGTTCTAAATGCATCCTATTTATTTCACATCATTTTTCCAATTTAGCAAGATATTTTTGATTCCTAATCCTTTCCTGTAAAATGCCTGTTATCCTAACCAGCTTGGTTTCTTCCTCACATTTACTCTATTTATACTCAATTGTATCCTGCACGTCATTAATGAAGATGTTGAACTGTACTTGACCCCAGACTGATCCTCAGGGAACCCCACTTTTGAACTCTTAATGACTACTCTTTGAGCATGATTTTCCAACCAGTTGTGTTATAAATCATGCATGGATCTTATAGCGGTTTCATCCAGACCGTATTTCCTTACCTCATTAATGAGAATGCCATGAGAATCATGCAAATGCATGTCTCTGCTTTCATTTATTTAGTACATTTCTAGTCCTCACGATTGTAGGAAAAGGTTTGAAAATGTGATCAAAATGAACTCTGAAACTCCCAAACTGAGAAGGCAAAAAAAAAAAATGTAGGAATTTAAACATCTTGGGGGTTCTCGGGGTTGTTAATTATGACTTTTAAACAAATTTTGGGTTGAAAATTCTGTGTTATAAAATGATAAACAATGTGATCTCATTGGATCTCAGTGTGATAACTTACTTTATTAGACTGAGGCATAAAAGCAATTCATGCAAATAAGAGAGAATGCAATTGAAAATCCAGAGGTGGATTATCATAGTTTTCCTTGTTTGTTACATATTATGAATTCCTTTCTTGTAGATATTTAAGGTAGAAATTATGGAAGTGATTATTATCCATGTTTAAAAGTGCTGAAAGCTGAGGCACAGGAGCTTAAATGATTTGCCACAGGTCTTGTAGAAGGTCAGTGGCAACCGAGGGAAAAGAAACTCAGCCCCAGAGCTGTGATTTAGCTGTGACATCACACTTGCCATGTAATGTGTGAGTACATTAAAAATTAAAGCATGTACTTTGACATTGACTTTTTGATCAACTACCCTATTACTAAACTGAAATTGGTGGGATCTGTTCCACAGGTTTTGGCAACCTGCAGTTTTTCTGGCGTTGAGAGTTCAAATCCATAAATTGCAAGTGAACTTTATTTTGTAATGAAAGCATTGGAAATGTATCTGAGCCATTGTGAGAGAGGATTACAAGGCAAGCATTCCTCAGATCTGTTTTCACAGCGTAAGCTTCCTGATAAATAGTAACCTGGAGATTTTTGAACAGGCTATTCTGAAAGTCTTTGATAAAGGTAAAGAAGTGAAGGGCTTTAGATTTATGAAAAGATAATCATTACCTGATGTTTTTTAGAAGCAAATAATTAGCTTAGCCAGTGCCAAAGATTTATAATCTTCACAGTGAAGCACTAGAAGCAAGATCCTTAAGGGTTTAGGAACATAAGGTTTCCACCATAAATCGCCTTAAATTTGAGTGAAGAAAAGAGCAGGGCTAGATTGGGTTCCTCATGGGAAAAGATGTTCACGGAGCTGAAACACCAAATTTATTTTTAGCAAGCGGAGTATATAATCAAGTAATAATCAGTTTAAACATATCTGCTGCAGTCAAATTATTTAAACAGTTATGTGAACTGATCTAATAGTAGTGACTCAAGGACATGAGTCAGAGACACTAGAAAGGCTATCTCGACAGAGGGTGTTTTTGAAAATTCTAGGAATTTCAGCCAGGCCTGTATTATTGCCAGGTCTAGATACTGCGGCAGACAAAGTAACCATGCCACTTCACCTCAAAGGTACAAAGTGGATAGACTATACTCGTGGTGCTGGGAATCCTTTGGGAACAGTTTGTCAAACCTCTGTAACAATTTCCATGATGGTTGTAAGAGCTCAGAGTGATCAGATAACTTTAGCATTAAAGGGCCAAATTATTCACTGATGCTCTGTATAGTTTTGTTGATCTCACTGGGATTGCTGAGGGTATTAGCACAAAAAGTGGTTTATTAGGAGAGATAATTAGTGGAGAGTAAACAAGGATTTTGTAGATAATCAGACTCGGGCGTCATTACTGACGCTTAGGTATATGTGAGGGCAGGTCCTGTGTTGATCCTTAATGCTCCTCAATCCTCAAGTAGTCAGTATGCCATAGGCCCAAATCCAGTGTGGACAAATCCAGATGAGGAGCTCTGATTTATCCATTCATAAAAGGATATCATGGCAATATAATAATAATAATAAGCAAACGAAAGTTCTTTAAAACCGGCACTTACACAGCACAGTTTTCTCTGAAATGGAGGATAGCAGCCAACCAGAACAGAAGCATGCACCACAGCAGTACGGCAGGCAACAGGAAGGCACAAGGGAGAAAGCAAATCTAAACTGGTCTGTCATAAGACTGCAGTAGTGCTCTTCAGTACCCACACCAGACAAGGAAATGTTTTGATCAGTATTCAGTGAGAAAAACAGTCTCTCATGTGCCCCATTTTACACTTTAAGGCTGTACTGGAATGAAAGTACAGATTAAAGAAGAACATAAAACATGCATACGGCAAGGAAAGACATTACAGTCTAGGCCATATTGATTCAATTTAAGGTAATAAGCAATCTGTTTGCTTCTTCCAGACATCATTGTGGATGGACTGATGAGATTTACTAAATATTTTATTAACTATGCCCATGTTGTTAAACTAAACTCTACTGGACCCAGTCCTACTCCTGTTGAAATCAGAGAGAGGTTTTGGTACTGATTTTAGTAGAAAAAATATTAGGCCCCATTTTGAAATTTCCACTTAACCCCTTGATATAAACTCACCTGGTTACAGTAACACATTGCTGATGTTAGCCCAAGTATTTAGCTATTATGTTATATAGTTATGCTATATTAATATTATAGAAACAAAAGTTAAAAACACAGCTAAAAAGGGAGTGAGGCAGCCATGTAATTAGCCCTTAAAGTGATGAGCAGTGACACCTGTGTTCATGAGTGTGAGATCTCACTTGGGGAGCCCTGAGGCAGTCTCCATTCTTCTAAAAGCATAATGACATCAAGGCATGGCAGGTGAGTTAAAGGGGAGATTGCCAAAAGCAAGTAGAGGTGACTAGGTTTGAGGAGGCTCCAGGGGCATCATGGCCACCCCTTGGATGGGACCCTGTTACAGTCCAACATAATGAGAGATGCAGCGGAGATGAGGGAAATCATCTAAGTTTTTAATTAGTTGTTGTTGTCTGAAATGGTTGGTGTAAATTTTTGGTGATTTAATTGTCATTCCAACTTTTTCTGTTGTTCCAACAATTCTGCTGAAGCCAGACACACTACTTGAATATGATAAAAAATCTTGGTCTATTCTTGATTCTTGTGGCTTTTATTATATACATGGTTCCTGGCGAAGTAGACCATCTGAAAATGCTTTTGAAAAGTTTGGGGTTTTTTAGTACTTAACTGATGTGAGGTACAGTGCATAGTGAGAGATGAACTGGGTTTCTCCAGACAAGCGTATTTCTTTTTCTGTCATGTTGTGTTAAAGGCAAAGTATTGGCGAAGATGTCAAGGACAGCAGAGCTTAGTGGTTTAAATTGTTTTGATTTATATTTCTTGCTTTCCTCTGATAGATAGACTTTAAAAAAAAAAGTTTTTAAAAAAGAAAGGAAAAATATTTAGTAATGTTAACACTGCAGTGTCATGCAGAGATGTCCACTGTCAGACAGAAGTGCCCAGGCTAGCTCTGAATATACCCTGCTTGTTTACAAGGTTAATTGCAACATACAGCACTCTGAGCCACTGTGCCTATACTGCTTTTAGTTCCTGAGCTAGTTTGTTCAGAGCTAACTTGGGTATCACTGCATTTTGCAGTGTAGATGTACCTGATGTACTAGGTCCACTGATTCCAATAGAAAGACACTGATATGGAGAAACTGAGTTTTTAATTCCATACACAGTCTTTGTCCTGGGATATCCCAGGGATATTTTGCCTTGCATAAGAAAGTCAGGCAAAACAGCCTGTACGTTCTTGACCCTTTTCTTATCTTTTGATATATGGGTAAATATAGCTTTCATATCAGAATAAAATTATCAGTCTTCAACAGGGCTGGTTGACAGAATAATTCAGAAGCATCATATAATCACAGACATTGGAAATGGAAGGGAAACCTCCCTGCTAAGGTAGGTCATTTTGTATATTTTAATGCCAAGCCAGGATTACTTATAATGCTGCCCTTCTGGTTCATGTGGGTTAGCTAATATTCAGGCTTCTGCCAAGTTGTTTGTTAGTATGAGAAGGTAGTGCCAAAAGTTAGGTATCTCTTTGGTGTAATCCTGTTTAATTTACACAAAATATACACCAACTGCTGTTTCAAAGCACTGAATGACTGATACAAGAAACTGAACAGTAGTAAGGGTTAAAAATTATTTATAAAATGTTTAAAAATGGATTTGTGAAAATTAAGGACTTTGATAATGACATCCTCAATGTTGTTAGTGTTGGGAATGGTTGATTAACAGCTGATCCAAAACAAATCTTCTGTGCCTGTGAGACATTTCTGAGAATTTACTGAATGAATAATTTCCTATAGGGCTATCAGATCCATCTGTAAATGAACATGAAATTCCAGCAGGTAAAGCAGATCAAATTAGGAGAACACAAGGTATTTTGAAAAATAGGCAAGCAACCATGCCAGAAGGCCTTCCAGTGGAAGTTTTTAAAGGAATAGGACAGAGGTCAGTAACCTTTGGATCCAGCTGTGGAGGTGTGGGGCCTTCAGGCCATTCAGTAGCAGGGGACTTTGGCTGCAGGTACTCTCCCCATGCTGCTACAAAGATGATCACCAGCTATGGTTTCTCTTCTTGTGCCACTTGGCTCTTAGCACCCACACTCTCATTTGCCTCCGACCCAGAGTTGGTCATTTTGGCCCACATCTGGAAAAGGTTGCCTGCCTCTATATTAGAAGATGAAAGTGAATAGTAGCTACTCTAATTCAGAAAATTGTACAGAAAGAAAAGATTTGAGATGAATAGTAACAAAATATAGTATCGCCCATCTTTAAAGTCAAAGAGCATGTCCCCACAATGTGAGGAGTGTGGGACTTCAAAGCTGTTTGAGACACCACAAACCGCATGTGGTGCATGTGCATCTGTGCACTCGTGAGCTGCACTGCTAACTTACAGTATGGTGGGTGTGGGGTTTGACACAGGGAGATCCCAGTGTAAAAAAATCCTGCTATAAAAAGTGGAGCAATGCATGTGGCATCAGTGTGCACCACCAGAAACCAGAGACTGGCCAATCAGAGCCACACTCTGGCTGCTGGTCAGACTCTGAGCAGCTGGCTTGGTGCCACTGTTGCCCTGGGACACCCAGGACCCCAGGTAAGGCTTCTGAGGCCGGCACAGGTGCTGGCCCCAGCCTCCTCTACTGCACATGGGTCCCTTTGCCATGTGCCGCTGCTATTTGTTCTTCAGGAAAGTAAATTTACTTCGCTTCTTCTTGAAAATACATTAAAAGGTTTTTGAAGTCAGAGTTGGTGTTAGTCACATCAGTGCTAGAAAAGGAAAAAGTGCAATAGATCCTATATTCACATAAAGATTCTTACAAGAAAAATACATAGAAAAGAATAAAATGCTATATATGGTTTTGTTGATCTAGAAAAAGTACTTGAATGGATCCCAAGAGAAATTCTATGAGGACAAAGAATGCATTGTGTAACAAGGACCCCTAACCCCTGTTACTCAGAGAAGCAGTGCTATGAGGCTCCAAAATGCAGCAGGTGAAGGCAGAGGAGTTGAAGGGCTGCAAGGCCTTGGTATGGGCTTTTGATCAGCTAGAGAGAAAAGAATAGGTTCAGTGTGGCTGGGGGGTGCAGGGGAGGGGATTCTAGCCAGTCCTGGGCTCTGAGGACCCTCTATTTATTTACTCTTCCAGCATAACATGTATACAGTGTATCTTAATGCTCTGTCTAGACTATTTATAACTGGAAGTGAGAGATTTTTTAAAATTGTAAATTTGCTAGAAAATGTGATCTTGATCACCCTAAAACTGTTTGTAAGCTTCAGTTGAAGCTAATAGTTTCAGTCAGAAGAAAAAGAATGGACATAGCACTTACCCAGAATATGAAAGACCCAGTTCAATTCTGATCTCAACTCATTTCTCCCAGAAGGGTGTCCTAACCTCCAAGCTAACAGGCATTCTGGGGAAGGCAGAAGGGGTACTTGGTCTTTCCTGTTGACACAGTTCTACTTTGCGTCAATAATTAAAAATTCACTTGGAGGAGGCAGAAGTGTAAGGAAGGTGATGAGTGGGACATGAGTCCCAAGTGCTGTATAAAGTATGGGGGAGGGGCATTGGAAGAGAGCTGCAGAGGGAACCTTACCCTCCTGTCTCCCTTCCCTCTCTGCATCCTCACCCTGTACCTAATCTATGCAGTAGTTCTAGCTCTTTCAGCAGGCAGTAATGATAGGACTGGTAACACCTATGTGGTGGTGGTGAAAGCATACTGTGCAGAGGTGGCAGCCAGCAGAAACTAGGGCAGAACAGGTATGGAACCCCCATGTCCCACTTCCCAGCAGAGTGTCAGGTAAGAAAATCATTCTCTACACTTATTCAAGGACTGTTTAAACACTTATTCAAAATGAAAACAGCTCAAACTGAAAGGATTTGAGAACATCCTGCCCTGAAATTCAGGACAGGGATTTGATCCAAGGTCTCCCACCTTTCTAGCGAAAAAGCAGCTTAATCTCCGTAGCCTATATTTACAGTATGCTGTAAGCAATGTCCCTCCATTTGTTGTTGCCCCATTTTGTATAAAATATTTAAATAGTTATTGAAAAAGAGCACATGAACGGAAACCTATCCTGGTTAGGACACTTCCATGGGAGATGGCACAGCTGGGTTTCAGTCTCTGGTTCAATAAATGCTTAACATTACAAAGTAGAACATTGTCAACAGGACAACGGTTTAAGAACCTTGCGCAGGGCGCTAAGGCGTCCTGCTCCTTTAAAGGCTGAAACTGCTAGGGAGAGAGCTCTAGCAGTCAGTGGGGAGCCCCAGCTGCGGGTTACCAGGGCAGCCAGAATCAGATAGTTGGCCCACACCTGCCAGCGGTCAGCTGACCAGAAAGGGCAGGGCCTGGCACATATATAAACAACAGGGCTGGGACCAGGAAGGCAGTTCTCTGCCAGCAGCCAAGGTAGAAGGAGCTCTCCTAGGGGAGGCCAAGGGAAGAGGCCTGACTACAAGTTCAGCTTCTGGTAATTTTAAGGGACAGAGCACACCCTGGGTGGCTTGAGTTATGTTATAGCCAAGGGGCTTGCATTTTTTATTTCTGTTTATAAGATCGGTGGTTTGGGTGAGGCTATTGGGGAAGGAGGAGGCCTCATTGGGGGCTCGCTACAACGTGGGGCCCCGGTGCCAGAGAGGGCACAGTATTCAGGGTGCACAGACCCCGGTGCCAGAGAGGGCGCAGTGTTTGGGGGTGAACAGACCCTGGTGCCAGTGTGGGTGCAGAGTGAGACAGGGCTGCGGAGAGCCCAGTGACAATCCAAAGCCGAGTGAAATCAAGGCCTCAGTGGGATGCTGTGGGAATACCATCTGCGAGGCTTGGGGCATGGTAAAGGGGCAGTTTGGAACCACGCATCTAGCCCATAAGGCTGGGGGTGTCCCGAGACATCCATTTTGGAATGGGACCCACAAGGGGTCCAGGAACCCACGGGGTTCAGTGGGCTCTATCAGGACTGTGTCCAACTAGACTTGAAGGCAGCCTCCCTATTTATTATAATCACATCAAGACATGGTGGGTGAGAATAGAGGGTGGCCATCGAGCTGAATTGGCACAGTCGAGGGGCCCTAGAGGTAACACAGCCATCCTTGGGAACCCCATCCCATGACAAACCTCCACCCAGAATACCCTGTGGCCCACTGGCTAGGACAGGCAGAGGAAGAACCTGAAGTATGTTCTTCACTGTCTGAGCTTGGGAGTAAAAGAACACCTCTAACAGAAATCTAGCTCTGTTTTTCTTAGACGTACACGTAACAAAACATTTCATTTCAGGTTACAAGATACCTTTCATAGTGAGCAAAGTATTATTTTTGTCACAAAAAAATTCAAACATTTTAAATTTGGTTCAGTCTGAATGCTTTTTTTTTTCTTTTTCTTTTAGTCCGTTACTGAACTGAACAAAAAAAATCAATTATTTGAACATTCACTTGGAAAAGCATATATAGTCAACACTTACCAGCTTTGTATTGGATTCATCACAATCAGAAGACATTTACATATTGGCTTTCAGTATTAACTCCAAGACCTGGCTTTGTAAAAG
The DNA here is from genome assembly GCF_001723915.1 of Gavialis gangeticus. NCBI lineage: Eukaryota > Metazoa > Chordata > Crocodylia > Gavialidae > Gavialis > Gavialis gangeticus. The sequence continues at coordinate 39,148,400 of NW_017729004.1, read as the reverse complement.
TACCTAAATAAATAAATTCTATTTTTTCTAGTCATTTTTCTAGTCCATCTCATATTGTTTGTGGTAAGATTTCCATAATTCTAAAAACTTCATCTAATTCACAATAACATATTTTTTCTCAAATTTGGCTTATAGTTGCAAAACCTTCATGTTCTTGCAGTTTTGCAGGAAAAGTATGTATCTGCTTCCCCTCATAGGAGCTCAGTGGTATTCACCTTGCGAGGCAGTAATTCTTTGATCATGCTGAATTTTTAGGAATTGCAGCAAGTACCTTCTCAAAAATGAGGACAGGACTGATACTCCTCTTGGGAAGGGGCAAAATGAGTGTTTGATTAATAAAGGCAGAAAAAATGTATCTAGCCTACATTTAACCTGTCTGAAGTCTTTGCGAACCTGCATCAAACATAAAACACTTACCATCTGTAGAACATCTATCAAACAAGGAAAGCTTAAGAACTGTGGCTCCCTATAGTATAGCTGTTGGGAGGGAAAAAGCTGAGTAATACTGAACTTACCCTGATCTCTGACTTTACTTAATGCAGACTGTGAAGTTTGTATTTATAGTCAAATGATGATTCACTGTTATGGATATGGAAAAGCTCCAGTACTTCTGCCTTAAAAAAAACACTATTCCATTCTTTGTTTGAAAGGTAGTTCCAGTTATATCTACCTTCTCCTTTGAAAATGTAAATGTTAATCTTTAAGTGCCTGAGTAAGATCAGGGATCTCTAAAATATGACTCAAGACAGAGGATTTTTTGGATTTACAATGCAGAAAAGTTTCAGAGCTAATTTGTGGATTTAGAAACAATTTCATTTAACAATTAATTTTCGGATTTGCTAGTTAGCTTTGAAAATCTCAATGAGCATCTGTAAGAAGTTTTGTGATTCTTCTGCTTTACCTGTGGTGAGTTAGACAGTCTGTATGTAGCAGAACACACCCCAAATCCCATTCCTAGCTTCCCAAAATGTTGATGTGCCCCACACAGTAGCACCACACCTTTGTATGTCAGTGAATTAGGCATATATTTATTTATCTTGGAAAATAAACTGTCATTAAATGGCTTTGTTCTCTGCCATCTTCTGAAGAGTCCTATTTTAAAAAATGACTTTAAAAAATTGTGCTAGATAACCAGAAGTGATCCTACAGCAGTGCCCTCCAACATTTTTATGGTGAAGATCACTTTTTAGCAGCCCAGGAACTACCATCTCCTGGCCCCTATCCTGCCTCCCCCCCTCACTCCCAAACAAGCCACCTGGGCTCTGACCCCACTCACTCAGCACAGCCCGGGCAGCAGGAGTGGTGGCTCAGCTCAGCTACGTGCATCCTGCTGCTTCTGATTGTGGAGTCTCTGACAGACTGAGATCAACTGTCAGAGGCCCCGTGATCGAACAGTTGATCAAGACTGACTGGTTGGTAACCATGACCCTACATAATGAATTAATTTATACTGCACTAAAGAATAGTTTCCAGAGAATAAACGTGCATTCTGTGTTCCTTCTGAGGGTAATGATGGTAAAATAGTGATTAGGAGAATTTTTCTGTTAAGAACTGATGAGGGGAAATCAATCTGTTCTAATATTATGTACGAGCAATCAGAAACTGTGTGTTGCATAATTGGTGCCACCTGTTATTACTGTATGCTGCACTGTATACCAGTGATTTTCAACCAGAGTGCCACAGCACCATGGGGTGACTTGAGATCCTTTCAAGGTGGGATGCCACACAATGTTTCCACTGTTGGGTGTGTAAATGCAGTTCACAAAATAAACTCAGTGATTTCAAAACAATTCTGACCTGTTGTGGACTTTCTGAGTTATTTTTTCCATAATCAAAAATGGGTGAAACCTATGAGCTAGCATTTTCTGAGGGGTGTCTTGAGTCTAACAAAGGGTGCCTTGTATCTAAAAAGGCTGAAAACCACTGCTCTACATAGTGACTTATTTTTATAGGGATGGCTTGTGCAATGTTAGTTGTGTTCCTGTAGTTCAGCATAGATATCCCCCGAGTGAGAAAAATACGCGGCTTTAACATTAGACCTCCAAATATGCTGCTTTTTAATTGGGCACTTCCTTTAGCAAACCCCACCATGATTACTTCCACAGGGACTGGGATATTCTTGGAAGAAATGTACTCAATGAAAAGTGTATTTAAGTATTTTTGACTCTGGCACTTGGAACAGTTGGGGAGGAGCTGTTTAGCAACATCAAAAGGAAATGAAAATCTTGGACCTATTGTTGCTGATTAGTGGAAATGATGTCCCCCTATCCAAAAATAGGAAGCTTCCATTAAAATTCAGAAGACACAAAATGACTGATACCATAGCATGTAAATGAGTGTCTATAAAAAATATTTTTATAATGTTGTCTATAATGCCTGGTGGTCTCTGGTCAGTAACCAATTTATTTGAAATAGATATTAAAGTAATATGTATTTATTTATTTAAGAATGAAATTATTAAAAGGTCAAAATTTGAATACTGTTAACACAAAGACATTTGATGGTTTTCTATATTCATGTAGTGAAATAAAATGAGACTCAAATTTCCCTGTGAGAGAATTAGTGCTCACTTTTAAGTCCTGGATCCTATTTTTTGTTTTATTTTATTTTTTGTTTCAGGGTTTTGAAGGTATTCCTGTCCCGAACTGCTCAACGCATTCCATACATGACAGGTGGTCGAGTGATGAGGATGCTGGCTGTAATTCTCCTGGTAGTCTTTTGGTTCTTGATTGGCTGGACTTCTGCAGTCAGTCAAAACTTGGAGAGAAATATTTCACTCATTGGCCAGGGGCAAACATCGGACCATCTCATCTTCAATATGTGCCTCATGGACCGCTGGGATTACATGATGGCTGTTGGTATGTTGGCTTTCTGGTTTATTCTTTAATTTTTTCAAATTAAACTTATTTAATTGGAAAAAAACCCCGTTAAAAGCATAATTGGACCTTATTACGTCCCCTGAAAAGCAGCTAGGGGAATAAAATGTTGACATTTTAAATGATTTTACACGATTTTAAATGAAGAAAAAGATAAATCGCAATTAGGATTATTGAGTATTATGTCTATTTCAGAGGTTTGTGACCTTGACTAAAACAATTACATGAGTGGGTGCTCAAGAAAATCCGAGCTTCAGCAGACGAAAGAGTGCATCTATCTTGCACTTTTAAAAATATGGCTGGTAAATTGAGAAAATATGTGGTTGTTTGGGGATTTTTCCCCGCTCCTACTCCACCAGAACTGGAGAGATCACACTTGTTTGCCCCTAAATCCAGTGGATTGCAATTTCACACTCATAGAAAAATGTTTATCCAAGTGATATATGTCAAAACTGTTGCTTTATTTATTTATTAGGAATGTGATAATGTTTGGGACAGACTATTGAGAAAATGACAATTCATCTGGTTTTATTGCACTTGTGGAAAGGGAAAGTATCACAATTTCATTGTGTTGTTATAATGGGCGCTAGGTACAGAGTACCCAGGTCTTGGATATCAATACATAGGGCTACCTACCAATGTCTAGAAACCCTTAATATTTTCACACCTGTTTTATCATTCAAATTCTGCAACTTTTGGAGGGCAGAAATGTATACTTGCTCTAATGGGTATTCTAGCTCTCTACCTCTTTACTCTTCCCCCTTTTCCATGTCAGCCCTCTATCAGTAAAGTTGTGCAACTGAGTGGCAAGATAGAGGTGCTTTTTGTTGCTCCACAGGAGTAGTGAAGAGGTGGATTGAAGCAGGCTGTTGGCTATAGGAATGGCTTCTTTAAGCGAGCTTAAGCTTGGTGCCATAGAAACGCACAGGAAGGTAGTCCAGAGTAAAGGTAGAGTAGTTCAGGAGGAGTCAACCATTCCTCTTGTACCTTGTTTCCAAGCTGCAGCAAGCCTGAATGAAAACCAGACAGTGGAAGTGTCCTATATCTTATAATTTTGCTTCCCTACTCAAGCCACCATATATGTGCAGATATGTTTATACAGATCTGATCAATAAGCTGGGAATCAGGATCACAAGTAGAAGAATGAAAATATTACAGATTGTTGTTGTCAGTGATGATATGAAATTGGATGTGTTTTTAAAACCAGGAGATTTCCTCTCTCACTGGCAGGACATATAATACATAGTGTAGTACTGTACTCAGTTGTATCATTGACTACTCATTGTTTCATTTTGTAAATAAACACATAATTGAAGATATTTGATTACAAGTCATAACACATGAAAACAGCATATTCTATTATAAAAAATCTCACTTCCATTTAAATTGAGTGGAATGTTTCACAGAATGCCAGGGAGGGTTCTGTAGTAGCCTTCATAAAATAACATCCTAGTAATATGACACCTCACTCTTGCACTCCAGTGCCAAATCTTTGTCAAAAAGTGGAGGGAGAACTGTCAAGGTTGCAGATTAGCAAAGGGAGAATTAACCAGGTTCTTCTGTAAAATCATAATGAGCTGAAGCTTTTTTCCTTCCAAATTATAGAAATAGGGCTTATAGAGTACCTTCCACAATAATGCTATTTAAGCTTTCTATCCTAACCCTTTAGGTACAGTAAATGTTTTACATTTAAGTTTCCATTACATTCAACAATATATAATGTATATTTAGACCAATGCTACACATCACAATTCCTGACTCCATGCCTGCACTCAGAGATGCACTGATGAGAAAAATTAAAATTCAGTGAATCAAATTCTGTTTAAATTATTGTGTAACTTAATCTTCCATGAGCTTGGATAGTGGTGAGTGTCCGTGATTGGTTTATGTGTAGCTTAGACTCCGTTTCCCCTTTGTTCTCTTCAGTGTCACAGGTTGTGACGCTTACCATGCTGACAAGTGGTGGTCCCACTGTAATTTGTGAGATTTCTTTTTTTAGAGAAAGATCCAAGGGCTTGAGAGAGGGTCATCCAGGACCATTAGACTTCCTACCCCGAGCACATCTTGTCTCTGTTCCTGCAATGGCAGATTAGATTCCTAGGATAAAGCAGGTAGAAACTAAGGGCTCTCAGGGAATTAGAGATCAAAGTGTAGTGGCACATTTCAGGAGAAATTCCTAGCAACTGAATATATCTTGGCAAGAGGTCTATAAGAACTTGTCACTAACTGCATCTTAAACCTAAGAATACGGTTTCTAATCAGGTCAATAGGTTAGAAAGTACCTGCTTCCTCTGACCTTTCTGTCAGGGCCTTCTGGAAATTCTCCTATTGGCCTATTTCATTCAGCCCACTGGCTGAGGGCCTGAAGTCATTCTCTATGCCCAGGAACAAATGAGAGACCAAGACTTGCTCTCAGGGCAAAGCTGAAGTATGGGTTCTTATCTGTCCATTCGTATACATCATCTATTGGATTGCTGTGGAGCCCAAACTATGCATATAAGTTCCTACCCCTCCAAGGGTGCATTTGTTTACCGGAGCAGAAGTCTTTCCTTATCTAATTATGATTATAACCCTGTCAGATGCTAACTTTAGGTGATTACCCTCCTAGCTATTTAGGCTTTGGTCTTCTCCCAGCTTTGAAACTCATTGTTTAGGGAGTGACACCTGAAAATCATTATACTATTATTCAATCCGGACCCTATTATACAATGGACTTATACAAGTACATTTATATCAAATACCAAGATTCATATAAACATAAGCATAGTTTCATAGTTTCATAGATTTAGGGTCGGAAGGGACCTAGTAGATCTTCTAGCCCGCCCCCCCGCCAGGGCGGGAGAACAACAAAACCCCAAAACAAGAAACGGGACTCAA
>NW_017729004.1:39139749-39141657 GCF_001723915.1 Gavialis gangeticus | reverse complement strand
AGGACCCCAGTGCCTCTCCCACTAATCTCCTCATCTCAATGAAGTTGGCCCTCCTGAAGTCTAGGGCTACCGCCTTGCTGCGGGCCCTTGACACCCTACGCTGGATGGTGAATTCCAGCAAGCGATGATCACTATTGCCCAGGTGGTCAAGAACTTGGAGGCATGATAAGGCTGAAAACAGCTTGACATTACCTATACATAAAGAGTTACTGATATACATACCATATCAGTAAAACAAACTCAAGAAAAGATGGAGAACATTTTACAAACCCCTGAAAGTATGGTAGGTTCATGATGGACTTCTTTGTGGTTACAGTTTGGCTCCAAATAAACTATAGTTTTCAGTCCTCAACACTTCTGTAAATCTGGCCCAAGATGACCCATGCAGAGTACTCAGAAAATGAGGGAAACACTGATCATAACCACCAGAGATAAATGTGATTTAAGTGATCTATGAAAAAGCAGAGAGAAAATCCAGTTTTCTAGGGTGGCATCAACCATGAGGCAGAAGGCAGGATAGATTTGCACCTTCTAAACTAAGTAAATCAGAGATCGATAGCATAAGCTTTTGTAAGCAGCAGGTTTACTTCATAAGATGCTGTTGCAGCTTCATGTCATGGATATCGTGTCTACCCTGCCTTCTGCCTGATATTAGACTAACACGACTGACTACCTCTCTCTGCTCATGAGACCATCCTTTTTCTTGCAATTCATTTTCTCATTAACTACTTCTCCTTCAACTTCTGCAACAAATGATGTAGTTGCCTTAAATACAACACCTCCTTTTGTTATACAATCCTGATTCACCCACAGAGCACAGTTCATCCAATACCCAGAATGAGGCTGAGCCACTGTACCTTTCATTTACTTTTCACTGGATGAAATGGATTGATAGCGCTAGGGAAGTTTCTGCCCCATTAGGAGAAATAGTCCAAGCACTAATCCAGAGGCACCATTTCTTCCCATCCATTTCACTGAGCTATATACTCTCTATTGTGTTCTCTTTTTCCTGGTTCTATAATTCTCCTTCTCTTGGCTGCCCCTGAGGTCTGCTTCAAATGAATGATACTTTTCCCAGTTAAAACTACAAGGAAGACTTCATATGCACAAATCAAAGTTTCTGCCTCATTGGAAGCAATGGCTCAGACTAGAACTCAAGATCCCTTCACATCCAGTGGAGCAGCCATCCTGGGTTTCCCATTTCCTGTGTAAGTGCCCCAACTAGGCTATTGATCTAAAACATGAGAAGGTTCTTCTCCTTGTACCTAACACTTGTGCCATAGGTTTTTGTCAAGCTACAGTTTTAGGGTTTACTAGGCCTGTAGCAGCCACGGTTGAGGTTTGGGCTCACCCTCTTGCCTGGGGGTGGAGCTAGCTTTATCTGTGTTCTGGCTGGAAATTCCAGCTGCAGGGCTCCATGCAATGGTCTGCAGTTTGCCAGGCCAGTTGCCTCTGGTCATACGGCGCTTTTGGCCCGCCCTCAGGCCTGCCTACAAATTTTGCCCCCTCAAACACAGGAGGCACCAGTCATCCCTGCTTACTGTGATGTAGAAGCATGGCGAAAGGCTACCTAGCCCCACTATTTGCTCTAACATTATTGTGTGATACTTCCCTATCCTGTACCCTGAACTTGTGGGGAGAGGGGTCGAGTATGCCTTTGTGTCCCCTTGGTTTGACTGACTAAGGGAGGCTACTTTTTGTGCTTCAGGCTAAAGGAAGCACCCCAAGTTCTTGCAGTGGGTCAAGCACCCTCAAGGTCTACAAGGCCTGTATCCCCTAGGGGAGCAGGACCTGGATACAGACCCCTGGGTGGTGGCAGCTATTACCCCAAGCTTGTGGGTGTGCTCCAGGAAGGGGGGTGGCCAGACATGAGGCACCCCAGAAGAGGCATTCAGAGCTTGGTAGATG
>NW_017729004.1:39133034-39134749 GCF_001723915.1 Gavialis gangeticus | reverse complement strand
TATCCCCTAGGGGAGCAGGACCTGGATACAGACCCCTGGGTGGTGGCAGCTATTACCCCAAGCTTGTGGGTGTGCTCCAGGAAGGGGGGTGGCCAGACATGAGGCACCCCAGAAGAGGCATTCAGAGCTTGGTAGATGGTCAAGGCACAGTGAGGTGGATGTCTTAGCACAAGAGCATCCCCTACTGATCTGCCATACAGGGCAAGTGCACAGCACTCTTTCTGCCTGCTTAGTTGGCAAGTGGATAATTGTGCATTCATGCTGCACCCAGAATTAAATCTCAAACTGTGCCAAAAATGGCACTTACCCAGCTGGGTAACTGCTATGTGGGCAGATAAAGTGAAATAGGATCTGGCCCTAAATGTGTTGAAGAAGAAGCATCTGACAACATAATTCTTCCATAGCTAAGAAGAGCAACTGTATGAAAAGTTCTGGCCCGGAGCATGTTCAGTGCAGGTGAAATCTTTGGAGAATGTCAATGCAAACTGTGGCAAGGCTCTTTTGACTATGTGTTGGTCAGAATTTCAAATCTATGCTTCGGTGTGCGAATGTTAGAACTTCTTTCACCCAAGCAGTTATAAGACTTTTTGACATGGGAAGAACAATGCATTTTTCCTTAATACTATCAAATATATTTGAACTCTTCAGCAGAAACATTTGAAAAAGGTTTACCTAGACACAGATAGCCAACTTGGACAATTTTACATCGACAGGTTAAAATTAACTTGTCCCCTAGTTCAGGGGTCAGCAATCGCCGGCACGCATGCCAAGCATGGCACACAAGGCTATTTTGCTCAGCATACCACTGCCATCCTGGGCTCTAAGCAGCTGCTGCCAGCCACAGAGCCCAGGATGCTTCCAGCAGGTGGCTGGGAGGCTGCAAGCCCTGCTGCAGGCAGACCGGGCTCTGTGGGCCAGCTGCAGCCGGGAGGCTGCAAACTGCTGCTCCGGACTCCGGTATGTTGGCACTCCAGCACCTTCCAAAGTAGACATTGTGGGTTTTTTGGTGCTCCAGCCAAAAACCATTGCCTACCCCTGCCCTAGTTGGTGCTTAGTAGTTGCCAAACAAATGGCAGCCAGGGACAGTCACCCTTCCTGCCCTCCCTTTTTCTGTCCCTCTGAATGTTCCCCCTTTCCTTTCCTTTTTGTGCTGCTCCAGTGTTTTTCATCCCCTAAGCCATGGGTGCTCAACCCACAGATTGTGGACAAGATCTGACTTATGGTGTGAGATCATTTGGCCGGCAGGGCCCCCCATGGATCCAGAAATTTGGCAGCAGGGGAACAGCTGCTAACTTTCCAGACACATAGGGAGCCTCGGGCTCTGCATGCTGGATCAGGCACCCAATCCCAGCACGCAGGACTAGATGAGGGTGGTATCAGGGAGCCAGGGCCCCATCCCAGTGTGTGTGTGTGGGGGGGAGGTTCCAGGCTCCTAGGACCCAATCTCAGTACATAGGGATGGTGCTGGGTCCCCAGGGCCCAGTCCCAACATGTTGGTCCCAAACCCTGCACTACTCATCTGACCCACAAGGCCAAAAGGTTGAGCACCCCTTTGCTAAGCATTTTTTTGTCACTGGCCTTTGGGTGATAGTACCTCTCTATTTGGCACTGGTTAGGCTTCATAAAATCACATAATCATAGAGGTAGGGTCGGAAGGGACAGTGTAGATGATCAAATCCGACCCCCTGCCTGGGCGGGAGAAAAGACTGGACTCA
>NW_017729004.1:39105373-39133023 GCF_001723915.1 Gavialis gangeticus | reverse complement strand
AGTTTAAAGCTTGCTGTACGAGATCAGCCAACCTGGAAGAGAATACATCTAGAGTATTGTATGCAGTTTTACTTCCAAGTAAAGGGCTTGAATGGCAAGTCATATGAGGAGAGTTTGAAGGAGATAGGCATGTTCAGCTTGTGGAAAAGGTGCTTAAGAGAAGACATGATAGCAGTCTTCAAATTCCTGAAGGGCTGCCATGAAGATGGAAATCAACTTTTCTCTCTTCCTGGAGAGAATAAGACATGGACCAATGGTTTGAAGTTACTGGAAAATAGATTTCAAACAAATATCAGGAAACACTTCTTCACTGTTAAAACAGTGAGTTAGTGGAATAGACTGCCTAAGGTGTGGACTCTTCATCATTCAAGGTGTTCAAGGGTTTGGACAGCCACTAGTCAAGGATGATCCAGGCATAGCTATATCCATAGCAGAACATAGGCATTTCTCTGCTTCTGGGCTTTACTGTGTTGTGTCAAGGTTGACTGTGGCTTTGGTAAGAAGTTAGGCAATGGATGTGTATGGGGTTGTTTGGATAAGGATGATCCTGCCTCAGGCAGGGCATTGGACTAGAATGACCTCAAGGTTCCATCCAACCCTACTTCTCTATTATTTTGTCTAGAGTCTTTTTAGGATTCTTCTCTGTATTGGTGGTGTAATGGTCCCAGGGCTCTGTTTTCACACAGTTGCTAGGGGTACCCAGTGGGAGGGGAAGAGTATTTTGCAGGGCAGCTGCTGCAACAGTGGCATGTGTATACAATAACCAATGGGAGCCTGTGGGCTGTAGTACAGGAGAAATACAAGCTGCACGACACTACCCTAGCAACCATGGTGAATCACCACAAGATATGGCAGGCAGTAAGGGCAAGAGACAGCATATCACCTGTGGACTTTCGACCTGGTGACAACTGCCAGGCTGTGTGAGAGTGAACAATGAGTGATAGTACTGGAATGGTGATAGGTGTGTAGGTGTGCAGTGCAAACTATGTAATGGGACTACAATAGTTTAACAATCAAAGTATGTTTTGATCTGCCAAGTGAACCACAGTGGTCACTTGACAGGTTGTTAGTCAAGTGATATATAGATATAATATAAATAGATATTTTTCCAAAAACAAATGTGGTAGATTCCCATCAGCATCTTGGTCTCTTTGGATACGATTAAATGCAGCATTTTTGGCATGAAGGGGGGGGTGTCAGGGCTGGCTTTGGCCCTCCTGGTACCAGCCTGATATTGCAGTACCTCTAGGCCCAGTGCCAGTTCCCTGCAGAGAGAACATCTGCCCATTTTTTTAAAGGCCACACAGGCATACACAAAAAAAAGTTTCCAACCAGCATTTTTGGCACCTGGGGAGGGTGTCGGAGCTTGCTCCAGCCTCTCTGACTGCTGGCCTAGTATTGCAGTACCTCCAGGCCTGGTGCCAAACATGCACACAAAGGTTCCCATCAGTATGTTTGCCTAATATGGTCCATGTGTTTTATAGTCATTCTCAGTGTTGACTGCATTTAATCAACTTCATAGTTGGTTTCCATTAGTGCGAACATACTGCTTTTTGCAGCAGTTTAAGGATAAATTTCCTTGTACATGATTATAAGAGGAGGGACTTTTTCCCATGGTGATTGGAGGGAAAAAATCTTGTCTTATATTCAAGTATATACAGTATTTTGCATATACACTCTTTCTCTCTTTCTCTCACCTATGCCCACCCCTGCTCCCACACCCACAGCATGTTATTTCCATCTGAAGTCAATGGGTGTTGTGCCTGAATAAGAATGGCAGGAACTAGCCCTTTAGAACCAATGCTTGCCCCATATATCAGTGTATTATTAATTAGTGTATTAAAATGATACAGAGATAACTGTAGCTTGGTTAAGAAAGGTAGATAAAGCCTGGGGAATTTAGAATGAACTAGGTAATCGGAAGACAAGTAAGAGGATTATAGTTCTTTGAAATATGCAAAAATCCTTTCAGTCAATGAAAAGGAAATTCTAATGTGAAATAGGGTAGTGCTCCAGGTGGGAGATGGAGTGCAACAAAGCAGAAAGAAACTGTTTTGGCAAGGAGATCAACAATCTAGGATGTGAGGGTTTAGTTGTTGGGATTTTTTTTTCTTTATTTTAAAATTGTATTCACTTATGTCTCAGTAGTCAGTCTGAACACAGTCCATTTAGGACAGAACACAGCCAGCTTTCCAGATTTATAGATAAATTAATTTAAGTAAACAGAGCATGAAAGAAAGACAATTAATAGAGCAAATAAAATGCAGATATAAAATGACAACTATGGTCAGGCTGTGTTGTACTCTGTCACCAATGTCAATAGTCGGAAGAAAAGATGAACTAGGTGTAAGTGAAAGAGTTCTTCTCTTGCAGCCCGATAAGTCTATGGCAGGTCACCCTGGGGAACAGGTGCTAGGTACACATTGTAGTATAGTATGTTACAAACAAATCACCACTGTGCAATATTAGATTCTTTACACTTATAAAGGACACCATTTTCTTAAATTTGCTATTTTTAAAAATTACATAGCAACAGCCTGATGAGTTGTTGCATTCTTACGTATATGCTTTTAATGTTGTGCTTTGCTTTATTTTTTGTCTGTTTATTTTTGGTGTGCAGATAAATGTTTGAGGAGGTGTTTAAAAGGCCATTGTAAGCACCAGCCTGAAAGCATGCATAAGAATGTGGAGCATGACCCAAGGGAGCTGTCCTCAGCAATGCTCCAGCACAGAGCTAGTTCCACCTGAAGGCTTTTCCCAGGAGGACAGGAGCACCTGCTCATGAGGAAGCTATAGAGGAGAAGGATAAAGCAAGCAGACCTGAAATAGCTTGTCACTTCCCTTACTGAGTCAGGGAAAAAAGAAAACTCATGGGATAGTATTTCAGTGCTTCACAAATCTAAATGAATTTATTTTCAGAATGCTGTGAAGTCAGGGAACTAGGGTTGTCCCCATTTTATAAATGGGGGATTGAGGCATATGGAGTTCAACATTAGTGGGTGCACTAACTTTGGGGTGAGTATTTTCAGCACTAATTTTTCACAGTGTTTTGCATTATGTAGTATTATGAGATCCTATTAACTTAACATAGGTTGAACGGTCATAAACTACTCCGAGACCGTTTCAGGCTGGACATAAGGAAAAATTTCTTTACTGTCCGAGCCCCCAAGGTCTGGAACAGCCTGCCATCGGAGGTGGTTCAAGCACCTACATTGAACACCTTCAAGAGCAAATTGGGTGCTTATCTTGCTGGGATCCTATGACCCCAGCTGACTTCCTGCCTTTTGGGCGGGGGGCTGGACTTGATGATCTTCCGAGGTCCCTTCCAGCCCTAATATCTATGAAATCTATGAAACATGTAGATGTGAATACCAATACAAACCAAGGACCTCTTACTGGACAGCCAGCAACTGATAAACACATAATTAGTGACAATCTGTGAAAAGTTTGTCTTAAGTGATGATTTGCCTAGCATCTTATGGAAACTCTGTAGCCCAGATAGGGACAGAATTCAGGTACATAGGACAGGTGTCTACTGTATTCAACACTCTCGCAGAGTGCTCATTGCTCCACATCACATATTGTCTCGCCAGCAGTCATTTGGTTCTTATTTCTTTTCCCTCACTTCTCATCTAGAAACATTCTCCTTCTCTAACCAAAGATGGACTAGTACTTTAAATGGGGGGAGGAGCCAAACTTTCTTCTCACTCCAGAAAGTGAGGGAGTTGATCATCCTGACTTCCTTGCCTTTCTTTTCCCCTGCCTTCCTCCACAGTTCTTTGCAATGATCCAAAATGCAGGGATCAGCAGAATCAGCAAAGAATGCTTGGAACTTAATCTGTCCCTGCTGAGTTGGTGTTGAAGGACACAAATAGACAGGTCATGGCCACCAGCAATGGCTTTGAACTCCTAAACATTTTGCTGCACTCATGTACACTCTCATGAGTGTACACGCTCTCTTTTTTGAAAGCTTTTGGGGTAGACACCAAGGGCTAATGGTGACTGAAATAAACCATCACAGATAAAACCACTGAAAAAAGAAATATCTTTGCTTAACTTCAGATGTCAGAGGATTGGGCTGAAGTAGACAACAAACACTATAACTTAGAGTTACTAACTCATACCTGGCTGGTAGAACCTCCTAAAAGACTCACAATTTACTTGGAGGATCTAATAGAGAAAGAATAGAGGTTACTGGTAGGAATATTTAGGAGTAGTGGCCAACTATTGAGGCTCCAGGCTATCTTTTAAAAAAAGCTTGCTCTGAAGCCTCTACTACTAACTAGCCTACTCATAATCATACAGAAAATGTACTTATGGTTAAAAAAATTTAGCCTCATCTCTGCTTTAAAGACATTTAATTTAAACGTTTTCATGTGCCCATTATATTTGAAAGATACTCATTATCTTTAATGCTGCTGCATTATTTAGGGTGGTAATATAAGACACCATAAAGGGATGACTCATCTTTTTTTTTTCCAAACACATGTGCATACTGGCTTCAGAAAAAATCAAGAGGTAGTCTGGTGTCATGGGAACAACAGAAACCAATACTGCCCTATTGCCCTAGGTAAAGGTGGCAGCATGCAGTAGTTATACTACTTAACCTAATGACCCAGGATCCATTATGTTGGATCCAAAATTGCTTAAGGCTATATATGCCTCACGTAACTGGCTAGCTGTTACATCCTCCCCTCCCTCCCCCCCACCCTTTATGTACTGCTTCTAATCTTTCTCATAATAAAATCATTGCAACATCTACACCCCTCAGAAAATGAATTGCAACATCTACACCCTAAAACCATCCGACTCTTATGGCTCCTTTACTTAAGTTAGGCTGCCAGAATTTTAGCATTCCTTTTCCTCATCTCCATGCTTTTTCATGAATGGAACAAAGATTTACTCATAAATATGGAAAGCAGGCATGAACTGTAGATAAATTAAATGAATATAGAAGTCAATGTAAATGTTGAAACTTTTTTCCCTACAAATGGTAAAATAAGAGGGAAGGTTATTAACATGTTAATTCAAGTAAAGGTAATTAAAAACTTGTGCATTAAAAGAATACAATAATTAACTCTAATAGACAACTCCCTGTCAGGCAAGAAACAGCAAACATACTGGGGGGGCAGATTTTCTGGCAATCTAACTTACGTAAAGGAGCCATAAGAGTCTGATTACACCAAGTGGGGATGTACCTGTTGCATAGAGCAGGTGCACACCACATAGAATCATAGAAAATGAGGGTTGGAAGAGACCTCAGGAGGCAATCTAGTCAAACCCCCTGCTCAAAGCAGGACCATCCCCAACTAGATGATTACAGCCAGGGCTTTGTCAAGCTGGGCCTTAAAAAACAGCAAGGATAGAGATTACACCACTGCTCTAAGTCAGTGGTTCCCAACCTTTTTTCTTCTGTGGACCTGCATGGGAGCAGGATGGGGTGCATGGAGCCAGTTACCTCCCTCCCAGGGCTGCCCTGCTGCCCAGCTCTAACCCCACATGTGACTGCCAGTGGCAGAAGTCACTCGCCTGGGCAGACAGACAGGGGTCTGTACGGGGCGTTCATGCCACAACCTGGCAGCCAACCCTTCGCAACCCAGTATCAGGCTGCGGTCCAGTGGTTGGGAACCTCTGCTCTAGGTAACTTGTTCCAGTGTTTCACCACACTCCTAGTAAGAAAGTTTTTCCTAATATCCAATTTAAACCTCCCTTGCTGCAACTTGAGACCATTGCTCCTTGTTCTGCCATCTGTCACCACTGAGAACAGTCCAGCTCTATCCTCCTTGGAACCCCCCTCTAGGTAGTTAAAGGTTGCTATTAAATCCCCCTCAGTCTTCTCTTCTGCAATCTGAATAAACCCAGTACCCTCAGCCTCTCCTCAGAAGCCATGCGCCCGAGCCCCCAAACCATTTTCATTGTTCTTTGCTGGATGCTGTCCAGCTTATCCACATCCTTTATGTAGTGTGGGGCCCAAAACTGGACACAGTACTCCAGATGTGGCCTTACCAGTGTAGTACAGAGTGGAATAATTGCTTCCCGTGATCTACTGGCAGCACTCCTACTAATGCAGCTCAGTATGCTGTTAGGTTTCTTGGCAATGAGGGCACACTGCTGGCTTATATTCAGCTTATTGTTCATTGTCCAAATGTTTTAAACTTTATATGGTCCTTTCTCAACAACACATGCAAAGCACCATAAAGGACATTTACAGATTCCTTGTTAATAGAAAATCTGGCCAGATTTGCATATAATGTAATTGAAGTTACAGAGTAGTTACATCTGGCATGAACTAACTTGATCCAAGTGTTCCTAAGGACCAAAATCATGATGTAGGTGACTTTGCGACTGTGATATAAAATACCATTAGAAACAGCTACTGTTCCCATGGATTGAAAGATAAAAATAAACAGGTTAATTGGGTAACACCAAGACTGGATAAAATGTTGTACAGATATGAATAATGAAAAGTGGGAGAGAACATTTAAAAAAATACATTACTTTTTATTGGATTTATTTAAGTTATACTATATTTTCCTTTCTTACCTCCCATTTATACATACACCCACACATCCCTTCAGAGTAGCACTTAATTCTCTCTCTCATTAGTCTCAATACAGTTCTTCTTGCATCTAGCCTGACTGCCTACTCCTTCGACAGTTATACTGTGGTTCTGTAAACTTTATGAGGATCCTTGTCTTGTACTTAAAAAGTTAATGTTTTCTTTTCTGTGTGATTGACATGTGGCTGACAGCCCATTTCTTCTGCAAAACCTACTTTTTTTATTTGTTCTTTAAGGGCCTCTTTCTGCATCCTTTAATTGTACTCATGCCAGTAACCTCCAGTGAATAAATAATGCTTAATATAAGGAGAGGTTTACACAATCAGGCCCCAAAACAGTAGCTTACATTCTCCAGGAACACATCTTTCATATTGGAAAGTACAGTCTCATTTTCTGTGGATTTTACTTTGGATGATCAGGAAGCTGATTGTTCATTAGTCTCTCCATGCGTTGTATTTCACAGAAATCTGAAAACCAAGATGAGAAGAAAGCTGGTAAGTTGCAGTACTCTTGTACTCCAGCTATAGCAGTCTTCTTGCCTTCCCACTAATTGGGGCAGACCTCTCCATTTGTGATGAATGCCAGTCTCAACATGTATGATCCATTAAAGCAGAGGAAAGACTTATCCAGAAAAAGCACTCCGTTTAGGGATCAGCAGTAATTAACAGGAGCTAGGACTTATGTGAATGAGGGGTGCGTGTCCTTACAAAACATAACAGGCTACTTCTTATGCAGCAACAATAGTAGCTTCCCTCCCATAACTCTTTCTAGAAAAGTGTGTGACTGGAGTAAAACTTTTCTTGCCCCCACAGCTATTTTTGTAAGGTCATAATATGCACAGGGGCAAAGGGGTAGTAAACTTTTCTTCCTTGTTCTGCAGGAAATAATTTTCCCTTCATAGATCATGCCTTCTTTTTTTATTGTTTATTTTTGTTATTTAATAATTTCAAAGCCAGGGAATGATTCAATTAAGATTACAGCCAGCTTTTTAATATTATGGCTAATAAAATGAAACCCGTATCATTTGTCTTTTTTTCCACTTGGGTAATTTTACATTTGTCCTCCAGTTTCTGTAGTATTTAAAAAGTAAAAATATATCTCACTGCTTCCATTAGAGTTTTCACCTTTTTATTATTTTTAAGTTACAGTAATGTACTTACAGTATTATTGCTACAGCTGCCAAAAGTCTCCTGTAGTATGTCGGTGATATTACTCTTTACAAATAATGTCTTAGTTTCAGCAACATGTCTGAGATAAGTGTCTAGAGATAGGTGTCTGACTAGTCCTTTAATTAGTTTGCTAGACATTTAAGTCCGGTGAAGGAAAAGGAATAACTGGAAATGGGAAAGAAAGGCACAGCTAGGCTATGGGAGAGAAGAGGAAGTCAAATGTTTGCACTGTAGTGGCTCACTGTGATTTAAAACAGAGTTTGAACTGAGGGGGACTGTGCTTAGTGGGCAGTGCTATATATAGTATTCAGATGGATTACACTAACCTGTTCTTGTGCTAGGTTCCTGTTAGCATCTCAACCTTTTTGGCTTAGATCAAATGTAGCAGCATTTTTGGCACCAATGGGAGGGTGTCAGGACTGGCTTTGGCCCTCTCAGTGCTAGTCTGGTACTGCAGTACTTCCAGGCCCAGTTCCAGTTCCTTGTGGAGGAAACACCCACCCATTTTGGTAAGGGGGAGGAAGGGGGCTGGGGTTTTTTTGTTTCTTTAAGGACCACACACAAAACAGTTCCTATCAACGTGTCTGCCCCATATGAGCAAAGTACTTTATAGTCATGCCCAGTGTTGTCTGATTTTAATCAACTTTATATTTTGTTTTCATTACTGAGCTTGTGCTGCTTTTAGCAGCAGTTCAAAGATGAGCAATGTATTTAATGTGGTTTCCTTTCTAATGCAGTTTCCTTGCATGCAAATGTAAGATGAGGGGCTTTCTGTCTCGCATTGATTAGGATGAGAAAAGCTAATCTTATTTTCGAGTAAATATGGTATAAATCCTTATTTCAGATTTTGTAAATTGTAAACTAGTTGGCATAGTAATTGGTCAATACTGCTAAACTCAGCTTGTGATGTAACTGTGGTTTTTGTGATCACTTATGGTAATTAAGGCAGGAATGGAACTGTTGAACAGTCCCCTGTTGAAATAGTTTTAGGGTGCTTAAATTAAGCTTTATATCCTTAATGTAAAATATGTTCAATTATTTATTTATATCTGTACAATCAATTAAAATATCAGAGATATAAAAATTAGGCCTGTGTGAACAGGGAACGATCTGATTTGGATACGGCCAACTTGGATGCCACTGATTCGATTTGGAGATTC
This sequence comes from Gavialis gangeticus, assembly GCF_001723915.1. Lineage (NCBI taxonomy): Eukaryota > Metazoa > Chordata > Crocodylia > Gavialidae > Gavialis > Gavialis gangeticus. Next base: position 39,124,135 of record NW_017729004.1, on the reverse strand, counting down.
AAATTGCTTTTCCAATTTGATTCAGAGCTGATTGGGAGCAATTCAGAGATTTGGCCATAGAGTATAATGGGGAATCAATGAAATATCTATTATTTTGTTGTTCTTTGGCTGACTCAGATGAAACTTGCAGGGATGGTAGCCTCTGCTGAGGGTATGAAGCCTGCCATGTTTCAAGGAGATATGTGTAGGGGTTTCTGGGGAACTGCACCTCGAGCTGCTGACACATAAAACTCGTGACATAGGTGACACTGTGTGTAAGGCACGGGGGGTGAAAACTGCAGGCCTGCTAGGCCCTGCTGCAGCCACAAAGCCTTCCAGCTGTCCAGGAGATAGGTACAGGGGGATTCTGGGTTCTGGGGCCCTGCACCTCTGGCTGCTAACAGGCAAAACTCATGACATGGGTGCTTGTGCAGCTGTGTCTCTTAGGGCACAGGGGGGTGAAAAAAACTAATACAGGCCTTCTAGGCCCTGCTGTGGCCATGAAACCTGCCAGGTGTCAAGGAGACAGGTGTAGGGGGAGTCTGGGTTCTGGGGCTCTGGGCCTCTGGCTGCAGGCAGGCAAAACTCGTGACATGGGTGGGTGACACTGTGTGTGTTTTCAGGTGAACCCTCCCTGGTACGGGGGCCTCTGCACAACATGGCAGTGTCCCCCAGTGAGGTCTTCTCCTCCCCTACAGCCTTGGTCCAGTCCACCACTGTAAACGGCAGCAGGTAAAAATAATGTACTTGGCTCAGCACCAATAGCAGCAGCAGCATCTAAGGTAGCCAAATTGAATTGTCAGGCCTTTATTTCCTCTCAAGTAAGAGCACCTAGTGTGTTTCTGTTAGGTGTGCCCTCACTCGTGTGTGTGTGTGTGTGTGTGTGTGTGTGTGTGTGTTCAGGTTCACCCTTCCTGGTGCTAGGGCCTCTGCACATGGCAGTGTACCCCAGTGAGGCCTCCTCCTCCCCTACAGCCTTGGTTCAGTCCACCACTGTAAATGGCAGCAGGTAAAAATAATATAGGTGGTTCAGCACCAGCAGCATGTAAGGTAGCCAAACTGAACTGTCACAGATCCTTTCTTTTTATAAAGTAATCAACAGCAAGAAGTAAACATGTTGTGTTGGATATATGTTACTCATGGTATGTGGTGGCTTATCTTGTGTTTTTATGGTTATATGTTTATGTATATTAGGAAGCTTTAGGGTTGAAAAACCCTTTGTCAGGCTGAGAAAGTACCTACAGTTGGTGTGTCTACTGGTCCTGGGTGGAAGAAATAGTAAAGAAGCTAGAGGCTGGCCTGGCACGCAATGCAGGCAAGAAAGCCAGTCAGTGAAAATGGAAATGGAGGCATCAGGGGGTGAGGGGGAAAAGGGGATGTAGCAGCACAGGTAAAAGTGCAGAGGTACCTGGGGATTCAGACGTCTGGCGGGTTGCAGTGTGCCAGAATTTCACTGTGTGTATTGAGTCCATGAGTTTCTGTACCTACTACCTAGGAGGCTGATGAAGTGCAGTTCATAGGCCTAGCTCTGAAAAGTGGTTTGTACATTCAAACAAGCACCTAACCTTATAACCAGAACTTAAGCCAACTTCCTACAGCTCAAAACACAAAACCTGCCAACTATCTTGAGTACCCCCACAAACTGCACACCAGAATCTATCAAAGACAACAATACGCATCTAACTGTGGCGTAACATTCCTCACCAAAAAAACACTCTGCCTCCAGTCTCTCAGGCCTGATCCTGAGAGGGAACAGATTACAAACCACTTTTCACAGCCAGGCCTATGAACTTAGCTTTATCAGCCTCCTAGGTACAGAGACTCATGGATTCAGTATAGATTAGACAGTGGAATTCTGACTCCAGTGAGTCTCCACATCCTGCATGATTTTGTGCTGTGGGATGTTTAGCTCTGCCTGTTTCTCCTGCAGCATCTTGCCCTCCTTGATGCTGCGGTGGAAGTAGTCCACCACCTTCCTGCACTTTGAAATCACCTGGCTTGTAGCAGTAGTGATTTCCCACTCCAGGGCATCCCTGACTATGAAGTGCAGCTTGTGTGACACACAGTGGATGCCAACAAAGTTGGCATCATAGACAGCCTTGACCATATTGACCCCACTGTCAGTGACCATGAGCTCAGCCTGCCCAATGAGCCACCGCTGCACCATGCGGTTCCTGGCCACCATGATCTCCCTTGCCGTGTGGAACTCATCCAGCACCTCGGCTTGGAGGAGAGCCCATTGACACCCTGACTGATCGCACTGGTGCCCTGTGCAGGTGATCGCCACCCCAGCTGTTCCAGATGTCCAAGGTGAAGTGCAAGGCTACCTGTGGCCCTGGCTTGTGCAGCTTCTCCCTCAAGTACTCCCTGCATGCCTCATACAGGGAGGGCACCACTGTCCTGCTGAAGGTGGTGCATGCAGGCACTTGATAAGATGGGGCCACAAGCACTATAAGCCACCTGAAATCTGGATGCTCAACTAGGGAGAAGGGCTGGCTATCCAGAGCAAGCATTTCCCCAATGCTCTGGGTGATCTTGCTCACCTTTGCAACTTGCCCCCACTTCCTGTCCACCTTTCCCCCACTGTTCCAGGGTGGCCTGCCTCTGCTTTGGGGGAATGGGGGCTTTGGAGTGAGTGGGGGACTACCCTTTGAGCATGCTCACAGTGGTGCTAGGCTGAGCAGGAAGAAGGGCAATGGGGTGCTGCCTCCTGAGATTCAGCAACATCACTGTGGAGGTAAAGTGTTTCACCTCCTTGCCCTGGCTGATGTGCCTTCAGCAGTGCTGGCTGATAGCAAACCTGGGATCATCTGCCAGCTCAAAATGCTCCCACACTACACTACTCACCCGTGTCTGGGTTGAGGGTGGGGATTCTGCCTTATCACCCTCCTCAGCAGGCTGAGGCACAACAGCAGAAGGAGCTCCCTCAGCTGAGCCACTTGCCTGAGCCTCCACAACCTCAACCTCCTCCGAGGTGCTGCTTTCTGGAGAAGGAGACCTGGGTCTAGGGGAACTTCGAGGGGTGTGGAGCACAAACTCTGATTCCCCCTCGGTCCCCAGAATTGCTTGAGCCCGAACGCTCAGGTTCCCTGGTTCCAGCACCAGCTCTAGCTCTTCCTCTGGCAATGGGAGGTTCACACTGGGAGATGACATTGGGGTGCAGGAGACTGTTATTCTGCTGCTGGTTCCTATTTCTGGAGCTAGGGGAGGTGGTGCAGGGACCTCAGGTACTACACCCACCTCCTTGCTTCCACTGGCAGCAGAAGCCTCATGGCTGCTTGGGAAGAGGATGCATCTATGTTGGGGTGTGGGGGGAACTTGCAGCTCTAGGTCTCCCCCTACTCCCTCTAGCCCCACTCCCTCCCCTGCAAGAAGACCTAGCACTTGCCTTTCCAGCATGCTTCATATTAATATTTCCTGTACTGGAAAAGTTGTGTGTGCATTGTGTTCTTCTTTGATCTGGTCTTGTTCTGAATCCGAATGTGTGGCAGGCTGTCAGTGGCAGGTTCTTCAGTTCCTGAGTGCTGTGTGATTTGTTGAGTGGTCTAATTGATTATTGATTATTAACACTGTTGGGCAGTCAACATGTAAAGAACATGTACCCCGATGTCCTGCTGACATTCACTGGCCCCTTGAGGTGGCTGTGCCCCTACGGTCAAGCTGGGTGAGATCTGGCACCCTTTCTTTTCCTGCCTGCCATGATTTTGATGATATAGGAGATTCGTAAAAGGGAGGTGGTGACTGCCCGTCTCACACCTAGCTCAATCGCAGGGGCTGCCCAGTGCCCAAAGCCCGGACCCCGAAATGATGAAAGGACCAGTCCAGAGCCAACTTTCCAATTCCACCTTCTTTTTTTTAATTTTACATATTATATCTTTTTTCCTTTTTTTTTTTTTCTTCAAAAGTCCTTTGACCTTTGCCCTCTTCTTCTGGGCATCTGCAAGGTCTGGTGCCCTGTTGCCTGGGGCCGTTCCCCCAGGATCTTCAGCAGTCCACCTTCCCACCCTGGTCTCTTCCCCAGGACTTTCAAGCTAAACTGCAGCGGGCTTAATTACTGGCTAGTGCTGCTTCCACAGCTGGGGATTCCCTCCGGAATGATCAGCTTGAGACGGAGCACAGTCCTCGCTGTTCGGGGTTTCTGCCTACCCTTGTGTCAGCCACAGAGCCTCTCCAGGGTCCCACTTCTCTTCACTTTCTGAGCAGACGCCTGGCCTTGGTCAGAACTCTTCGACCAGTGGAAAGACATCCATGGGAGAGATCAAAGCAAAAGGGGAAAAAAGGGTACGGAGAAAAAAAATGCTGCAGCAAGTGGTTCGGGTGGGTCCCTCACCTACGCGGTTCTCAGGGATCTTTCCCGGATCCACTTCTGCTGGCTGGCCTCTGCTACCCTCCTCTTCAGTCCTGTGGTGAGGGTGTCACTGCCTCCTCCCAGGTGGACCAAGGACTCACACACAGTTCTGGCTCCTCGACTTTCTGGCTCTGCTCCAGCATCCCTCTACCCTCCGGTCCACCTCCGGCCTTCAGATATAGCCCGCACTGCGGATTGGCTCCAATCCGCTTCACCTGGCACGGAGGTAAAGCTGGGCTGGTGCAGATAGGGAGCTCCCGTTGTAGCCTGGATGTCGCAGCGTGAAGTGATTCCTGTCCCTGGCCAGAGACATGCCTTTGGTGAGTGCTGACCGGGCTCTCACAATACCTATTGATATATATGTGGTGCGTTTGTGTTACTATTGTGTTCTTTGATCTGGTCCTGTTCTGAATCTGAATGCGTGGCAGGCTGTCAGTGACAAGTTCTTTTATTTGTGAGTGCTGTGTGATTTGTTGACTCTGGTCTGATTGATTATTGATAAGACAGAGGCTTTTATGATGTTTTTATGTCCCTCCCCCAGACACTGTGATTGGCAGGGCAGTCAGAGACAAACCACACTCACTGGTGAGTTAGAGATGTCAGTCCTTCCCCCTCCCTGTTCCCCTCTCCCCATGCTCCCCCTTCCTCTTCTGAGTTTCTGTTTCCCCATAAAGACTGCCCTCTAAATCTCCAAATGGCGGAAGCTTTTCCAAATCGAATCACAAACTGAAGCTTTGCACAGCCCTAATTAAAATGGCCCCTTCTTGTTTTATATTCAGAACTATAATGTGTAGCCCAGTGCATCAAAAAAATAGAAACAGTAACATTTTCTAACATCTTCAGATTTTCATTACAAAGTGCAGTGTTAGTCTGAAGTTAATTATATAAACCTGATTTTCCCCCTTAAGCACAACTGCTACATGGTATATTAAGCTGTGTAATTAGTACTTTTGGTAATAAATTGTTTCTCAAGCAGAATGTTTTGTTTGTTATTGCTAATTAAAATATTGCAATGTTGGGTTCAAATAGTATATTCACTGTATTATTTTACCTTGCATTCAAAAAGTTTATTCCCATGTGTGCAGTATACAAGATGTCATACTAATTATTTTTATAGTCAGAAATGCTGTCTCTGTTCTAAATGTAAAGCATTTATAGAAATATTTTATATTAAATAGTGCAAAAGTTAGCTGTGCTGCAGTATATGATTGCTCTCAATTCCACTGTTATTGGCATAGAAAGCCATGGTTACACTTTAATAAGAGTGAAGCTTCCTGCAATAGGAAAGATGAAAATCTTGGACTTTCTTTAGGTTTAGGATCAAATTCTGCCTTTATTTATTCCCTGACAACCCTATTCAAATTGACCCATAGCATGCTTTTGCACTGAGATATTGTGAGAGGTTAAATTCTTCTCATTTACATCCATGGAAATATAAATTCTCTATGATGCCAACTTTGGAGTTACTCTGGGTTTATACTCAGTAAAATGAGAAAAACTTGGTTATATTTTTTTTACTAGATGCATCTTCAAAGACTGTTTTTTTAAAAATTCTTCTTTTCTTTATACTTAGCCACTTACTGACATTTTTGTGTTAAGCTCACGTAGTTTGTGTAACTTATCACTTCTGTCAAGAAGGGATTGGAGTTCTCTCACTTAGTTTGGTTCTGGAAGAAAAAAGAAAAAAGATGCTCAGTGGTGTTCAGAATGTATGTATTGTTCTGATTTTGCTTGCATTGACTCCACCCTGTCCTACACTACTGTGAACATTCTTTATTATCAAAGATGACATTAGGCTGGAAGGCAGAAAAAGAGAAAACAGCAGTTAGGTGGTAGCAAGGGAACAAGTTTCACTGGCAGGGTAGCTAATAATGTAGTGCATAATTATGGGGTGAATTATGTCAGACTCACCCCAGGCCCTGGCTAGATCCTAACCATTAAAGCTCCTTTTGGGCCAGATCCATGGAGCCAGAAGTAGCTGCAGTGAGTCCAAGACCAGTGGTGTGGATCTGAGGGTGAGTGGTAATGCAAGTGGGAGATTGGGTGGCAGCACAGATCTAGGGACCAGCAGCAGTGCATGTTGAGGATCAGGCAGCAGCATAATTAGCAGAACAGGTGGCAGCACAGGTAGGGGAAGATGGGCAGCAGTGCCGATTCAGGGGTGGGCAGCAGCGCTGGTGGGGGATCAGGCAGTAGCGCAGATCAAGGATGTGATCTAGCATGGGTCTTGGATTGGGCAGCAGAGGGACAAGTGAGGGCTAGGTTTGCACAGCCCTTGCTCACACTCCTACTGCTTATGGTTATGTCCATCATTGTCCAGGGATCCCAAGTTTTGTAGCAAGCCATTTCACTGGTCATGTTTTCCAACTTCTGGTTCCCTGCTGGATTAGTGGTGGCCCACTGTAGTACGTCAGGGTCCCAAGGGTGGCCATGATGCCCCCTGGTGGCTCTGTGACTGTGTCCCACTCTTCCCCTATGGTGCCTTTCCTTCTTGTTGTCATGCTTTGATATAATAATAATTGACAGGCTGCCCACAGACCTATGTGGCCCCCATTCAGCCCCCTCCCCAGGGTTTCCCAGCACCCTACTGGGCCTCACTGGGCTTCAGGCCCCTCACTGGGCCTCACTCTATAACTGTGCCACTTCAGGGCACTTCAGGCCTTAGGTATTAATTGCATATCCTCCCCAATCCTCCCCTACACAATGCCCCAAGCCTTGCAGGTGTTACCGTAACATTGTTACCTCTGTTGGGGCTTCGGCCTCCATGGCTTCTGCCCCTTTAATCTAGCTAGGGCATATAGCCTGGGCCCACTATATCAGAGCTGGCTTTGAAACACTAGCTCTGGTTCATCCCTTCTAGCCACCAGGCCCCTGGCCCCTCTCTACTAGAGCTGTGTGAAATTTCGCTGACTGTTTTGTTTCAACACCATTTCGACTCATTTCAAGCTGAAAACAGCGAAAATGAAATGAAACAAAAGGCTTCGAAACAGCCTCAAAATGAAACAAGGGCAGTCAAAACATTTCGAAAGTTTCAAAACATTTCAAGTTTCAAAGCTGAAGCTGGGCTTGCCTGCAGGGAAATAGAAGGTAAGGAGAGGGAGGTAGAAGAGAGGGGAAGGACTGCCCTGACATTGACTGTGCAGCTGGCCAGTGACTGATCCTTCCCTGTGGTCCCTTCCAATCCTAGTGCTCTGGGGCAGGGATGGAAAAACAGCATAAAAGGCACCATTGTTTGAGCTGGCCTGTTTTATGCCTTGGAGTCAGTTACTGAGCATTAGACAACAAAGGCTACTATTGTCATTGATTTCCTACTTGCTAGCATAGCAAGTGGGATTCTGCAATACTTTTGCTTTCTTTCTAGACCCTTTTATTTTATATATATTAATTGATTTATTCTTTTCAATTTCATAATTATATTGCATATTATACTATAGAATTTATATAGGAAGACACACGTATACATTTATGTATTTTGATATTTATTATATTGCAAGTATATTATAGAATTTTATATTGGAAAACACATATATACATTTATATTTTTTATGAAGACAAGATACTATGAAAAACACCAGGAAGCATGCTGGAAAGGCAGCTGGCAAGCCTTCAGGGAGGGGTGAAAGAGGGGGTAGAGGGAGAGGTGTAAGTCCCGCCCCCCCGACCCAAACTGAGATGCAGCCTCTTTGCTACAACCAGCAGGCATGAGGCTTCCACTAGTACAGGCAGTAAGAAGAGAGGAGCAGTGCCAGTGCCACTGCCTGTGCCTGAATCTGCACCCCCTCCAAGAACACCAGCCATAGCCCTCCCCACCCACACACACACGTTGACAACAAGCAGCAGCAGCAGCACCAACATGACAGTCTCCTCCACCCCATTTCACTTCCCATGCTGATTCTTCCAGTGCCAGAGGAAGAGCTGGAGCTGGAGCTGGTGCTGGCGCTGGCGCTGAGTGCGATAGCAAGAGAAATTCTGGGGAATGAGGGGGAATCATCTGAGTTTGTTCTTCACACCCCTCAAGTTTCCCTTACAGCCAGGTCTCCTTCCCCAGAAGGCACTTCAGAGGAGGCTAAGGTAGAGGTTGCAGAGGCAAGTGACTCAGCTGAGCCCTCTCCACCTGTCGCTATGGCTCTGCCTGCTGAGGAGGGGGAAATTGCAGCATCCACACATGCACCTGCACTCCAGAAGTGAGCGGGTAGTGTGGGCTGGGATCATTCTGAGCTGGCAGAGGATCCTACATACACTATCTTCCTGTACTGCTGAGCCCAAACCAGCTGAAGCAAGGGAACAAAACACATGAGCACCATGGGGACGCTGATGCATCTTCGTAGGCACCGCCTCATTGCCATAGCTCCTCCTCAGCCTGAAACCAGTGGGAGCATGCCCAAAGGGAAGTCCCCATCTTGTTTCGAAGCCCCTGTCCTGCCATGCAGAGGCAAGTGACCCTGGAACAGTGGGGGAAAGGCAGACAGAAAGGAGGGGCGCATTGCAAGGGTGAGCAAGATCACCCAGAGCATTGAGAAGGTGCTTGTTCTGGATGGACAGCCCTTCTCCTTAGTTGAGTGGCCAGGGTTCAGGTGGCTCGTGGCACTCATGGCTCCATCATACTAAGTGCACACATGCACCACCTTTAGCAGGACGGTGATGCCCTCCCTGTGAGGCATACAGGGAGTACTTGAGGGAGGAGCTGTGCAAGGCAGGTCCACAGGTGGGCTTACACTTTACCTCGGACATCTGGAGCAGCTGGGGTGGAGATCAAACCTACCTCTCCCTCACAAGGCACTGGTGCGACCAGTCAGGCTGTCAGTGGGCTCTCCTTCAAGCCAAAGTGATGGATGAGTCCCACAACAGAAATCGTGGGGGCCATGAACTGCTTGGCCCCCAGAGATCATGGGGGCCAGAATGGTAACAGAGATCATGAGGGCCATGAACTGCTTGGTGAAGGGGCGGCTCATTGGGCAGGGCGAGCTCACCTGCAGGTTCATGGTCACTGACAGTAAGGCCAATATGGTAAAGGTGGTCTGTGGCATCTGTTGTGTGGCACACAAGTTCCACCTTGTAGTCAGGGACGTCTTGGGAGGGGGACAGTGCTGCTGGTGACCGCTCCAGCACCACCAGCAAGCTCATTTCCAAATGAAGGAAGGTGGCAGGTTACTTCCACCGGAGCATCAAGGGGGGCAAAGATGCTGTGGGACAAACAAGCAGAGCTGAACATCCTGCAGCACAAAATCATGCAGGATGTGGAGCCTCAGTGAAACTCCACACCTGAAGCTCGAGAGGATGGTGGAGCAACAGAAGGCCATCCATGAGACGGCCTTGCTCAAGGAGATTGGGATCAGTGGCCCCCTTAACGGAGCTGAGTGGGATACCATCTCCCAGATCTTGGTGGTCCTCAAGCCCTTCCTCGAGGCCACCAAGACCCTCAGCACTGTAATGCCCTCCTTAGCCAGGTGATCCCTGTAGTAAGCGAACTTCAGAGCTAAATGGAGAGCTTCCAGGGGATCAGTGTTCCTGGATGGGGCAACCCGCTGTCACCAGACGTGCAGGCACTGGTGAGACAGCTAAAGGAGGGCATCAGGAAATGGCTTGGTCCATTACTGTCTGCATGCTGGCTGCCATGTGTGACCCAAGGGTGAAGGGCACCATATGCAGCAGCCAAAGCCTGAATCAGTGGACAGAAGTGATGGTGAAGAGAGTCAGGGATGCAGAACAGTGGAGGCGGGGAGACGTGGAAGAGGGGGATCCACTATCCCATGCTAGCATGCCATCCACAGTCTTACCTCTAGGGATAGAGGTAAGACTGATTGGCCTAAAGTTACCCGGCTCATCCCTTCTTCCCTTCTTAAAAATGGGCACCACATTGCCCTTTTTCCAGTCCTCAGGCACCATGAGAGCTCAGACAGCCATGCCAGCAGTTCAGCCTGGCTAATTTCTTCAGCACCCGTGGATGCAAGTCATCCCGGCCGGTTGACTTGTACCCATCCAGCCCTTCCAAGTGCTCTTTAACTAAGTCAGTACTACCCTTAAGCAGTCTGGTGCCTTTTGGACATCTGTCTATGCTCAAGGTGGGGGAATTGTCTTGGTCATTATTAAGAAATACTGAAGAAAATAACTCATTGAAGAGCTCTGCCTTTTTTTCTGCATCAACCATCAACTGACCTGATTTGTCCTGCAGGGGCCCTGTGCTACTCTGCACTTTCCTTTTGCTCGCTATGTATCTGTAGAAGGACTATTTATTGTCCTTGATTGTTGTAGCCAACCTAAGCTCCAGTCCTGCCTTGGCCTGCCTAAGTGATTCCCTGCAATAGCACACCAGGGTGGTGTATGCCTCCTTGGTGGCTGCCCCCTGCTTCCACTGTCTATAGATCTCTTTCTTTGCCCCCAGTCTTTCCTGAAGCTCCCTGTTCAGCCAACGGGGCTTCTTTATCCCCTTAGCCCCTTTCCTGCATAAGGGGATAGACTCCTTTTGTTCCCCAAGGATCACTCCCTTGAGAAACTTCCAACCCTCTTGGACCCCCATTAGCTCGATGCTCTTGAGTTTCACCTCCTTACTAACTAGGTTTCTAAGTTTACTAAAGTTGGCCCTTCTGAAGTCTAAAACTTTAGCATCACTGGATATTTTTCTCACCCTTCGCTGGATAGTGAAATCTACCAAGTGATGGTTGCTATCACTCAGGTTACTGTGTACTCACATGTCCCCCATGAGATCATCACCTATTGCTAAGACCAGGTCTAGCAAGGCGCTACCCCTGGTGGGACTGGACACCATCTGGATTAGGTGGAGGTCCTGCACACAGTGTAAGAACCTCCATGAGCAGCTTGTTTTGGCCACCTGTTCCTCCCAGCAGATGTCAGGGAAATTTAGGTCCCCCATGACCACTGCCTTGCTTTCCTGTGTGGCATCTGAGAGCTGCTTAGCGAATACCTCATCTAGCTCATCATCCTGGTGAGGAGGTCTGTAGTAGACCCCCACTACCAAGACTTTTTCCCCTGGCCCCCCCTGGATTCTGATGCACAATGCCTCGGTATTCCCCTCCTCCACTCCTGCCTTGATGACGGAATGTGTACTGCTCCTTAACATAAAGAGCTGCACCCCTGCCTTTTCTCCCCACTCTGTCTCATCTATACAACCCGTAACCCTCAATGCCTACTGCCGAGTCATGCGCCATACTCCTGGCATTTGTGTAAAGACATTTTAGCCCCCCATTTTAGCAGTGGCTGCTCTTGGTGTCCATTTGCCTTGATGGCATGTGTTCCCATTAGTGCTTACCTGGTTAGGTCCGGTGCCTTGATTGTGGCTTTCCAACCCTGGGTTCTCCTTGACCACCGGTTCCCTGTTCCCCATCGCACCTAGTTTAAAGCTCTTCTGAGGAGATCAGCCAACCTGCGGGTTAACAGATGCTTACCTCTAGGAGAGAGATGGAGATCATCCCATCCTAGGAAACCTTCTCCCTGGAAGTGCTGTTTGTGGTTGTAGAATTCGAATCCCTCCTGAAGACACCATCTCTGGAGCCTTCCCTGATGGCTTTGTTGATAGCCTCATTACAGTGCCGGCTCATGTTCATCTTGGAGTCAACTATGACTCCAAGATCCCTCTCAGCTGCTGAGCTGCTGAGGAGGTCATCCCCCAACCTATAGGTGTGCTGGGGATTCCTCCTCCCTAGGTGAAGTACCTTACATTCATCTTTGTTGAATTTCATCCTATTTCGTTCTGCCCATTGATCCAACCTGTCCAGATTGGCCCTTATCTGCTCCAGGCCCCCCTGGTGTATTAACTTTGCCCCATAACTTGGTATCATCTGTGAACTTGAAGAGGGTGCTCTCTGCACCCTCATCCAAATTGCTAATGAAGATATTAAATAACACACTAAGGTCCTCTATCAACAAGCTCTTAATGACCAGTCCCTCAGCTCTGGTAATTCAGATTTACAGAGACTCTGAAGAACACTGAGTATTTCCCATACCTGGGAAGCCATCTCTCTCAGAAGACATCCAACATCAGTGGAGAAATCCAACATCACCTCAAATGTGCAAAGTGTAGCTTTTGGATGCCTGAGGAGATGTGTTAAAAAATTATGATATCATATCTGAAACCAAGCTCATGGTTTGTCAAGCAGTTGTGATCCCCACATCACTGTATGGAGCTGAGATATGGACAACATACAGGAGACACCCCAAGTCACTGAAAAAGTACCATCAATGCTGCCAGCGGAAGATCGTTCAAATCTAGTGGAGCATGGGGGGTTCCCCAGCTTGCGTGGCAGCAGGCTCAGAAGCGGACCAGAAGCATGTCCGGTCCACTTCTGGGTTCGCTGCCGAGCACACAGGGCTCCCCCACCCTGTGCTCCTATGGGATGCTCCATCCGCCCCAGCATTGCAGCATTCACAAGCTGCCTGGTACCTTGAGGTATGTAGAAAAAACATTTAAAGCTGTATCTATGGCTGAATCCCTGATTCTCCAAATCAGCATTGAATCTTCAGATTCGGATTCAACCGAATCCAATCAGGGACAGTGATCCGAACCACCAAATCGAATCACGTTCCCCAATTCAGGCCAAATCTGAATCTGAATTGAATACGGCCCATTTCTTATAGTTTGTACCTGGGTATTATGGTAGACAGTGATATTTTTTTTCTTAACCACCATGTCTCTGAGATACCTGTTGTATCAAGATTTTTAATTTAATGCCGAGTATTTTAGCTTCCCAATCTTGGTTTTTAGAGTTCTGGCATTTGCCTAAATGCACTTTTTATTTGTGCCTAGGTGTCTACTTTGGGGCATCCTGTTAAACTGGGTACCTCCTTTTTTTTGCTGCTCCTTCCTGTTTAATTTGAGCCATTCCATCCTATTCCTCATCCTCTGTGGGAGGATCTGAACTGTTTATTGTTTCACCCCAATGGAAGCATCTGTCTGGACCATGTGCTGTTTTGCACCTGTGAGTTTTTCCTCAGTTTTTAGTTTAAAGGCTGATCTGCACCTTTTTTTAATGTTACATGTCAGCAGTTTGGTATCATTTTTGTACAGGAGGGGCAAGCTCCACCTTAACAGGCTCTTCCTGTCTCAAAAGGATTCCCAGTTCCCAATAAACCTAATCCCCTCCTCTGTACACCATCTCCTCATCCACACATTGAAACTCTGCAGATCTGCCTGCCTCCCTGGACTAGAGTGCAGTACTAGAAACATTTCTGAACATGTTCCCAGTGGGGCTTAAGTCTCTTCCCTATCAGCCTAAATTTAGCTTCCAAGATATTCTCCCGCACTTTGTCATTGGTGCCAACATGGATCACCACCTCTGGATCCTTCCCAGCACTCCTAACAAATGGGTCAGTATGTCTCATGAGATCTGCTGTCATGCCAGTCCTCTTGCCCATCACATACTAAACTGTCTGTATTCCTAATAATGTAATTTTCCACTACTACAGTCTTTTTCCTTCTTTTGACTGGAGTTCTCCTGGCTTACTCCCTGCTACCCCTTCCCCATATAAATATCCTCAGTGCAAGAGGATACAGGGACTTCCACTGGAAAGGAGATCCCAGCTAGGGTGTGTTTTTTTCATCCTCTCCAGCTTCATGCACTTTGGTCCCAAGACCGTCCTTCTCTTCAGAAGCACTGGAGCTCCGCGAATGGAGATGGGACTGTATTACACTGCCCCCGTAGGTCTCATCCAAGTACCTCAGCTGTACCAGTTTAACCAGTAAGACCCAGTTATTTTAGATCAAACATTTAGAATCCTAACAAGACTAGAAATTAACCACTTGCCTTTATCCTTCTCCCCATGGAGCTGCTCTGCCAGAGCTGTTTGTAATACTGTTGTATTGCTGCTGAGAGAGTCTTGAGAAAAACAAGATTTATAAGGTGAAGCAAGACTTTTTTATGGACCTCTTGGCACTTTTAATCTCTGATAAAATATCAGATGACCCTTCAGTGAAATGTTATTTAACACTGAAAATAAAATTATTGAGGTCACTGTGCTCACTGTTTTCTGAGAAAATAAAAGAACCTGTAACTGGTGCTTTTGATAGGGTGAAATGTGATAAAGGTATGTTTCTAATATATCTAACCTGAGGTTTGCAAAGTAATTTCATATATACAGGAAATGGGCAATGGTAAATATAGGGGTATCATGGTACTCATCACAACATTCAGCAAACCCAATCCAATGTAGACATTGTCATATCTTGACACTGGCTGAGAACTCAGAGAAAGCCCTGGGACATGACTGAAGAGCATGGCCCAGGTAGGGTTGGCCACTTGCAGGTCTGTTCTCTCAAAAGCCTTCAAGAATAGTAGATAAGAGGCTGAAAAAGGCAGGTTAAATTCCTGAGGTGGGTTCCTGAAATACGAGGTATATTTGACTAAGGTGAAGTAATTGTGTTAAGAACAAAATGAATCTAATACAAATGTCCACTGGCATCCAAGCTCTAAAGGTAAGATTCAGTTCAGTCAGCTGTAGCAGGAATGATATGAGCTGGCCGTGAGCCTTTACTCATCCTTAATCTGTTTCCTTCATTACCTACTTCTTTCATATTAGGAAGAAATGTGTCACTTGTTCTGATTACCAGATCATTAGGCCTCTCAACAGAGACTCATAATATTCTAATTCAGAGGCAAAACAGAATTAGCTAAACTGAGTGGAGGATGTGTTTTAATCCAAAATGAACTGATATCGCAGTTATAAACCTTTGAAATTAAATGCATAAAATGGTAGTAGCAATTATATCGGCTTCTAGAACTATAAAAATGTATTACAAATATCTCCAAGTTGCTAAGCTACCATTTGAGAAATGGATATGAATTTGTTAGAGGCTTGTCTTTGAATTTGTATATTGAAAAAAATAGACGCCCTTGAAGACAAAGATTCTAGATCTAGTTGTACATTGTGTAAAAATTTAAAGAGAATGTCTGAAGTGTGTACAGTTTCCACATCTAAAAGTATATTAAGACGTGTGTAAGTATATATTTATGAATACATACTGTCTATAAGTGTATATATTTGTATATACACACATATACAGAACATGTTATATAACTTCAAATTTCCTTTCTTTTTCATTTATAAACTAATGGCAAATTATTTCTTTTTGTTCTTCTCACAGCTGAATTTTTATTCCTCTTGTGGGGTGTTTATCTCTGCTATGCAGTGCGGACAGTCCCATCAGCATTTCATGAGCCACGTTATATGGCTGTTGCAGTTCACAATGAGCTCATTATCTCTGCTATATTCCATACAATTAGGCAAGTGATCTGTAGATCTAGTAATTAACTGTTTATCTTTCAGGTTTCTTATGGTGCAATTTAAAAATGGCAAATTGGATAGGATGCATAATAGAAGGTCACATAGATATTTGAATCTGCAAATTAAGCAGTTATTAAACCCCAAAATGTTCCCATAGCATTGGAAAATATGTACAGTCAACTTATTTGTCATATAATTATTTTTTTCAGAATAGTAATTGATTTGTTACTGGCCAATTAGATTTTAAAAAACAGTCTCTGTGATGCAGTAGATTTCTTAGAACTACTGCCTGTCTCGATTCATTTACACATTGCACACTGGTTTGTATCACTAAGAAATGCAGATAAGCATATTGATTTATGTGAATTCACTATGGTGTGTAAAAGATTGGCAAATTAAAATCCTGGGTTTAAAAAAATTGTATTAGTTTGTGCATGAAGCATAATGATTTATATGCTGCATATAAAAATCAACACTACTACTACTATTACTAATATAGTGGGTACTTATATGATACTGTAGCAATATTTATGAAAAATACATTCATTATGAAGTATAATGAGCCTTGAATTTCATAGTGGTAAATTTATTATAAGAATAACAAACAAAGGGTCTCTGCTAGAGTTACATGAAAATGATCCATTTGATTTTTTTTCCAAAACTTCCACTGCAAAAAAAAAAAAAAAAATCTCCAGAAAAACCTAACATTATGCATGAGATTCAGTATCTTTTGGGCAACCTCCACTCCTCTCAAATTTTCCTCATCAGATCTCTGCTGACAATGTTCACATCTACACTCAGTGCCCTGGCTCCTCCTTTCTGCCTGAAGCTCATCTCTCTCTCTCTGCCTTTCTGATACCTTCCTTTATGATTCACCAGTTCCTCCAACCAAACACAGTGAAAATAAATCTTGTCATGTTTCCTTCTTCTAAAAAAGTGATTCTCAACCAGACTGCCATAAAATTCAGGGGTGCCTTGAAATCTTTTCACAGGTGCCATGGGGTGCCATACAGTGTTAGATGCACAAACATGACTGGCAAAATAAACCAGAGATTTCAACCAGGAATCCATAGTGTCAAAAACATTCTGACCAGCTGTGATCTTTGAGTTTTTTGCAACAGAAGAATTGCTCTATTATTTTTCTATAGTCAGAAAAGAGTGAAAACTAAGTGGTGGTGTTTTCTGAGGGCTGCCTCAAACCTATTAAACAGTTCCTCAAGTCTGTCAAGGTTGAAAATCACTCTTCTAAACTCTCTTTTTATTTTCTCCATCTCTGCTGAGAATTCTGCTCTGCCATTCCAACCTGCAGCCTGAGCCCAGGTACGGACATTACACTTTTACCAGTATAAATGATTGGAAAGTGGTGTGCCCATAATAGAACAGAAGTCTGGTGCACACAGACTGGTTTAAAAATAGCAGAACCCAGACTAAGGTTTGTCCCTCTCCCCCCCGTACCAATAGGTGGAAGGTGCATTCTGTTTACTACCGATGTAAACTACACTGCTTACAGAAAACTGCGTACCTTAGATTGATTCTGTCTTAGGCTTTTTGAATGTCTGTACCTAGCCTCACTGTTTTCTTCAACATCTCTTTCTCCTTTACTCTCATAATCTGTCCACATACTAAATCTTCTTTTTTTGTCTCCCTAATACAGGGGTGGTTTACATATAATGTGTACCACAAGTGTCATGGGCAGCCTATGTGTGGCACATGGCAAATGAGGGAGGAGACAGGCAGCAAAGCAGCATGGAAGCAGAAAGAGCACAGAGCAGGGAGCAAGAAGCAGAGCAGCAGACTGGGCAGGGAGAAGGGATGGGAATGGCACTTGGGGAGAGTGTGAGCCTAATTTGTGGCACACCTTCCAAAATACAAATATATGCAAAAAGAAAAAAAAGACCATATTTTGCAAACACGTATATGTGGAATCTTCTTTTAGCTCCTGGCTGCCAAAATAGATATCAAAGTTTTATTTGTGATATATATTTCTAACATTTCTGTGGCTATGGAATGGTACTGTCTCTTCCTACCAGAATCACAGTGAATCTTAGCCACCACGGTTATTTTTCTTATGGTCTATTTTTTAACAATTGGAAACATGTCTGGTGTCATAGGGAGGACATGACCACCTATCAGGGTGCTAGTTATTGTGTGGCTGGGTATTTGAAAGGCCCGTCTGCATTACAATGTTTTTATAACATAGCTGTGTGGGGTTAGAGTATGAAAAGTTCCCACCCCACAACCAGCACAGCCATACCAGGAAAACTCCCAGGTGGACTTAACTCTGATGGCAGAAGGCAGTGTCTACCACAGAATTTGTGTCTTTTGGGAAACCTGGTGTAGCTCTAGCATGGAAACAACTTCCACCAGCAGAATTGCACCCACATGGGGGGCTCAGCCACATTAGTACTGCCCTTGTAGTATAGATATAGCCCAAGATTGCAGGATGTCATGGAATTGAGGGTTGGAGAATTGCATGGGACAGGGGACTGTGTATAGAATGTCCTCCACTCCGTTCCCAAGAACAGGGGGGAGAGGGGGATAGAATTCTTCTCTGTTCAATAGATTTGATTCAATTTCCTTTCTGATCAGCTCTGCTTTTCAAGTCTGGTAGATTTCCAAGCATTTTTTTCCTTTTTAATATTTTTCTTTTTAATAGTCCTTACAATGGTCAGAGCAGCTGGCATTAAATGAACATTCAATTCCATTGAGATCTCCTGTCTTTTATTAACTAGATGAGCTAGCTCTGATAGAGTATATATATAGCACAGAGAGAGAAAGGGAGTGGTGTAAATCAGAGAAATGAGTTGAAAGAAGCCTAGAATTTATCTAGCCTCAACTCCTGCCAATGTAAAAATAGTTCCCCATATATCGTGATCTACATATTTATTCTATAATCAGTTGTTTTTTACTTGCCTGATTTTTGGACCAGCATTAGTTTGTAACTAAAGGATGACTACAGGTAGTGATTCTTAATGCCTCTTGACAGCCCAAAAGACAACTGAAGTGTTAGGAAAAAAACCCTTCTAAAATTTAAGTGTGGAAATATCTGTTTAGGTAAGAAGAATTAATAATGATTTATCATGTGCTTGTACCAGCATGCTTATGGTGTAATAAACAACAAATTACCTTGAACTCATTGTGACAAGTAAGACAGGGTTTCATGCCAGACTAATACCATTAACAAAAGCACATAGTTCCTG
>NW_017729004.1:39086344-39100373 GCF_001723915.1 Gavialis gangeticus | reverse complement strand
ATGCTTACGGTGTAATAAACAACAAATTACCTTGAACTCATTGTGACAAGTAAGACAGGGTTTCATGCCAGACTAATACCATTAACAAAAGCACATAGTTCCTGGGCAGTGTATACTAGTTAACTTTAAAGAGCTTGCCAATACCATTTCTATTTTTTTAAACCTTCAAATTACAAGCCAATGGCATGTCTATTCATCCATTTCATTGCTTACCATTGAAATCTTTGGTAACTCACAAATGCAGATAAACCATGCTTCAGCCAGCTTTAACTGCAGTGCTTATTAAACCACTCTTAAAGAAACAAAGAAAAATATTAAATTATTATTGAATTACTGAAGTTTGTACCGGTGTTAAGCCCTGTAGTATTCAGCTGGGAGCTCCTGCAATCAAGGCCATTTCTGTTCCACATTAAAATGTATTTCAGTTTAGTTCTCTGTTTTTACTGTAGCCTACGTTATAACTTGTCAGACCTTTCCTGTAACTGCAACTTAGGAACATTTAATATTTATGAAATGCATGGCAAGTGATATAAATAACTATGATAATTAAATAACTTAAAACTGAAGGTCCAATTCTCACCTTATATAAACTGTTACAGATTAACTAAAGTCAAAGAAGCTGTGACAGTTTATACCAGCTGGAGATGTGGCTTAGTAGAGTCAGATTAAATGGTGGGCTACATCATTTAAGATTTGCATTTTTTTTTCTCAGGTCCTTTGGAGTTATCATACATGTGTAACCTTTAGTCTGTACCAAAGTTATGCAAGCCAAACTTATTCATATTTGATCTTTATATAAAAATGATCTCCAGGAATATTAAGATTCTTAGATTTAATGCATTGAAAAAGATGAAATGCCAGCTCTCCAAATTCTACTTTCAGATTTATTCTTGCCTTGAAACTTCAGTCTGATTGGATGTTGATGCTGTTTTTTGCACATACACACTTGACTGTAACAGTTACCATTGGGCTGCTTCTGATTCCAAAGGTATGCCGTTGTTGTTATTTTTTCTTACTAATCAACAGAAATATATAATTGTGCACACATGTTCTTTCTTAAATTACCAGGTTATTGGAAGAGGAGGATTACGTTTTTGGTCCAGTAACAAAGATTTGTTTTCAGTCCTCTTTTGTTAAAATATTTGGGGAAACTAATACATTTCTATTGAAGCAATCAGGGTTAAACATCCTTTATTGTTGATATGACTGATAAATTGTATCACCATATTTAATTTTACTTTGTCAATTATGGACCTATATACCATATTTTTATAGATTTATGATCCGATTTATCATTATATTCATACTTTAACCATTTATACTATATTTATACTTGATTATGTTAATTCTAGGAGTAGGAATAGTGTTTTTATAATGTTTGGCTTAATTTTATTATTATATTTG
The DNA here is from genome assembly GCF_001723915.1 of Gavialis gangeticus. Taxonomy (NCBI): domain Eukaryota; kingdom Metazoa; phylum Chordata; order Crocodylia; family Gavialidae; genus Gavialis; species Gavialis gangeticus. The sequence continues at coordinate 39,098,969 of NW_017729004.1, read as the reverse complement.
TATTTCTGTTATTTTTGCTTAAATTTATTTATATTATGGCTGTATGTTTGTCATGTTGTTTTCAGGAGCAAAGCTTTTAACCAAAATCCGTAATAAATTTAATTGAATTGAATTTCTGGAATTCTACCATTAAATTATTTCTGGCCTTTGATAATCAATATTTTTCTGTTAAGTGTAAAAATCATAAGCCAGTGTTCATATTAGTAAATCAGAAGACTCTTGCTGCCTTTCAGGATTTAGGATAATAAGCTGCTTTAAAAGTATTGCTATGAGATGTGTCTGAATTAAGAAGAGGCTTAGAAAATATCCAATGAATTATTCTTTGGGGTTTAACTTTATTATTGTCTTTTGGTCTTAGTTTGTTCATTTATTTCGCTTCTAGAAATGTTTAATCTTAGAGTGGACTTGCTTGGTGAATAACAGTAAGACAATTCACAAAACAGTATTTAGTTTACGTAGACTTAACATGGTGAATATAATATGGGAGCCCTATATAAAATCTGTTCATTTTGGTCTATGTTGGGAGGGTGAAAATTGTGATATCCAGCCTGTGTTAGGTATGGCAGTCTCTACAGCTTATAGTAAGATGGTGTTTGGGAAGAAGGTGTAGTATCTACAGTCAGAATGTGTGAAGCTGAAATAAAAGATATTGCGGTTCCTTGATGTCATATGGAAATCAGGTTGGTATTGTCTCAATCCAAAAGAAATTATTTGTTTAGCTGACTCTGGTTAGTGTAACTATGTTGGTGGGGGGGAGAAAGTGCCTTAGATTTGTAGAATGGAGAATGGGAGATCATTGGAAAGTAGGGTTGGAAGGACCTCACAAGGTCATCTAGCCCAGCTCCCAGCTGAAGGCAGGATCATCCCTGACTAAAGGATCCCAGCAAAGTGTCTATCCAACCTGTTCTTTAAAACTTCCCAAAATGGAGATTCTACAGTTTCTCTAAGTAACCTGTTCTAATGCTTGACCACCCCTGTAGTCAGAAAATTCTCCCTAATCTCCAACATAAATTTCCCTTTTTGAAGCTTGAAGTGCTGTCCTCAATGGTTATGAAAAAACCCATTTCCATCCTCTCTATAATTGCCCTGCAGGTATTTGAAGCTTATTTTCTAATCCCCCTTCAGTCTTCTCCAGATAGTGAGAAGTGAGATAGTGGTGAGGAATGGAGTTGCTTAAACTAATCTCTTAGAAACACCTACAGTTTAATGTTGTTCAGCATTATCAGACCCTATATTTAGTTTCTTATAAATTTCCCATGTGTGAACTTGAAAAATCTGAGTTCATGCCCAGTCAGTGGAAGGCAAGTTAGAGTTTGGCAGCAAAATGTATCAAAGATTCTCTCTGGGCAGAACATGCTCTATCACAGGGCTGCGGGAATGTGGAAGGCTTTTTCTGGCCAGTGTCTCAGGACTGCTGTGATATCAGACAGAGGAAATAAGATCAGGAAGACTTCCTTGCATTCTCATTACTAGTGTTCAGGTCTTCTTGACTTGAACAGAGAAAGGACAAAATCAAGACCCAGGATTGAGGAGAGAAAAAGTTAGGACAAGAAATGGGAGATGTGGAAGATGGAAGAAGATTGAGACCAAGTGAGGAGTTAATGGGGACCTAAGGATAGCTGGGACTGACTGGTTAAGAAGATTGGTATGAGGAGTGTAGGAAGGCTTGAACAGGCAAATGTGGTGATGGGATGACTGCCTAGGAAATGAGACTAGGTTTGATATCAAACACTCAAAAAACAGCAACTAGGACAGGCTAGATAAGGTGATTTGGACTGAGACAAGGAGTCAGTGGGGGTCAACAGTATTAAAAAATGGGTGCAGGAGGAAAGAGACAGGACTTGGAAAAAGACAAGATGGCAGCAACAGAGCAGAAGCATGCTCCCCTTCAGATCCTGGAAATGTACCCAAGATTTCTCAGTCCTGCCATTCTTGTGAAACCCACTGGTAAAACATGTGTTTTATTTCCCTTTAGTCCAGGGTGCTCAACCTCCAGCCTGCGAAGCCTTGACATCCAGTTCACAGTGGTCCCCACAGGTGGGGAAATTTGGCAGTGGGGAAGCAGTAGGAGCTACCCCCTGCCCACCCCTCCCTACTGCCAAATTCCCAAGCCCTACAGAGTGGGTTACAGCCAGGAGACAACCCTCCACTAGCACGGCCAGATCAGGGCCAGGCCATGCACCCATTGCTCTGTGCAGCTAGTTCGGGACCAGATCAAGTCCCTTTCTCCATTCATCATCATGGGTCTGGACCATACCCGCTTCCCTCCACCCACCCAAGTTGGGGCCAGACCACACCTCCTTCCCTTCCCCCTGGCCAAGTTGAGACTGCGCACCACATCTTTCCTCCTGCAGGGCTGGACCCCCCTCATGTGCAGCTGGTTTGGAGCTGGACCATGCCTCCTTCCCTCACCCACAGGGCTGAGCTATGCCCCCTTTCCTCCCACCCAGCCCGGCTGGGGCCAAGCCATGTCCACTTTCTCCTGCAGGGTCGGGTCATGCCTTCTACCCCCTTAGGGCTAGATCAGCCCATGGGGCCAAGTTGGGGCTAGACTATGCCCCCTTACCCCACACAGCTGGATTGGGGCTGGGTTTCCTTTTGGCCCTCCTCTGCGAAGGCAGATAGGGCGCCACTGCATCTGCCCTGGTTGCCAGTTTGGGTCCACTGGCCAGATCTGGCCTGTGTAAGGACCAGGCTCTGCCCATCCTGTCAGTTGCTATTACACTGTAATTGTTCTGTAAAAAGGGGTAGTGTGCAGTTCCATCCACCACACATTCCCATATTTTGTTAAATACAATTGAAATACATATTGGTGTAATACAGGGCCCTCTGCTGTATATTATTTTTTCTTATTGTTTAGGGTTCTGCCAATCCTGTCTTTCTCCCTGCCTTGTTCAGCAGTAGAGAAAACTGACTTAATATTGGAAAGGAATTTTTACAAGCACATGGACTTTAAAACAAATTTATTTATACAGCATTTTGTTCCATTAGCACTGGATTTTCAAAGGATCGAATAAATACCATTTCAGTGTGATGTGTTCTTGTGACAATGAGATTCTGGATGATATGATTACAATATAGCATTCTTTGTGCAGAAAATCCCATCAAAACATTGACTTCATAATGGTGGTGTTGTAAAGACCCATAAAATTTTCCTTATATAATAGTCCAAAGGACAAGGACCAAAGAGGATATTAAGGGTAAAAATAAAACAAAAACCTTCACACTTAGGTTTGACATAATTCTCAGCTCACCCTGCTGCTATTTATAACTATTGCTGATGTCTCAAAGCAGTGCATGCTTTTATCTATCAAATATGCCTAAAATAACGAGTCATACCAATGCAAGATTGTGATGCAAACTTTGAATATCCTGCAGTCATTTTTACTGATTTGATGTTTTTAGTAATAGTTTATATTTTCTGTTTCATATCCACTTGCTTTTTCAAGCATGTTAAAAACATCATTTTCCACCAAGTTTTTTTAAAATTAATCTTTCTCAAGCTGTATCTCAGAGACACAGATTAAAATTCCCTTTCCTATATATTTTCTGAGTGCCTCTTCACAGAGGTTTCACCTTACAGCTTGACAAATTCTAGAAAACAAGAGACTAAATGTGACCATAAGTATACAGATCAAATCCCATATGCTATGATGTAAAGACATGGAGTCAATGAGGCTGTACCAGTTTATAACAGCTACTCTCTGGCTCATATTAATAGGGGCAAGTGAACCAGTATGAATAAAAAAAGGAACAGTTTCAAACCTTTTTTCCCCCCTTTGGAGTGAACCTTTGTTAAGATTAAGGTAGGATTGGCTAACTATTTTTCTCCTTATTTTTCATATTGAGCACACCTTGGGTACATAAGCATATGCATCTGAGATTTGTGCCAAATGAGGCATCAGCTCATTGCACATCTGCAAGTGCGGCTGTAGAGCCCAATTCTTGAATGACAGTCCCTTCCACACTTATCATATGTGAAGTTCATATCTAATGATCCTGAATGTGGTACAGGGTTAAGCATTATGTTTAGGTTCTCCTAACCAAAGTGAGGACGATCTAACTGCCACAGTGTCCAAGTGCCTCATAGGTTTAGGTCTCCCTAAAAATAGCTTGCCTGAGCTAAAGTCAGTTCACCTCAGCACTATTTGTAGGGCAACTTAAGCCCTGTGAGCACTTGCACACCATGGCTTTTAGAGGTGAACTAACCGTAGAGCAGCAAATGGTTTACCCAGTCTAGGAAGGGTTAATTTGGCCTAGTGAATGCCTGTATGTGTTCATAACACAGCCCTGGGGTTGGGAAAGCCCAGCCACTCACCACAGGTCTGGGCCTGAGCTGTTTTAACTCCCCCAATCCTGACCAGGCTAGCCCCAAACCAAGCAGCTCCCCACAAGTTACTTGTCTTGGGCTGCCAGAACCTCCTCCCAGCAAATGGCGAACACTTGCACACATGAGATCCCAACTCATGTTTAGATGGCTTACACTAGACTAGAGCCAGGTCACGCAAATGCTTAGAATCATTGAAAATTGGGGTTGGAAGGGACCTCAGGAGATCATCAAGTCCAACCCCCTGCTCAAAGCAGGACCATACCCAAATAGATCATCCCAGCCAAGGCTTTGTCTAGTTGGGTATTAAAAACTTCCAAGGATGGAGATTCCACCACATCTCTGAGTAACCTGTTCCAGTGTTTTACTACCCTCCTAGTGAGAAAAGTTTTTCCTAATATCTAACCTAAAATTCCTTGCTCCAACTTGAGACCATTGCTCCTTGTTCTGTCATCTGCCACCAATGAGAACAGTCTAGCTTGATCCTCTTTCAAACTCCCGTTCAGGTAGTACAAGGCTGCTTTTAAATCCCCTCTCAGTCTCCTCTTCTCTAGACTAAATAAGCCCAGTTCCCTCAGTCTTTCCTCATAAGTCATGTTTGCACCCTTGTCTCTTCCTTTTTTTAGTCAAGACATAAAATGGGAGAGCTACAATACACGAGATTATTAAACTCTGTGCAAAGGTTATTTTTGTGGTATTCGCAGCCTCCCTGAAAGAACTAGAAATCCTGCACCTAGTTTAATCCTAGAGATTTGGATAAGCATAGAAAGCTAGGAATGATTTTTTAAAATGAACCTCTAAACCTTTTCAGGCTAACCAACCACTAAAAATAGTACCCAGTCTATAAAAATAATACTCTATAATATATTCCCTGTTCTAATAACATTTATGTGGTGATTGCGACCATTTGAGGCCAGATGGGTAAAATGGAGTGTGAAGAATAGTTGTATACTTTAGAACATTAACATTAAACTTAACAATATGTTAACTGCAGCATCCTCTTACAAATATGTATTGCAGTTTTCCCACTCAAGCAATAATCCTCGAGATGATATAGCTACTGAGGCATATGAAGATGAACTTGACATGGGTCGATCTGGGTCCTACCTAAACAGCAGTATCAATTCAGCATGGAGTGAACATAGTTTGGATCCTGAAGACATCAGGGTAACTACTATGCTTTTAAGAGTAATTTGTTCTTAAGAAGTGTTTTTCTAAACTCTGAGCTACACCAGTTTGATTTCTTTTTACTGCAAACACGCAGCAAAATGAGCCATTTTGTGTCTAGCAAGGACTGTAGTATCAAGTTGTGTGACATACATTTAGGGAAATACACAAATGTGGACAGGGCTTTGTTGTATGCTATTAAGAGAATCACTCAAGATTGAATGGTTTGAAATATCCCTGGCATGACCCATTTTGGGAACAGAGGCTCTTCTAGCCAGTTTTGAAGTATGACCACTGACACAGTGATATGTCATTTGTTGTCATCATTTAATATATAAATTTATGAAACCTAATAATCTCCTCAAATGAGATCCCTGCTTTATTGGATAAAAGGACTACTTCTGATTGAATTGGTTTGAGTGTATGCTATCCAAAATACAGCCTAATCATCCACTGCATGCCAGGTGAATAGTGAAAGTACATCATGACTGCATATTAATCCTGGCATGTTATATGCCATGAGACCATATTAAATGATAACTATTCTGTGCAGTGGGTGTAGGTCTGAATTTACCTTTATAATACAAATATTGTAATTAAGTACATGGAAAAATGGCAAACACTAGAAAAGTCGTAGTAAATAATTCAATATAATGTTCAGTTCATTCTAATCTAAATGCAGGTCACCTAGCCTGGTTACTGGACTTGATTTGTGTTGCACGTATTAGTTTTGCTTTTGTTTTGCAGGATGAGTTGAAGAAACTGTATGCACAACTTGAAATCTACAAAAGGAAAAAGATGATTGCTAATAACCCACATCTCCAGAAAAAGCGGTGCTCAAAAAAGGGCTTGGGCCGCTCAATAATGAGACGAATTACTGAAATCCCTGAGACAGTCACCAGGCAGTGCTCTAGGGAGGATAAAGACCTTATGGAGCACAGTTCTGCAAAAAATGCTGCTTTACAGAGAAAAAACCCCCAGGATTCCACCAGTTATGTAAAGCCAAAAGAGGAGTCTTTGAAAAACAGAGTCTTTTCATTAAAAAAGTCCCACAGCACTTATGATCATGTTAGAGATCAAACAGAACAGCCTAATAGCTTAACTACAGAAAGTGCAGAAGTTATAAGTACAGAGAACTCACTGCTGGATTCTTTGAGTGGAAACAAATTAACAAAAAAAGCAACGGAAAAAGTTGAAGCTGTGTCCACTGAATCTGTCCCTTTGGTGTGCAAATCTGTAAGTGCACATAACTTAAGTGCAGATAAGAAGCCTCTGCATCCAAGAACGTCTGTGTTACAAAAATCTCTTAGTGTTATTGCTAGTGCCAAGGAAAAGACTCTGGGATTAACTGGTAAAATGCAAAACCTGGAAGAAAACAGCAAATCCCATAAATCTCAACAGAAAGGTAAGGAGGCCAGCAAAAAGCATTCAGTCTCAGATAAAGGGGAGCAAAAAGATTCCCATCGGAAGAATTCTACCCACTCTGAGGAGGCAAAAAAACCCCATAAATCTGGAATCATGAAACAGCAAAAGGTTAGTCAGATGTCTGCAAATTCTGACACAGGCCTGGCTAAGTCACTGCATAAGGACAATTTTGACATTGCAGAGGTTTGTCCTTGGGAGCTCTATGACCAAATGCCTGGTCCTGTGCCTTCTGAATCTAAAGTTCAAAAACATGTGTCTATTGCTTCCTCTGAACCAGAGAAAAGTCACCCTTCCCAGCCAAAGGGGAAATCTCATCACAAGCTTAAGACAGCTGAAGGATATCAGCAGTCAAATCAGAAGAGCACAGAGAAATCTGAAGCACGTGCTCGGGAGACACAAGAGCAGCAGTTTTTGGAAGATGAGAAAAAACATTTGAATTCCAAGTCTCAGGTTGTCCCTGGGTTTAAATGTGAGAGTGTTAATAAATACACAGCAAATACTTGTGCAGGGGAATCTGAGGAACTTCCCCCTAAAGCAGCCATGCAAGCAGTAGAAAAGGAAAAGCTCAATCAATTGGGAGAACAGAAAAAAAATGCATCTTCCTCTGAGGGAAATATGTTTTCATCTGACTCTTATAAACCAAGCAGTAACTTACAGCAGCCTTTAACATCTCGAGCCGAAGTCTGTCCATGGGAGTATGACACACCAGATTTACCAAATGCAGAAAGAAGTGTAGCTTTATCGAACACATCTGCTTTAAGTGCAAATAAAACAGCAACACCTCAAAAATAAGAGGTTTTGGACTGACAAGAGTAGCAACTCCAGAAAGAAAGATTACAGAAAGGAGGAAAGAGAGAGGGCAAGTAGGCCAAAAGGATCTGAAAATTCCTAAGGAGATTACTGAACCAAGGGGATCAGCACAACAAATAAGTGGGAAATTGGCAAAGTGAATTATTCATACTGTTGTTGTTTATTTACTGAGTGCCAACAATATGATGAGTGGTGTCCAGAGCATGGTCCCTGCTCTAAGAAGTTTACAGTCTAAATGAATGAAATCTGCCTTTACCAAATCATTTCTCTTTCACAAACAGGAAAAAAAAATGGCTATGACAAGCAAACACCACAGATGTTAACAGAATTATCCCTAAAGGCTCCCAACTGCTTGCAGCTTGCCCTTGGGACTCTAAAGATCCAACAGGAGTATGGCACGGAGAAAGTCTTGATGGCAAAATTTGGGATCAATGAGCAGCTTACCGAAAAGACAACTTTTCACTTTACTTATTTAACCTTGATAGCACTGCTAACTTAACGCATCCCAAAAATACATTTTATATAATGATTGCTCTCATTTTCTTATTAATGTATGTTTAAGTACATTGTTGTGTCTCATATTAAAGCATTCCAGATTGTATAATTTTTGCAAATAACTTTGATATTATGTGACACAACAACATATTTATGCAATCTGCAGATACTCTATTGTTATTGCAACTTAAAATACCTGCCGTAGATTTTATTTATAGAATTACAGTAAGTTTTCACTGGCTATGAAAGCCATACCTTGTATGGGAAAATACCTTGGTTTTCTTTTCCTGTGATTTTATAGTGTGAGTTTTTGTTTTATTCTCTATTATTTAAAATTATCATTTGATACTGTATTATTCAGGGGTTTTATACCAGGTAAGTTGCTCATCTTGCCCTTTTTTGTTAATGCTCATAAACTTTGTTATTAGTGGGGATCAGATCGTCTTAGCTGCATATTCTGGTAAGTCCAAGGACAACTTATCTGTTGTTTGTTACAAACCTGGCTAATTTCATATTATCACTGCAGAGCTCCTGCTTTTATCATCTATCATCATCATCATCTTTCTCAGCAATTTACAGTGACAATTTTCTTCTAAAGGATAAAAACAAGAATGATAAAGACTACACTTAAGAGTTTGAACCACAAATGTACAATTCCGGGAGATATTGCAGGTTAGCTGGTTTAGAGCTGCAGTATGTTGTTTATCCTGCTGGTAAACTTCCATGAACCAGATGTGCAGAATCAGAAAGAGAAAAAAGGAGCCCCAAAAGAATATTTCCCCCCCACAAAATGCAATCAAAAGATAGAAAAAGAAAAGGGCATCTAATCCCACCCCAAAAGTACTTAGAAATGTTTGTCTGATGTATATATGTAAATGTTACATAAAATTTAATATTTTATACAAAATTAATACCCAGTAATAACTAAGGTTTTTATCCTGCACATAAGCTTAATTTTATACACTAGTCTGTTCCCTGTTCAAGACAAAGAGACTTTCAGTTAATTCCAAGTAAAACACGTGAAAAAGAGGATCAGGACAGAAGAGGGTGACAAAGACTAATAATAATAACAGTAGGCCAGGTCCATTTAAGTGTAGTACTACTAAGGTACCTTTGGTACTTCATTTATTGCTGACTCTTATTGGTGCTGTACAGTATGCAAAAATAAAGGAACACCCAGTCATAAAGTTTTTTTTTAAAAGAGATGATGAAATTCACTGGGAAAACCCACCATAAGATTAATTTAATGGTTTGTTGTTTTATATACATCTATATATATATTTAGAGATATATCTATATATCTATGTATACATTGATATATATCTATATCTATGTAGCTATAGATGTGTATAAAACAACAAATATATAGCTATCTATATATTTATATATATAGATAGATATAAAATATCCTATTTAATATATCCTATTTAATGCACACATGCACATACATATATATTGATAAACTGACTTGTGGGCCTCATAGAAGATGGGGGGTTTTAAGAGAAACTCTAATGACAAGAAGGGCTTGGGTAAATTGGGATGTGGAGAGTACTTCCTTGCCTTTCCCGAACTGAGAGACAGGCAGAGAGTCCACTTGGGTCAAGCTATGGAAGGGGAGAGGAAAATACATGACCCTGCCTCCAGGACTGTGCCTGTTTTTGAAGGAAAAAAATAATCTGAGTATGCACATAGTTCTTCTTCCCTGACCACAGACTTTATCCAGGGCCTGACGCAAACCTCACTGAAGTCAGCAAGGCTTTTCCCATTGACTTCAATGGGATTTCTATGAAGTCTCATGTGCAAGGCCTGATTCCCTTGCGGGTATGTAGGCTTCATTCTGAGAATGGATAGAACTCTGTATGTCACCAAGCATGTGGAGCCCTGCAGGAACATACTGAGCCCCCATGGAGTAGCGCACAGTCTTTTCAATTTAATCTACTGATATAGCTGTACTCTGCAGCATAGTAAAGAGAGGACTCCATCTAAGGTTCCTTCTCTAGTTTACTAAGGGAACATCACGGGCTGGCCAGTCTTAGACATGTTCCTTCTCCAGAGGGCTCTGTGTCTCCGTTGCCATGGACAATACTCATGCTTGCAGCCGGGATGTGTCAGGAACTGGTGGAGGACATACTCTGTACACACCCACTGTGCCTTTTAGATCAAATGCCCAGGGGAGGCGTGGTGCCCTGCCATGACTTTACCCATCCCAACATCATGCTGTCCTTTGTGCATTCCTGTACAATGGAGTGAGTGGATTGCCTCTGTTACATGGTAGCCGTGTGCATGTAGGCCTCCATACCAAGCCATACCCCATGCATATAGCAGTGCTTTCTTTTGTGTTAGGGGCAGGATGAAGTCCCTTGGGCATGACTGTATTTGTGCCACTACTGCCCCATCTGCTGATTGCTTTTCTTCTATTTTGCTTTGAAGATAACTTGAGAAGGAAGCTCATTAGAAACAAAGAAATAAGGCCAGATCCTTAACTAGTGTAAATCAACATAACTGTACCATAATTATGGAGTGATTTATACCAACCCAGGGTCTGCTGCATAATTTATAGTTTTGGTTTGTTTTCTTTCACCCTGAAGGCTGCTCTCGCTACTTAAAAATTGTCCACTATTTTCAGGGTTGTTCTATGGTTTTCCGCATTGTTCTTGTCACATACCAAAAGGCTGGTGAAATTTAGACCTATTTTAAAACCAGTGTACATCTTAAGGGATTATTTTCCTTGTTCATTCAGCCACTGAAATTGGGTTTTGGGTTTAATTGGTACTTTAGCAAACAGAGGGCCAAACTTCACTCAACTGTTATATTTCACTATGACACTGCTAGAAACATTGCTTAAGGAAGACATACTAAGTTATGCCTAAATGATGTTCTATGTTGTATAGATTTTTCTCCACCAGCATATATTAGCTAGATTGCTTAGTAGTCTTTTTCTGGAGTTCCATTGTCATTATTCAGCCACAAGAAATGCAACTCTAGAATTAAGGTGTTTTCTAGCAGATCTGTTAAGAACGATAATCACCAAGGTCACAAACATTTGCTAGGTTGTCTTTTTCAAATGCATGTGCAAGTTGCATTTCTCCTTTGTTTCTAAGCCATGGTTTATAAATAATTAGATTTCTACCAATACTAATAGACTTGTATATTTTATGCAAGAAATATATGCTTTAAAATATAAATAATTAATCACCCATCATCAGCTTTGGTGGCATTATAGGTCTGAAAACAAACAATACTTTTATATTTGCTCTCCTGAGGCTTTTGCATGTATATGATGACGGGCAGGCCTGAGAAAACACTGCCTTTTAACATTTTAGCTACTCAGAGTTGTAGAGTAAATAAAGCTGTAAGTCTATTCACTTTATTATGTGGTTCTTATAAGAATATTATCTGGCAACCTACAGCATCCACCATGAAATACTTGCTAGATTTATGTTGTAATGTGTCTCAGCATGTAAATAATGTACCTTCTCTGCAATAAAGCACATTTATATGAAATCTGTTTGTGGTCCTTTTATGATGTAATATTGTGAAGCAGCTAGTGATTCAAGCTAAATTGTTTTCTTATCCAGTTTGTAAAATGACATGATAAATGAGTCTTCTGACTGACTAAGGGTTCACAAATATTCTCAGATTTTGTATAGCATATTAATTTGTCTTGAGCATTTATTCATATCTGTATTCTACTGTTGGTACACACACACCCCATGGATTTAAATAACAGCATTTTAGCCAGCAGTATCTTTGGCTTTGCCCTGATGACCATGGTGCAAAGGCTGATATGGGACCAAAGGCCACCACTTTCTTCCTACTACCTGTGGCCTTGATAGTTTCTATACTTTGTTCTCCCTAAATTTAGATATTGATTATCTTCACTGCTGGCACGGTGGACCTGGAAATGTTATCATTAAGTACATCCCACCTCCTTCCTCATTCTAATATTATAAAAACCTTAATCTATCTGTCTGTCTGCCTATCTGTCCATAACGCTTTATTCACACTCTGATTGGCTGACTGAAACAGCCAATCAGAGTGTGACTAAGCATTCAGACAGGAGGTGGAGCGTTGCCATGATGGCAGGGACGCAGAGGACAGAGCTGGCCTTGCCCACTCTGCCCTACTCCCTGGAGGCAGCAGCAACAGAGCAGACAGAACAAGGAGTGCAGCACTGCCCCTCCTGCCCTGCTCCCTGCAGGTGGCAGTGATGGGGGGGTGAGGCCACCAGAGCTGGCTTCATGCCCCCACCCCTTGCTCCTTCAAGGTGGTGGTGGTGGCAGCGTGGGGGGGAGTGGGGTCGGGACGCTGCGGGGAGTGAGGCCACTGGTGCTGGCCTCAGCCTGCCCCTCCGCCCTTCGTCATCGCCTTCTGCAGGGCCACCCAATGCAGGCCAACGCA
>NW_017729004.1:39080154-39086253 GCF_001723915.1 Gavialis gangeticus | reverse complement strand
CCCAATGCAGGCCAACGCAGCAGCAGTGGGGGGGGAGGGTTGGGCATGTTACAGAGGCAGTGGTGGTGATGGTGGTGGATGGAGTGGAGAAGCGGGCTTGGGGCCAATGCAGGGGACAGAGGATGAGGAGCAAACCCAAGGGGGAGAAGCGAGCCACTAGAGTGGTGGGGGGGGGACCAGTGGGCCCAATGCAGCAACTGTGAGAAGAGGCAAGGAGCAGGTCTCCTCCTCCCCTCGGGCCCAGGCCCACTCATCCTCCACCCATCCTCCCCCGCATCATCCCCAAGTCCACTCCTCCAATCCCCCTGCCGGGTTGGCCCGTGCCTGCTGCTCCCTGCCCCCCCCGCCTGCTGCTCCCACCCACCCCTGCTGCAGTGGGCCAACTTCTCCCCACCCTTCGCCCGGTCCTCCCCCACATTGGGCCTGGACCTGGTCCTCCCCTTCCCCGACTGCTGCAGTGGGGAGCAGAGGAGCGGGCCCAGACCCCAAGCACAGCAGGAGGGAAGGGGGGAGTGGGCCCAGATGTGTGGGGCACAGGGCTCTATATTTGCCCGCTCCCCCCACATCATTCTTGATGGGTAATTGGTTAGTGTTTGTAATAATGATGGGAACTTTGGAATAGAGACCAAAATTATCCAGAGTGTGTTGTACAAAGGAAGGAGAAGACAATAGATAGGGACAGACACACAGGGGCTAAAGTAAAGCCATCTAAGCAAAGCCAGCTATGCATATATTTGTATAGTGCCGGGTTATGAGCGTTCATTTTTAATTAAAAGCCTCTAATATTTTGTCCAGTGCATGTATTACATACCTTACAACACTCAGTTGTGTAAAATCCAAAAAAATTAGGCACAGGGCTTAGAACATGCCAAAAAGCATGCCCAAGACAGAGAGCCTCAGTGTATCTGTAAATTGGCTACTCTGTAAATTCTTGGCTTCTGCACAATTTCCATGGGAGGGGTTAAGACATTTCTCATTTTTCCTGGGTATCATAGACATGTCCTTTGAGTTCACATTAGTATAATTAATTAGGCTTAGTTAGTTTATTGGCCAGTGGCACTCCCATTCTAATAGCTGTCAATTAGTTTTAGGAGATTTTTCATACTTTCTTCCTTTTGTATATACTCTCACATGGGTTTTTTTCCCCCCGCAATAACAGTTCTTTAGGAGGTCACATCGAAAGTCCCCTGGCTTAAAATACTTCTGTCTTATGAGGCAACAGTCCCTGATAATGTTGGACACAAGCAGCCCATCTACATGTGCAATTAGCATGATGCAATAAACTCATAGGCGACTGGTTGGGGGTGCATGTGCCACCCCTGATGGGACCGGTGCCCCCCCTGACAGGGCCACCACTTTCAGCAGCTTCTGTGGGTGCCCCCCCAGATTCAGGAGGCACCAGTAACTCATGATGGAATTTATTGCTCCTAGGTGCAGTATGTACACGTGTGCTCAGGACTGCAATACACTGAACTGGGGCTGCACAGCCCTGGCTGGCTGGGAGCCCAGGGGGTCAGCCTGCAAACCCAGAGCTGCTCCCCCCACTGCTCAATATAATGCAGATGGTCTGAGGCACAAAGGTGCTACAGTGTGGGCATAGCTAGCAGGCAGCCTCTGCACTGTAGTGCGCTCATGTCCCAGCCAGCCCTATCACTGTCTACACGTGCATGGTGCCGTATGATAAATCTTGTATCTAGCAGTACCAACCTGCAACAGTCTACTCCAGACTAATAGTTCCACATGTGTAGATGGTGATGCTTTACCACTGAGTTAATTAGGCAACTCCACAGTAAGCATCTCATGTAGATGCCTCCATGGTGTCTTTTTTGTTTCTTTACTCTCAGTGAACACTCTGCATGCAAGTCCTTTGTTTAAAAAAAAAAAGAAGAATTTAAAAAAGTAAAGCTTAAAATAGCTTAAAATGTGTCTATGAATCTCTCCAAGCAGCCTACTTCAGACATGTGTCTGTCTAATTCCTCCAATGTCCAGCACTGCTGCTGTGACCTCAAGTACAGTTAGATCCAAGATTCCAACAAGTGAACCAGCCAGTTCTAGGAATTCTGGGAGGGCTCCCCAGGGGGGAAAGCATTTGAGATTGAGCTCTTCATAAGAGCTCAAAATTCTCTTTCCAATGCTGATCTGTAGGCATATACTACATAGCCCAATCCAAAGGAGCATGGCACAAAACAATCAGTACTCCTCATTGAGGACACACTCTCCATGACTGGTACCAAGAATGTGATCAGGGTACAATTCCCACTACCAAACCTTCCTTCCTTCCTTCCTGGCAGAACTTAATAAAAACACTTAAGAAACAACATTTATATAACACACAGCTGCAAAAATCTAACCAAACTGCCAACTTCACTTACTAACAATGTCTGATTAACATTGCTTGCTGATCCCCCAGTTAAAGTACAACAGTTGACAGAAGTCACAAAGCTCAGGCTGTATCCTGGAGCTCAGTTATCTTAATCCATCATGACTGTTGCCCAAGCCCTTCTCAGGCAAAAGGCCAAATTCAGTGCCCCTGTCTCACTATCCCTTCTGGAAGTGGGAGAAAGAATCAACAATTTTGCCTCAGTATGTGTCTATCTAGGATGAGGACTTCACAACCCTGCAGCATAACCTGATGTGACACTACTGCTGGAGCACCTTTTTCGTGGGCTACTAACAGGCTTGACATTTTCCTCTATATTTTACATTTGCAACAACTCTTGATATATTTCTCAATGCTGCTGTTTATTTAAGGTTATAAGAATGTCTACAGCACCTCTCTCAGATATTTCAATCCCTAAATTACTTTCAACACCCTGGTGTACTTTCATATGGAATATTTTTATGGCTTGTTTCCCATTTTGTGATGCTTTAAAAGGGCGCACATGGAGTGCCCTTCCTATTTACACTGTGATTAACATATGAATCATGGTACAAATGTACCATGTAGGGGGGTCCTCAGATTTCTTTCTTGTAATGGTTTTCTGTAGCACCTTAAGGATCACCATCTTCTCTTGAAAAAAAATCACATCTAGGATTCAGTTATTCTCCCTTTAAAATGACAACGGGACTTAGTAATATGCTCACCCTGAGTTAATAACCTTAATTACCTCTTTGGAAATTATGCCTTCTTAGGCTAAATAGGGCTTTTTATCCTTGTTGCAGGGCACTAAGGTGCCTGTTCCTTTAAGAGCAGAAGCTGCCTAGGGAGAGGGCCCTAAGAGCCAGGTGCAGGTTACTATGGCAACAGGATAACCAGTAAATTAGTTTGCACCTGCACCCAGTTAGCTGACCGGAAGAGGCACGGCCCTGGGTCATAAATAAACCCCAGGGCTGGGACTAGGGGTTAGTTCTTTATCAGCAGCCAAGGGGGAAGGAGCTCCCTGAGAGGCTTGACTGCCTGTTCTACTCCTGGTGGGATTAAGAGGCTCCAGGAGCTCATCAGATACCCTGGCCTACAAGGCACTTAGTGCTGGGGGAAGTTTGATTGTTTTAAAGGGACAGGGTGCACCCTGAACCTCTTGTATTATGTTATAGCCCAGGGGCTCATATATTAGTTGCTGTTTATACTGGTGGATTGGGCTGAGGCTGTTGGGGAAGGAAAAGGCCTCATTGGGGGCCCACTATGGTGGGGGGACCCCAGGGCCAGAGAAGGGTGCAGTGACAAGGGGCTTCGGAGAGCCCAGCGCCAGTGTGGGCACAGAAACAAGGCTGTGGAGAGCCTGGTGAGGACAAGAGGCCAAACTGTAACAAGGCCTCAGGAGAAACAATGTTTAAATACCATATGCAAGGCTTGGGGTGTGGTAAAGGGGTGGTTTTGGAGCCATGCATTTAGCCCATAGGGCTGAGGGTATCCTGTGAGGCATCCATTTTGAATGGGACCCAAAAAGGGGTCCAAGAACCCATGGGGTTCAGTAGGGTCCAGCAGGACCGTGTCCAGACAAAAAAACCTCAAGGGCAGCCTCCCTATATTAAAATTACCAGCAAGATGTGGCAGGAGAGGAAAAAGGTGCCCATTGGGCAAGACTGGCATGGTCACAGAGACCTAGGGTTGTCATGGCCATCCCTGGGAACCCCATCCTGTGACAATCCTACTTAATTGCCCTGTTCAGTGTCTAGGTCTGAAGTTTGTTTCACCATGCAAGGATCAAATGTTCTGCAACCATCATATGTCTTGGGCATATGTCATGATAGCTTTGTGTATTATATATCTATAATGGAAATAATCTCTGCTCTCCAGGAGCCATTTGCCAGACCTTTGTGGACAATGCAGTAAGTTGTCACAGTCAGTTTGAGTTGTCACTGGTTCTCCATAAGTAAAGAACTGAAGCATGGGATATATATTTTTGTTTGCTTACTCTTCTCCCAGCTGGTCTTTCTCTTTCCAGAGCTGCCTGGAGAAACTTGCACTGTTCTGCCACAAATCCAAAGATCATCTTTGCAAACTAAATCCCTTTATACCATCAGAAACATATTGTATTTTCCAGTGAAACACACCAGGTGCCAAACACAACCCAAATAGTAGTTTGTGGAAACAGCATCTTCCAGATCATGTATTGAATGTGCACAAATTTGTGCTGCTTTTATAAGGTCAACTGACAGAAGTCTGGCAATGTGTTCATCTCAGAAAAGGATTTGGCATAAGCTGAAATATCACACAATATCTCACCATTTGTAAGTAATGGAAACGGTTCCCCTTTACATATCTATTTAATTATTTTGGTTTTATATGTAAATGAAGGGTTCCATTTTTTTTTTTCTCTACAGTGACCAATGACCCACTCTACTGGCTCTTCTTGCTCTACAGTTCTCTTCAGCTTGACTTTCAGTCTTTGCTTTAGAGGGAGGGAAGCTTTCTTTGGGGCATGAACTGTGAGGCAGTTGGGTGTTTTTATGCTTTCATGTACTTTAAGAGCTTCCCTATCCCCTAGAAGATATTCTCAAACAGTTTGCTGCCTCATTTATTTTGCATGCAATCTCTTGATGCAACCAAGGGCTTGTTGTGCTTTTAACTCACTCATGGATATTTCCTTGTCCCTGCAAGGACCAGTGGCAGAGTGCTTAGGGCATCTTCTTATAGTTCTAGACCCAGAAGTTCAGGAGTGATGTCTGAGGGTAAGATTTCATGTTACTATTAGACTACATTAAGAGCACTTAAAATGCGAATGATCCCACATGAAGCCTCATTAATAAGTGATAACTGCCCTCTAGGGCTAGGGCCAGACAAGTGTAGCCATGCATTATGTGGCACCACAGACATGTCTGCAGTGCCACACACTGCACATTCAGCTGTTCTTCACCCTGCAAGGTAGTGGTGTGGGGGTCAAAAAACCCATGCAAAAAAAAAAGAGCAGTGCATGCAGTGGTTTGACCAGAGCTTAGCTGGCCAGAGCCACACTCCAAGCAGCAGGATCCCTGGTGCTGCAGCCTCAAAACCTCAGATAAGGCTTCTGGGGCCAGCACAGTGTTGGTTCCAGCCTCTGCTACCCACCTGGGGTAACCAGTCGTGCACCAGAGGACATGTGGCACAGTCATTCCCTGGGGACAAGTAGCAGCAGTTTTTGTCCCTGGGGAAGCAAACATCCACGCTTGTGTGGATGTGGCCTAAATGTCTTATAGTTACCCCACTTCTGGCAAGGGTTATGTTTGAGTTGTGCTGCCCAGCTCAGGTTAATTTGTAAGAGTTCACCCAAGATAAAATCAGCAGTTTGCAGTTCTCCAGTATCCTAGGATACACCACTACTAGGTGGACTAACTATAATCCAGGACTCTACAGACCTCAACTAACAGCTGGGCAGCATTTGAATGGGGAGAAGGTGGGTGAAGGGGGGCAGGGGACCAGGAGTGAAAGGGAGAAAAAGAAAGGGGGAGAGGGGGGTGACTGAGGTAGCTGCTCCGAACACTACCTTGGAGGGACAGCAGTGCAAAAATAGTCATGCCACAACATCAACTGAACACCCCACCACCACTGGGATGGTGGCGCTGCCCTGTGCTTTGCGGCTGCCACAGGTGTGCTACTACATCTCTGGGTGGCTGGATGTATGTCTTGTGTTCTGAACATTAAGGCTATTACCAGAACAATTGCAAAGTGTTTTAAGAAGG
>NW_017729004.1:39074514-39075154 GCF_001723915.1 Gavialis gangeticus | reverse complement strand
GGGGAGGGAGTGTGCAGGGAGCTGCAGGCCTATCATGTGATGGAGTGGGTGGGCCTTGTCAGTTCCACACACCCCAGATCAAACCCACACTGTCCCCATCAGGCCCTGCAGCTGCCCAGCAGCTCCCTGTGGAGGAGGTGGGGAGCTGGGGTGGGCAACAGGTGTTCCTAGCAGCTCCCTGTACACCCAGATCGAGTCCATGTCACCCCCTCTGAGTCCTGAGCTGCCCAGGAGGTCCTCATCTCCTCCCCCTCTGTCCTCCTTCCCCCCACAGGATGCTTCTCAGCAGCCATGAGCACTGGTTGGGGCTGGATCTAGGCATATAGATGTGGCACAGGCTGTAGGGAAACTGAGAGAAGGCAGAGGGGGGGAACCTCCCCTGCTGCTGCCACTGCCACTGCCACTCTTGGGCCAATTGGTGTAGCAAAGCAGTGATTTGGGAGTAGAGGGTCCAATGGGAGGGAGTGATCTGGTGGGGCTGTGGGTTGATAGGGGTGGCAGGGCAGTGATCTGAGAAGTGTGGGAGACTGGGGTGGCAGGGGGTGATCTGGGGGTGGAGAGAGAGACTAATGGAGTGTGGAGGGAGAATCAGTGCTCTGGGGGAGGGATAGAAAAAAAGCATAAAAGGTCTGCTTTCTGC
>NW_017729004.1:39058033-39069514 GCF_001723915.1 Gavialis gangeticus | reverse complement strand
TCAGTGGGGGGTGGGAGGGGGAATTTGAAGGATAATCAGGGTGGTAGGGGGATGATCCAAGGGTGGAGGGAGCCGATCGGGGCCAGGGGCACATGATTAAGGGGACAGATGGGATGATCAGGGAATGGGGAGAGATCTAAGCAGTGTGGAGGGAGCCTCTTCTCTCCTCCCTCCAGCCTACAACATGACTAGGGAGCCAGAGAGTGAGGCAGACATGGAGCAGACTTGGCAGCTCCTAGCTATGCCCCTCCTCATCAGCCCTTAAGCAGCAGGTCTGAGCTATGCATGTTAGAGAGAGTATTAAACCTTTGTGTGTGACAGCCTGCAGCAGGAGCATCTACATGTGTGCTTTACTGTAGACTAATTAGTTCCGCAGTAAAGTGTTACAGTCTACACGTGTGCCTGTATTAGGGTGCAGGAAAATAATTAACTCCACTGTAGGACAGTACTGCCCTAGACAAGTACTAACCTACGGGGGAGTACTTAGGTGCACTCAAATGTATGTGTAGATTGTGACCAGGGCTGGCTCGGGCACGTGGGTGCTGCAGTATAGGGGCTGCCTGCAGGCTAGCCTGCACTGGAGCACCCTCATGCCCCAGCCAGCTCCTCTGCTGCCCGACACCATGACCTGGAGCCTGGGGCTGACCCCCCCACAAGGCTTCTTGCTCTGGATCAACTGTTCCCAGGCACAGCTTCTTCACGTGCACCCAGGACCATCGCAGGCACATGTGAAGATGCTGCTGCTGGCAGCAGCTGACTCCAGCGCAAACTGTACCAGTGTTTATTCAGGTACATTGATATCACATGTAGACGGGCCCAGCACATGCTAGCATTAACAGTCTGACATTTGTTAGATTTAGCACCTGCTAATTGGAATATGTACTCTCACCATGACTTGTGATGAAGGCCACATCCAGGCAACCCACATGCAAAACAGTGGGTAGCTGGTCATCTAGGCTGAAGTCTGAACTGACTAGGTATGAATGTGAGCCTGGTATGCTGTTGGCTGTAAAAGTTGGCACACCTAACAGTGTGAAGCTGAGGGCTTTCTCAACCTAGGTGGACCTGTTTGGTGAAAATTATATATTTTCTAGGTTGTTATTTACCCCTTATCTCATGTTCATTTAGTTCCATGGTAGCCAACCTTTTTGTCAGGCCTGCCAGAAGCTATGTCCAGAAGCACCAAAAGTTAAGCCTTACCCCATCCCTAAGTGATGATCTGCTCCCTAACCTTCTCTCTGTCAAATCTTCCACTCTGTTCCCACTCCGCTCTGCTCCACATCCCAACCCTGTCACTCTGCTCCCTGCTTTATCCCCAATTTGTCACATGCCAGACAGAGTGGCAGCTCATGTCACTTGTAACACCCATGCCAGGTGTTGGCCACATCTGCTTTAGTGGGATACGCTGTCTATGTTTGACTGTTAACATCCTCTATCTGTAGCTTTTCTTGAGTGCTGAAAACTCTCTTTCGGGTACTACATTGGCTTAATTAAAATTCATAAATGACCCGGTTGCTGTCACGTCTATAGCTCAGTCCTCTGCTACAACTTTATCTATTGCTCACATGAAGGAACTCTTCTGAGCTAATGGAGCTGCTGTTGTCTTCTGTTCAGTGCTCTGCATACCTGCCAGTGTTTGAACATTTGTGCAAAGTGATTTAATCCATTGCATTCCTTGCAGGTTTTTTTCTCCTTATGCTGGGCGTTGGCTTGGTTTGGCTGATTGGCACAGCATGTGCAGCAGCTTCATGTGCTGTTCCTGCTTGACATTGACTTTGTGCTCTGCCTTTCTGCCTCAGATCTCTTTTCGTGTAATATTCTGGATTTTTGTATCATGTCTAAAAAGACAAAACAAATCCATCTTCCACCAGCTTCATTCTTCACTGGGTGAATTCTGTGCCTTAGGAATTTCTAATGGTTTTGTCCAGGGTTAATTCTGGGTCTTCATCCATTCTTTCTGAGTTTTCCATTCTTTCTGGT
The DNA here is from genome assembly GCF_001723915.1 of Gavialis gangeticus. NCBI lineage: Eukaryota > Metazoa > Chordata > Crocodylia > Gavialidae > Gavialis > Gavialis gangeticus. The sequence continues at coordinate 39,067,534 of NW_017729004.1, read as the reverse complement.
CCCTCTTTGGGATTTGGTTTCTCCAGCCAAAACTGAAAGATTTTTTTAAGCATAGGCCAGGTAGACATTCTTCTATAGTTTAGGCTTGTTTTTGCTCCATCTACTTAAAACTACATTTACTTTATGTTCCATTTCTCACAGAGTGAAATACGTCTCAAATTCCTGTAATACAGTCTTAGAGTTAGTCTTGTCTTCCTGAGTTTACTAAAAAAATTGTTAAACACATCAAGTTCATCACAACTGGCTATTGTCAGTAACCAAATCACCTTATGGTTGCTTACCTTTTTGCTGGCGCTCATGACTTGCAAATATAGAGTGATGTGCTGTTTGAACTCTTCCAGTGACTTTCCACCTATCTAGAGAGCAGTTTCAGTTATAGTGAAGCCATTTGCTGTTCCTCCTCATTAGGTCTTTTTTTCTTTCTCTTTATTAACTCCTGGTGTCATATCGTGCTCAGTAATCACTCTCAGCCAAATGTAAGTCTAGATGCAGTTTATTCAGTGAGCTTTGTGTACCTGAACAAAAGTTTCTGCAGCCCTCCCAGACCTCATGTCTTTGAAGTAAAGCTACTTAAAGGCACCATCTCTACAACCTCAGTGGCTATGTCTATGAGATACTTTACTGCGCAGAAGACTATTGCACAGTAAAGCATCACTGTGTAACCATGCGCTTAAACTACTGCACAGTAAATTAGTCTACTATGCAGTTAGTTTGTACCTGTAAATACAGGTACTAAACTAACTGAGCAGTAGATACTGCACAGTAAGGCTCAAGTAGATGCAGACCTGGAACAAATTTGTTCTTGGTCAGCTACACCAGCAGGGGGTCCGGTTCTGGTGCTTCTCAGCTCCTGGCTCCCCCAAGAGCCCATCAGTGTGGGGACCAGGTCCATCTCTGTCCCACTCTGTCCTGGCACTGCAGGGATCCTGGCTCCCCACAGGAGCAGGGAGCTGAGCAGTGCCAGGACTGGGGAGCTCTTCTTCCCTCACTCAGCCAGGGGCTAGGCAGGAATTGTCCTCTGGGGGGGCAGCTGGCAGCAAGACCCCAGCTGGGTGGGATAACTCCCAGCCACCTATGGCTGAGTGGGAAATCCCTGCCTAGCTGGGGGCTCACTGCCAGATTCCCTACCAGCCAACTGGGGCAGGGGGCTGGGAAAGAGTCCCAGCCTCTGCAGCTCTTTCCCAGCCCGCTGCCCCAATCAGCCACATGAGGCAGGGGGCTAGGAAAGAGCTGCAGAGGAGGGAACACATCCCCAGGCCCCTGCCCCAATTAGCTGGTGGGGTAGGAGGCTGGGAAAGAGCTGCAGAGGAAAATAGACACTTTTCCAACCCAGCCCTGGAGCTCTAGGATGGGAAATAGCTGTCTCCTTGCCTCCCTGGAGTCCAGGCCTGACCCCAGTGTTCCCTGGCACCTGGGAAAGCTTATAGCTCCCCCTGGCTGCCATATGGCAGGAGAGATGAATAGGCCTTTCTCTGCTTTGAACTGCTCCCATTGGGAGCAAATTTGCTCCCGACGGGTGCACATGTAGACATGTTCTCGCAGAAAGCTAACTTCACAGAAGTTTACTGCTCAGTAAGCTTTCTGTGACTAATTGCATGTATAGATGTGCCCAGTAGGTAAACTTCAATTTCATTAACTTGGAGAGAAAGCTATTTAGCTATAGAGAATGTTACAACCTAAGGCAGACCCTATGATTCTTAAGGCAGATCCTAACATTTTCTGAGGAGAAGCAAGCTGAAGATAATGATATTTAAGTGGCAGTATTCACATCTTCTGTTTCCAGGTAATCTTTTCCATAATCTTTCCTCTGGATGACCATAAAAGCTTACAGAATTTGATGAGGTGGGTAGATAAATCACTTCAAATTGTTGGGTGTCTTTATGCTTCTGTGCCAGGGAGAGAAGTCCTTCCAGCATGCGAAGTTCTACAGTTTTGAAAAGGGGGGTGCACATAGAGTGGTGCATCATCACATATAAAATAACAAATTTTTCTCCAGTTAAAAAGTGGAGAAGAAACTAGAAACTGTACTAATACTCCAGGGGCTTAGGACTGCATTATTCAGTTTATAATTAAAGCAAAAACAAATATAATTTCATTGGAATGAGTTAAAAATAATCTGTGAAATAGGAGCTTCAAGAGCTGCTAACATACAGCAGAATTACAAAACAAAGAATAGTTTGATAGCATCAAGACCATTTAAAATAAGAGAGGGGCATTAACACACAGAGTGAAGAGTTTGGAAGGGATCAGGTAGATTATAATGACCCATGAAGTCAATTGACTCCCGCAGCACTGCCTGACTAGAAATACTGCTGCCACTGCCACGCAGTTGGTTTTATACTTTGGGTTAGGATGGAACCAAAGGGGGCTGCAGCTACACCACCACCCACACTGCCTTGGCAACACACCTGCTGGGCATGCTTCTGCTTACAGCATGGAGTGACCACCTTCTCGACACAGCCCCACTGCTCCCTGCTTCCCTGCCCTGGGTGCCTCCTCAGCCCGGCGGGCATGACCCAGTGCAGCAGGGAGTTTGTAGTCTTTCCATGCAGCCCCACTGTTCCCATGTGTGCTGGGTTGCACCCGCTGGGATGGACAGGCACTGAGGAAGGGAAGCAGGGTAAAGCCAGGAACAGCAAGCTGCCAGCTTTCTCTGCTGCCCGCTTCCCTTCCCTGGGTGCCTCTCCAGCCTGCCCTGCACTGCCCTGGCGACACACCCCCTGTGCTTGCCACTGCTTGGAGCACGGAGCTCCCAACCTGTCTGCACAGCAGTTATTGTGATTCCTGTTTGAATTTGTCATGGGGGGGAGGGGCAGTAGAGTGAGGTTCGTACATATCCCTATTAATTCCATGTAATAAGGGATTCACTTTATGTGAATTCACTTTACGTGAGGGGGTTTTTTTTGGAATACAACCCTCACATAAAGAGAGACCCAAGTGTATTCCCCTATATTTGGCACTGGTGAGGCCACATCTGGAATCCCGTGTCCAGTTTTGGGCCACCCACTACAGAAGGGATGTGGACAAACTGGAGAAAATCTAGCAGAGGACAACAAAAATGGTTGGAGGGCTAGGGCACATGACTTATGAAGAGAGGATAAGGGAACTGGGCTGATTTAGTCTGGAGAAGAGAAGACTGGGAGGGGATTTAATAGCATCCTACGAGTACCTGAAGGGGGGTTCCAAAGAGGATGGAGCTACACTGTTCTCACTGGTGGCAGATGACAGAACAAGAAGCAATGGCCTCATGTTGCAGCAAGGAAAGTTTAGGTTAGATATTAGGCCAACCTTTCTCTCTAGGAGACTAGTAAAGGAACAGACTACCTAGAGAGGTTATAGAATCTCCCACTTAGAAGTTCTTAAGAGCTGGCTAGACAAATTCATGTTTGGGATGATCTATTTGGGAATGGTCCTGCTTTGAGGAGGTGGTTGGACTAGATGACCTCCTGAGGTCCCTTCCAACCCTCATTTTCTATGATTCAATGATTATTCTTATTGGGAACAGAATATCTTCCTTACATTCTGTACAAGAAATGTCAAAGAGGACTGCTGACATTTTTTTGCATTTGCAATCTAAAATGGTTTCACCTCAAAAAGGATCAAGGTCACATGGGTAATATTCATTGGCAACCTGCAATTGAGCATGTTTGCCCGATATGATTTTTTAAGTACAGTACTTTCAAAGAGTTTAATGACAAGCTTCTAAACTAATTCGTCTAGTTTTAGAGGTACTATTGCAGGGGGGAAGAGGGAGGAGGGGTGTAATTCATCTTCCATCCTGATCTTTACAGCAGAGTTTATGCTCTTAAAGCAAGGTTTCTGGATAGATATCAAATATAGGAAGGTTATATTCATGTGATGTATTGAATATTTAAACAAAGATTCCACTCAACAAAATTATACTGCTAATCTGAGAAGATTTTTTGCTCATCACTTACAGACTGGTGAAAGAGACATTCCTGTGGTTTTAGACCATGTACTCTCTATAGTGAATGAACTCATGGTTAGAGATGGGTGGGCTTTTGAGAGTTTTTTCAGGTGTGAATAGTTTAGTCATTAAGATATAATATTTTCCATTCTGATCAGGTCTCTTAGGCTATACCCTTAAGTTTCTAATATGTAAAAGGCCAGATTTCCAATTTAATCAGACTACCCATATACCTAAATTTCCCCCCAAACCTCATTGCAATCATAGTAAATGTTGGATATACACCTACAATACGTATGGGGCCTAAGCTTTTTTCTTCAGTCAATAAAACCTTTCTGAGTCTATCTGAGACTATTTTTGTCTTTGACTAAGACAGTGAAAGGCCATCCCATTTCTAAGAGGCACAGAGGGCAGGCATGACCAGGGATCCTGGTTTTCTCTGATAAAAAAAATCTCAAATTCTCTGACAAAAATCTCAAATTCTCTGATAAACCACTCAAAATCTGTTATTAAAATTAAAAGCCCCCTTCACCCCCCCCCACTTGCCCTGCTGGTGCCCCTCACTTGCCCCCAAAGCCATCCCAAGCCTGCTGGTGCCCCTCACTGCCCTCACAACAGCCCCCCACCCTACTCATGCCTCTTGCTCCCACTCCTAACCTCTGGCTCTGCTGGACGGGGCCCCCAGCTGCCCGGGCTATAGGGCCAGGGACCCAGGTCTTCAGCTCCCTGCCCACAACAGCAGGCAGCTGCAGCAGAAGCAGCATGGAGCCAGTTCCCCCATTGCTCTCCCTGCTTAGGTGGGGGCAGGGTTGGATTCTGGCCCCACCAGCCCTGCCAGTGTCCCCAGTCATGACCCACAACCCCCCAGCCCTGCCAGAGGGGCCCCCTGCAAGCCCCACTTACCTTAGGCTCCAGGAGTGAAGAGTGAAGCTGAGCTGAATGGAGCTGTGGCTGACTGAGAGCCTCAGGCCCCGTCCTTCCCACTCCCCCACCCCCTCTGGGCAGGGCTGGGGTTTCCCACTCTGTTTGCAAACAGCTCTGTCAGGCTGGAGCTCAACCAGCCTGCAGAGCTGTTTGCAAAAGCAGGGAATCCATGGGGTTCTCTGCTAAAAGGAGAAATCTGTGTTTTCTCTGATAAAAAGGGGAAACCTGTGGTTTTCTCTTTTTCTGTGGTCCCTGGTCATGACACAAGGGGTAGTGTGGGCTGCCATTGTGCTGACGGTGACAGTGTGGTCAGCTGCCACCGCAACAATTTTTGCAGCAACAATTTTAGCAGGTCTGCTGCCCATGTCACCTCCTCTCTAAATTATATTAATGCCCATTTATCTAGAGTATTCACATTGTAGACCTCTCTGTGGCAGCTATATGCAGTATGGACATAACTTTATTGAACACTATGCCCTAATGACAGCTTATAGAGCCAACGGGGTTTTTTTAAAGACCAGAGCTATTACATAATCTGTCCTTAAATGAAACTGAAAGTCTTTAATGCCTTTTAGTTAGGTCATTTTTGGGACTCATTCAGAATGGCAGGTAGAGATCTATATGTACATATATATGTGCACATACATACCTACACACATACATGTGATCTATCATTCAAAGATTTTAAAAGTATATTATTTACTTCTATATTAACAGAAGTTCACTGAGATGTGACCTGTCATCCTTCCCCTCTGATCTGGAGTCCTTCACAGTCAGATTCTGTAGAGAAAGAGGTGAATAGTGCTTGCGCCTGCACCATTTTTTATGTCTTTAGTATGGGAATATGATGGCAGTCACGGTATACATGTATGTGTGTACACCGTCAATGAACATTACTGGCAAATCTAATCTGAAAATATGGGGAACATCTAGACCTAATGGGAAAAATACATGTGACCGTTTCCTTTTGAAGAACTGAAATTACTGTAGATACTGGTAAGTAACTATATCTTTTCAGATTACTACAGCAGAATTTGGCATGCTGACAACATGAAGAAAGACAGGATCACTTTTAGAATTGCTTGGAAAAAAGTGAAAAAAATCATGACAATTTTTCAATTTTATTTTATTTTTTTGAAATCTAGACAATTTTTTGGATGATCAAAAATTTTGGTGTGTTTTATACCTGGTAGAATCTGACACCAAATGAAAACTGATGTAATAAATATATGGTAATTTTAATCCAAAATTGAAATCCTAATATGAGAATTATTGAAAACTTAAAATATTAAAACATTTGACCTGCTCTGTATATTTCAAGCTGGCATTTGATTTGGTTCAGTATTACAATGAAGTACAATTCCCTGCCCTATAAGAATGTCACTATTTGTCAAACATTTTTCTTTTTACTGTGAAAATATGGCTGAAGTTATCTGGAGCTAGCTAGCTTCTCCAATTTCTAGAGGAGATAGTTTAATATCAAATTAGTGCAGTGCTAAGGCTACAATAGGAAGTATTTATATGTGGTGGGCTTGCCTATCTTCACCCAATTCCTTGGGCTTAGAGAATTGCCAAGCGATTGATGGGGCAAACCCACCAATCAGATACCAGAAGGGGAGGAGCTTTGGGAGGAGTCCTCCCCACCCCTATGTCAGGGTGAGGCAAGCAATGGAACTAATTGAAGGCTGTGCTCCATCTTCCCGCAATTGGCCAGTCTTCAATCTTTGGAAGGAGCCCCAAAAGGGTATATAAGGAGCTGCATGCATAGCATGCAGAGGAGATGACAAGGGACAGAAAAGAAAGAAGAAACTGGGGTTGAGGAAGAGCTGGGGAAGAGCTACCCAGGGGGCATTTGCAGTTGCCCTGAAGATCCCAAAGACTCTGCCATTGGACAGCAATGGCAGATGGCCACATCCCCAACCCCTTGCTGCGAGATAGCATGGTGAGCAGGTGCAGGTGTCACTGCACAGAGGGTCCAAGAGGGACTGGGACCTTGGGAGCCACTCAAGGCAGCTTGGGTCTCTGGCCCTGGCAAGAGGCTGGCACTGGTGCAGACACTGCTGCATGGTGATTCATTGATGAGCCGAGGGCCCTTGAAGGGGACAGGGGCAGGTTGGGGCCCATTCCCAACTGCCAGGCACAAGAGCCTGTGGGCAGTGCAGGCTCTGCAGTGTGGTAGGCCTGTACTGGAGCCCCAACCCTGGGCACGCACAAGGCAGCCCAGACCCACAACTTGCTGAGAAGGCTGAGCCATCCGGTCATGTGAATGATCCACGCACCCTACAATGGGACTGAGACAGATCACCCACTGCAGGACCCATTTTCCTAGCTGGGGATGAAACACCAGGAACCCTTGCTAGACTCCTACTCACTGGGAAGCATGAGTTCTCAGGCTAGGGGTTTCCCACCAGGGAGGGACCCAGTGGATAGCCCTGTCACAGGGGGTTTATGCTAGAGAAAGAGACTCCTCTAGAGGAGAGGGGTATTTGGGATTGCCATATATTTTAGAGTGTTTATTAATTGCTTGCTGCATCTCATATTTTTGAGTGTTTATTGACTGTTTGTTGTGCTTTATATTTTGGGGTGCTTACACATTGAAAGCTGGGACTTACTTACCCTCTGGGGATCTGTGGGCTAGGTTTCTCTCATGGGTCTTGGGGACTGCCATATTTACCAGTTCTGTTATTGCTGACTTGAATATATTATATGTAAATATTGATCTTTATCACCTATCCAGTTACTTTATCCCTTCCCATTTTATTCTGCACCTGAATAATCCATGTATATAGTTAAGCTACTGTGTCCTGGTCTTCCTCTATAGAGACACCGGAGAAGGGGAAACTGTGAGCAAACTGCAGTTTCCATCTCCAGCACATACACCCTGCTGACCATCCCCTTCTATTGGAGAGGGGAGTACACACTCCGGTACACTCGGGTTACATATAGTTTATTTCTTATCTTAGTTTATCTGACAATGCTGCAGCATGCTACAATGTTCAGTTTTATGTTTCTTTGCTACACATCAAATTGAACATTGTAACTTCCTTTATTATACAAGGGTTGTAGAGTTCATCAGGCCCTATAGGTTAGATGAGTGGCTCTGAGCTGGCCCCCAGCACAGCTGGTAGTGTACACTCCAGACAGATCCATAGCACCAGCGGTGAAGTGTAGAGGGTGCACAGGGGTGCATGTGTATCCCCTGAGAGCACTGGTGCACCCCCTGACCAGCCACACTTGCCCCTCTAGGTGACGGGCAGGGGGGCAGCCAGGAGTGCCAGTGTCCCCACTGCAAGTGCCAGCTGGGAAGTGGAGCACCGTTGCGCTCCCAGAACTGACTGCAGCCACTCCAGGAAGCAGCCACAGCCACTTCTGGAAGTGGCTGCAGTGATTGGCCACAGTGATTGGCCATCTCACAATCAGCTGTGGGGGATCCCTCTCCCTGGTCAGTGAGATCGGTTGTTGGGGGACACCCCCCAGTCACTGACTGGTTGCTGGGGGGGCATAGCACAGTGGCAGCATGCACTCCAGACCAGCCCCAAATGCAGCTGGCAGCATGTGCTCTGGACCAGCCTCACACACCACCCACAACATGCACCAGGCTGGCCTCACACTCCCTGTGCAGTGGGGCCAATCCAGTGTGCACCACCATGGTGCACAGGTCCAATCCAAGAGCCACAGGGGCCAGAGGATAGGCCTCTATGGGCTAGATCCAGTCCACAGACCACATCTTTAATACTCTGCTTTGTACTTTTAAGGGATCTTTTAATTTCATTCTTCTTCTAGTTAGAAGTTTGTTTGAAAGAGTTATTGAAAAAAATCTACAAATGTGTGTGTTCAACATTAACTGCCAAATTATTGAAATCTAGATTTCTGGATGTATAGGTTGTACCCCAACAATGTAAAAATGTTACAGTGCTCCAAATATAGGTGCATTTAAAAAAAATTATATCACATTATTATGCTTCTTCTACTGTGTGTGTGTGTGTGTGTGTGTGTGTGTGTGTGTTCATGCACATGCACATGCATACATATGTATAGAGAGTAGTAATTTTATCAGATTATAGAAAGAATGTACTTGTAAAATGAGTTGAAGTATAAACTCTGATGGGAAATTCACTCCATAGCAGCTGCCAGAGGAAGAACAGGATGGTACCTTACAAACTAACTAGTTCAGAGAGGGATGAGCTTTCATAGGCAGAAACCCAGTTTGTCAGATGCTAGGAAAAGATTGCATCTGACTTCCAGACTGCACCCGCAGTCCATTCCTAGCATCTGACAAAGTAGGTTGTTGCCTATGAAAGCATGCCTCTTTGAACCAGTTAATCGGTAAGGCTGCTTACAGATGTGAAAAAAAAAACCCAAAACATGACTTTACTTTCAGCTCAGTGCCCCACATGCCCAGAAGAGGCATTGCGTATGTTTGACCCTGATCATCCAACATCTGTACAGAATGTGCACTTCGGAGGGGTGGGGGTGCTTTTATCTAATTGAATCAGCTATTAGATAAATGTGCCAAAAAGCCCCACTGAACCGCCTGACTCCACAGAATCAACAGATGCTGTGGAGCCAGGTCAAATTAACATGCTTCCTCTTCCATTAAAGCATTGTTGGGTTTTTTGGGGGTTTTTTTGGGGGGGGGGGGGGGGGGG
>NW_017729004.1:39046268-39057874 GCF_001723915.1 Gavialis gangeticus | reverse complement strand
GGGGGGGAGTCACAACTGATTGACCTAAGGTGTTACCCTGCCTAAACTTTTGCCCGACTTCTGACTAACACAGCTAACCACCTCTGTGTCCATAGAAACTGTTATCACTGTAAAGAAACAATTGTACTCCTCCACTTGTACTTCCATATCAAGCCAGTGTCGTCCTCAGAATTTTATTTCCATTTTCTGCACTAGTCACAACTCACCTTTATCTGGGTAAAAGAAAATAGCTCAAGTGGTTAGCATGTTCAGTTGCTGAGGTGGGTTTACCAGTTTAAGACTCTAGTTGAATTTTTTATTATTATAATTTAGGAAGAGCCAATCCCATACCAATGCCTGGGGTTAAACTGTAGTCTGTATGACTGCCAGAGCCTCTGCACTGGTGTGACTCTGGAACCCAGTGGGTAAATGTTGTGGCTGCTTTGCCCTGCATCCCTTTGCCCACCACTGACTTTGGGGTGTACAGTTGCTGCTGGCAACTCAGACTGGTGATGAGGGAAATGGGGGAATGAGCAGTGGCAGTGTTCACCCCCTGCATTCCAAAGCTGCACTAACACAGCAACTCCAGAAACCCTGCTGACAAGCCACTGCTCTAGCATCAAAGGTGAGTTGTCTGACCTGCAAAAAGCCTTGTGGGCAGGATCTGGCCTGCAGAGCCAGGTAAGTTTGCCAGCCCCGGTGTAAAGCATACGTTATGATTAAGGCTTTTCTGCTGTGAATAGCTAGATTCAGTAAAGTATAGGCAACAATCTTTAGAAACAAATTAGAAGTTAAAGCAAAGCCAGCTACGTTAGTATGTGATGAAGCCTATCATTATGAATCTAAATCAGTTGATGTCTTCTATTGAAAGTCAAACCAGTTCATCTCCATATCTGGATCTCAGTCTGTTTGGCTTGACCCATGCTTCCCTGTCAAGGTCATGCCCAATGGGAAACTTATTTGGTTTTGGTATAAAATGCTGTAGGAGTAGGTCTGATCTTTCCCAGCAGTTGGCCCACTCCCTTGCTGCCCAGCATCCCCCATCTCTTCTAGGTGCTTGTGGGCTTCATAGATAAAGAATTTATGACTTTTACACCACTTTAGCCTCCACCTTTGCTGCTCCCCTTCAAGCAGCAGATTCCCTCCTTTTCTCTGGTGGGCTGTCAGGCTGGGCCTGAGGACTCCTGGCTCCAAGTTTTCTTTTTCTTGGTGGTTTTATGACAATATTGGAGGGATTGCCATTTTTGTGGTGTTCTCAGAAACAGCTTATTTCACGATTTCCACAAAAAATGTGAAACTGCATGTAGGGTAGATCCTTATCTAGGAGGAGAGGCTCAGGAAACTGGGCTTGCTTAGTCCAAAGAAGAGAAGACTGAGTGGGGGGATTTAATTGCAGCCTTCAGTTACCTGAAAGGAGGTTTGAAAGAGGATGGAGCAAGACTGTTTTCAGTGGTGGCACATGACAGAACAAGGAGCAATGGTTTCAAGCTGCATCAAGGGAAGTTTATGTTAAATATTAGGAAAAACTTTCTTACTAGGAGGCTACTAAAGCCCTGTAACAGGCTACACAAAGAGGTTGCTGAATCTCCATCCTTGGAGGTTTTTAAGACCTGGCTAGACCTTTGGCTGGTTTGATACAGTTGGGGATGGTCCTGCTTTGAGCAGAAGTTTGGCCTAGAAGATCTCCTGAGGTCCCTTTCAACCCTAATTTTATGATTCTGTGATTCTTTCTGATCCATTCCTGTTAGATGATTCTGCTAGATTAGTAGTTCCCAAAATTTCTACACCCTGAACTGCTCAACTGCCCATGGTTTCTTGCCATGACCCCAAACCTACAAAGCTTTGTAGTAACAGTCCAGAATCATTGGCGATTGCAGAAAGAAACTATGGTTGGTTTGGTGTGAATGATAGCCTTATACACATGCTGAGTGGAAGAGCAACATGATACTTCAATGTGTTGCCTGAATGGCATTGGATATGGGTGCTGCTTCATTTAATGGTATGGAGGTGATGGAGTGGTGGGCTAGGGTAAGGACTGGGTAGATTGAGTGAATCAAAACCTTTGGTTTTGACACATTTCCTTGGGAAAAACAATATTATGTAATGGTATTCATGCTTATACACAGAAGAGAATTAGAGGTCTGACACCCAAATGGTCATTAAGAGATGGCTAGATTATCCATGGACAAACTCTCATGAGCACTGAAAAGATATCTATGCCAAATTGTATGGCACCTCCATACAAAGAATATAGAAAATACAAATAATATGTAAAAAACACATTGAACTTGGGTTGCTTTTCTCTTTACTGGTATGTTTTTTTGCTAATAGTAATATTATTACCATAATACTTTTAAGGTAGTGGTAAGGTACCTATCTATCATATTTTGGTATGTAACTCAGCATCTTTATTGTAAGCATTTATGGAATTCAAAATATGTATAAATGAGCAGCAAGTGAAAAGGCAAGACTTGGATAGTTTATGGGTTAGTGCTCAAAATGAGTTAAAATTGTATTATTTAAAAATACAATTTTGAAAATTTGCGTATGAGCTCAGCTGAATTTGCATTCTGCTCTCTTTAATTAGCACTTGCGTATTCAGCTGTAATGACCTTCAAAATAAAATAAATATGAACTGCTAGTGAAATGCTATGTTCATGACTTTCTAATATCTAAGCTTACATTTGCTTTCAGTGTGTATGATTAATTATAGATTGTCAATGTGCAATGTGTGACCTTTCTATTTCATCACCCATTATGTGCATTAAAACAGACATCTAAAAAATAGATTATGACAAAAATATATGGCAAAGGAGACTTTTAAAATCTATATCCAACATTTTATCTATGTGGGTGATGATGTTCCTGCGAAACATTTTACCTACAAGCTCAGTTGTTATTTGCCTTGGTGATTTAGTCAGAGAGATGCTTTATCTGTTATAAATTTTCAGCATTGAATTCTCAGGAACAATTTTCAGGGAGATTCCAGTGTAATTCAGTATACATCATGGAAACTGATACGATTGATCTTTTCTAGCCATAAACACGATGTGACAATATAAAAAATGCTGACATACCTGGATAACCAATGGACACTTCATTTATTTCTTTTGCCATTCCAAAGCACACTTGCTTTCAGTAGAATTTTGTTCTATTTCTAGTCCATAAATTGCTTTTTGGGCAATTACTGTCAATTCTGCCTACTTAAATCCCTTGACATTTCTATTAGATATCATATATTCTTTAGTTCTTACCCTAATCTCCAGTGTTAATTTATACTGTTAAATAACTGCATTCCACCCTAGAAGGACAGCATTTCAGTGGACAATGAGGTCACTGCATGTGTAAATACACATATATGAGAAGTCTGTGGGTGTGTGTATTTGTGTTTAAGATCTCACATCACTAGGTAAAAGGAAATGTAGAATTATGGTTAACCACCACAGCAACTGTCAACCAAAAATGACTTTTTTAAAAGACTGTTTGCCTTAGAGTTTACACTTTCCCTTCATTTGTCTTCCAGCTCTAATTTGTCTCTCTTCTCTCATTGATACAAGGAACCAAGCAATCACATCTTAAGGTAAGGGGCATATTATTAATACTGTGAAAATAAGAAAGAATAGGCATTTAGAATTTTCAAAATTTGTGCCCAATCTGTTGAATTTCAAGAAAGAGACTAGATCACTGGTCTTTTATGTTAATTGTTTACTGTGCTACAAAATACTTGGACCTGTACAATTTAAATACATTACAAAGAACAGAATCTTCGTGCTTTTAAATTAACACAACTGCATTGTTTATCTGTATACAAAAAAAAAATTCAAGGAAAAAAAAGGAGAGGGAGTCTATGCCTTGGTAAATCAACATTTGATAATCCATTGGATTTGAAATAAATCACCATGAAGATCAACAAGAAGACCATTAATACTGTCCAAAAGGTGAGCACTGTTTTCTGTAGTGTTGGTACCTTTTCCCCAGCATTTTGACAGAGATCACAAATTCACTTTCTGAACAGCTGTTCTTGTATTAAATGACTTTGGCCACTCTAAGAATGACTCTATGAATTCACATTCATACCAGGACCTAGAGCTTCACTATCAGTAATACATTTAACCAAAACGTCTTAAGAAATATATGCATTTCAGAATCCAAGGATATATCATTCATCCCTTTGTCTCCACCTTGCAGCCAATTCCCATCAGGTACCATCTGCTCTTAGCTAACATTCAAGCACTACAAAAGGCTTGGCATTTCAATAAAAGTGTCACAGTGGCTCTTTTCTCTCTTGTTCAAGCTTGGTTCCACTTTCTTTAGTCTGAGGCTGGCAGCATTATGCAGAAATCTAAAGCTCTCAGAAAATCTTCCTCCTTGCTGCTCTCTTTCTGTGCTCCCCTGGAGTTACTTTTCTGAAACCAAGCAGAGGGCACACAGTGGCACTGCATTCCTTATCTCCTCCCATTGCTCTGCTTTACCTTTTAAAAATTCACTTACCACCACAATACAGCACTTCTCAGTAAGAAACCACCTCCTATGCTGAAAAATAAATTAAGCATGTAGAGCCAAATTTGGATCCCTTGCTCATTTGAATTGGTGCCTTTTTCCCACAAGGAATTCTAGTGATTTCAAAGGGCCAAATTGTAGAGCGGGGTTAGCAACCTACAGTCTCCATGAAGCCCAGATATTGGTGGCAATTTGGTAGCAGGGAGCTTCTAGAGCAACAGAGAATTTGCAGAGGAGGCAGCAGGGCAACAGGGAAGAGTGGTGGCAGCAGCAGCGGGGTCAGAAGTATTGACCACCATGGACTGAGCAGCATTATTTTGGCCTGCTGCTCCTAAAGGTTGCTGACCTTTGTTGTAAAGCTCTTACTTGCATTTACTCAGATACTCTTTTTGGGTTTGATACAGTGTAAGGGATGTCTCTGCAGTCTGATCAGGTGTTCCCATGCCATAGAAATTGATGCCTTAATGATGAAAGATGGTCCGGAGCGTAAACAATAGCCTAGTTTTAGGAAACAGAAACTGTGGACAAACATACCATTAAATAATGTAATGGTTTCATCTGTCCACTCCTATACCAGTAGATAGGCAACCATCAATCCTGTGGACCATGGCATACACATAAGAGGTCTAGTCACGTGCCTGAATCCACTTGTGGATGGCAAGCCCAATTCAAGAGCTTGTCACAAGTTTCACAGATCCAGTACACTGGAGGTAAACTACCAAATAACTTTGAAACCTGAATAAAACAGGTTTAATATGACAACCCTTTACCTTCTACTTAGAGCAGAGCATAGTGAACAGATGAAACAGTTAAGAGGGATCAGCTATGAAGTGCTATAATTTTGTAAATAGTTTAACTATTCTGTCCACGTCCATAGGTTCAATTCCTTACTTGGCTATATGCATCCAATATAACTTCCAGCAGGTCACTCAGGGAGGGCCTGATTTTTTCACAGTTTTTAACTGACTAAAAATGCATATGGTATCTAAATACATTTAAAAGAAACTTCTAGGAGGTAGGCACGTAATTCCCTTTGACTGGAGCATTAGGGACCTAATTACTTATTAAAATCTGAACTTCAGTTCCCCATTTGTAGGATGGAGATGGCAATATTGCTTTGTAAGGGAGTTGTAAGAATAAATCCATTAAGGAGGTGCTCACATATTCTGACTATGCTACTTACAACAGATTGATGCTGCCCCTCAATGTTTGTACAAAATTGGGTTTAATGCTGCTAATATCCTAACTCTCAGAAATTAGATACATATTGGGCGCATCTACACGTACCGATTTAAGGTACATTAGCCATTTTTAAGGTGCATTAAGGGTGTGGGTCTACACGTTTACACCATTAATGCACCTTAAAAATGGCAATTTTAGGTTATCCATGCCTAAATTTGATACCTGCCAAAGCAAATTTAGGCCTGAATAACTAAAGTGCTTTAATGCACATGTAGAAACACTAAGGTGTGTTAAGGCTGTGTATGTCAACTGACTCAGAACTAACTTTAGTTCCAAGTCAGTCTGCACACCACCTTAATGCACCTTACTGGGTGCATGTGTAGACATGCTCCTAAATTGCCTTAATGTGTATAACTCAGGTGCATGGAGCTGCCCATGGCCATCACTGAATAGTGGGATCATTGGGTGCCCAGTAGCCAGTGACCTTGCCCAACCCTTCTAGTGGCTGCAGCAGGTTTCTCAATAAGAGGGCCTACCCGTACAGAGGATAAGCCTTGCAAACAGGGTTAACTATTTAATTATATATGTCACAGCGTGGGGCCTAGGAGCGGCCGCGATCCCGCTAGCGCCCCCTGCCGTGCCAATTAGGAGATCCAGCACCCTCTTATTCTCGCCCGCCACATCTTTGATCTTATATAATTTAATATGGGAGGCTGCCTTTGATCTCCTAGTATCTACAGGTGACTTGGTGCACCCCCAGCCTTATGGGCTATGCATGCCTCCTACCTCCCCTTTAGCACACCCCAAGCCTCGCAGCTATTCCAGATGTTCTCGTGTCTCCAATCTACGCCCTCTCCGGGCCTTTACCCGCGCGCCCTGCCCTCTCCGGGCTCCTGTTCACATGCTCTTCTCCTCCTGGCCCCGATCCGCACGTCCACCCCTCTCCAGGCTTCACTCGCGTACCTGCCCCTCTCCGGGACTCTTAACCACGTGCTCGCCCTTCCCCGGGGCGTCTATACAATACCAGTGCCGCTCCAATCTTATACTAGCCCTCCCCAGGCTTCACTCTCACGCGTTGGCCCTTGCTGGGGCCTGTGTCCGCGCCTCTCGCGCTCTTACTTGTTGGTTCACCCTTCTTCGGGCTCTGATCGCATGCGCTGGCCCGCCTCGGGCCTCCACCCGTGCACTCGCCCTTCTCTGGGGCCCATCCCGTGCTTCTCGCACCCTCGCCCTTCTCTGGGGCCCGTCCCGTGCTTCTCGCACCCTCGCCCTTCTCTGGGGCCCGTCCCGTGCTAACCGCACTCGGGGCTCAGGTGGCACGCAGCCGTGCCTGGCCCTCTGACCCTTCTCGGGGTCCTTTGCCCAACTGGGCAGAATACCACCCTCGGGCTGGGGTCTCAACCCCACACACCGCACCACACCAGTGCCAAGCCACCGTGCCTCCCAGGCACTGCTCTGTGCCCCAAACAGGGCACCCAGGAACCCCCCAGGCTACTGGGGAGCTCCCATGAGGCCTCCTCACACCCCTACAGCCTCACCCAGTCCTCCGGGTATATACACAACGGAAGCATAAGCCAACCGGCTGTAACAAAACAATAAGCCTACCAGCTATAACATAAAGTCCCGGCCCACCTGGCTCTCTTGCCAAAGCCTCCCAGTCAGGCTTCTCTCCACCCTTACCATAATGCAGCCCTCTGGGTGCTCAGGCTGCACTGCTCAGCTTAGCTCTCCTGCAGAACTCCTACACCTCAGGCTGCCAGAGGGGAACTACCAGCCAGGCTCCAGCCTGGCTGTTTATAAGGGCCAGGCCCTGCCCCCTTCTGGTCACCTAACCAACCTGGTTGCTCCAGCAACCATCACCTGAGCTGCCCTGGCAATTAGCAGGGTCCCTAATCCCTACTTAGGCACGGGGCACCCGAGTGCCCCCGTGACAATATACAATATCAATTCCAAATAATCAAACAGGTTTAACTCATAGGGCGCGTCCACACATGCAGGCACGTGTGCTTGCAGCAGCTCAGATAGAAGTGGCGCAAATTTGATACGGGCCTTTTTGCCTCAGTACATGTGCCCAGACATGCACTTTGGTATGGGGAAAATTGTGCCACTTGGGGCAAAATAACCCTGCCTGGTTCCTCCTGGATCTGCAGCTAAGAGGAGCTAAAGCCTGGGGCCAGCACCTGTGCTGGCCCCAACAGTATAAAAAGCTGCCCTGGCAAGCAGGTCAGGGCTACTCACCCTCAGGAGCTTATGGGGCCCTCATCCCACAAGCCACTGGAGATCTCAGCTGGCAGCTCCTCCATGGAGCTGTTGCCATGGGCGTGTATGTGCCGAGCTTCATAGACAGCTTGGTCTCCTGCCCCTTCTTCAGGCAAAGGGAGACCCTGGCACACATGACCCTCAAGTGTGCCAGGCTGCCAGAACTTCCTGAGGTTCACATTGAATTTCACACCCCCACCGTTTTGGTTTTGGTAACTCCGTCCACAGCCTCACCAAGTCCTGGGACCTCCTGGTCAACCTCCTCCTGGCCCTGACTAAGTGGGCCCTGTACTTGACCAGGAAGGAGGCTCTCGCCAGGAAGGTGCCCGGAGACTGCAGGGCCATTTTCTTCTCACTTGTCCAAGCATGTTTCCAGGCAGAGCACCAGTTGGCAGTGTCCACTGGCTCCTTGGATGCCTTTGAGGTCTGGTGGATGTGGCCTGGGAGGCTCTGTTCAGTGTCCCTCTCTGGAGCACTTATTTTCATATTTTGAACCTTTGACCCCAGCATCACTCCTATCCTGTTTTTGCTTTAGTTGTCCCAAGGAATTAGTTGTATTATTCATTCATTGGCCTCACACCGTAGGGGCTACTATTTAGTTGGGTGGGCCTTGGGCCCACGGCATTTGGGTAACACAAATAGACAGGAGCTTCTGGGGTCCAGACTTTTGGTACCTGAGGACAGCTGGACAGTTGGTACCCTTCTGCCAGCTGGACTGCTGAAGCAGCCCTGAGTGTTCCCTGCACCCTCTACTCACTGCAGCAGTCTGGCAGTGGGGGCTGCTGCCTAGGTGTGGCTTGCTGCCACCTGTGACAGCATATGGCCCCAAGGCTGCATGCCTGCCAAACCTGGATGAGGACTGCATGGACATTAGAGGCATTTTTACCTCCAAGCCAGCTGCCAGTGGACTGTAGCAGCCCAGTTGGCCTTTGTGCGGCACTACTGCCATGTGTACCACCACCTGGCCATCCAGGAAGCTATCGCCCAGAAGATGTTCTCAGGGTAGTGGCCTGCTTTGAACTGTCAAAGCATGTCCTCTTGGCCCCAAGTGGCCAGGAGGTCAGCAACCTCCAACGGGGTCCTGGGTGTCAGTTCTGAACAGGCTTCTCTGCCTGGGTCCTGTCATTTACCTCACTAGCAGAAATTCTGGTGTTACCTATTTAAAATCCCTGATAATAAAATCCAAAAGTCACTCTTTAAAATACCCCCAAATCCGTGTTCTTCTGCAAGTAAAACAAAGACCACTAGGCATACTCTCTCTGTCTATATATAGAAAGATCAAATCTGTTGGGCAATGTTTTATTGATATATTTACAATTTTAAAGCAATTTGGAAGCCTACTGGTGCCTCCACCATCATAATAAAATAAATTCTAAATATCTATTCAGTTTGGCATTGACTTTTGGCTTTTTTGTCATAGAAAAATCAGAGCTGCCCCTGCCCCCTTTGCTCACCAGGATGTGCAGCACTGAGCAGCACTGATATGCCAGTGCCCTGCCCCTGCCCTTGCCCCTCACTCTCAACCCACAGCCAGCCCGTCATCCTAGTCCCCTCACTCCTCACCCACAGGGCCAGGTATATGGGTGTGGGGTTTGTGGGTGGGGTATGGGGGGACTGTGGGTGTGGGGATGGCATATGGGGGGGCTGCTCAGAATAGGTGGGTCCCTGCCCCCCTGCAGGGCACAGCCCCCCTGCACAGCTCATGGACTGCTCCACCCCCAGGGTGACAGAACCCTAACAGGACCCACAGCCCCTCAAAAGCAGCTGCAGGGTCTATCACCTCCTCCCTGCCTATCACCCAGTCCCCACTCACTCCCTCAGCCCCTCCATCGCTTCCCAACTCAGTCATAATCCCCGATCACTGCCCTAACCAGCCCCAGTGTCCCTGCATTCACCAGCTGCAGCAGCAGGCATCGGGGCCACATGGCACAGCCCCCCCACAGAGCAGGTGGTAGTGGGAGGGTAGCAAGATTGGCCCCAGCTGCCTGGCACATGCTGCTGATGCCACATATTGTGTGATCACAGCCCAGCTTGGCAGAGTGCCGTGCACTGTCTGGCACCTGGGGGCCACTGAGGCTGAGCAGCGCTGGCCCGGGTGACAGCTGGAGTTGCCAGATAGTGCATGGCACTGCATGGGCCCTGCTGAGCCAAGCTGCACCCACACAATAGGACAGCAGCAGTATGGGTGCCAGGCAGTCAGGACTGAACCCTGCCATGAGGCTCCAAGCTGCCCTGATGGCTGCTGCCACTGCCAGTAATCTTGAGCAGTGCAGGGGAGCAGAGCTGGATGGGGAAGCAATTGGGGAGCTGGGGAAAGCAGGGAAAATGAGGGGAGAGCAGGGGAATGAACAGGGGGCTGGAGACAAGTCCCTGGAGAGGACCTGGAGATTTTCCTTGGCTCATCTCCAGCTCCTCTCCAGGGCCTCATCTCTATGTGGGGTGGGGGGAAATGCATGGGGAGTTGGGAGAATGCACAGGGGGAACAAATGGTGAGGCAGGGGGAAAAAACAAGGGGCTGGGGCTGGGTGCCCCCCCCCCATTGGTCCTCTTCCCCCTTTCTCCAGCTGCCCCACTATGGTGCCTTCCTTGGGACAAACATCCCACTTTCACAGCATGTTGTCTCTAGAGGGGCAGCCTTCCCATGCTGTTGCCCAGCTGTGCTTCTCATGAGATAGTCCCCCTTTAGGTAATCATAATCTTACTGCTTGTTACATGTGCATTAAGTTTAGAGAATTGTATATATGTGTCACTATGCTTGCAACTTTTTCAACAAAGGAAATAAAAAACATGTAAATCATAACCTAACCTCTTGCCTATAGTTTAAATACGTGCAATAAATACCCTTTTAATTTTTAAATTGGGTTTCCTCAGAAGGGACTCTGGAGTTTCCTTTTGTGTTTTTACAATATGTTTCCTTATGTGTTTTTACAATATGTTCATTGCATAATGCCATTTCATTGTACACATAGGCTAGGGACAGAAATTACACATAAACCAGTGTAAGTGATTGGAAACCAGTCTAAATCTGTAACAGAACAGAAGTTCAGTGCACATAAACCAGTTACAAAATGGCTGAACCCAGTTTAAAATAGACCTGGATGGATGTAGTATTATATTTAATTACTTTAGGTTAGACTGGTCTATCAAACTCCTGTGCCAGTTCCCCTCCTGATTCAAGAACCTCCTGGTGCTCTGGTGTAGTACCCGAAGACTGGAAGAAGGCCAATGTGGTGCTTATCCTCAAGAATGGGAGGAAAGTGGATCCGGCAAACTATAGGCCCATCAGCCTGACTTCTATCCCAGGGAACATCTTAGAAATGTTTATTAATGGACTGGCCAACGCCAACATCCTGAGGGAGAGCCAGGACGGGTTTGTTGTGTGTAGGTCTTGCTTGACCAATCTCAAAAAAGGCTTCCATCTGGTATCCCATGATCACCTCTTGGCAAAATTGGCCAATTGTGGCCTTGGATCCACCACGATCTGCTGGCTGGGAAATTGGCTCCATGGTCGGACCCAGAGGGTAGTAATTGACGGAAGTCACTCATCATGGTGCCCTGTGACCAGTGAGGTCCCCCAAGGCTCTGTCCTTAGACCCATATTATTCAACGTCTTCATTAATGATGTGGACATTGGAGTCAGAAGTGGACAGGCCAAGTTCGCTGATGACACCAAACTTTGGGGCAAA
>NW_017729004.1:39018812-39045986 GCF_001723915.1 Gavialis gangeticus | reverse complement strand
CAGACCTTACGATGACAGTCTGAGAGCCATGGGGCTCTTTAGCCTGGAAAAGCGTAGGCTCAGGGGTGATCTGATGGCCACCTATAAGTTTATCAGGGGTGACCACCAGGATCTGGGGGAACGTTTATTCACCAGAACGCCCCAAGGGATGACAAGGTTGAACGGTTATAAACTACTACAAGACCATTTCAGGCTGGACATAAGGAAGAAATTCTTTACTGTCTGAGCCCCCAAGGTCTGGAACAGCCTGCCATCAGAGGTCGTGCAAGCACCTACATTGAGCAACTTCAAGAATAAATTGGATGCTTATCCTGCTGGGATCCTATGACCCCAGCTGGCTTCCTGCCCTTCGGGCGGGGGGCTGGACTCAATCTTCCATGGTCCCTTCCAGCCCTAATGTCTGTGAAATCTATGAAATCTATGAAAGTTAGGTCGCAGTCCCCTGGCATCCCAGGATGCATTACAACTTCCCTGCTAACCCCGCCTTGAAGGGCAGGCAGGCTAGCCTCTGCTCTTTAGCTCCCCAGCTGTCACACAGCCAAGGCAGCAAAGCCTCTGCTTCCCAGCCCTGTGTCCTGCCTCCATCTATCAGCCAGGCAGTGCAGAGGGACAGGTTGGAGGGAGCAGAGGCCTCCACCTCAGCTGTGCACCCCACCCAGCCAGAACTGCTGGGGGAGAGGTGCACCACAGGGGCCTTCTCCCTTCCCCCAGCTGTGTTTCTCAGCCCCAGCCAGGCCAGATCAGAGAAGGGGAGTAAGCCCCTCACAGTGCACTCCCCAGTGATTGAGGAATGGGGCTGGGAGAGATTCTTTGCTGGCTCTTCCCCATCTTAAGGCTGACAGCAGCAAGTGAGGGCACATGCCCAGCAGCCACTCAGGTGTGGTCTGTCAATTGGCTGGGTTTGGGTGCCTTTGGCAGGGTCCAGCATACCAGGAGGCATACAGGAGTGCCCCCAGCCTGCCAGTGCAGGCATCCCTGTGTCCTCCCCCCACCCCACCTCCACTGATAGGAGAACATGTATTCTGTTCCTTCCCAATCTATTCTTCACAGCTTAGAGAAACCTGAAAAGATTTGATTGATTCTATCTTGGGCTTTTTGATTGTCTATACTTAGCTATAATGAGTATGGGAAAAATCTTTAGATATAATTCAAATACCACCCAAATGTCATTGGGATTCTCTTGGATATTTGCATCTGTGGCTATGTCAGGTGCAGTTTCATAAATCTGTTTAATTTTAGCAATTTTCATTTCTGTTTGATTCCACAGAGGTGACTGAATACAAACAAAATATATCAAAGTCTGCTCCTTTTAAATCTCTTACTGAAAGTCTGCACTAGGTAAACAGTGAGCTTTGTGTGCTCAGAGAAACTACAAGTAATGGAACAAAGTGGTTATAAAAAAATCTATCACTGGAATTAAATTTGCGTGTGCTTAATGTCACCATCATGGTCTCCTTCCAAAACAAACTCAATGTTTAACTTGGCTTCTAAATACATCTCTAACAGTCTTCGTATCAATTTTTCTGCCATTTTCTATTGCTACCCACTGTGTGTTTCTACACATGCATTAGATCTGGGAGCAGTTTACTCGTGAGTAAACTACTGGTGAGTAAATGCTGCCAGGCAGGCATCTACACATGTAGGGAAGTGGAAGCAGATTTGCTGCTAATGACAGCAAGCTGCTCCTGCTTCCTGGAGCCTCTGCTGCCACCAGGGGGAGCTCTAGGCACCCTGCAGCAGGATGGCATGGGCCTGGACAGCCGCACAGCACCCAGGTGCAGGCAGGCTGGCACAGTTAGGCTGCTGCCTGCCCAGGGGGACAGAGGCCTGGAGTGCCCTCAGGCTCTCTGCATGTTTGCCCCAGGGCTCAAAATGCCTGCAGACTTTTAAAGCGTCTGAGGCAAGGGCTGCCATAGGGGCAACCCAGCCATGGGGCAGGAGAAGCTCCCCGCCTGGTGCCCTGGGGCTATCCTCAGGCCAGCCCCCTAGTAGCAGGGCTGACTGGGAGCAAACTTGCTCCTAATTGGTGTCTACACATGCATTACTGCACAGTAACTGATCAAGATTAGTGTCACTTACTGCACGGTAAGCTTGTGCACATGTAGATGCATGCACTTGCTGTGCAGTAAACTATGCTACTACTCAGTAAAGTGTCTCATGTAGATGCATCCTGTCACTTCTAGCTGGAGTCCAGATCATGAGTGAAACATCATAAATGGGAGAGGCTAAGGAGAACCTTAGAGGTGGTTAGAGGGCATTGGAGGTGAAGGCCAGAGTGTAAATGACTATTCTTTTGCCTAAAGTGCTAGTACCAAAAGTTCTGCACCCAGGCAGAGAATCCAAGGGCATTGAGAGCTGTTCTTTTCTAGGCACTGCTCCATGGCTGAGTTTTCTAGCACAGCAACCCAAGGAATTACGGAGTACTCTGAAGTCTTATTTTCATAATTAGTAGGGTTGGAAGGGACCTGAGCAGATCATCAAGTCTGACCCCCTGCTGTGGGCAGGAAAGAATTCTGGGGTCAAATGACCCCAGCTAGGTGATTATTTAGCCTCCTTTTGAAGACCCCCAAAGTAGGAGCAAGCACCACTTCCCTTGGAAGTTGATTCCAGATCCTGGCCACCCTGACTGTGAAGTAGCACCTCCTGATGCCTAGCCTGAATCTACTCTCAGTCAACTTATGGCGGTTATTCCTTCTTACTCCCGGTAGTGCTTGGGGGAACAGGGACTCTCCCACTGCCTGCTGGTCCCTCTTGGCAAGTTTATAGATGGCCACCAGATCCCCTCTCAGCCTTCTCTTGTGGAGGTTGAACAGGTTCAGGTCCCATAGCCTCTCCTCGTAGGGCCTGCCCTGCTGCCCCCTGACCCTGCAAGTGACCCTCCTCTGGACCATCTCGATGCTGTCCACATCCCTCCTGAAGTGCGGCGCCCAGAACTGGAAGCAGTGCTCCAACTGCGGCCTGACCAATGTCGCATAGAGGGGGAGGATCACCTGCTTGAGATGCATCTGTGGATACATGACAAGGTGCGGTTGGCCTTCCTGACTGCGTCCTCACACTGCTGGCCCATGTTCTTCTTGGAAGCAATAGTGACTTCAAGATCCTTTTCTGCCTCTGCACTGACGAGAAGGGAGTTCCCCATCCTGTAGGTATACTGCTGGTTCTTCCTCCCCAGGTGCATCACCTTGCACTTGTCGGTATTGAAACCCATCCTATTCTCATCCGTCCACCTCTGTAACCTGTCCAGATCTAGTTGTAGCCTGTCTCTCTCTTCTAGCATGCCCACTTCTCCCCACATCTTAGTGTCATCCACGAATTTGAACAAGGTGCTTTTCACCCCCTTGTCCAAGTCACTGATGAAGATGTTGAACCCTTTGCTGCAACCCCACAGTAGGTAGGGAAGCCAGTATATCTGAAAGTTTGGCACACCAGTTTGATAAGAGATTCTGAACATTGTGATTAAGGAGTAATTGCACAATGGTTTATTTGCATTACATTTAGACTCTAAAGGCCCATTTGAGGTTTGGGACACCATTGTGCCAGATGCTATACAAACAAATACGTACTACCATGCCCACATTTTAGAGATTATCCTCTAGGATTATGATAGGTGGAAGAAACAAACAAGAGAAAGTGTGTGGAAGATACACTAATAGTAAAATGAAAACATGCCTAGTAACATTTTCTTTTCGCCTTCCTAGCTAAGCTTTCTTATTAAGATATTTTTAAATGTTTGGATATAATCAGACAAATGTGGAATCTTCTGTAGAATTTTTCCTTAGGAGCTCAACATATGTTGCTGGCTCCATTAAGTAAATGAAGGAAGCTCCATTTGAATCCAAGGTCAGAGCTTAGGTAACAACATGAAAAGTTTGAAAAACTAAGGTATTCTGCTGCATTTTACATTCTAGCCATGTGTACCCAGATGTATTTTTTGGCATCTCTTGCAAATTCTTCCTTCTCACAACCTGTGTTTCTTCCTGTACATTTTAGGAAAACTGCTACATCTTTCTTTTTCATAGTTTTTAAATTGTTGCTATTGTTGCTGTATCTTCTATACAAGCTTTTGATCACAGAGTTATAGAGAAGTAGGTCTGGAATGGACCCCGGGAAGTCCTCTGGTCCAACACCCTGCTGAAAGCAGGATCACCCCTGACTCAGTAGAGTAATATGAGGTGAGCAAGCAGGGCACCAACCCTGGGTGCCAACCCAGAAGGGGCACCAAAAGGGCAGCCCCCAGGGAGCCCAGGCTGCTGCCTCAGCAGCTTGTGTTCAGGGAGTTTGCACAGCTTGAGACAGAGCAGCCCGCACCACCCCAACAACTGTAGAGACCCCTGTGCTAGGAGGTAAGCACTTGCTCTCCCCCTCCCCCGCCCCACCCAGGGTGCCAGAATTTCAAGCTATGCATTCACTCTGACAAAACCATCCCAGTTAAGTGTTTGCCTAACCTGATTTTAAAAACTTCCAGAGATGGAGGTGCCACAGCCTCTCAAGATAGCCTGTTCCAACGCTTAACCACTGTAATCATGAAGTTCTTCAATATCCAAATTAAAATTCCCTTGCTGCAATTTAAAACCATTGTTCATTGTCCTGTACGCAGTGAC
Organism: Gavialis gangeticus; assembly: GCF_001723915.1. Classification (NCBI taxonomy): domain Eukaryota; kingdom Metazoa; phylum Chordata; order Crocodylia; family Gavialidae; genus Gavialis; species Gavialis gangeticus. Next base: position 39,041,385 of record NW_017729004.1, on the reverse strand, counting down.
CACAGAGAATAGTCTCTCTCTCTTCTTCATAAAAACTCTTCAGGTATTTGAATTCTTTATCAACACCCCTCCCTCCCCCCAACTGCCTCCCGAGTCTTTTCTCCAGACTAAATAATCCTACTTCTTTCAGCCTTTCCTTGTTAGTCACGTTTCCCAGGCATCTACAAAAATTTCCTCAATCTCCATTGGGATTTTTCTAATTTTCCACATCTTTCTTGAAGTGAGGGGTCCAAAACTGAACACAGTAGTCCAAGTGAGGCCTCACCAGTGCTGAATAGCAAGGGAGAATCACTTTCCTTGATTTACAAGAGATGTTCCTATTAATACTGCCTGGTATGCTATTGGGTTTTTTTTGCAACAAGAGCACACTCTTGGTTCATATTCAGCATATTCATTGTAGCCCCCAGGTTCTTATCTGCAGTACTACAGCCTAGCCAGTCAGTCCCCAGTCTGTATTGCACATATGATTGTGTTGGCCTAAATGCCGGACTTTTCATTTGTCCTTATTCAATTTCATTTGAGTTTAGACTGTTTATCCAGCTTATCAAGGTCATTCTGTATCCCAGCCCTCCAGAATCCAGACTGTTTGCAATTCCACCCAACTTGGTGTCATCTTCAAATTTACTAAGCTTTCAGTCAGTCCTATCCTCAAAATCATTAATGAAGATATTAAACAATATTTTCCCCAGGACAGACCCCTGGAAAACCCCATTCTATACCTCCAACTAGATATCCAGCTATCAATGACTACTCATTAGGCATGATGAGCCACCAAGTTAGGTATCCCCTATACAGTACTTTCATCTAGTTGATTTGCTTAGGTTACTAATGAGAATGCCATGGGAGACAGTGACAAAAGCCTTGCTAAAATCAAGGTACATCACATCCACTGCTTTCCCCTATCCACAGATCCTGTCACCTTGTCATTGAAGGAAATAATTTTGTCATGGAGAAAATGACTGGCTGGGGCTACTGGTTTGTAACATATATCCCATCCTCAGGATATGGCCTTCACAGTCTGTTAATCCTCAGAATCCTTCAAATATTCTGGGGGGGGGGGGGGGGGGGGTTTAATCTTCCCAATTCTTGTTCATTTTTTTCTTAACGGGGGATCTGTTTCCACTCATTTTCCATCCCTTTATTCCATTAGGTAGCATCCTGTTAGCTCTCTGCATAGTTTGTAGATATTGTTTCTTCTGACTCTCCCACATTCAGCCAGCTGATATTCCTCCTTATGTCAGCCTCAGTCCTGTCTATCCAAGTGTGCCCACTTTTCCACTGTTACCTTTGGTTCTGTCTCTACTGCTGCGCTGAGTCTGTAGGTACAGACTCAGTATCTGACAGCATTTTCCCACTGTAGTATGTATTTATTTAATGCTGGGCCTCTGACCTCCCCAACTGTACATAGTGGGGCCAGATCAGTGACTTCTTGTTGCAAGATACCTGCATAGCTTGAAATTCTATCTGTTGGTCCTCTACTGGACTGTAGCAAATTACCCCTGATGGGAGCAGTCTTAGTTCTGAGTCATCGTTCTTGGGACTGGTTCAGCATTACCAGGCATGGAAGGAATACAGGACTGGAAGGGGGCAGTGAATCCAGTCCCCTCTGTTGGCAGATAACCAAATGGTTTCCCAGAATTTCCACTTCAAACCTGAAACACAATTATATGGTAGGTGTGTGAAATGGGCCCTATTCAATTCAGATTCAGATTCGGCCTGAATCAGGGGCAGTGATTCAATGAATTGATTCAGGTCACTGTCCTGATTCAATTTGGCTGAATCTGAAGATTCGATGCTGCTTTGGAGAATCAGTGATTCAGCTATAGACACAGCTTTACATGTTTTTTTACATACCTCGAGGTACCAGGTGCAGCTCGTGAATGCTGCAATGGTGGGATGGATGGAGCATCTCACAGGAGCAGGGTGGGGACCCCACATGCTTGGCAGCAAACTCAGAAGTACTTCTGGTCCACTTCTGAATCTGCTGGGGAGCATTTGGGGGGGCACCCCTGTGTTCCCCTGGCTTGGTGATCAGCTGGAGGGTGACCCCGGGTGCCCCCCCAGACCCAGGATTCACCAGTCGCCAAGCCAGAGAGGGGTGCGGGCGGGGGGGGCGGAGGGGCACCCCAGCATGCTCTCCAGAGGACCTGGAGGTAGACCGGAAGTGCTTCTGGTCCACTTCCGGGTCTGGTGCCGAGCACGCTGGGGACCCCACCCCCCTGCACTTCTGTGGGACACTCCATCTGCCCCAGCATCGCTGCTTTCACAAGCCACCTGGTACCTTGAGGTATGTAGAAAAAACATTTCAAGCTGTGTCTATGTCTGAATCACTGAATATTTCCAAATCGATTCAGAGGGTTCTGATTTGTTTTGGAGAGATTAAAGAGTCTCCTGTTTGGATTCAGATTCAGAGATTCAGCCACCAAATCAGGCCGAATCTCCACCAGATTGAACCAGTGACTGAAGCTTTGTAGAGCCCTATTATATGGCACAAAACCAGAAATTTTCAAGAACAAGTTGGTTCAGACCATGGGTAAAAGCTGGGGAAATGAGGGCACTGCCAATGCCCTGACACTTTAATGACAGAGAACTAAATTATTAATATTGGCTCAGATGTTCCTGCAAAGAGGACCCCATGCTACAGGGTAAGTCATAAACCCCCTCAGTCCTTATCAATCTGACCTAAGGGAAAAGTTTCTTCCTGCCTGTGAATTTGGTACTAGCTGCTCTCCAGGACAGTAGCACTGTTGTAGTGTTTTCAGACTGGTGTTTTTTGGATTTTCATTACTCATTTAAATAAATATTCTTGACTCTCTGACCAAGTCCAGGCTTTATCATTGCATATTAATATTTAGAGGGTTCACAAGCTTTCAGCTAGGTATGTAGAGAATATAAAAAGAGAGCTTAGCCATTCCTACAAATTGCTGGACTTTACATCCTTGGTCTCAGCATTTCCTTAATGACTGTCCCTGTCTAAGAAGTCAAGATATGGCTGATATAGAAGAAATCAGTTCTCTTCTCTTTCAGTTGCATTCGGATAAATATTCAAATCTCAGCACCTGCTTATGAGTTGTTTGAACTGAGTATCATGGTCATGGGTTGCATCGTCCTTGGTGTTTTCTCTTCCTCCCTTAAGAATCAGATCTGGTTGAAAATTTACTAATGAAACAATTTTTTTCATTGAAAAATATGAATTCATCAAAACCAAAACTTTTCAAGGAAGTGTGCCTGTTTTGGTGCACTTTTCATAGTCAAAGGGTTCTCATCCACAGGATGGAAATCCTGATCAATATGAGACAGAGAGAGAGAATCAGAATAGCTGAGAGCCCTATGGTTAGAACTTGGATGAGTGAGACCACCTTCGAGTCTCAAATTGCTAAGGACTCAAACCTTGGTCCTACATACCAGATGACGTCTCCAGCCATCTAATCATTCTGGGAGGACTGTTTCTTTTTGTTGAAGCAGTTCCAGTTTGTAAAAACTAGACTCTAGCTTCTATGGCACTCATTTAGGGTGCGAGAGGCTGAGGTTCAAGTCCTGCTCTCAAGAATGCTTATATGATAAATATGTGTGTTTCATTGCCTGAGTTATCGTTCTGTTGTATACTTTTGTTATGGTAATGGTTTTGTTATATATTAAAGGCTTTATCCAAAGCCCACTGGGAGTCTTTCCATTGATTTCAATAGCTCTTGAATCATACTCTAACATAATTGACCACTTTTCAGAAAGCATGAAACAGGATTGTACATAGAATTTGAGTGGTTGATTCATTAGACTTACTCAGCTTTATGACTAATGCCTGTGTCAGTTAAAAAAGTTTTTCTAACAATATAGTGACCTTGAAAACTGTACATCTGAATAACTCATTCTGTTTTATGAGTAACTTCTCTATATATTGCACAAGGATATAATTGAAAAGATGTCAAATAAAGTGGCTTGGAGCTTAAAATGACTTCAATAATACGTGGCTTGCAATATCACCTGAAACTGATAGTTTTTAAATATTAAAAGAAAACCTTAAATTACTAAAATGAATGGTGGTAATGTTGTAAAAGCATCAGATGATAAAATGTATGTGCACAGTGATTTGAATATTAAGGTTATTGAATTATCTGTGATTATATATAATGCTGCAGGAGTATTGCAACATGTGGAACTATTCAATGCTGATCCACTGAATTTGAAAGATCAGGATATATCTGTGTGCGTGCATGTTTACATGTGAAAGAGTTTACATGGCTGGCTTTTTATCTATAAATTTGATAATGTCTTTCTGTTCTGCGTCTTAGTTTCCTATCCCTAATGACTTAATGTTTTTTCTTTTTAGCCCCTTCAGTGAGTCACTGGCCTTTCTATTGCTCTATCTGTTGCTTCCTTGAAATCACAGTCTGGCCAGATCCTCACTCTCTCCCTATCATCTTTCTCCCAATGATTTCCAACCTGCTTCCTCTGTGAAACTCTTTGCTAGGGTGGTAGGGTGGACTCTACGGTAGGACTCTGGGCTGCATGAGGCCCCCAAGGGATTCATTTGTGACTCCTAGGCTCCCATGTAGCCACTGGTGGGGTCTCCAGCACCCCTTGCAGGTGCAGTCCAAGTAGCACAAGGCCCTGGCCACTTAGAAGTTGGACAGCCCTGCTCTAGGGCAAATTTCAAGAACCAAAGATGACTTGAGAAGTCAGCCTATGCTGATCCCAGCCCGTGCTGATCCCAGACTTATTCTATACATTTGGTGATGGGAGGTGCTGTTTAGGAGCTAGAAGCCAGGGGCACTTCTTGCCCTGACTTTATCACAGAAAGGCCTGTTATTTGCCATCCCTTCCTCCTCACTCCCTTAGGGCTTTGCCACATGTTCACTTGCAACAGTTGCAAATAATTGGACTACTGTGATGTATTAGAGTTAGAGTGGAACTCTAACATAAGAACATAGGAAGTACCATACTGGGTCAGATCTGTGGGCCATCTAGTAAGGCTGTGCAAAACACTGTTTCATTTTGATGTCCACTTCACAATTTTGAAGGGACAGTGTTTTGTTTCATTTCAAAGTACTGCCCCATTTTGTTTCGTCAAAACTGTTTTGCTGTTTTGACGCATTTTGATGTTTCGCCTATAGGCTATAATGGGGAATCATGAAAATGTCTAAAACTTTGTCATTTCTTGCCACATTTGGATTACAGTTGCAGGGATGGTAGCTCCTTCTGAGGGCATGGAGTGTGCCAAGTTTCAAGGAGATACGTACAGAGCTTTCTGGGAAACTGCACCTCAAACTGTTAAAAACACAACTCCTGACACTTGCCAGCGGCAGCAGCCCCCTCTCATCTGGCACGCAGATTGAGGGGCCTGCACCCCAGGGAGGGCTGTGGGGCTGTGCCAGACTCCTCCCGGGGGTGCGGGTCTCTGGATCTGCATGCCAGTTGAGAGGAGGCTGCCGCTGCTGCCGCCACCTGGGACTGACACTGGGCACAGCCTGAACCCAGCACCAGAAAAAATTGCTGCTCCCACCTGCCGGTCAATTCCTTAGTACCTCAACATTAAATTCTCTGAAAATTAGTCTGGAGCAGGAGTCAAAGTAATAACTTTTGAGCCATGGCATGACACTGTAAATATTCTACCACTGTACCCAGAGATGGCTTTGATGTGATCTTGGTATATTTTTCTTTTGTTAGTTATAATTATAGTTATTGTAGTATAATTTATTGTTCTTCTAGTGAATAAGGCAGATATATTAAAAAATGGCTTGCTGAGTTTTTACACCAAGGCACACACCAATTCAGTGAATTTAATGTTGAAGTACTCAGGAATATATGAAGTATTGATTCTTAACCCCATCACTATGACATTGTTCCAACACTGCATTGCCATCCAGTCTCTCCATGTTTTTCACTCATGCTTCTCAGGCTGATGTTTACAGTTCTGCTTCTGTATCTATTTTGACTGCTACTGCTCGCCACACATGACACTTTGCCAGTAGGAGGACACTATGATAGTCCTTTGTTCTGTTCTCCGACAAATAGATCTGTGCTTTGTCTCACGCTGCCCTCTATTTATATTCATACAAGGGCAAAGTGGAAGAGATATACAGAGTTTGTCACTGAATATGTTGACTTGACAAGCAAGATCAATGCTCAGGATCTGAATACCACGCTGTTAGGCAGGAGGGCATGGCACAAAACTATATGCAATGTGCATACACATGATGCACATAGAAAAATTACCAATTCTCTCTCACACACACACACACACACGTGAACACCCATTCAGGTTACAGAGTGTTAATATTTGGGAGTGTTTGGGGTGCTTGGTGACTAGGAGAAAGAGAGAAAGAGATTCCGGGAGCAGAGTGTGGAGTGGAGCTGGGAGCAGGGTAAGCAGGGAGCAGGTTGGGAGCAGGGGTTGGATCTGAGAGAAGCAAAGAGCCGAGAGACGATGGCAAGATCAAAGAGCAGAGCTGAGAGGGCAGAGCTGAGATCAAGAAATGAGCAGGGAGTAGAGTTAAGAGCAGATCCAGGGCCGCAGTAAGACAAAACCCAACTCAGGGTTTCAAATAACAGTTTTATTAGACAGAAAAAGGGGCAACATAATATTTGGATTACAAATTATTGGTTCCTGCACATACACTTCCACTCACACACTCACACAATGGTAGCAGGGGAGAAATGGCATAGTGGAGAGATTGAAGTCAAGGGGTATAGAAATAGAGTTCAGGTCCCTTGTTTGGAGAGAAGAATCGGGGGATCTTCCCTATCCAGGATGTGATTCAATCATCGATGGCCAGTCGGAATCTTCTCCAGCAAGGTGTTGTCTAGAGGGGGGTCACCAGCAGGGCCTCTGGGTGGATAGGTGGCGTGCTGTAGTGCTGGCTTGCATGGAGAGGGCATCCCAAGGAGGTCACACTCTACCACACCTTTTATAGGGGTGGGCTACATGTGACTCCAATGGGGAGAACATGCCCAGACAAGGGCCAGACCTGCTTAGATGAGGACATGCAGTTCCAGGTGTCCTCATTGTTCAGTATAGTACAATGGTGTAGTTGCTGGTTTCTGTTCTGTCCTTTGTTTCCATGTTGCTGGTTTCTTGGATGGTCTTTATCTTTCAAATGTTGGGTTTTGCCTCTGGTTGTGGGAGTAGGTCTGTCGTTTCAGGGAGACCCAATGCAAGGCAGTGGTAGGGTCATTAGGGTGATGGTCCAGTCATTAAGCTGAGGGTCTGGTCATTCAGTAGGAGCTATTTTTAGGCCTGCTACCATTATGTCTCTAGCACTCTCATTCATCCAGGAACCAATTTGCATAGGAGGGGTAGGTATGAGTCACAGTTACACAACACAAATACAATAGGGTATGCCTGGGCAGAGGACACAAAATGGAGACTTGACAAGATGCAGACTTGACATTACTTTGACTAACTTACAGAAACAGGCCTAAATCATACGATATCAATATAAAACAGTAAAAAGTCAATACAAACATAATAGGAATACAATATAAAACAATAAAAATCAATACCAAAATAACAGGGCACTATTTACAATGATACATGGACAATATAAAGGGGCTTGTTACAGTAATGGAATACAAGATCTTATCCTATGTTATCCATAGTTTTAGCTTAACTATGACTTATCACAATTACTTATAAGTAATAGAGATGGGAGAGAGAAAGTCAGAAATGGTTGGGGAAGGAGAAGGAATGTATTTCTAAGTTAAAAAAAGAAAAGAAAAACTAGGGGGTTTGCTACAAATATATATGAAGTAACTTCCCAGTTCATATACACCATAGAAACTCACACTGTTTCTATACCTCACTTTCAAAACTCACTTATTTCATTTAGCTGCTTATCTCTGACCTATCTTCCCTACATTGACTAATGTGGCAGGGCACTGTTAGTGCCTGCCACTTTAAGGGCTGAGCCAAACAGCCAGCAGGTGCTTGATTGCAGCAGCCATTTTAGAGCTCTGGCTGCCTATATAAAGAGAGCAGTTCACTGCTGGGGGCCAGGCAGAAACATTACCTGGCTACAAGGCTGTATATAACATCATGGAGGTAAGGGAGGAGCTGTAGGGGATGGTCAGGAGGCTCCTGGTCCTGGGCATGACCTAAAACTGCACCCTGCCAGGAGTGGGGGACCTGGTGGGGCTCCCAGTGGCATGGGAGCCCCCAGGAAATAACAGGCCAGTTACCACCCCAGAGAAAGGCAGCTTGGGGTGCCTTGACCCCTAGCCCCCACAACACTGTGGGTACAAGGGGGGCCATGCACAGCTATGGCCACCTGAGCCCAAGGAGGGTGGAAGACTCAGATGGGGCCAGGCATGGCTATGACCACCTGAGCCCAACCCAGGAGGGAAGCCCCAGTGAGGGGGCAGTGATGTGCAGCCCCAGTGAGGGGGGTGGCTCCAGTGAGGGGATGGAGATGAGGAGTCCCAGTGAGGTGGGGGGAACCAGAGGGCTGGGACCCCAGTATGTGTGTGGGAATGTATATAGAGTTGTGCCTGGTGAGGGGTGTGGGGTGGAATTAGCTCAGGGTTTGGCACAAGGCCAGACCATGCAGAGTAAGGGAACTCACAGAAACTGAAGGGACTGTGTGGCAAGGCTGATATGTGAGTAGCGAAGCCTGACGGCCCAGAGGGGTTGCTTAAAGAGAAGCAGGGTGGTGGAGCATGGCCCGGAAGTGGGTGCTATGCCAGAGGCCCCAGTGAGAGAGGGGTGGAGTGGAAGAGGCTTCCTGTGAGAGGGGAGGTGGTATGTATGTGCATGTACACAGAGCCCAACTTTGGACTCAGTTTGCTCCAGTCTCAGACCGGGAGTAATATTATCCTGGATGCCATCTGCGAGGCTTGGGCTGTGGTGTAGGGGAGGAACAGAGCCACAGATAGCGCCCCCTGGCATCAGGGCAAGAATAGGCAGCCTCCTGCCTAATTAACACCATAATTATGTATCATCAAGGTGTGGCAGAAGAGGTGGCAGGTGGGTGGGCTAATGACAGACTGGCCCGGAGAGAGCCCCCTTGTTACAGCTAAAAAACTTGACAGATTCAGATAATTAAGAGCAAAATAGGAGCAAAAATTATGCCACACATTTGTTTACTAGTATAAAGAAAAGATTATATCTTCATTTTTAAGGTGCAAATTCACCAGGATATGCATGTTATGGAATATTAGCTGGATCATGGTCTAGCTTTTAACTTCCCATGGAAAGTGACAATTAGTCCATGTATATTCAAAAAGTGCAACTCAGGAAAAGTATGACTCAGAATATTGTGCCATTGGGAGGTTTTTCTGCTACATCTACTAGAATGACTCATTAAGCAAAAACTGCTTTTTGCAAGTAGACCTTCAGACAAATAAGTGAAAAATCAACTAGGAGCACTCTCAGATAAAAAAGAAGGCATGAGAACAAAGTATTATGTAGCTCTTTTCAGGTGAGCTACTGCATCAACTTTTAATCCATTTTAACATGAGATGCAATTCAACACCTTTTCTAGCCATCTTGGTGGCATTTAATACCAGACAATTATATCAGACAATTTTCCAATATTCCCACTAATAATAAAGGAGGTCCTAAGGTATAGTTGTTTTACAATTTGTATGTGCGCTGTATAGCTGAGCATATTTTTACTGTTATAGTAGTCACTGCACTGCCAGCAGCAAAATAATTATCAAAAAGTCAGTATCAACTCAGGAAATTCTGCTTCAATTTGAAACATAAAAGATATATAAATATTTGCAATAAGGAAATGCACAGTTAAAGCAATAGCCTTCCAAACTTGCCCATTCCTTTTTTCTTCATGTCAGAAGTTTTGAAAAGAAGAAAGTCACACCAAGGTGATGATTTGGGTTCAGGTGCATTTCTGACATTTTAAAGAAAAATTCAGTCAGTGGGTGAGAACTGGCTAGATGGAAAACAAGAATTCTATTTCATCAAAAAATGTCATGGCTTCACCATTTGGCTTTACGTTGGAAGGTGATTTGCCCTCTCAGCAGCACCAGCTGAAAACACTGAGCTGATTGGCTGTAGTAACTCTCTCATATTTGCTCAGGCCCTTCATTTGGACTCCAGCTGCTCACTGTTTGCAGCAGCTCCTGCCCCCCAAAACATCATCTCTGCTTGTGCATCTGGACTTGGACGATGGACACAGATATTGCTTCAGATTAGAAACGTGACTGACTCTCTGGTTAAGACCCCTTTGGCTCAGGCTTGGCTCCTGATTGGGATTTCCCACAGGCTCAGGTACTTGGTTAAGCCTGCGCTCACCAAGCCTGCTCAAGTTCTTGTCCTTACAGCTTGTACTGCACTGAAATGAAACCAAGACCTTTAGAAATTTTTCACAAAAACACACAAGTAAACAAAAAACAGATCAATTTGCCATATAACTTGAGCACTGTGAGGGATTTGGGTTCAAATTTCCAAATCATGCACACTTGAATTTAGATTTCTCATGTGCTGGGTGAACACCTTTAACATCTGGCGTATTCTCCCTCTCTCTCTCTCTCTCTCTCTCTCTCTCTCTCTCTCATATTAGCCAAATTTCATCCTATACCTCAGAAACCTGTCAAATGAAAGTCTCATTGGCATTGATAAATTTCCATGGAAAGCACTGGTTTCAATGAACTGACATTTTCGAACCATAATAAAATTAACTGAATAAATTCACAAACAGCTGTTGTCCAGACACCTTAAATCTGAAATAGCTATTGGCTTAGTACAACAAATGCATCACTTACATCCTATTTTTCCCCTGACATGCTCTTTTCAAGAAGATTTGAATGGAATAGTCTTATCTTTCCTTAATAATTGCCACAGAGTGTCAAGATTACTATTATGAGGATCTACTAATAAATGGAACAAAAGTACCTGGCTATGGAAGGCATTCAAGTATCATCCAAGTTGGCAAGCCAAAGGTCTACAATTTGTTGCTTCTCTATCTGGCAGTACAGATGGGACCTAAAGTTGTGGCTGGACAGGTTGGATAGGATGGAAGTACAGCCAGTGGATTTGCTCATTGGCAAGGCACATTCCCCAGTTTCTACCACCATTTATGGTCTGTAATACATTGTGGCTTCACAACACCTCTGTGTGTACACCTCTATCCAGTAGATGAAGGAAGTCTTTATTCCCTACCAGCCTCTTCAGAGACTCATCCTACAAGCTCAGTGTTGCCAATTCTTATGATTTTTCCAGCAATTTCTCAAATTTCTTAACTTGACTCCAGAAGCAAGTTTGTTATTGTGTGAAAAACTTAGCTTTCATTATAAAGAACAGTTTCTAGCTCTCATGGTTGCAGATACAATTTTGAGAACATGATCCTAAAGGCTCAAACTGTACAAGACAAAGCCCTCAAACTATGTGTAGGCAGCATTATTTGGGCTGACAGAAAGAATGACTTATTCTACAAAAATAACTCTGAGGCAGATACTAGAAGTACTGAAGAACAACTACGCCCTGCATATAGTCACACATTCACACAGCCTGTTTTCATCAGGAATTTATTTAAGGGTCTGTCATATACCCGTTGTAATAATGCCATAGCACATTCACTGTTTATAGCAGTGTGGAAGTCATTACAAGGTATGTTCCATGATTCAGGACGGTATGCAAAACCCAGTGGCCCAGGGCAAGTCATATTCTTCATTTCATAATCATTTGTACTAAACTAGAAATCCCATTACCGCTAGTTTTCCAAAGAAATTCTGGTTGCTTTCATTATGCCTGTGGAAGGTTTTCTCCCTTTCCCTCCATCTCTCATAATTTCACACTGGCCTTTGGGGAAGAAAGTTCTATGCAGTCATCACATTTCTCTTTCCTGTGGAGTCAGATAGACATGTGCAGTGATTAAACTGCAGATCTAGGTTACAGCTAGCATGCAGCTGTGCTATCCCAGCTTTTTCCCACTCAACTGAGAAATTTCTGACCTGGGCCAGTGAATATCCTACCTCTGCAAAATAGTTTATTACACTGTGGCCTCAGAGATACTGCAGCAAGCACAATTGAAAGATCTATAGAAGAGCTAAGTATCATTATTTAATTGCCTATATTTAAAGCAGGTAAAAATAGCAGCATCTTCAACACCACTGGTTGGTAACTGTTAATATGTTACATTTTGAAAGACATCGCTGTAGGAATTTGCATTTTTTTCCCAGTGGAATCTTATTTTCTGACAATTTCTTGCCTCTCTATGTGATTCCTCTGCCATCGGTGGTGTTTGTAACTCCTCTCGTTTGCTGTGAATTTCATTAGCATGCTGTTCCAGATCACTAACGATGCTACTAAATATGACTACACTGAACTTGGATCCCTGTGGTATCCCTCGTAATGCCTCTTCCCATCTCTATTAGGGCTGTGCAAAATTTCAACAGGTGTTCCATTTCAAAGCTGTTTTGACATATTTTGAGCTTGAAACAGCGAGATTGAAATGAAACAAAGAGTTCAAAACAACTTTGAAACGAAATGAAGGCACTCAAAACATTTTAAAAGTTTCAAAACATTTCGAGTTTCAAAGCAGTCCAGTGGTGAGAGGCGGGGGAAAGCCAGACCTGCACTCCAAGTGACTCTGCCAGCCCCATGGAGCTCAACCTGGTGGCAGGAGGTAGTGGGACAGCCAGTGGGAGAGCTGCCTCCCACCACCAGCCTGCACTCTGCGTGGCTCTGCCAGCCCCATGGAGCTGAGCCTGGCAGTGGGAGTGGGGGAGAACTGCTGGCCAGAGCTGTGCTCAGAGCCAGGGCTGCACTCTGAGTGGCTCTGCCACTGGCTCTCCATCACCTCCTGCCACCAGGCTGAGCTCCATGGGGCTGCGGAGCCTCCAGCCACCGGGATGTACTCTCCAGGGTTCCACTCAGAGCTACAGCTATGCTACAAGCAGCTCTGCCAGCCCCATAGAGCTCAGCCCAATGGCGGGAGAGTCAGTGGTGAAGCCGCTCAGAGCACAGCCCTGGCTAGCACAGCCCAGGGGCTGGAGGCTCCACAGCCCCATGGAGCTGAGCCTGGTGGTGGGGGACAGCAGAGAGCCGGTGGTGGAGATACTTGGAGTGCAGCCCTGGCCAGTGCCTCTCCCCCAACTTCCCACCACCAGGCTGAGGTCCATGGGACTGCAAAGCCTCCTGCCACCGGACCATGCTTGCCAGGGCTGCGATCCGAGCTGCTCCACCACTGGCTCTCCCACTGCCTCCCGGCACTGGGCTGAACTCCATGGGGCTGGCAGAGCCACTCAGAGTGAAGCCCAGTGTTGGGGGTGGGGGGGGGAGCCAGGGATGTGCTCCGAGCAGCTCTGCCAGCCCCACCGAGCTCAACCTGCCCTCCCAGGGCTGCTGGACTCCTCCCAGGGGTGTGGGCCCTCAGATCAGCATGCAGGATGACAGGAGGATGCCACTGCTACCTGGGGCCAGTGGCAGCAGCAGTATTCCCTGCACTGGGCATGGAGTGTGTGGGCCCCCAGATCTGGGCGTGGGATGCCACTGCCGGAAAGTGACAAGTGACACGTTTTGCTTTTAGCTGTTTGAGGTGCAGTTTCCCAGGAACTCCTAAACCTATCTCCTTGAAACTTATCAGGCTTCGTGACCTCAGAAGGGGCTACCATCCCTGCAATTTTCATTTGAATCAGGAAAAAAATAACAAGGTTATAGGCATTTTCATGATTCCCCATGATAGCCTATGGACAAAACATTGAAATGCGTTGAAACAGCGGAACAGTTTTGACAAAACGAAATGGCACAGTGCTTCAAAACAAAATGAAATGACAACAAAACAATGTCCCTTTGAAATAGCAAAACAGAAGTCAAAACTAAATCGTGCTGTTTCTCTCAGCCCTAATCTCTATACCACTGAATACATGGGTCTATTACATGGATTGTCTTACACAAAGGAGTTCAGAACCAAACTCATAAACCCTTGAAGCTACGTATTTATGTTCAGATTTCACCTAAATGCTGGATACTAAACAGCAATCCTTTTGCTCCAGGACTGATGCAGTTTGCACTAGACTCCATTATGTAAGCATAAATGATGGAACAGGATTGACCCCAATTTATTTCCCATGAAAGATCTGAAAGGCTTTGATCATTAATTATGAAACAAGACTAATATCTAAGTCCATTTATTTGTGGTCAAAATAAATGCAACATATAAGAATATATTATGCAGCTTTCCACTCGTTTAATCCTTTTGAGGGCTAACATTTAAAAAACTGACATTTATCTAATTTACCAGTGCCACACCAATGGCATGCCAATAAGCCACAAAGATGGCAAAGGGTATGAAGGAGATTTCATAATGTCATGATTTTACCTAATTCCTGCTATATATGATACCAGAGAGCTAAAACTCAGCCCTGGTACCTAAACAAACTCTACAAAATTTGTTGGATATGCTCAATTTAGAATTCAAATATATTTAAAGAAATAGTCTTTCTTATTTCTTATTTCTCTTTACTTGGTATCTATTATCAGCTGAAGGAAGTCAGGCAGAGAAATATGCTACACTTTCAAGGCTGTGGATGCTTTTTGAAAAGTAAGTATATAAATTAAATTTTGACCTTTTGGAGTTGATGTAGACATAGTCTTCTACTCCCTGGACATACAGGCAAAATAGTTTTACCCATGCCCAGCATTCTGTAATCAAGTGCTCTTGATAGTTCTTAAAGGGTCTGTTCCTGTTAAGCAAAATGCAAACAATAAAAACACCTATGAACCAAATGTTAAAATAGACACTTTTACTTTGAAAGGTATTATTTTGTAGTAAAATCATACCTACATTTTCCAGGTCCACATAAACACAGTACCTACTTGAGAACCCCAGAGGGGACATGGACATTTATGTGAGTTTGCTTTAATACCTAAATATTAGGCCTAAACTGAAATTATGGTAAAAATTACTATTAAAATGAATAGATTGCCAGTTAAATGGAAAGCTTTTTACAGTGCTAATCTGGGAGGAAACTCTTCAACAAAAAACATTTTCTGATCACATTAGCAATTCTTCAACTGTATGAACAAAATTATATTAAGATACAAATTGAACATATCTAAGACTCTTGTTATTGCTTATCACCTCAGAAACTCATAGCAACCTATGCTTATTAAAAACAAACAGAAAATCAAGATTAAATACAACGCACACTGGAAGAATTTTCTCACTGTGGGCTCAACACCACTGCTCTTCAAATGGTTATTTTTTTGCTAGGATTTCTACGTTTAGATGGCAAATCAAGCTGCTCTAATTGCCAAGTTGTAACTGCTCCTTCAAGAGACATCTCACAGAGACTCTGAGTCAGAGTAACCAGGCAACCTTAAGACACCTAGACTAAGAGAAAAAGAAAAAATGTACACTCCTATAGGAGCAAGAAAAATGGCTCTATCAAACAGTGTCCAAAAATATGTGATTAGAGCTTAATAGAAATAGTAGAGATAATGTTAGCTAAAGTTGACAAGATTTTAAAGGAGTACAAATCCTCATGAATTTTCCTGCAGATTCTCCTGGAATTGGTCACTCAAGTAAACAAAATGGACTTCCTGTATGTCTCTGAGTTGCTGCATGGCACGGCACCATGCACAACTTAATTGTACCTCTGCTGCTTGCATGATCTCCTTAAAGTTATTTGGCTTATGTTTCACGCCTCCTGTCCTCTTCCTTCTCGAGTGATGTTTTGTGAACCTCTTTCTCTACAAACCAGGCTCTTGGACTGCAGAGCCTTGCTGTTCCCTTTGGTGACCTAACCTGATTTCAGTACCTGCAGTTTTGTTCCTTGGTTAGTTAGCCAGTAGAACAGTCCTATTTATTCAGAACATAAGCATTTCAGAGCAAACATGCCTTAAAACCAATAGCTGATTTTAAAAGGTAATTTTAAGAGACTTGAAGTGAGTTTTAGAAATGCTTCTTTGCATTTCAAAGGAAAGG
Source organism: Gavialis gangeticus (assembly GCF_001723915.1). Lineage (NCBI taxonomy): Eukaryota > Metazoa > Chordata > Crocodylia > Gavialidae > Gavialis > Gavialis gangeticus. The sequence continues at coordinate 39,025,504 of NW_017729004.1, read as the reverse complement.
GAGGATTAACTAGAAACATGCTTTCCTTCACTGCAGACATCAGAACTCACCAAATGAATCAGTAGGTGGCTTTTCCACTCCAGGAAACATCTTACGTGCTTCTGGCTGACCTGCCAGATTTTTTTGTATTATGGCATGAATCATCTATCCAGTCATAAGGTGGAACAAATAACTAGGGTAGCTAAAGTCATGGCAAGATAAAAGGGAGCATAGATTGGTGCTGGAATACAACTTTCCTCTGTTCCACTCCCCCAAGTTTTGTAAAGACACTGGGTGTCTTTTACACCTGCTTTAGAGTAGGGAGGGAGGAGGCACTTTAACTAGAGTGGCTCTCAGCCTCATCTTGTGTACTCAGTGTCCTGCGCTTCAAAATGGAGGCAGGGGTGCTTTAACTAAAGCTCACTGAATGTGCTAGTTAAAGTGTCCTTGCTGCCATTCTGAAGACTGGGGACACTGAATACACATGACACCAATGGTGCAGGAGCATGCTAATTAGCATGCACCAGCAAATTCAATCAAGTCTGTTTCAACATGTGCTAATTAGAGCACATTGGAGCAAGTGTCAGACATTTGTGTAGGTGCCCACTATGAAAAACAGGTTTTTGGTTTAGTTTTCTTGCTATCTTTGGAGTGTGTGAGATGGGATCATCTGGCAAGTACTACCAATGATGGCACTCTCCTCTGCACATTTCCCTGAAATCCCTAACCATGGTGAAGTACTCTTGAGGGAGCAGACAAAGCCTTTGTACTTCCTATAGGGAGCCAGGCCCTCCCATCTCGTACTTAGATGTCCCAGGAAGCTCTCAGTTCTTCGTGGGAACTGCTCTGTTTCATAGAGTTGTTAAAAGGATATTTTGCACCTGCCAGTTCAAACCTTCCTTCCTCACTCCTTATCCAGCAGCTCTCAGTTCTCTTTCAGCGTGAAACTTTCTTGAATGTTCTGTGATTTTTTTTCTCAGAACAACTTCAGCTCAAACTAATGCTCTGGGCTCCTCTGCTAAGTCAGCTCCTTTTGCAGTAACACTTTTGCAGTGTTAGTGGTTGACATAAGGGCTTACTTCTGGAAGCAGCACCATTTCAGCAGTGTAGGGCAGAAACAGCAAATAACTTTAATCCAAAAGAGGTACTTCATACGCAAAAGTCTAAATCCCGCCCCCCCACCACTATCCAATTAGTCCAATAAAAGATATCACCCCACAAAAATCCTTACGCCTCACTTTTATCCCAAATCTATTCAACTTGGCCCCTTCGGTGGTCTCTTTTTTGACGCCAATTCAAAGTTGTCTTCTGCAAAGACAGGTGAACTCCAGAATGCACTGAAATGTATAACTCAGGACCTCAGATTAGCCCAATAATTTTAAAAGAGGATTATTCCTAGAGAAAGATGAAATCTGAGTAGGAGTGGCAACCCTAGATCCTATTTCAGTCTATTGCTAGTTTTCTATGTTATTGTTCTTGAAGCCATCTTTGGGTTGACATTTCTGAAAAACAGCAAAATGAGACTTGTCGAGGAAATATTGCAATTCTAGTATGTGAACTATACAGGATAGACCATTTGAGAAAGGGTGTAGCTCCATGGAAGGGGGGAAAGATGTAAATATGCTGCCAAAAGAGAACATGAGAGAGGCCAGGTTGAGAGTGAAGTGCTAAATATAATAAATACTAACAGATTATACAATGTCAGCCAACAGTGCTGGTGAGCTGAGAAAATAAGATTTTTCCCTCCAGTTACAGCACTGACATCACTAATATTGAGGGTTGTAAGCAACAGCAGATGTCATCCCTTATCTTGATCTTACCCTCCCTCACTCTTCCCAATCGTCAGTCTTTGGAATATCCAACACTGCCAAAACTAGGTTTTGTGCACCACTTGAATTAGTTAGTGACTGCCACTGTGTGTCACCTGAGCAGGGCAAATCAGCCAATATGGATGGATGAGGATATTGCCCGGAGTCTCCTTTTTATCACCATAAGGACCATCTGCCTCGCACCAGTAAGAAGTGAGTTCTAGACTCTTTCCTGTGCACTGGGAAGGACAGGAAGAACTAACTACAAACATCCCTGTGCTCACTGCGGTTCACCAAGGAATTGTACCTCAGAAACCAGGGAAACAAATCCCAGAACATCACACTCCCAGGGGAGTGCACTCAGCCCTGGTCTCAGAGATTTGGGTTCCCACAGACTTGCTCTTCTTCTGGGTCCATGACTTTTGCATTCTTTTCTTCTTCATGACCAGCTTCATCAGACAAGGTGGGGAGTACCCTTAACCCAGCTTTGCCTATAGCCTGTTGATTAGGGTGTGGGCCAATAGGAGCTGGAAGATGTAGGTTTAAACCCTTCCTCAAACTGAAGAGAGCCTAGAACCCAGGTATCCCACTTCTGGGGGAGGTGCTTTAACTCTTAGGCTATGGTGCAAATGATAGGTACCACCCCTTGCCATGTTCTTCAATAGCCGTTGATGTGGGGGGCTGAACAAAATACTTCCAATATGGGTTGTCACTGCCCGTGACAATTTTTGCCAGAAACCTTAGGCCATGGCAGAGGGCTTGTGAATTGTTTACGTGCATTGAAGTACCTACATTCTTTGAAAGTGCAATGTATATGCCAAGTCCTTTTTTGCATCTGGTCCCTTAGGAGTAGATTGATTTCCCTCTCCCTGAGATATTGAGCATCCAACTCTCTGAACGATACCAGCTGGACTTTTCTGGTATGTGGCCTTCTTGGAAGAAACTGAGTCAGATCCAAATGCTATGGTCTGTGGCAACAAAATGTGTTGCTTTATTTGTAATTAACCCTCATGTCAATATTTCAGTATTGTGGGTTTTAATCTCACTGCAGCATTAGGTAAAATATGTGGGCAGCCTGGGGAGGGGGCTTATATGATACTAGTTTATATGATAATAGCAAAAAGTGCTATGTAAAAGAGGTAAAAGGCAAATCAGTTCATACTACAGAATGCTACATGGTATCTATTTCCTCCCACTTTAATGTACCACATCTCTTTTCAGCTGAAGTTGGCTAATCACAATAAGAACTGCCATTGCTTAGAACAAGATGTTTATAAATAGATATATGCATGTGTTTTAAGGAGACAACAGTAGAATGGAAATATATGCAGTGAAAATGATTGCATCATAACTAATTTTGGAACATCAGTTGAACTGCTAAAGCTGATTCAAATCCAGTGCATTAGCATCCCCTAGTGCACAGCACAAAACACTGCATGGACAAAAAACCAGTTAACTGGTACTATGACATTGCACAGAATAGAAAGCACCTAGCAGCAATAAGAATATAATGAAAGCTAATATCCCTTGTGAATCATTGGGGAAAAACCTCAGTAGAGCGTCTATTGCAGGTTCTTATCCAGTAAGCCCTATAAGGCAAAGAAGATCAAACCTTATATAGTCCTGTTTGTGTTTTCTGACTAAAAATGTAACCTGACAGCACAAAGAATAATGATAAGTGAAAAATAAAATACTCAGAAACAAAGATCTCAATTAAGTCCATAAAAGTCAATGGCAAAACTCCAGTTCAAGCCCCAACTCCTGCTCATGTTACTCACATAAGCAGTCTTTTGAGTTCAGCGAGACTAGTTATGTACAGATGAGGTTACACATTATAGTTAGGCCATATTAAGGGCACTTAAAATGGAAGCATCCACACATTAAGGCATGTTAGCAAGTGCTAAGTGCCCTCTAGGCATGTTAAAGTGATGTCATTTTGGGCAAGGATTATCTTTGAATCCTGTTACCTAATTTTAGTAACCTTAAATTTTGGGTGCTCCACTGGGATAAAATGACTACTTTTCAGTCTTCCAGCATCCAAGGAGGTACTGTATTCAGCATGGAGGCCCTCAACTGAAAGTTGGGGCCAGCTGGGCAGGAGGTGAGTGGGGAGGGGGTGAGTGGAGAAGCATGAAGGAGAGAAGTGGGGACAGAGGGAAAGGGGAAGCAAGTAAGTGGGGAGCTGTCTGCAAGTCATTGAAATGGAGATTGGGAGCTGCTCTGCAGCTGCGGGTGGGACCAGCAGCATCCTGCATGCCCAAATCAGGCCCACACTATAGTAATAAGGGTTACTTACTAAAGGGGCCACCCTTTAGTAAGGGGTCACCCTTACTAATGAGTAATGTCATGCACAGGAAGGGGTCAGTCGACTATTTTTGGTGAGGGATTAGTTACAATAAAGGCTCAATGAGAACACAGAATCTTCCTGCTTCTTCCTAAAATCCAGAATAACACGTGGTGTCAGAAGTAGTGAATCCTGCCACCAGAGGAAATCAAATAGGTGATTCCCAACTGATGGAACTGACTCTAGCAGCAGCTGAATCCGGCAAAGAGCAGAGCCAGGTGCCTCTACCTGCAGCAGAGCCCAGTACAGTGCTGAGGTTGGCTACTGAAACCATGCAGGCACTCAGTGTTGCACCACCAGAACAGTTTGGTTTCCATTACCATGGAATGTTGCTTCAATGGATCAGTTGTTTTAATCACTTCAGGGAAGTGTTAGGCCTGGACAAACAGTTGGAGGCTTACCAAGTGAGTACCCTTTTATCTACTCTATGGGAGATCAGGCAGATGAAATCCTACTTTCACTGCCTCTTACAGAGGCAGAGAAAAAGCAATATGCTGCAGTGATAGAAGCATTAACTGATCATTTTCTGGGCAAAAGAAATGTGATTTATGAATGAGCTAAATTCAACATTTGTAAACAGGAGCCTTCAGAACCTGTAGACAGATTCATCTCATCTTTGCATACAATGGCTGAATCCTGCCAATATGGGGAGCTTAAGGATGAGCTAATTAAGGACTGCTTAGTTGTGGGGCTTCGAGATACAGACCTCTCACAAAGATTATAGTTGGACCCTGATTTAATGCACCAGAAGGCTCACCAATCAGAGCTAGTTAAATAGCAGCAAAGAGAAATCAGGAGTGATTCTCAGTCCTGTCAAGCTTTAGTTAATATGGATGCAATGCACACTGTACAGAAACTGCAAACAAATGCAAACAGAACTGACAGGCACAATGAACACAGGGAGTGGGCCCACTAGCACCCACAGTGGCAGACAAGTGGGAAAGGAGGCCAATGCCACAGGTGTGGACAAACTCCAGGACATAGTCATGCTCAGTGTTCTGCTATGGAAGAGATGCCAGCAATGCAAAAAGAAAGGTCATTATGCATCAGTTTGTCGCTCCACCACCGGAGTCTGTGAAGTCACAAAACAGGATGCAGAGGATTGCACAGTATTTTTAGATTAAGTTATGGAGTCTGAATGTAGGAGTAATGGTCACAGTCCAGGCACCCTAGTTGTGAAGTAGTTTTTCCTAAAGTTGAGCCTGAAACAAGCCTGAAGTGATCTTCCAGGAGTTTGTGACCATTACTCCTCGTTTTCCCCAAGGGTGCCCCGGTGAACAGTTGTTCACCGAGCCCTAGACGTACACTTCTGATGTAGCAGTAAACTGCTACCAAGTCCCCTCTCAGCCTTCTCTTTTTCAGGCTGAAGACTCCAAGGTCCCTCAGCCTTTCCTCATATGACTTGCTGTGCAAGTCTCTGATCATATGGGTAGCCCTTCTCTGGACTCTCTCAAGTTTTACTACATCCTTGTTAAGGTGTGGAGCCCAGAACTGGATGCACTACTCCAGCTGTGATCTTACCAGGGCTGAGTAGAGCAGGAAAATCATTTCTTTGCAATGGTTTTGCTGGAGATGCATCAATTGATTCATGCCAGTATATTGTTGGCTCTGCTGGCTACAGCATCGCACTGCCGGCTCATGTTCATACTGTGGTCAATCACTACCCCCAGGTCTGTGGTGGCAAGTGATGGGGGATCTTCAGTCCTGCTGCCTGATGAGAGTCAGCAGTTGCACAAGCACCCATGTCACAAGTTTTACCTGTCAGCAGCTAGGGGTGCAGGGCCCTAGAACCCAGAAGCCCCTGCACCTATATCCTTGAAAGCTGGCAAGCTTTGTGGCCTCAGGAGGGGCTAACATGACTGCAGTTTTCACCCTACTGTTGCTTAACACACACACGATATGAGTTTTGCTTTCAGGATTTTGGGGTGCAGTTTCTCCGAACTCCCTGCACCTATCTCCTTGAACCCTGGTAGGCTTCATACCCTGAAAGGGGGCTACCGTTACTGCAAGTTTCATCCAAATCAGGCCAGAAATGACAAAGTTATAAACTGTTTCAAGCTTCCCCATTATAGCCTATGGGCAAAATGTTGAAGCAGCGTCAAAACGGCGAAACGTTTCAATTTGTCTGGTTTTGTTTCGAGGCTGTTTTGACCATAGCTGATCCATTTTGATTTTGCTTTTTTGACCTCAAAACGGGTTGAAATAAAACTGGTGGTGAAATTTCACACAGCCCTAGGATGAGATTCTTCTTACCCCTCCAAAACAGCTACAGGGACCAGAAGACACTACCCTCAAAGTACTGGGATCCTTTCATAGTTTCATAGTTGCTAGGGTCTGAAGGGACCTGAGAAGATCATTTAGTCCGACCCCCTGCCATGGCAGGAAAGAGTACTGGGGTTAAATGACCCCAGCAAGGTGTCCATCTAACCTCTTCTTAAAAACCCCCAGGGTAGAAGCCTGCACCACCTCCCTTGGAAGTTGGTTCCAGACCCTAGCCGCCCTGACCGTGAAATAGCGCCTTCTGATGTCTAACCTAAACCTACCCTCTGCCAGCTTGTGAC
>NW_017729004.1:39015917-39018189 GCF_001723915.1 Gavialis gangeticus | reverse complement strand
TGCCAGGGGACCTGCAATGACCTCGGCCAGTTCCTTTAGAACTTTAGGGTGGAGATCATCCGGACCGGCTGACTTGAATATGTCCAGCCCCTCCAGAAGCTCCCTTACTAAGTCTTTATGCATCTTTAATGCAAAGATGACACTGAAGCGGAGATGTGTAGGCCAGGAAGCCTATAAGATTGGTAATCTTGCTATGCCTTTACTTTGCTTACCAGATATACAAGCACTGCAATTTGTCCATCAACTAGATGAAACAGTGGACCAGAAATCCTTCGAGCAGTACTACAGAACAAAATACCCATTGGTCTTTTTTGGTCTGGGAAAAATGCCAGGTGAATATGCATTAACTACTCCAAGACAGGCACCACTGCCACTAATGGACAAAGTGAAAGAAGAGCTAACATGCATGGAGGAAATGTGAGTAATTACAAAGACTGAAGAACTTACTCCTTGGTATTCTGGGATGGTGGTTGTGCCAAAACCCAATAGTAAGATCAGGATATGTGTTGATCTCACACAGCTGAACAAGTACATGTGCAGAGAAAGATGCAGTCTTCCTTCCATGGCTCAACTTGCAGGAACCAAAGTTTTCACAAAATTGCATGCTTGGGTAGGGTTCTGACAGATTCCTCTAACCACTAAATCATCCAAGCTAACAACTTTTATTACTCCATTTGGGCCCTACCTGTTTAAACGGCTACCTTCTGGAATCTCATCAGCTCCTGAATTCTTGCAGTTTCAGATGTCACAGATATTGGATGGCCTAGGTGTTTTTTGCCATGCAGATGATATTTTGATTTTTGGGACCACCAAGGCATAACATAACACAAGAGTGGATGCAGCGCTCAGAAAAATCCAAGAAGCTGGAGTTACAGGGGTGTAGGTTATAGCTGTGTTGGTCTAAGGACATAGGCAGACAAGGTTCTTTGGGTGAATCTGATATCTTTTATTAGACCAACTTAAATAGTTGGAAAACAATTATTAAGCAAGCTTTTGGGTTCAAAAACCCTTCGGCAGGCTAAGGAAGTTTCTGCAGTAGGTGTGTGCTCTTCCTGAATGGAATGAAAAGTAAAGAAGCCAGAGTCTGGTCTGGTATGCATACAAGATAGGTAGTCAGTGAAAATGTAGATTGAGGAGTCAATGGGTGAGAGACAGGCTGGGGGGCAAGTGGAAAAGAAGAGGGTTGAATAGTAGAGAGATACCTGGGAAGTCAGATGTCAGGCAGGTTATAATGTGTGTTATAAACCCAATGTCTATATTTAGTCCATGATTTTTAGTATCCAGGAGGCTGATGAAGTGGAGTTCATAGGCTCATCTCTGAGAAGTGTTTTGTAAGTATTTCCATTCTCTGCAGGGACAGGAATCCACTGGAGAGACCCGCGTGCACAGTGCCCAACTAATCAGTGGCAGCAGGTTCCTGTCAAGGCCAGGGCAGTTCGTACAACTGCTGTGCCTGCTCCCAGACACCCCCCGGGAACAGGTATGCAGCCCTGGCCCCCCTGGAGGAGGCAGAAGAACAGGTCCCCAGAGAAATTGAAGCCGCTCGACCTACATCACCGGCTCAGAAGAGGCATACCCCGAGAAGGAGATGCAATGTTCTGGTCATCAGGGAGTCCATCCTGAGGGGAGCTGATGGTCCAATATGTCGCTCGGAGCCCTGGTCACAGCAGGTCGGCTGCATGCCCGGAGCGAAGATTCACAACATCACAGAGACCATCCCTAAAATCATCAAGCCCTCTGACTACTACCCACTAATTGTTGTCCATGTGGGTACAAATGATGAATCCAAGGGCAAGCTGGATAACATCATGGAGGACTACAAGGCCTTGGGACACCAACTGAAAAAGATGGGAGTCCAGGTGGTATTTTCTTCCATTCTCCCAGTAAGCAGATGGGGTAGGCGTCATGAGGCCTGCATTGACGTGGTTAACCAGCCGCTTTGGAACTGGTGCCACAAGGCAGGCTTTGGGTTTTTTGATAATGACCCATGTTTTTGTAAGGAGGGCATGCTGGAGTGGGATGGGCTTCACCTCTCCCCTAAGGGCAGACGTATCTTTTACTCTAGGTTGGCTGATCTCATACGGCAGGCTTTAAACTAGCTCCGCCGGGGGAAAGGGTCGCTTCAAGTGGAGAGGATGCTTCACCAGCATGCAGGGTGACAAGAGAAAGGGAAGCGCCCAAGTAAGCAACAATGTCCAGGGAGCAGGGGGCCACAACTGTCCTGAGACTGGGAGGGAGGCACATGCACCCTCAGGAGGCCTCAGGTGCCTCT
>NW_017729004.1:39010665-39010917 GCF_001723915.1 Gavialis gangeticus | reverse complement strand
ATGGTGACTGGGAGAGGTCCTGGATGACTGCTCCTAATGCTCACAGTATGGGGAGTAAGCAGGAGGAACTGTGCCTCCTGATTGCGAGTAAGAACCCAGACTTAGTAGGGCTCACAGAAACCTGGTGGGACCCTACCTACAACTAAGCAGCAGGCATTCAGGGATTCACCTTATATAGAAGAGATAGGACAGAGAGGAAAGGTGGGAGGGCAGCACTCTATGTCAAAGAGCACCTCACATCATCAAGGATTA
>NW_017729004.1:38985742-38986072 GCF_001723915.1 Gavialis gangeticus | reverse complement strand
ATCGTCCGGACCAGCTGATTTAAATACATCCAGTCCCTCCAAAAGTCCCCTGACTAGATCCTCACTGACCCTAGGTCTGGCTGCACCTGTCCTGGGGCCTGAGGGCGGCCCAATGGGGTGGCTGATCCAGTCCCTGCTCAGGAAAATGGAGGCGAAGTCATTAAATAGGTTAGCTTTGTCATCTGGTGTGACAACCAAATTTCCCAGCGTGTCTTGCAGGGGCCCCACATTACCCAGTATCTTCTTTTTGCCCCCTACGTATTTAAAAAAGGACTTCTTGTTGTCCTTGATCTGGGTAGTTAGTCCCAGTTCCATCTCTGCCTTGGCCTT
>NW_017729004.1:38982714-38985313 GCF_001723915.1 Gavialis gangeticus | reverse complement strand
AGGCCTCCGGAGGATATGTTCACTGCTCCCTAATCTCAGCATTGCTCCAGCCCCTGTTGCTTACCTGTGTATATGTTCCACTTGTCGGTCTAGGCTGGGCTGTACCTGTGGGTGCTGCTTGGTTCAGCGGTCCAAGGCTTCCTCCGCCCTCATCTTCCCCTTCCCCCGACAAGCCTAGTTTAAAACCTGCCAGAGGAGATTCGCTAATAAACTATAGTAAAGAATGGATTCACGGATCTGAAGATCTTTCAGTATGTATCTGTCTTTACAAAAGCCATAGTCCTTGTACAATCTCTGGTCTATCAGGCTGCAATTCTTGTGTGAAGTATTTGTCATGTGACTTATTCTCCCCAAAATCAAGATGATATTGAAAGGTGCTTGGGGATTCTAGCTGCTTTCTAGTAATAATAATTAAAACATTCCAGGTATCAGTGAAATGTGAAAAAATATATTAATGACAGTTTTCAGAAATGCCTAATCCAGTGTATGGTGCATAAGATTATAAAGATGCCACTTCACAAAGCTGTGGCTGTGTGACTATAACTGCCGTACTTAGAGTTCAGTCAAGGAATATAGTTTCCTCTCTGCCTAAGCACCATTCTGTGTTCTTGCTCTCTACATCATTAAACTTAACTATGTTCCTTTTCAGCCAGTAGATTAGTTTGGAAGATATGAAAACTATACTTTTCATTGTCAATGGGGGCACAATATAAAACTCATTATATTATAGGTTTCAAATCTAGGCTGCTGAAAATAAGGAGGGACCATGGCTTTTTTAATTGAATTCAATGGCAAATCCCTTGGTTGATTTCAAGCAGGACATAAACTGAAAAGAACTGGAAAAAATCTAGTAGTGTTTTCATATCAACTAGATTACTGATTACTAAGAAAATCAAACCCTACCTGATCACTAGAAGAGAAGTGTGAGATATCTGTAATCATTGATTCTATGAAAAATAATATCAGAGAATGTCCAGGCCCAAGCCCTTAAGCTGATAGAAATCACACTATCACTTTCCAAAACACACTACTGTTCAGCATGAATACATGGCTGCAGATTTATTTCCTGGGCATTGAGGAACATCTTTACATAAAGCCAGGGCAATAGAAGAGAAGGCATATCTTGAGACTGATACTCTTTGTTTGTTTGGAACTGTAAAATAGTAACCAAGGAGTGATTGCCTTTTATATGGAAAGTAACCCTGGAGGACTGACATAGGTTTTCGTCATTAGGTTGAATGAACTAGGTCACATTTCTAATAGCTTCATTGAATGCTTGGATATCATTTTATGCAACATTAATGCTGCACAATATATATTAACCCATTTCCAGATGGTGTCTGACAATCATAAAATAATGTGCCTAGGTCTTCTCCTTGGCTGGTCTCAGGAATGCACTTGCACTCATGTGGTACAACTGCAATTCACATGTCTACTGAGGAGTTGTTTCAAAAAAGAAGACAAAGGTGGGATGCCATTTAATGCAAAGGCAATAGGATTAGCATGTTATACCCAACTCATCTGCAAAAGAACAGTGGAACTCTCCTCTTTAAGATTCACATCCTTTAACTCGGCAAACTGCACATTAAAAAGCTGTGTACTGAGATGTGCAGAGCTGATGAGGTAGGGAAGGAGTCCTCAAAACTGACATGCTCGCTTTCATGGTAAATGAAGGAATGCACAATTCTTTCATTTTGCAGCAACATCTGCAAATACACCCACTTTTTCCTAATACTGAGTGATAAATTCCTCCAGCATCCAAGTGTTTTCTTTGTTAGCCATAAACTAGTTTCTCTTTTTGGAAAAGGCTAGTTTCGTTACATCCCAGAGGATGCAAAGGGATTATGGCATAAGGTAGCTTGTATTTATATGTATTTATATGTATTTTGTATATATATGTATTTTCCCTTGCTCCATGCCCCATTTTCTCCTAGGAATGTTTTTTTCTCATATAACTTCAAAATGTGCAAATAAATGTATTCTAGAACATGTGGAGAGGTGCTGTCATAAATCAGATGCTCTAAACACCTGGCTTATCCTCATGGACATCCATTGTAATTGATTCCAGATCTTAAAATGTGTCAGCTATAAGCACGAATCTCTTTCAGAGTTTATAGTACAAATGTGTTATGCATTTCCTTCTTGGTTTATACCAAATAGTTGTAGAACAAACATATATGACAGATCTTGTAGTATTTTTAATGTTATTATCAATTTCATTCTCTTTTTGAAGAGACTGTGGATCAGCATAACAAACCTTTTAGAGATTTATGACAGTATGTAGCTCAGGGGTGGCCAAATTGTGACATGGCTGCCACAGGTGGCACAGGCAGCCTGTGTGTGTGGCACATGGCAGTTCAGGGAGTGGGCAGATAGCATAGCAACAGACAGGGCAGTAAGCTGAGCAGTAGATTGGGCAGGGAGCAGAAAGAAGCGCAACAGATGAGGCAGAGGAAGGGGATTGGAGTGACACTTGAAGAATGAAGTGTTAATATGCGGAGCTAAAAAAACTGGTCCCCACTGATACAGTGTGTGTGTGTGTGTGTGTGTGTGTGTGTGTGTGTGTGTGTGTGTGTGTGTGTGTGTGTGTGTGTGTGTG
>NW_017729004.1:38954482-38982478 GCF_001723915.1 Gavialis gangeticus | reverse complement strand
GTGTGTGTGTGTGTGTGTGTGTGTGTGTGTGTGTGATTATGCACTTATTCTGGACTCTTGCACCTTTATCCACAATTTTATTTGATCCTAAATCTGGTGTTCTTCTATCAGTCAGCCACTAACACAGCCCTGCTTATCCATTGTATTTTATACTAAACTTTCTACATACAAATGATTCCACAGGTAGGAATGCAGGTCGTTTCCAAGTGTTATTTCTAATTACTGATTCAAGTTACTCTTTGCTTTCCACAGTATAACTAAATTATTAGCTGGTTAAGATCTGATCCTCAGTATAACATTTTTGAGAGAGAGATACTTAAGATTATACCAGATACACCAGCTGGGGATGTGGATCTAGGTCTCTTGGTGCAATATGCATTCAGGAGCTTCCTTCTTCAGCCTGTCACCTGTCTTTCAATTTAACCTAAAGAGTGTGTTGTGACTTAATAAACTGAATCAAAGGCTTTTTAGATCAGTATAAAGTTAGCTAGTCCTAAACTTCCTCTCTGTAACCTGGTATAAACTTTTGAAATCTACGTTCTGGTATGAGTGCAAATGGAGGTTGTATTTGTTGGCTTTGGTTTGGGTTACTTTTTTTGTTCCAGTCTATAAGAATTTGGGCACACAAAGCCAACTTGTTAAGTGGTATAAATAAACAAAGACAAAATGGGGCTATGCTGATTTTTCTTTTGTCCTTGTTGGAGAATATAGCAAAAATCATTTGAAGAAAATGGTTGGCCATAATCCAGTTTACTGGTTAATCTAGTATAATGATTCCATCTGTTTTCAGCCCAGTGCTTTTTGTGCTACATAACTGTTTTGCTTGGTTAGTAACTATAAAAAGAGTGCTTCAATAAATTGCTGGATAGAGCTGACTACAGGACAGTCATTCTATTTCACAACTTTAGAGGTTTCAAAATTTCTTTTTCATACCAGAAACAAACCATTTCAAATGGTTTTGTGAAAGTTTAAATTACTGTATTTACTCAAATTCAAGACGAGGTTCCCCCAATAAATATAGTACAGAACCCTGAAATATCAGTCTTCTGCTTGATGAGATCAGGTGCTTTTGTTCTGATAGCCTTGCCTGCGTGACTATACAATCCTGGACCTCAGAAATCTGAGGTGGAAACTGTCCAAGCAGATACAGACATTGTGAAACACAGCAGCTTCAGAACAATATATTCCAGAGAAAAGACTCTTTACTGAAAACCTTCTGACCAGCTCTAGTGCTGAACTATTTACAGGGTAGGACCACACAGATTTAGTAACTTCTCTGTCCAAGTGGAGGCTTAAGAATGGCTCAGCTAAAATCTACTCCCAAATGTTTCATAGGCAGGGTAAAAATAGTATTGAATTTTCTGTATCTTTATATAAAGTGAAAGTTTTATTAGCTCCAGTACCAGGTGGCAAGTCACATGATGTGCATTCTAGTTATGACTCTGCTAAATGCTGTCTTGAGGCAAGTCACTTCATTTCTGTCTATACCTGAATTATCCATCTTCAAAAAAAGTGTCATGTTACCTTCCTAGGTGCCAGGGCCTGTGAAAACAATCACCTGAAAAGCACATAGGTACTGCAGTAATGGTGGAAACATAATTATTTGTTCTTAGTTTCTTAATATATGGTGTTAAAACACATTGATAGCATTAGAATTCTGCTATGGACCTTTGGTTCAAAAACTATGTCCATATAGTATGTCAAATACTGTGTCCATAACTGGTTAACAGACGGTTAATCTGCAGAAATCTATCTGAAGTGCAGCAGATGATAATAATAAAGTAAAAGTAAAGATGGAATGCTAAAAATAAACTCAGTAATTCAAAATGTGGTACTTTTCTCTTCCTCTATACACAACTTTTAGGTCTGCTGAATGGACAAATTTTGGTATACTTTGCATTAAATTTGAGCACTAGCAGATGTCTCTTTTTTATGTTAAATATAGCTCATAAATTTCTTGAAACTTAATGTAATTTCAGCCAGTTTATATTTGTTCTAATATCCTAAAGTTGCAAAATGTATTACAAATATGTATAATGGAATTGATGTATGTAGACTGGTACCTTCAGCAATTATGAGCGGCCTCAAAATTGGCATTCAAAATAAAGTATTTTAATAGCATTTGAGTCCCTTCTGCAGCATGTATGCATTATGTTTGTTTGAACATTTGCCTTTAAAACCAAAGAATCAGAACCCCCAAAACTGAAACTGCCTTTAAAATCATGACATTTTAAGAATTAAATAGGGTTTTTTCTCTCTCTTTTTCTTCCAGTTTGGGGTTCATAGTCTTAAGCTTTTCTTACTAGAATTAAGATGTAGTTGAAATTTGAGCATTTGCAATAGATGCACCCCAAATACTTATTCTGGGATTTGAAACTCAGGCATTTAGAGTCTCCTCACCTGTTGAGCAAGTTCCACTTTTAGGGCAGGTACCCAGCAGGAGATGATGGTACAGCTGAATGTTTCAAGTCATTAGCAAAAGCCAGATCATAGCTTTGAACCCCTGGGAAGCTGGAATTGGGGTACGGAGACATCAGGGTGCAGTGGGAGTGCTGAGAGGAAATCCAGTTGACTTAGTCTCAGAGGGAGGTAGGGAGGGAGAAAGCTTGCACACACCCAGTGGAATAGCCTTTCCCCTTACACAGTGGAAACTCCTTCTGGGTTGCAAACTGGCTTGCTTCCTTCTACCCTCAACAAGGGAGGTTAGCAGGGGTTAGGGTGAAGCTTATTTCTTTCCCTACCCAAAATGTGTGAACTAGCACAACTTGGCTCATGTACATGATGTTATAGCTCTGGTTCCATGGGCAGGTATCATAATTTGTTCCCATTGTTAGCTAGCACACTCTACATACAAAGTGGGAGGCAACTGTGGATTAGAGGTACATTTCTGAGGTTGCAAGCCTCTTGTGGGCTGCAGTTTACACATCATCCTTTTCTTTGAAACATGCATAACAGTGGGCACATCTACACGCTAATTAATGCATCATAGTTACAGCACATTACATTCAGTACTTGCATAACCAAGTGCTAAATAAATACACAGTAACTGGTGCCACTGCACAGTAGTGCCAGCACACCAGTTTTTACAGACACTAACTGCACAGTAGCCTAATACGATTGTGCAGTTGCGTATTAGCACAGGTTTTGCCCAGCGCAGTACTGCACAGTGTTATTAGGCAGTTAGCATCTCATGTAGATGCACCCAATATAGTCTAACACACATCATTGTTGCCCTGTCTTATGATTTTTATCATAAGTCACATGATGTTCAGTATGTTTCATAAAACCCCAGCTCCTGGAGTCATGGGAATATGTGAAAATTTCCACCTTTATTGAGAATAAAAACTATTTCTAGCCATTGCAGTTGTAAAGAAGTGCTTCAAAGTATGATCTAAGTTTAGCCTAAAGCCTTAAAACTCAAGGAATAAATTAAAAGAACCCAAAATGCACTTGGTTTAAGTCCCAAGGTTCTTTTGAATTCTCTTGCTTTTTGGGAAGCCTGGATCATAACTTTTGAGTGATTAAGTTTGGCAACACTAGCAAAGCAAGTGACTGGCTTTGGCTTCTGGCCAGAGAGCTTACAGTCTAAATCAAGACAAGTTGTTTAAACACCTGGGGAGGACAATGAGTGAAACAGTGATGGGATATGAGGTTATTTGGATGAGATACGTACATCATTCTATAAAGCTGATGTCTTAAAAAATACATATTAAAAAAAAAGCCTTGATGATCTCTGCAATCCCTGAAGGCTCTCAATAAACCACACCTTGTTTACTGTAGTGCATTCAATATATCTCATAAAATCCATTTCCCCCTCCTGTGTAAGACTACTGCTGCCTGATTGTCATCATTTTCCTGTTGTAGAATCCAGTGTATGACATCTCATCAGACTTCTCATTTACAGGTCAGCAAGCCTGCTGCAGGTAATAACATACACTATGGCATAGACAGTCAATGAGCCGAATGATGACAATGATTAAAGAGCATATGGAGCATAGAAGCTATTCCCTTGAGCATTGTTGCCAGATTGAGTGACTTATTTGTTACACTCAACATTAGGTTGATTGAAACATGAAATTGTGTTAGTAAGTGGCTCCTTGCAGTTTGTAAGTGGTTTATATTTGAGTTGGTTTGGTCAGGAGGGCAGGCAGTGGACCAAGTCTACAACTGGACTTGCTATTGGCTTGAAAATGTTCCCCATTAATTACATGAGGAATATAATATTTTTCTCTTGAAAAATACTTTGAGGCCATGTCTAAATGGTAATCTTGCCATATCTAACATCTGTACCCTTAAGCAGGCTGCCTCCTAAGCTAGAAACAGTAAAACTGTATTCATCAGGAATCATGGGCAAGCTAATTCATGTTGGGGTGGAAACTGATTGGTACTGTTGCTCAGCAGTGCTAATTAGCTGACTAAAGGCACCATGTGGAGATAGCTATATGGTTTCCAGGTTAGAAGGCAGCCTCCATGTGTGGCATGTTTGCTTTACCAGGTGGACCGAACCTGACAGGTACAGATAGGAATTGCTATATAAATGAAAAATATTATTAGAATCCTTGTGCCAAATCCAGGTCATTTAGAAATACAGAGTGGCTGCCATTATATGCTGTTTTGCCACTTGGGTCTTTGAAGTAGTAAGAGGGCTAGAATTAAGAGCTGCTTTATGAGTTGTCCCATCCAGTGAAATCATTTGCCTCTAGACTGTTAAATTTTCCCAGCCTGTGGATTCTATTACACATGGTACTGCCATTGACCATTCAAAGTCATGTGGTAAAAGCCACAACATGCTAGCTGTGACTGATCAGAACATTGGACCTGATCTATCAGTGTTAGATATAACCACGGTGACCCATTTGCTCATGGCATCTGACTACTTCAGTTTTCCATGCTATGTTCTCTGTCTCTCTTAATTCACTTTGCACTGTATGCTTCTGGAGCTCTTAACCTAGGGTGTGCCTATACATGTGCAGTGAGGCTACTCATTGGAGCAGACTCCATTATTCATGGTAATCACATGGTAAACCAAATATGTGGTAATTACTGTGCTCCAGCAGACTCCAGTGTCATGTGTATCAGCATTTAATAAACTTTAGTTAAAGTGCTCCCCACTGCCATTTTTCAGCATGGGAATGTTCATACACATGATGCTCAAGGCACTTTAATTACAGCAGCTCTCAGAGCAACTCTAATTAAAGCACGCCCCCAGCCAACTCCCAGGGAATGTGTATAAATACTCCCAGATTGTCCACACATTAACAGCTGAAACTAGTTTTAAGCACTCTGTAAGTGGCTTAAAGTTACTCCACACCAACCTAGGTTTCTTTGATTTGTGTTACCCACCTCATGTTACACTAACATTTAGCTACTCTAAGTTGATTCCCTGCTGACCTGGATCAGGCCCACTATTTCCCCCACTCCCTAGCACCCCAGGTCCCTGATCACTGTCCCCCTGCTTACTTGTGCCTGCCCAGGCTGTCCATGGGGAACAGGCAAGGAAGGGTTAACCAACCTCCTTACCACCACTGCTGCTCTCTGGGCCAGGCTTAGCAGCACTCTGGTAGCCACAGCAGTCAGGGCCAGGCAGATAAGTTAACCCTTCCTTGCCTACTTCCCCAGAAGAGACAGTGAGGGTAGCCACAAATGGGCAGGGAAACCCTGGAAAGAGGGGGGAACTGGAGGAGCCCCAGGGGACGGGGTAGGGAGAAAACCCAGCATGGGAGATAGGGGATTCTTACCTTTTAGCCCCTGCTGGTCTGAATGTGTGACTGCTCCAAACTTGAGCTAGCACTAATCCCTAAGTACTAACAGAGATCAACATTTGAGCAGCTCACTGTGTAATATGTAACAGGGCTCGAAGTGGCACAAACTGGGCATGTCTACATGTGACTAAATTAATGTGACTGAATATACTCTGGCTCAATCTGAGCCAGAGTAAACTAATCCTGATGCCATTGTCTATGCATGCATTTAAGTGCAATAATTTACTATGTTGCTGGATACCACTTGTATCTGATAGAACTATCTAGCAGCACGGTAAACTAGTCTGCTGTGCCCTAATTGCCACACACATATAGATGGTGATGCTTTACTGTGCAAATTAACCTGCTGCACAGTAAAGTATCTTGTGCAGACACACCCACTGAGAAGTAAAGAGAATTTTGGATGCGAGAGAGCCCATTTGTGTACCAGCTATCCCGCTACCCCTGATATAAGGGGAAAAGAGGGTATGATTCAGAAGAAGAGGTTGGGGATGGATGGAACAGTATAAAGTTGAGCTCCATTATGCCTGGTGGAAACTCAAATGGATAGAAAATGTAAGGACATCATCAGATGTCCTTACATCTAGTGATTTAAGGACATCTGGTGACACCTGAAAATGTAAGGACATCACCATCCTTTTCTTGTATCAGGGCAGAGAGACTGATCCAGGGTTAGTGGTAGCAAGAGAGGCATCTGCCCTAGGCAACAAGACAGGAGGGGGGCTAGAATTGCCTCCCCACTCCTGCAGAGTCCATGCTCCAACAGCATTGCCATGCTGGGAACTCCAAAATAGTTCCTGGCTGCTGTGCCTTTTAGAACAACAGAGCCAGGGAGGACAGAGCAGCAATGTGCCAGCAACACAACAGGGACTGTTTAGAAGTTTCTGGTGTTGGTATGTCAGTAAGGCTGCTGCCCTGAGAACCCACATACCCCCAACTCTAAAAATCCAAGTGCCCCCACCTCAGCTCTTCTCAGGCATCAACCTGGCCTGTTATCCACTGAAAGTGAGAAATCACTCTCAGTTTCTTTGTTTTCACTTGATTATTGGCCTTTTTATTATAAGTGTCATTCAATTATTTTCCTTTCACATTGTTTAATTTGCTTTACATTGGGCGTGTCTACATGTTGCTGTATGGCGACATTGCTATGGTGCTTTGCTTTAGTACTTCCAAGGAAGTACTAAAGCATGGCATAGTATGGACAGTTACTGTGCTGTGCACACAGCGCACAGGTAGATTTTGCCATGACATTGTTTTAGCGGCACACTATACCAGGGGAGCGCACCACTATGGTGACATAGCTGCTGATCACGTGTAGACCCATGTGATTGCTACATCTTTGTAGTGTGCGATATGGTGACGTAGCGTGCTGCTATGTCACTGTAGGGCAATGTGTAGATATGCCCCTTGTAGTTTGAAATGGTCAGCCTTGAAACATACTGAATAGTATCAAATATTAATGAGGCAGTTTTGTAAGCGTACAAATTGCCTGTAACTGGTAAGGTCCAAAATATAGTTCTATTAATCTTTTTCTTTTTTCAGTTGAGGTGAACTGAATGTTTGTTGCATTGTCTCAGTTTAAACAAGGACTATATATTGTAAGTGGTGAGATTTCCTTTTTTGTCAGATCATCCTTTGCTTATGTTGTGTGAAGGCAAGTTGTGGTGTCAAGAAGAGAATCATTAGGTTTTTTTTTTTTCAAAATAAACAGAAGTAACATGATAGTGTTTGAGCACAAGCTGTCTCCTTGACTGTGTGCTCAAGATCAAGGATCAAGTGCTATAGTGGTCACTGAACATGCACAGACATTATTTAATTGCTGTAGGCATCCAAGTTCCATGAATTCTAGGAACTCACCTTGTCTTTTTATTGAATATTTTCAGGTTAAGATACTCATTTTTTCATGATGATGGCAAAATGTTTTTATATTTGTTTTTCCTTTTAACCAATGCACCTTATCATAGTTATTAAATTAGTATCAAAAGGCACTAGAAAACTGTACCAAAGAAATTTAGGTATAGTTGCATAAGTCACCATTATCATTTGAAGTCAGGAGGAAACCAATTTCTTTAGTGACATATTATTTGATTTAGCAGCTGAGTGACTTGCACCAAACCAAAGATTATTTGCTACACAGAATGCTTAATTGCAAAGATAAGTCACACTGTTAGTTCAAAGATAGCATGTAGGGCAGGAAAAATGAATGCCAGAATCGTGAAGACAATTAGTGAAGTTTAAATTATAAAGTCTGAGTTGAAAGCTGTGATTAACTATGGACTGTTCTTCATTATTTGCTATTCAGGGTAGGTTTTCCCCCTCTTTTGTTTCATTCTTCACTTTGACAGAAGCTATCTTGTGACTAAAAACTCAGCTGTAAGGCATGGAAGTTAAAGATAAACAATTGGGCTAACTACAAACATTCAGGGACTTTAGCGGGAGCTTAGACTGGGTTCAAATGCCACCTGATGTAACTCTGTTTGCCCTGGGTGCAGACTTTACACTCAGACCTGATCTCAGTGATTGGAAATCAACCTGAACCCATAACTGTACAGAAGTTCCATGCACTCAGACCAGCCTAAAAACAGCAGAACTGTTTGAGAGACGTGGATTCAACTGTTTGAGAGATGTGGATATCAGACTTACTCAATATAAGTTAGATTGGTGCATGGAATTTCTATACAGTTCCCTGCACAGCCCCAGGACTGTGAAAGCCCAGCTACCAGACCCCTGAAGATCTGGCAAGTCCCTCTGATCCCATCAGACCTTCCCAGACCCCAGCAACCCCCAACAGGTCATACCTGCCCCCCAATCACCCCTCTCTGCCCCACCAGTCATGCCTGCCTCCCAATGGATCATGCATTTACCCCCACCCTACCACCCTTGTCCCCTGGCAGGTTGCACCTGTCCCCCATCCCCTGACAGACCCCCAATTCCCCCCCACCCCCAGCCTATTTGCCTCCCCCAACCAACTTAGCTTAAATTGGGTTGCCATTTTGAACCTGATCAAGCCTCCACCTAATGACTCCAAATGTCTGTTCTTAACCTTGTGGTGTCTGATTCAGATCTTTCTTATGCTGGTCTGTTACTTGTATAACTTAATTTGCATCAATGAAGTTAGTCAAGTATACAGGCCATCAGAATTTGGCCCTTATAGTTGCTGCCTAAAATGGAATGTTAGCACAGAGGCCTTTTTATTTGCCTGTTTGCAGCTTTTTAACACAACTACTTATCTTCTTCCTCCATTTATTTTTTTCATGGAATAAGTTTTGATTTAAGCATCTATTGTAACTTTGGATAATGCTTTAGGTACAAAACTTATTGTGGCAAGCACTGGATAAATCCATTCAGAAAATACAACTATCACGAGTCAGTGGTCTTGTTTAGTAGTGGAAGACGATTTTTGGAAAGCATAAACTTAAAGGCAGGGGGAGAAGGAAACTATTTCTGGTCTTAAGTTGAAACTCATTCAGAAAAAGAAATGATGTCAGAATTCTTGGCCTTTAGTGGGGGAATTTTCCCAAGACAAAGAGGTCTTATTCCACTATCAGTAATTGCAGTATAATGCAGCATAACACTTAGCATGTGTGAGAATGGGTCAATATAATAAAAAAGCTCCTTCTGTCACCTCATTACTCTTCTGTCTAAGAGGGAAGATAGATATCTCTTTAAATGTGTCTATACTGAAATTGTTTGTGGAATGATAATGAGGGTAGCTTATCCTTGGTAAAACTCGCTCTGGGGAAAACACATATGCACGCTGTTAATCTTGTTTTGGTTTCATTCATGAGAGTTTTATAAATCATATAAGGGGGCCTTTGGAACCAGCTAAAACCTTAGGGCACGTATACATGTGCAGTGGGGCTGCTCTGACACACTATAATT
Source organism: Gavialis gangeticus (assembly GCF_001723915.1). Taxonomy (NCBI): domain Eukaryota; kingdom Metazoa; phylum Chordata; order Crocodylia; family Gavialidae; genus Gavialis; species Gavialis gangeticus. Next base: position 38,972,834 of record NW_017729004.1, on the reverse strand, counting down.
ACAGTGTGTTGGAGCCTGGTAATTACTGCAGTCCAGCAGACTCCAGCATCACGTGTCATCATCCCCATACTGAAAAATGGCAGCGGGGGCACTTTGGCTAAAGCTTTTTCGATTCATTTTTAGTTAAAGCACCCTCCACATTTTTCAGTGTGGAGAGTCTGATACAAGGGACACCCTGGGCACTTTAATCAAAGTAATTCAAAGCATCTATACCTGGTCTATGCCACAGCCCAGGATCTCTGCAGCATTAAATAGTATGGAGATGTACTAGCTCATGTCCTACTTAGGTGGGGGAAGCTGAGGGGGGAATGCATTGTTAGTCTACATGCAATAGCTGAACCACTGGGAAATTCTCCAACCCAATTCAGACGGTTTAAGTGTCCCCATATGCTACTGAAACATCATGTAAGAGCAGGGGCTAGAAATATTATTATGAAAGGATGGGTGAGTTTGTAAAATGTTTTCTTGTAATTGTAAAATCCAGTTTTCTGTTAGCAGATGGGACTATATCTGAAAGCAAGAGCAAAACTAAGGTAGAAAAGGCTACATTCTTTCATATGTTTACATGACTTACATACCACCTTTTCCAACAAAGGCTCAGGGCAGCCAACAGCAATCCATTTGTGATCAGCAAGGATCCTGGTTTTCTCTGATTAATAATTGCAATTCTCTGATTAAAAATAGAAAATTCTCTGATAAAAAAGTGAAAATTTATTATTACAATTAAAGGCCCCCCACAGCCCTGCTGGTGCCCCTCACTACCCCCACAACAGCCCCACAGACCCACATATGCAAGCACACACACACACACTCCAGCAGGTAAGTGTGTGTGGAGTGCAAAGGGGCAGGGGGGGAGATTGAGAAGGAGGGGTCTCTGTGTCCACTCCCAGGAGCAGGGCCAGGGGGATCAAAGGCAGTGGTGCCCCTCTGTGTGCTGCACATGTACGCCTGTACCAGCGGGGTTTGTACACAGCACCACCACTGCTGCACCCTGCACTGCCTTCCCACAGCTGGCCACATAACTCTGCAGGCATGGCTGTGAAGGCAAGCAGTGTGGCAGTGGCGGCCCAGCATAATAGCAGTGGCAGGGCAGGGAGGCTTGCACTCAGGGGCTGCCACCACCCTGCACTGTCTCTGTCACGTTGCTTGCCTGCAGAGCCATGCCCATGGAGCTGTGCAGCCAGCCGCAGGAAGGCAGTGCAGTTTCACATGTCCCTGACTGGGCACTCTAGCCACAAGTGGGGAGATGTGGAGCTGGCCGGGCACTCCGTGTATTTCCCAACACCTCCCCACTCATGGCCGGAGTGCCCAGCCAGCTCCACATCTCCCCACTCCTAGCTGGAGTGCCTGGCCAGGGGCACATGAAACCAGAGCAATGCTAGCAGCCCTTAAGGGAAGCCACACATGGAGGCATCAGCCGGGAACAGGGAGATGTGGAGCTGACTGGGAACTTCAGCCATGAGCAGGGAGGTGTTGGAGAAATACATGGAGTGCCCAGCCAGCTCCACATCTCTCTGCTCCCGGCCAGCACCTCCATGTGTGGCTTCCCTTAAGGGCTGCTAGTGCTGCTCCAGTTTCATGTGTCCTCAGCCAGACACTCCAGCCAGGAGTGGGGAGATGTGGAGCCAGCTGGGCACTCTGTATTTCCCCAACACCTCCCTGCTCCCTCAGCCCCCAGCCAAGTTTTACCCCAGCCCCCTGCAAGCTCCACTTCCCACTTCATAGGCTCGTGGAGGAAAATGAGCCTGACCTAAGCCTTGCAACTGACTAAAAGCTGCAGGCCCTGCCCTTCCCCCTCTCCCTACCCCTTCCTCTGCCCCTCCAGACAGGATTGGGGATTTCCTGCCCTCTTTGCAAAGAGCTCTTGCAGGCTGGAACTCTACCAGCCTACAGAGCTCTTTGAAAAAGAGGGAAATCCATGGGTTCCTCTGCTAAAAAAGAAAATCCATGAGAAACATTTCTCTGATAAAAACAGGAAATCTGTGGTTTTCTTCGATTTTCCGTGGGAAATGGAAAACCTGGATCCCTGGTGATCAGTTACTCCCAAGAAGGAGTCCATGTATCTTCCAGGTTCAGTCGCTCATTTGGTTGAGTTATTGATGGATACTTTCATAGTTTCATTTTATATAGCTTCAGTGAAAATATTTTAGGAGATATTTTCTCTCTCCCTTCAGAAATATTTAAGAGCAGTAGTTGTGCAAGTAAATGAGAAATCTTTTTAGACAATGGTAAGTTAGAATAGGGGCTTTGACATGATACCAGCTGCAACCAACTTTCAGGGAGCAAAATTTAATAAATGACAAAAAACTAAAAGCATCCTAGTCACATTTTATGCAACTTAATTTTTGCACTCTGTGCATCATTAAAATATACTATCTTGATCCAAAGCTGTGTTTCCTGATCATTATTCATGCTGATCGCTCATTACTATTTATGACAAATCTAAATGTGCATAGAGGAGATAATAGATACCTTAGTCTACTACTGTTCTTCATATACAGGGGAGTATCCATGAGAATATAAAAACTGTTCCATTTGTACCCAGAGCTTAGGTATCTATGATTGTACATCACAACTAACTTATTTAGTATAATTTAAAGAGCTGTCTTTTCTCACTCCTTTAGTAAAATTAAATAATATCCCTACTGCTTATGGAGGTAAACAGCAAAGTGATATTGGTTGGCTGGATCTAGAAATCCCACTTTTTCCCAAATTGTTCACAAAATAAAGCTTTTTATTTTTCTAAGAGGAAAAAAACAGTACTAGGTGAGTCATCACTCACAATGGGAAAATAGTTCAGTGAAAGCCTCCCCACTGTGCCTATAAAAGTGCTGTCTGTGCCCAATTGTTCCTGCCAAATAACAATGTTAGCTGCAGGGCTTTTTCTTCTCTTGCAAATAGATTAGGCTGCTGCCTCTTAAGCGTGTTAAAGATATTACCCATCAGCCCTCAGGATTACGTTATCAGCAGCAAACATATGGGTCATATCGAGTCTGTGTCAATCATTCCACACCTGTTGATGATGTAGTGGAGCCAAAAAATTAATTGCTTAGAAATGAAAAGGAGGAGACTGAAATCATGAAGAAGGATTAAAAGAAAAATGGGAAAGTGCAGGATGGGTGAGGGAAGGGAACCTTTGCTTGATATCAGTATTGATGTCAACACATCTTGAAGAATGACTTATCAGCATCTTATTCAGTTTTCAAATGCAAAGGAGGTGAAGATTACTTCCAGCAGAAATTTTATGCAAGAAATATCAATTATTTGTAATGACCGACTATTACAAGTACTGTGCAAATGTTTGTCTTGTGGATGTAACAGAAAATACTTTTGGTTTTTGAGAGAGACTGAACCAGCTATATTTTGTGTTATTTCTTGCTGCCTGTATTTTTTTTTTTATAATGCCTTCTTTGAAGCTTCACCATATCAATTTGATTTTTCTCCTCCTTTGGTTCAATTTGACTCTCTAGTAATTCAGAGCCAAAAGGGGGAGCTGACACATTGTTTTGACATGTCAGAGGCTTTGTTTTCTGGCTGATTGTTTGGCTGATGGTTTTGCAGGTTGGAGGGGGAAGTGTAATGTTGTGTTTGTTTGCTTTGTTTTAGTTTGGTTTGGTTTTAATGTCTGTGTTGTGAAGTGTAACAGAAAATGTTTTTTGCCACTTAGTCACTCTAAGATCATCAGAGTCTATAACAAGCATGAGCCAGATGAGTCTCTTAGCTGTTCTGGGGATAGTTACTATTAAACAGCTTCTAAGATAAATAGAAGAAATGTCTTTTAGGCAAGGAGATCTTCTATTCGATTTTTGTAAAGCCATCTGTGGCCCCATGTGTTTGACTAATGTAGGCATAAACATACATTTTGAAAAAATGATTTGAGAGTGTGTGCATACATACATGTAGATATGTTTGTCTAAATCCCTGCACTGAGGAGTTAGCATGAGTATGGAGGTCCCTCACATATGGCTCTTGGGCAGGAGAGAAGCCTACAGAGAGCTTGCAGGATGGAATGGATCAGTGCAGAGAACATCTGATGTGTGCAGTAAGCTCAGTTTAAAGTCGTTATGAAGGTTGTTACCAAGTACACAGACTTCATTGGAGCAGGCAAGGAAATTTCCGAATGACCTGTTGATGAGCTTTTATTTAAAAAATGTGCATGAAATGATCTACTTGGTTTGTGTTTTCCTTTGCTGATAGCTTTAATGCTGTGGTGAATATATTTATATTGTGAATGAACAGCATGAATTTGCCTAAATAATCCACAAATAAAGACTCATGAGGCATGTCTACATGTACATATTTACTGCACAGTAACCAAAATTACTGCACAGTGCAGGTGCGTGTCTACGTATTGTCTACAATATGGTGACTTTCACTGATTTTAGCATAAATTTGATACCTGCATTATGCAGGTATCAAATTTGATACATGCATCAAATTTATGCCAGATTATTTACTGCACAGTAACGCACATATAGACACCTTACTGTACAGTAGCACTGTTAGCACTGTGTCTGAACTGACTTGGGACTAACTTTAGTCCCAAGTCAGTCCACACACAGTGTTAATGCATGTTAACGCTTGCACATGTAGATGCTGGCCTATTCCCTCTTACTCCACAGTAAATGTAAGCCAATGTAAATGCACATGTAGATACACCCATAGGCAGGAAAAGAAGGCTGCAGGCATTGGGTGAGTCAAATCACAAGGCATGTGGTTAGTAAAATTGACTAACAGGTCCCAAACTAAAATGCCACTCTTGAAGTAAACTATCAACAAGCGGCATTCTCATTAAAGTCTCAATACAATATGCATAAAATTGCTATTGTCATTTCTTGAGGATTTGCCATTATTTTTAATTAAAGACAAAGTCTCTGTACTCATGGGTGAAAGTCTTGGCCCCAAGCTTGCTATATCTTCTATGGGCTAATTAGGACTGCTATCAATCAGGGTCTCTCTCTTCTAGTTCTCTCATCAAGGAGACCCCAACCTTTTATGGTTCTGACTGATGCTAATGAGACTCATCAGACCTGTGATGCTAATGAGACACACCTGCCAAGCTGAGTCAGCAGGATAGCACTGCACCACTATACAGGGCACTGAAGCCTGATATAGCTATGAAACTGGCAAAAATAGATATCAATCAAAATGATGATGAGCTAGAATAATACTAAAGAAGGAAAGGGAGGGAGGAAGGGAAGACTTCCAAAGATAGTTGGATGTTGCAGGAGATGGACTCAAGAACACTCTCCAGTCTGGGTTAATAGTGAAATCAACAAATATATGATTCTTACAGAAGCCATCTGTCCTGGGAGAGAACGGGGGGAAGGACCCTGAATAAGAAAGGAAAGTTATGGGGAACAGAATGGACAGGAGGGGGAGGAAACAAACATAAAAGTTAAAATGAAAAAAAAATACTCACCCACAGCAAGAGCCACGGTGCAGTGGGAACAGGGAGAGAAGCCCGCACTGTTCGTTAACCGTGTCTTTTTCCAGCTGAGGCCGGCCAATGACGTCACCAGCAATCACCAGCCAGCAGGGATAAAAATGTCTGACGGCAGAGAAAAGGGAAGAGGGAGAACGAACCCAAGGAGTGCATGGCCACAGGACCCACTCCGGGTATCCCTCAGGGAGGAAGGGCACCGGAGGAGGAGCCAGAGGAGGCTCCTGATGCTGGTCTTGGCAGCAGCGGCAGGGAGCAGATCGTCAGTGCTGGAGTCAAGCCAGGAACAGCCCCTGTAATCCACGAAGGCAGCAGCAACAGAGGAAGCTGAGGAGGGTACACAGAGACCCACACCATAACAAGTGGGAGGATTGGGAACAGTTGGGAGGAGGAGGAATTCTCACTGCTGGGAGAGTCCCGGCAGGAACAGCAGGAAGGGCTATGGAGAAGCGGGGAACTTACCCTGAATGCAGATAGTAGCCAGCCATATGCTAAGGAACTACGAGTCACCCAGATTGGGAAGGAAGAGAAGCGGGACAGCACTGGGCTCCTGGAAGGAGTGGAAAAGGGGGAAAGGATGACCCGAACAGGAAGCCATGGGTACATGGCCCCGAACAGGGGTCATCCCCTGGCTAGACCATAGGGAGCTAGGCACCCGGTACCCTGATGTAAGGGACCAAAGAAGGGGGCTACCCAGATTCCTAGCAATAGGGTAGCCGTGTTGTTCTGTGCTTTTCTTTTGTGTGTTTTCTTTTGTGTTTCCGGTGTGAAGGGGTTGAGAGATAGGAGGGGCCTACATAAACAGAATAAATGGTGCAGGGCTTCGCATTGGATTCAGGCTTTAGGGCAGGAGTCCACCCTAGGTAAATACAGGCTCCACGATCGGGACCTCCAAATGTAGATGACCCGTGATGGAGTACGTGAATCAGCCACAGGAGCTGATATCCAGGACAGGAAGGAACTTGAGAGGCTCCACAGCTATGTGAGAAGGAGGACATGGCCAAGAAGACTGAGCGGTCCATCGAGGTGGTGTCAGGTTGGGGTGTAGGGGTGGTGGAGCCCTGCTAGTGACCATCGAGCAGACCGTGTGCCGCAGAAGGACCCCAGGTAGTCAACCTCCCACTGGGAAACATTCAAAGTCGTGGCAAACGGGATAGGGGGAGACTACTCAAGGAGTGAACATCTACTCAGCAATTTACAGGAGTCTGGCTGGCTACTATCTTGCTCAAACCAAGGCTGCGCGTGACTGGATGTTCGAGACCCAGTGGTCACACCATTTTTTAAATAAGACATGAAACTAGGGTCTCCCTGACCACTTGAACATGAGTATATTGCAGATAAAAAGCACCTATTAAGATGCCTAGACTCTTTCTATGCCAATGTAGAATTGTTCCCTTCAATCAGTTTACTATTCAAGATGAACATGGGCTGACAATGCGAGGTCACAGTTGGCAGGGCTAACCAGACCTTGTCATGCATCCACAGGTGCATCTCAAGTAGAGCCAGGGAGGTGATCCTCCCCCTCTATGCGACGCTGGTCAGGCCACAGCTGGAGTACTGCGTCCAGTTCTCTGCGCCCCATTTCAGGAGGGATGTGGACAACATTGAAAGGGTCCAGAGGAGGGCCACCCGCATGATCCAGGGACAACAGGGCAGACCCTACATTGAAAGGCTGCGGGACCTAAACCTGTTCAGCCTTCACGAGAGAAGGTTGAGGGGGGACCTGGTGACTGTCTATAAACTCACTAGGGGGGACTAGAAGGGTTTGGGGGAGACACTGTTTCCCCTAGCGCCCCCTGGCATGACAAGGAACAATGGACACAAATTATTGGAGAGTAGGTTTAGATTAGACATCCGCAAGAACTACTTAACAGTTAGGGCGGCTAGGAGCTGGAACCAACTTCCAAGGGAATTGGTGCTGGCTCCTACCCTGGGGGTCTTTAAGAAGAGGCTTGATGCCTACCTGGCTGGACTCATTTGAGTCCAGTTTTTTTTAATCCAGTTTTTTTCTCCCGCCCAGGCGGGGGGTCGGACTTGAAGATCTACAAGGTCCCTTCCAACCCTACTTCTATGATTCTATGATTCTATTATAAAATATTTGCTCTTTGTGTAAATGAGAAGTTAGATCCACTTTTAATTGCATGGGCTGTTCCTTGATGCAATACATTTGGTGTGTTTTAACTTTTGCTCATGGGCCATATGTGGCTCCTGGGCAGTTTGTGTGTCTTCTTAAAAAACAAAAAACAAAAAGTAATTTAACCATTCTAGCTCATCACCATTTAGACTGATATCTGTTTTCACTAGTTTCATAGTTATCACAGGCTTCAGTGTCCTGTATAGTGGTGCAGTGCTATCCTGCTTATTCACCTTGGCAGGTGTATCTCATTAGCATCAGAGGTCTAGTGAGTCTCATTAGCATTACCATTTGAGCTAGTTTGAGGGGGATACAAGTCCAGGAGAGCTGGCTGTGTTTCAAAGAGGCCTTAATGAGAGTGCAGGAACAAACTAAACCGATATGTAAGAAGACTAGCAAGTACGACATCAGACCAGCTTGGTTTAGAAGAGAACTCTTCAGTGAACTAAATCACAGAAAGGAAGCTTATAAGAAGTGGAAACTTGGACAAATGCTAGCAAGGGATGTGAAGGGTAACCAGAAGGGTTTCTACAAGTATGTTGGTAGCAAGAGGAGGGTCAGGGAAAGTGTGGGTCCTTTATTGAATGGGGTAGGCAACCTTGTGACAGAGGATGGTGCTCTGTGCCTACTTTGCCTCAGTCTTCACAGGCAAGGTTAGCTCCCACACTAGTGCACTGGGCAGCATAGTTTGCAGAGTAGGTGAAGAACCCTCAGTGGTGAAAATACAGGTTGGGGACTATTTTGAAAAGCTGGACGTGTACTAGTCCATGGGGCCGAATGGGGTGCACCTGAGAGTCCTGAGGGAGTTGGCTGATATCCTGGATGACTGGAAAAGGCCTAACATAGTGCCCATAGCTAAGAAATGGAAAAAGGAAGATCCAAGGAAGTATGGACCAGTTGGCCTCATCTCAGTCCCTGGAAAAATCATGGAGCAGATCAACAAGGAATCCATTTCTAAGCACTTGGAGGAGAAAAAGATGATTAGAAACAGTCAGCATGGATTCATCAACAGCAAGTTATGCCTGAGCAACCTGATTGCCTTCTATGGTGAAATGACTGGCTCTGTGGATGTGGGGAGACCAGTGGATGTAGTATACTTTGATTTTACCAAGGCTTTTGATATGGTCCTCCATGACATGCTTGCAGGCAAGCTAAGGATGTATGGGCTGGATGAATAGACTGTAAGGTGGATAGAAAACTGGCTGGAACATTGGGCTCCGGGAGTAGTAATTAATGGCTCGATATTTAGTTGGCATCTGGTATCAAGTAGAGTGCCCCAGGGGTGGGTCCTGGGGCCGGTTTTGTTCAATGTCTTCATCCATGATCTGGAAGATGGCATAGATTGCACCCTCAGTAAATTTGCAGATGACACCAAGCTGTGGGAAGTAGTAGATACACTGGAGGGTAGGGCTAGGATTCAGAGTGACCTAGATACATTGGAAGATTGAGCCAAAAGGAATCTCATGAGGTTCAACAAGGACAAGTGCAAAGTCTCATACTTAGGATGGAAGAATCCCATGCACTGGTACAGACTGGGGGCTGACTGGCCGGACAGCAGCTCTGCAGAAAAGGACTTGGGGGTTACAGTGGACAATAAGCTGAATATGGGCCAGCAGTGTGCCCTTGTTGCCAAGAAGGCTAGCAGCATACTGAGCTACACTGGTGTGTTGCTACCAGTGAGGTAACATCTGGAGTACTGTGTTCAGTTTTGGGCCCCCAACTACAGAAAATATGTGGACAAATTGGAAAAAGTCCAGTGGAGGGCAACAAAAATGGTGAGGGGGCTGCAGCACATGACTTATGAGTGAGGACTGAGGGAACTTGGGTAATTTAGTCTAGAGAAGAGAAGATGAAGTAGAGACTTAACAGTAGCCTTCAACAACTTGAAGCGGAGTTCGAAAGAGGAAGGAGCTAGGCTGTTCTCAGCTGTGGCAGATGACAGAACAAGGAGCAAGGGTCTCAAGTTGCAGCAAGAGAAGTTTATTTTAGATATTAGGAAGAATTTTCTCACTAGGAAGGTAGTAAAACACTGGAGCAGATCCTCAAGGAGCATAATTCTCCAGCCAGTTTTCTATCCACCTTACAGTCAATCCATTCGACACATACTTCCTTAGCTTGCCTGCAAGAATGTTGTGGGAGACTCATATCAAAAGCCTTGCTAAAATCAAGGTTTACCACATCCACTGGTCTCTCTGCATCCATAAAGCCAGTCATCTCATCATAGAAAGCAATCAGGTTGGTCAAGCATGACTTGCCTCTGGTGAATCCATGGTGATTGTTCCTAATCACCTTCTCCAAGTGCTTAGAAATGTATTCCTTGAGGATTTGCTCCATGATTTTTCCAGGGACTCAGGTGAGGCTGACTGATCTGGAATTCCCTGGATCCTCCTTTTTCCCTTTCTTAAATACAGACACTATGTTCCCTTTTCCAGTCATCCAGGACCTCTCCTGATTGCCATGTGTTTCCAAAGATGAGGGTGTCAAAAATGTCTGAAATGGTTAGAAGATTTTGCTGTCCCTGAAAAACATTGTGGCCATCACTTAAAAATTTTCTATGTGTTCCTACTCTGTGTTATCTGATATACTTATTTTACTTCCTCTTCTATGTTCATAAAATAAAACTTGGACTGGTCACCATTATGAAGCTACTTTTTATCATTGTATATTTTGTTTCTTTGTTCGATCACTGAAAAAGAAAATGAAGTACCACCTCCTCGGCTGATATGAATTAGTAGAGCTTCACTGTCTTTTAATGGATGTCTGCACCAAGTGAGCTATTGGTAAACCAAGCTGCATTTGTTCTGGCTACCACCCCTTGTTATCTGCTGAACTGAGAGAGGACTCTACAGACACAGGTGAGCTCTACTAAGTCATTGTTGGAGGCACGTCCCATTCCTCTAGTGAAGTATTACCTGTATAATGGGAGGAGGTAGAAACCTCTAATCAAAGGTGAGGCCCCCTCATGTTCAGCACTGTACAAGTAAATAACCGATGAGTTCCTGCCCCAATGACCACACTGTCTAAGTCAGACAAGAAATAAGGCAGAACAGAAAACCTTGTTTCCTATATGTAAGACTTCATAGAATTCATAGACGTTTGGGCTGGAAGGGATCCCGGAGGATCATCGAGTCCAGCCCCCTGCCTCAGGGGCAGGAAGTCAGCAGGGATCATAGGATCCCAGCAAGATAAGCATCCAAATGTGTATTGAAGGTGTTCAAAGTGGGTGCCTGAATTGCCTCCGGCGGCAGTCTATTTCAAAACTTGGGGGCTTGGACAGTGAAGAAGTTGTTCCTTATGTCCAGCCTGAATCGGTCACAGTGGAGTTTGTGACCATTCGATTTTATCATCCCTTGGGAGGCTCTGGTGAACAGACGTTCCCCCAGATCCTGATGAGCACCCCTGATAAACTTATAGGTGGCCACCAGATCACCCCTGAGCCTGCGCTTTTCCAGGCTGAAGAGCCCCATTGCTCTCAGCCTGTTATCATAAGGTCTGTTTTCCTGACCTCTGATCATGTGCATGGCTCTCCTCTGCACCCTCTCAAGCTTCTCCACAACCTTTTTGAATTGTGAAGCCCAAAACTGGATGCAGTACTCCAGCTGCGGCCTCACCAAGGCTGAGTACAGAGGGAGAATGACGTCCCAGGATCTGCTTGAGAAGCATCTATGGATGCAAGCCAGCGTTTTGCTCACTTTACTAGCCGCAGCATCACACTGAAGGCTCATGTTTATCTTGTGGTCAACCATGAAAAAAAAAAATTAATTGAAAAAGAATAGCTGATGCAAGTAAAATTGAAGGAACAAAAATACAATAGAATTCAGCACTGTAAATGTGCTGTAACAGAGAGAAACAGTAGAATTATTGCTAGAGTTCCACAAATAATAAAATTAAACATAGCTAGTGTAAAGTATGAATATGAGCGTGAAGCTGGGAATTTTTAGTCTCTTTTTAGTAATTTTGGTCCTTCTGGAAATGGTTTCCAGAAAAAAAGTGTCTTTACAAAGGCTTATACACCTGATGCAGTTGTCTCTAAGCTTTTTGTCTTTTGTGAAGCAACAGTGACATCCAGTGGTACTGTAGGTTAATCTAAGGTAAGGTAAAATATACCCTAGGCATGAGCCAGAAACAAATCTGTTTGCCTGCTTTACAGTGTATGGAAGACTTATTAAAATTCAAGTGTGTGCAGGCTACTCATCAGTAGATTGCTCCATAAGAGAGACAGTAAATGCATTTTCTGTATCTCAAATGAGAACATGTTCCCTTTGAAAGCTTTGTTCTTACAGCACTGTAAGTATATTTACAATCCGTCCCTTTTCAAGAAACAGCATTTGTTTGTTAGTTAAGAATGTATTTTTGTTTTAAAAACAATACAAAAATTCCTCGTGCACTTACTTCTATAGGACAACAGCATTACCTTTTTCAGTATTTCTCCATTTATGCATACCCAATTTTATTTTTTTTCCTCAAACTTATTTCAAATTTCTACTGGGCTGTCTCTCTTCTATCTATTTTCCTCTATTTTCTTAAAATTACCTTCAGTTGTAGGCTTAGGTTGTTTTCATTTTGCTTTCTGTTTTATATTTTGTTCTTAAATCATGTCTCGGAAGATGTCAGTCTTGTTACAATGCTGTTTTCTCTGGCTTCATTATCACTTTCCTTTTAATTTTTATTTTATGACTTAAATATACCCTAGTTCATACTGTCAGTTATCTGGGAAGCTTTCTACCCTTAGAATTCATTCCAAGCCTGGTTTCATTTCCATTCCCATCACTGTCCAATTTACTCTATTTGAATCATTTTACTCACTTTTCCCTCCCACTGTTGCCTCCTCTTATGCTGGTCCCAGCTCTCTCTGCTTCAGCTTGCTGGTTGCTGAGAAACAAAGTAAGAAATTAAGTGGCAGATTAATCAGGTGACTGGAGGCAGAGCATAAAGGAGGAGACAGGGTTCTGCTTGCTTTGTCTGTTTGCTTTGTATTCATGGATTACTCTTTCCACCTCTGGAATGAACAGAAATTCTCCATGTATTCAAGCTCCTAAAACAAACAACAATGAACTGATCTTCACTGTTGAGGTAGAAGATGACACGCTGACAATAAATGGGCTCCAAACCATTAATGCCTCATTCTGCTTCCAGTGACATCAGCAGCAAAATTAGCCTTGACGTCAATGGGAGTAGCATGAGGTCCTAGACCTGCATCTTATTTCATGGGATTTGTAGTCTAAGGCCAGGTACAGACATTACACTTCAACTGTTTAAGTGATTGGAAACCAATCTATACCCATAACAGGAGTTCAGCACACAAAACTGATCTGTGCCTGTAACAGCAGTCCAGGACACATAGCCTGATTTAAAAATGGTGCGACCTGGTCTAAGATTTGCCTCCCAACCAAAGGCAAACACGTGTTCTGTTTGCTACTAGTCTAAACTAAGTTGCTTAACTTAGCTGGATTCCACCTTGGGTTTTTTTAATGCCCGTACCTAGCCTAAAAGGTTTATCTACATGGGGACAACTTGGAAAGGAAAGATGAATTAACTAGAGGTATGAAGTTTAGTACATATTAGTTAAAAACACTGAATACATTTGAAGAAATCTGTATTTAGAGGTACAGCAGCCTCAGTTTGCTGTAGCTTAAGTGTTTTTCAAAACGTAAACCTTTTTTACAGTGGAATTCTTATGCAAAATGAATTCCATACAGTGCACCGCATCCATTCACAATGGAATGGAGGGGTTAAATTCGCTTTTGTTGAGGTCCCTAATGGTCAGGTCAGCTTCTGAGTATCCCCTAAAACAAGCTCTCAAATAAGATAAGATTAGATGTTTTCTTCTGACAGCAAGCACATCACCTTGTACTATATGCCTGGAGCATTGTTTGTGTGTGTGGGAAGGGGTGGGGGGAGGAGAGTTGCTATTGCTGACACATCTTACTGAATTAGTTTACATCCTTGTTGCAGACTTGAACAATGGAATCAATAACATATGGTTATCAGAAAGAAAGGATTGCATAAGCCTAGAAGCTTGATTTGCATTTGGATCCAAAGGTGGGTTCTTCATTCTTATGCTTTTGGAATATTGTGTTAAAGCATTCCAAATAGCCATCCTGGTAGGCTGTTTTCTTTGGCTATTCCTTCTGTATAATTTGCATGTCTCATATACCTCTGTGAAATCTTAATGGAATGGCTGTTGCATCCAAAGTTATCTAAATAATTATTTGCATATTTCTGAAAAGAACCCCACAAATGACAAACTGCAGCCCACTCACTTCAGAAAAGCAGTATAACTTGACCATAATTTTTGTTCTTGCAAACACTCATTAACTGTGGGGGGGAAACTTTCTCTTCAATTACTGTGTTACAAATCTATCCTTCACTCTACTTACTGTAGTAATTGTCATCATATTCTTAAAAGGGAATTTAAATGTAGTGATGTCTAAGAACAAAGGAGAAAAAAATCTCCTTATTTCTGCTAATTAAATTGCAGAGGCACAGCACTTAAGAAGCATCGAATAGAAACTATTTTACAATCTGCTTGTGTCTTCACTTGATGGCTTCATAGCCCTGTGGATAGTGGGACACTCCCTTCAGTGCTCTTGCTTTAACACACACTTCCACATTTGTGCAACGGTCATCTGACTTAATCTTGTAGCGTGAAATATTTTTTCACATGAAGTGAATTCCTTCTTAAGTGTGTTTTCCTTCTGAAATAACATTTTACTCTTTGTCCAGAAATAAAATTTTACTCTTGCTATTCAGATTGCAGTAGCTGCTACGGCAGCATGACAAACCTTTATTATACGTATTGATCTGTGTTAGGCAGCTGTCTAGACAATTATTTGCATCTAGCCATTATACACACAATTTAAGGTAAGAGTCTGCTTTCACTTTGCCAGCAATTACTTGATTTCCGCTTTGGACTGGAGGTTCTTACTATGCTTACCTGACCTGACAAGACTGAGCATCAAAAACTATTATTCAGCTTCTAAGGATGCAGAGAGCAAATGAATGACAGGAATTTTAATGCTCTGTCACAGCTGTCATTACAGACTGAGATGACTTGGGTTTTTTTAAATGAGCACATCAGATGCTTGTTTCGAATGATGGCAACATCATCTCAACTGATCCTTTGCTAAGTGACTTTCTAGCTTGACTATACCATATTTTTGACATGGAATAGGTTCCCTACCCAAGAGAACAGGGTAAGGTGCAGCTGAGAGCAATAGGTGGGCAATTCATGTTAGGCAAAAGTACTGGAGAAGACAAAGATGCTGATGGAGATGAACACTAGTGGGCATTGTTGCCAGAGTGATAAAAACTGAAATAGGACCAGATTAGCAAAGCAGGCAGGATTAAATTTCTGAGGAGGAAGAAAGTTAAATTATTAATTAACAATTAAAACTCTGAGCCAGAACACAGTCTTTTGAGAACTTTGTGCATTCTTGCTATGTTAGTATTTATTAACTAAATTGGGATTTGTTAAATACTACAACTAGTAGCTTGGCACCAAACCTTCCTGAAAGAAATGAGGCCTGGTTCATACTTGGAAAGGCAGCTCCCTCTCTTCATTCAATATCTAGTTGTTTCTCTAGGAGATCATTTAAGAGGCTGCTTTGTAGACTCTCTGGTTACTATTCGTAATTCTAAGAGAGGTTAATAATCATACTGATCAGGATTATTTTTTGAACCTTCTAATGTTGCAGTAATTTTGCAAAAATGTTTGAAATTAGAACATTTCTGTCCTGTCTTAGCTTGGTTGGAGTTCCACAGGTCTAACTGCTATGAAGCTAAATGCCCATGCTGTAAACACTCAAGATTTTCCTCAGGGCCTTCTCAGGATCTGGTTCTCCCAATTATTTAAGTGACATCTTTTGGAGTTGTTGCCATTTGGCACAGGTTGGTCTTCCATATGGGATGTATAACACAACCATGCAGGTCTCCCTGATGGAGCAGTCTCCCTGCTGTCTTGTTAGGTTGTCGAAATTCTCTTGCAAGTAGTAATAAGCTTTATCTTGATCTTGTTGAGGCTAATTTGCTGTTTCATTAGTTGGAGGCACTGCTGTACAGAAATGAACTTCTCTGGCTTGGAGTCTGATAGAACAGAGCTGTTAGCTGCTAGCTTTCATAGAAATCTTGCAGTCAACTTGGATCTCACGTCTGGCGACAGAGCAGTGTGGAATCCATCATTTTGATCATTCATGCTGAAGAGAGTTCTCTTTGTACAACATTGAGGGTGCTTTTATTACATATAGGCCAAATCCTCCAGTTCTAAGCATGGTGAAGTGATCATCACTCAGGGATACTCAGAAATAAAGTATTCATCACTATAAACCCTGATCTTGCAACGCATCTTGCACTTGCTTAATTTTAACTATAATGATAGTCCCGCCAAATTCCTGGAGACCAGGAATTTGGGCCACCTGTCTCTCAGAAGTAAAAAGGCTGCTATGCATCCTAATATATTTTAATGTCAATAGGAAGTCACGTACAAAAAATTCTCTTTTGTTAGAATTCTTTCTTGGATACAGTAGTGAT
Organism: Gavialis gangeticus; assembly: GCF_001723915.1. Lineage (NCBI taxonomy): Eukaryota > Metazoa > Chordata > Crocodylia > Gavialidae > Gavialis > Gavialis gangeticus. Next base: position 38,956,728 of record NW_017729004.1, on the reverse strand, counting down.
GTGTGTATGCTTTTGGGGGAGGGGAGGTTAGGAGGGGAAGGGTTGTAAAATTTGTCAGGGGAATTATAATCCATCTTTGAGATTATTTGATCATAATGCTGTCTCGATACTGCAGATACTCACACAATATATAGAGCTTGTGGAAATTTCCAGATTTCAACTTAAGAAAAATTATTCTTGCCAAAATATTCATGAAAAGTTCATTCCGGTCTTTGATCCTCTCTCATATTAAAATAGAATTTGGTTTTCCTCTACATCTAGAATTCTTTATCAAACAGAGGGGTTTCAACCATGTAATATTTCTTTCTTCATTTATTAAAGGATGGTTTTATTGTTGCAGTTTTCTTCTGCTTCAACACAGCCTTTCAACTCTGAAGGGAAACAATCAATAGTGTAATCATTATCTTGACTGTCAAAAGATAAAAGAAGCCCTGTTCTAGAATAATTTTAAAATCAATAAACTGTAAGATTCTTTTAACAAGATTAAAGACACTATAAAGTTATATTTTTGGTCTGCAGTTTACATCACTATATTAATTGTATTTACCCATGAAGTATACAGCTGCTGATTGATGCCTCTGATTTTTTTGTTGACTACTTTGCATTGCTAAAAAACTGTTATGTTAGATAATGGATATGATTGGTTGTATACTAGCTTTTGCAGTTAGTTTTTAAAATGAGTAATCTTGGGTTCTGCAATAAAAATCTCTTTTAAACTGAAAGTTGCTCCAGTTTAGCAGATAACTTGATGTGGTGCTTTTTAAAAATTAAAGTCAAGCAATTGGGATCTGGTACAGAATTTCAATTCACCGATCTAACCTAAATTGCTTAGATTTGAGTGCACATTGAACCAGGTCTATCTTAGACTGTGTTCAGCCATTTTTAGACTGGACTATGAGCACCAAACATGTGTATGGTTATGGGTTTAGATTGATTTCCAATCACTTAGACTTATGTGTAATGTTTGTACTTGGCCTAAATGTTTGCATCCAGCTGGGCTTGCTGACAATGTAGACTCGAAAGCTACAAACCCTTCTAAGTGGGCTTAAATTTAAAGTGCATGAGTTCCCCCCTTAAAGTCAGTGGATTAAATTGTCAATGGTAATGCTCGCTCTGACATCCTCCAAACTGTTCTAAGGCTTTGAGGTTAGATATTGAATGATACTAATAAAAAATGGCAAGCGCAATAATGGAAATTAGTCATGTTAACTACTGAACATAGATGAGAAAAATCAATCTTTCTCCTCTACTTTGAATAGTACTCTTTCACATATGTAGTACCAGTACTAGATGAGCAGATAACAAAGGAAAGCACCTGTTCAGAAAGCTTAGAATCATGATACCAGCTAAGATCATTGTCTACAACACTCACGTAGGAAAGGATGGTCTGTGCTCCAGTCATTGCTAGAAGTTATTTCTTTTTGGTTTAGGTGATCTTGCCTTTGGGCAAGGTATGGACTAGATGACCTTTATGCAACAAAATGTTAGCAAATGGGCAGAGGAAAGGACAAGGAGGCAATAATATAATCCTATTTTTTTTCTACAGCATCTTTGTGTACACAGCACATCTGGACGTTTAAAACTTAGCCTTTGATCAATTCTACAAGTATGCATGGTCAGCATCATAGTTTTAAAAGGTATCTAAAATGAATTTGCCAGCAGGACCATTTCAGTGTATGTACTTTTTTTTTTGTTAATCAGAAAGGAAGCTTTGTACTGAAACACAATTAGTCTTTTTATTGAACTGAGCCACTTATTTGTAAGTCTTTTTACTAGTGACGTACATTTAAGCTACTGTCAAACTTGCCAGTGTCTAAAGGCCCTGGTCCAGAATCCATTGCCATTGTGATGGTAAAAATTTGGAGTTATTTCAGGGAAGCTGCTGGACTTATTTCAGACACTGTATCCACTAAACTGATGCTACAAATGAACATCATATCATTTACAAATACTTCACTATAAAGCATCTTGTTTTAGTTGGATGAAAGGATTGATTTTGATAGAGGCAGAAATACTAATTTCTGTCTCTTTCTTCTTTTTCTTTTTCCTTTTTATGTTAAGGTGCCCTTTTAGGCTTAGAAGGTGATTAGCATTAAACTCAAAAGCATTTTAATCTTATGCCCCCTGAATTCAGGAAGGGTTGCCACCTACTACTTTCTGGCACAAGAAGGTTACTTTTAAGAGGATTATAGTTCCATTCTCCTGTGAGGTCATTCAGGTGTCTTAAAATAAATCAGTATTTTTCT
>NW_017729004.1:38948344-38949482 GCF_001723915.1 Gavialis gangeticus | reverse complement strand
TTACACCAGCTAAGAGTCTAGTCTTCATAGGATTTGCCTTGGATGGTTTTTTCTCCCTAAAATGAACTACCACCCTCTCTCCGCCAAAAAAAGAAGAAATCTTTAGTACATTTCAAGGGAAATGTACAGTTACCTGTATCCTATTCTTGGGGTGATCATAATTGCAGAGCATCAAAACAAGACTCCCTACTACCCCTCCCCTCCCCGCCCACCCCCAGCTCTCCAGCATGCTCAGCTGCCTCCAAGCTGTAGAAAAAGACCATGCAAGTGCTGATAGTCTTTACATCACATTATTCCTCCTGAAGGATGCACGTTTGCCCCAGCTGATGATGCAAGCAGATGAGAAAGAATTGTGGATCAAACACAGGTGAGTGAAAAACATTGTGGAGACTGTGTCTTGGGTATGGCTTTGCAGTGGGGGGATTCTAACACTTGGGAAGAGTTAAAAGATGACTGGGACTCGGGGTACAAACAGTCGCAGTCACCTGGATTGATCAATTTTTAGATGTAACTCTTGTTACAGGGCCTTGACTCCATGGCTTTGCAGTTCTTACAGCTCTCTCTTTCTCACTGTCTTGAGCCTTCTGCCTATGAGGTGTCATATGTCTTTGTCTTTCCCTGATCCTGGGTCTGTCCTGCCTGCTTCTCTGTCTACAAGGCAGGAAGCACTCTAAGTTTTTCTGCAAGATATGTGACTAGAAGTAAGCCTATTTCTTGCAACCACGTGTCAATTGCTCAAACATATGTACATGCATGCACATGAACAGCCTCAGGACAGTATGGTTTCCTAGCTAAAAAACTAAATACCTAAAATGTGGTTCCAATCTTCAAAAAAGGGAGGAAGGAGGACCCGGGAAACTATAGGCCAGTTAGTCTTACCTCAATCCTAGGCAAGCTGTTTGAGAAAATAATTCTGGCACACATCCAGGAGGGGCCAGCAGGGGACTGCATGCTTAGGGGCAATCAGCACGGGTTCATCAGTGGCAGGTCCTGTCAGACCAACCTGGTGGCTTTTTATGATCAGATCACCAGATCATTAGATGCAGGGGTAGCAGTGGACATAGTCTTCCTGGACTTCCGGAAGGCTTTCGACACTGTCTGTCACTCCGTTCTCATTAAGAAAATGGGAGGCTGTGGC
>NW_017729004.1:38941498-38947802 GCF_001723915.1 Gavialis gangeticus | reverse complement strand
CGGACTAGATGATCTTCTCAGGTCCCTTCCGACCCTAGAAACTATGAAACTAAATATATTGTTAACTGTTTTTCCTATTTTTTTATTTATAGATATTTTTATTTATTATATTATTTATATATTTAGGTATTTAATTTTTTAGCTAGGAAACCATACTGTCCTGAGACTGTTCATGTGCATGCATGTACATATGTTTGAGCAATTCACATAGGAAGGCATAATCTAATTGCAAGGCAGCTGGTTATTTCCATATATATTCTTATGTTTCCTTCTTAGTGGCAGAACAAGGAGCTGAACAACTGCTAAAGCTGGGAATTGGATTGTCTCTAGAACTGAGGAAAATTTGGAATCTGTCTCATGGGGAATCCATTCCAACCTTTGCTTTTATTCCATATCAGGGCAGAAAAAATTGGCAAAATAGAATTTTTCCCCATTGCCGCTCCTGCTGCTTGGTCTGTGCTCAAGGCAGTATCCAGCAGGATAAGCCCCCTCCTTCCCCCTCCCTCTGGCAACCAGCAGAGGGGGCTTATCCTGCCCGATGCTCTCCCAAGCACAGACTGAGTGGTGACTGTAGCCAGGCCAGGCAGACATTGCTGCAGTGCTCCAGGGGCAGAGGGGGGAATAACCCTGCTCCCTGCCCCGCCCCAAGAGGCCCTGCCAGCAGTGTCTAACCCCACCCTGCCTGGCTGCTGGAGCAGCGAAGGGGGAGTGACAGTGATGGGGACAGCAATCCCTGTCATGGTTTTCCAGAGCATGAGCCCCTTCGGGGTGGGGGGGAGAGGGAGGAGGAGCTGCACTGTGGAATAGGGAAAGCTGCTATGGACCACAGTACTGGGTGGGGGCTTGAAGGGCTCTGGTCCCTTCAAACAGTCCACAGCAGCTCTGCCAACCCCACAACATGCTCCCCCCAGGGGGGTGCTCACGCTCCCTGACACTATGATAGGGACTGCTGCCCTCATCAAGGGCCCTGCCCCCTTGCCACTGCAGCAGCCAGGTGGGGGCATGGCCAGGGAGGACAGAGATAGTTGTTAGTCCCCCTCCCTTCAGTGTCTGGCAGAGGGTACAGGAGGGGGCTTATTCTGCTGCTCGCCCCAAGCAGGGAGTGAGTGTGGCAGTAGTGGTGGTCAGTGTAGGCAGACGTAGCTTCAGCCCCCTGGGGGCAGTGGGGGTAGAGGGGAAAATAACCCCCTTCCTTGCCTGCTCTGCCTCAGGGGCCATAGCGGCCCGCCACTGCAGCAGCAAGGGAGGAGTGCCCGGGAGACCTGGCTCAGGTCCTTGCCAGTGGGACAGGGAGGGTAGAATTAAACTCCTCTCTTGCCAGTCCCCCACCCCTGCCTGTCCCTGCTGCCACTGGGAAACAGAGGGACGGGCCAGCCCTGCTTTGCGTGAGCAGAGAGCCCAGGCCAGAGAGCATGCCGGGATGCTGGAAGACTCTGGATTAAGTTAAACCAGGAAGGTGTCTGGAACAGACACTGCATAATCTGGTTAGAGTCAAATCTGTTAATTCTGATACTACATTCAACCAGGTTTATCTCAGCCATTTTGAAACTGGTTTATGTGCACTGAATGTCTGTTCTGTTACAGGTTTAAACCAGTTTTTGATCAATTAAAACTGTTTATGTGTAATGTCTGTCCCTAGCCTAAAAGTCTGGGCCATTCTTCATCTTTCCTTTTGCCAAATAATATAAAAATGGAGATTTTAAGATTGCTTTTGAAAAAAATTAGCATTGTCTTACTAGGGTGAATGATCTTAAGTTGATGTTATCTTACTTCGGGGACGGGGGGGGAATTCAAGTTAAATCCTATAAAAACTGCTGGGGTTTTTGAAGTCCTAATAATAATCAGTCATTCAGGAAATTGTTCACCCAGCAACAACTTTAATACAAAAATTTAAACAAATTTTATGACCAATATCATTTATTTTCTTGTAAACTAGACAAATTTGCACATTTGGAACCAGACCATAGATCAAACAGTTTAAGCTGCCTGAAATGTTCTCCATGATTGAGGGAAATTATTTTAATGTCTCAAGATGAGACCAACTGAAAATATAAGGTTTGTATTCTTAGGTCATTTCTCTCCCACAAGCCATACAATTTATTTGAAAAGATCTGAATCTAGTGAGAAAGCAATAGGGACAAAAATGCCAGAGGTTCTTCCAGTTGTCTAAGGGGCATTTGATTTAGGGACATGAGTGATGGGAAAGAAAATGCGCAGGCAACAGTTCTTGATACAGTTTAAAAAGATAATTGGAAATGTACATCCAGATGGTCCACACATAAATCACTGAAGGAATAAGTTCTTGACTGCAATTCAGTGGAAGTTTATATCTTGCTCTCAGTTATTCCCAGGCTCCAGGAGAATCTGATCAAGAAGCCAAAAGGGAGAAAACAATTGAATGATACTACACCCTTTGCCACCTGAAACTATTTTTAATCTAGATCCTTTTTATGCCTCAGCCATTTTTTCTGATCTCTTTCTGCACAGAACTGATAATTACTCCATACTGCATAAAAGAATTCTGAATATTTTAACAGTGGGACTTGGTCTTTCCTATCCACATAGGTCTAGATGTTTCTAGGGCTAAGTACAGACATTCAAAAAACCTGAGGTGGAATCCACCTAAGTTAGGTTTTCTGTAAGCAGCATAGTTTAGATGGGTGGCAAACAGAACACGTTTGCCCTTTGGTAAGCGCAGGGGGGAGAGGGAGAGGGAAAGGGAGAGGGAGGGGCGGGCGCACAAATCTTACACCAAGCTATGCCACTTTTAAACCAGTCTGTGTGTGCTGAACTTCTGTTCTGTTTCAGGTATAGACCAGTTTCCTATCAATTATAGCGGTAAGAATGTAATGTCTGTACCTGGCCTAGGAGCCTAGCCACTGTCAGTGTCTTGCTATGGAAACAGTGTAGACACAGCCAAAATCTTATTTTATATTGCTATACATGTTGAAAAGTGCTACTGGATTTTTCTACCCCCTGCTTTGGTCCTTGATACAGTGATAAGACATGTATCCTCATGTAAGACATCCTCTTTATTCAGTTGTTGCTTTAAAGCTACAGTGCAACTTCAGCACTTCCTAACATCAGCCTAATCTCACCTACAAATAGTGGTCATTGGGAATGTCTGTGTCACCTCACACTACAGGTAAAAACTTCACTCACTTTGTGTAAGAACCTGATCTGTGCTGCAGACCATTTGAAATTAAAGAGTCATTCTCAAGAGAATCCCTCAGCTGTTTAGTGCAAATAAGTGATGAAAATAATCTGACTTGCAGCCTATTGGTGTCTGAACTGATTTTTATCTGCAAATGGCTATTCATTTTCTGACATACAAATGTTAATTTTTTTTATGGTGGCCAGATAACACATGCACACACTCTACATCTTTCCCCAGACTGTTCAGCTTCCAGTTATATATTGCTCACTTTTTATCTTAAAGATTTGAATACTGAGTGGTAAACAAGACTACACTGGTATTTGGAAACAGAGAAGTATGCTGGGAATAACTGCTATTTATTTACATCAGGATTTGATCTATCCAAGTATGTATGTATGAGCCAGCCGGTCTACTGTAGACTTGATTTAAGGATGCCAGGCCTGTACACAGTTTATTGTGTAGAACTGATACCCTATTTTGTTTCATAACTTTCCAGGAGATTGATTCTCTTTAGGGGTATTTTTAAAAGAAGACACTTGAATTTGAATACCAGTAACAACTACTGATGTACCAAAACTTCAACACAAAAGCTACTCAAGCTCTGTGCCAGTCATTCTCTCCTCTGAGTTCAAACGTCTGTCCTGCCAATGAGATCTATTATCTGCATGAGACTAGAAATACATAAACCAATGAGGCCATTTTCTAGGGAGAAAAGCATGTGAAATCATAAGGACTCTGCTTGAGAATCAAATGCAAATTTAGCTGTATATCCCTTCCCCAATTTCCAATCCTTTTAAGAATGTGAATGTAATGGACAGGAAAGTCCTAGACTGAAATCTATGGAGCCTGGATGGTTGTATGCATTCATCTTGCTGAAACTCTCTGTGAGGGTTTGGCAAGAACATAGGCAGCTGAGGCTGTGGGTAGGCCCTAAAGGGCAGCCAGGAGATCAGCTAGGTAGGGGCACAGGTTACCAGGATGTCAGGTTGGGGTCTGGATCAGAGAATGCAGGGCAGGAGAGCAGAGGGGAGATCCAAGAGACATAGTTCAGGTTGCAAGCTGCGATCAGAAACCAGAAGAATCTGAGAGTTGGGTGCCAAGTTCCAGGGAAGTTCTAAGAGCAGGTCAGGGAAAACTGAAGCAGGAGCATCAGAGAGAGCAGTGAATACAAAGCTTGCCAGAGCAGACTAAGGCTGTTTATCAAGGCATAACTGTAGCCTGAGCCTCCACGTGTGCTTAAACGGGCTGAATGACGCTGTCAGCAACTAATCTAGTTATAGAGAACTGGGGCCCAGGATCAAGGACAGGTGTGGAAGGTCAAGAGCTTGGCCTGGCTGTGCCTGACTGACCAGAGGCTCTGACACTCCCAGTTGTCATTGTGGTTCTTAAGAAGCCTGAACCAACCTAAGCAAGGTCCATCTGTTCCTGAGCGTCGGGTGCAAATTCCTAGTATATTTAATTCAAGTCAGTGGTGTTTACCTTTTTGTAACTATCACAGCACTAACATACTTCATTTATTCAGTTGCCTGAATAAACACATCTCTCTCTGAACTCCAGTATTAAGTGACTTGAATAAAGGTCCACAGACATCACAGTACCTCATCTCAAATTGACAACTCTGCTGGTATACAGGGGCAGGCAGATATTTCAGTCATTCATATATGTGGGTGTGGCAGGACGGGACCTAGGGGTGCCGTGAACTCCCCTAGCGCCCCCTACCGTGTCAAGTCAGTGTCAACGCACCCTCCCCAATCTCGCCCGCCACGTCTTTGATGTCTTAAGTGTTTAGGGGAGGCTGCCTTTTCTATCTACTTTGACACGGTGCCTTGATGTAACTTGGCCAATGCTCTGTCTAGTTGCCCCAGTGCACTCTAGCCTTAGGGGCTACACGTGAGTCCTACAGTCACCTGCGCCCTTACAGGTCCTCTGCCTCGTCTCCATTACCCGTGCCCTCAGGGACGCTCTCCAGCTTGTCTCCCTATTTGCCGGCGCCCTCTTGGGCGCTCCCTGGCTTCTCCTGCAGCTACCACCCACCCTGGGGCCTGTCTCCCGTGCTCTCGCCCGCCCGCACTGGGGCCTTGCCTCGCGATCCCCACCCGCCCGCACTCGGGCTTCCCACAGTCGAGGCTCAGGTGGCCATAGCCATGCCTGGCCCCCAGACCCGCCTTCTTGGGTCTTACACCTCACTGGGGCTTCTCGCCTGCGCCCGCACTGGGACTTTTCCTCACGACACTGCCCACACTGGGGCCGGGGTCGATATACCCCAAAACACAGTGCCGTCTCCGGCGCCAGGAAACCCCACGCTACTGTGGAGCTCCTATGAGGCCTCCTCCAACCCCTACAGCCTCACCCGGTCCTCCGGTGTTATACAACAACAAAATAGAAAACTCCCACTCCTGGGCTACAACATAAATTCTAAGCCAACTGGCTAACCTTCATTCATATCCCTACTAGGGTTTCCTCCACGCAGTATCATCAATGCAGAAGTTGCTCGGGCCATCAGGCTTCTCTGCTCTGCCTACCCCAGCAGAGCTCCCTCTTCCGCAACTGCCAGAGGGGAACTGACTTCTGGCCTCAGCCTGGCTTGTTTATATAGGCCAGGCCCTGCCCCCTTCCGGTCAGCTGACCAAACTGGTTGTCTCGGCAACCCACACCTGTGCTGCCCTGGTGACTGGCAGCTGAGCCGCCCCCTTCTCACCACGAGGGGTCTCTCACAGGTCACTTCCATTTTAGGACGGGGGGCTTGTGTCCTGGTTCTGGTTCTTGAATACTAGTTCATGCATATGAACAGATCAGTCTAACCTTTCCTTGCAATTAGTTCCGCCCAAACATTAAACATTGTCCACAGTTGAATTTTGAATTCTTAAAATACGATTTAAATTATAAGGCTTTGTGTATATGGTGGTAGTTGAAATTAAAAGCTTTACATCTTTGGATATTATGCAATTTGATGTATGGCTTGTTTTTAGGATTGGACACTCGGGATAGATGTAGCTCTTCAATTGTGCACTCTCAGCTGTCACACTGATTAATGCCCTTAGAAATACTTGTAGCAGACTTCTGGCTCATAGGGACTGGGAGCAGGCTACATACCCCAGGCTGCAATCTTGTGCTGGGTTTCCCTCCCCAGAGAAAGGGTCCCAAGTG
>NW_017729004.1:38939478-38941487 GCF_001723915.1 Gavialis gangeticus | reverse complement strand
TGCACTGGCAGCACTCACAGAGCAAATTTCCAAGACAGCTTGCAGGGGCTACAGCCCAGCTGCAGGCAATAGACACTGATTGCAGGCTGCCTTGGAGGACTGGGCCAGCTGAGAGAAAAAACTGGCTGGCCACAGGAAAACAGAAGTCCTAGGGAAGGGACCAGAGAGCAGAGTTAGGCTCCTGGGGAAAGGAGCTGGAGGAGACAGAGGCAGGCTACTTCTTGGGGTCTGGAAAGAGACCTAAAGCTGTGAGGCTGGAAGTAGCTGTGCTATCATGGGACTGGAGTCAGAGTCAGATGGAGAAGGAAGACTGCAGTGCAGAGGGAGCAGCAGTGTGTTGGAGGCACCTTCTTAGGGCTAGAGATTCAGGACTGCGTTCACTTTGTATGGACTATGCTAAGTGAGTTCATGTTGATTTATGTTGGTGATACTTTCTGGAGGCAAGCATCCCCAGGAAATAAAAGAACTATATAAAGCTTAAAGACTCTCTGAGTTAAGCTATAACCCTGAACCCACTACATACTATAGAGCTGTGTACATCAAACTTCAGGTTGGCTTCCCTAACTTTGTGTTAATTCCCCTTCCCTTTCCTATAAGCAGACAAATACCAGTAGATCGATACACTTTTATTCTTGACTTGCAGGGAATACTGAATTTTGAATACTGTAGTCAGCATTCAAATGGTTCCCTGTACTTCAAACAGAATATAGCAGAAGTAGAATAAATGGACAAAGAACAACAAAGATGATCAGGGATATGGAAAAGTTTGCATATAAGAGAGTAAATAGATATTTTGCCTAGGATGTTTTATCTTGGAGAAGAGGTAACTGAAGAGGAATATGATAGGTCCATCAAAAAGATGGTGTATCCCTACTTACTCTCTCTCAAGCATGGCTGTATCACTATTTACTTTTTCCAAGCCGTGCTTGAGAGAAAGTAAATAGGGATACACCATCTATTCACTCACAGTATTAGAACTAAGGGACATGCACTGAAATTATTGGGAATCAGATTTTTAACTGTTGCCACAAGATTTTGGAGATGATGTGAATTTCAAAAGAGGATTGGGTAAATTCATGTAGGGCAGGCCTGTCAGTTGGGTATTAAAGACGATAGTGGGTGATGCAACCTCCAAATAAGACGACTTTGGCCTCTGAAAGCTGGTAGCTGTAATGGAAGTGGGGCAGGGGACAGATCATCCTGGATAGGCTTTGTGTAAATACTTTTTCCCTTAGCATCCACACTCTGCTACTGTGAGAGACAGGATAATTGGCTAGACACACCTGTGATCTGATTCAGTATGGCTTTTTGCTATGTTTTTATAAAGGACAAGAGCAAGTGGAGCAAGACCATTTTAGATTACAAAAAAGTTATCAGATAATTTCCTCCCTCTGCCCCCTACTGAGGAATAAGATAAAACGTAGCTAAAATATTGTCCTTCTGATATGTACAATATACTGGCTTACTAGCCATGGCATCAAAACAGTAATGTGTTATCAGTACTGCAAAAGCTGTGGAACAAGCTAGCCACACATGCAAGCTGACATGTTGCTACAGCATGCCATGTTTCTGTTACTGCATGGCTAGCAGCCTGTTAGAATTTCATATTTCTCTTATAAGTAGCCCCTGATGCTCACTTTGGGCTGAGGATCACATGGTACTAGTTGAGAGGTTGGCCCTTTCCCACCACTTCCCCAGTCTCTAGCTGGCTGCATGGTGGACTAGTCCCAAGTATAATTTAAAGAAATCACAAGACTGGCAAGTTGCACCAGTCTCTGATTTCAAAATGTTGTTAGAGCAGCCAGGATTCACCAAGGGGTAGGTAGGGATGCTCTGTACAAGTCAAAGGGACAAATGTGAGATGCCCCTGAGAAGTCTGTATGCTGCTTGTGACCCATATTAGGATGGGGAAGGGGTGATCAGGATGAGTCACCCTGTGGCTTGTAAACTGATAGCTCTGAAGTGTGGAGATGTTTCATAGTTTCATAGTTTCATAGATTAAGGGTCGG
>NW_017729004.1:38936547-38939467 GCF_001723915.1 Gavialis gangeticus | reverse complement strand
GCCTTCTTCATCCTCCCAATATATTTGAAAAAGGACTTTCAAAGTTAATGCACGTCTTAGCCTGAAATAACATTTTAAAGCCATGCACCTTCAAGTAGGAGGGCACTTTCTTCTTTACTTTTCCCTTCAATCATCTCTTCCATCCACTTTTTCCACTCATTTAATCAGCTCCATTTAATTAAAAATAATTACAAATAATACAATGGAGTTCAATACGGAAACTCTACGTTCTAAGAAGAGAAAGCGCCAATATTCAGTCAGCTGCCTTGTGTACAAGCCTTCTGTGAGGACTTTTCTTAGACTCAGCAGGGGAAATGAGATTCAGACTGACTGTGTAATCAGTGATTTTCCCTAGCTGTTGAAAAAGGGCAAATGGGAGTAAACATCCAAATTTTAAAAAGGCAGCCGAAAGGACCACAAAGCACAACAGTGACTACCTGCAAAACTAACTAGCTAGAAACTAGCCTTTTGCTTTGCAGAGAATGCAACCACCATAATATTAGATTATCTGAAAAAAGAAGTTAGCTGTGCAAAATAAATATCACTTTTATTCTGTTTTTTAAGTGCAAAAATATCTCTAAGCTCATCAGTCTTGTAACACAAGAATATTATTTTTCATAAATGAAAATGTCAGAAGTCCAATATCTGGGTTCATGAGTTTAATAGAAATTGTTTCTGTTGTAGGAGTCTGCTTTATATTCTAGTCACGATGTGCAAGCAGTTTATTCTGGAGTTCATTCTGAGGAGGTAATGACTAGGAAAATGACAAAGAAAACTGTTACTGACCATTAGTGAGCAATCACTCTGTCATATTACCAAGATAATTTAGATAAATGTGGGGTTTAGCAGTCTCCAAGGGAGACGAGATGCTGATATCTTAGATAGTAGCAGCTTTTTAAAGCTTTTTTTTTTGACGAATATATTTTTTTCATTTTGCAGATGTAGAGCAGTCCTCCATATCTTCCTGATGGAAATAGTAATCACTCATTTCAGCACCCTCACTTTTTCTCAGTTGTCTAGTGCACAAAGCCACACAGTCTTGCAGCAAATATGGAAAGCTCTGTTTGGAAACATAAGGTATTTAATAAATGAATGTAGAGCATACCATGTCTTTCTTCAATTGGCATCTATTATTTTAGCAGCTGCTAATTATGCAGTGTTGATATTTAGAGAAATGGTAACAGATTTATCTGTTCCATCTGGATAATCAGGCTTCTAGAGCATGTCCTTCTGCCACCATTGGTCTTATCTCTGCTTTATTTTATTTTGTAGAGATTATATGAGCTTAAATTAAAAGGTGCCAGAATATCAAACTGACATAACTGGAGAACTTTTGCTTAACTCTGCAGTCATTTCATTGTATTCATGCCTGCCTGGTTCTATGTGGTTTGCAACAGGTTGAATTGGGCCAGAGGACCCAAGTCAGAGGACTTTAGCCCAACCATCATGCATTACCAATGTAATAGTGTCGACCTGAGTCAGCATACAGCCTGTATCAATACAGGCCAGAGGAATAATTTGCCCTGATATTAACTCTGAAACCTATGTATTATCATGTAGACCGTTAGCATTGGAAGTCATTTAACTATTAGTCAAAGTAGATAAAAATGAGCAATAATCATGTTATGAACATATGGGATAGTGTTCAACCAAAGATTAGTACTCAGGGTTCCCTGAATCTTTACCTCATGCTTATTTCTCCAAAACTCTCTGCTCAACTTCAGTGGAGCTGCAGTTGCCTAAATCAGAGCTGAATTTTGTCCATTGTTTTAACTCACAACTGTGGTAGCCAATATGTCAAATTGAACTAACCTATAAGTACATTCTTTTTCATTAAATGATAATCCCATTGCTAGTGTGTCCCCCCATAAAAGGTTCTGTAAATATACCAGTCCACGTACAAGTTAGTCACAATCATAATGTTTGCGTGTGCAGAGCACATTGTGTGTTAGTTTCATAGTTGTTAGGGGCTGGAAGGGACCTTACAGATCATTGGGTCCAGGGCCCCTGCACTTGGGCAGAAAAGGCTGCTGGAATCAGATGACCCCAGCAAGATGGGTGTCAAGATGTTTTTTGAAGATGGCCAGGGTGGATGACTGTACCACCTCTGGGGTGAGCTTGTTTCAAACTCTTGGCACTTAGTCGCCATACTGTAAGTTTAATATTCTACGACGAATGCATCCCTGACATATTTTCTGCCATGACTTTGCCAATTTTACCTTTAAAAAAAAAAAAGTGTTCTCTTCCCCAGTCCATTTTCAATCACAGTATGAACCAAAAAAAAAAAAGTAATGGCGCACACTTATTTCCATAGTAATGTTCTAGCCTAAATCCTGATTATGGTTTCTGTGTCTAGTTTTGAAGGGGAAAGTTCATAGTCAAACACACATATTTGAACAAGAGGAAGAGAGACGTACAGAAGACGATTCGGAGAGGCAAGTGCTTCCTTTATGGAAAAGCTCTTTAGAATCAACAACTTCTCTGTTGGACTTTTGAACTAGGAAACAAATAAGATGGCCAGGAATCTCTTATGAGACATTACTAGTTTCTTCCTTGCTATACTATGATTTTTTTTCATGTTCATGTAAATGTGTTTTTTCCCCTTGCCTACAGCCTCTGCAAATCTGCCCAATGTGAAAAGTCGCGTCTGATTTCAATAATGCAGATCTGCCTGTAATCAGGGAATAATTCCCTGAAAGGGGAGACTGCTCCATTAAATACCTCTATTTTTAGTTGTCTTGCTCTTTTTCTCTAATACATCATCCTTGACCCTTTCTATTTCCATTTGTTTAATTCACTGAAAGTGCATATCTAGGAAGGGGAAAGAGAACTTTCATTACAAGGCCAAAAACTTGAACCAAAAATGCTGATGAACTGGCATTATCCATATAATACTGTGTAAAGGTTTCAAGAATCTCTG
>NW_017729004.1:38894807-38931547 GCF_001723915.1 Gavialis gangeticus | reverse complement strand
TCTATTTTTAGTTGTCTTGCTCTTTTTCTCTAATACATCATCCTTGACCCTTTCTATTTCCATTTGTTTAATTCACTGAAAGTGCATATCTAGGAAGGGGAAAGAGAACTTTCATTACAAAGCCAAAAACTTGAACCAAAAATGCTGATGAACTGGCATTATCCATATAATACTGTGTAAAGGTTTCAAGAATCTCTGATTAGTGTGACTAATGCCTCAGAAATAATAGGGGGAACAACAATGTCCCAGTGTACTTTATGTAAACAGAAACCTAAAGGCCAGCAACGGTTTTATTTGCTAATCTTACATTTGCAAAGGTTTACTGTCTATCCGAGCTGTGAAATGAGTATGAATGTAGAATAAATACATAGGGTTGGATTCTGACTTCAACAATTTAATAAGGCCAGTATAGAACAGCCCTTTAGTCACAACTGAGCTAATTTGCATAGCATTCAGTTCTGACTCTTATCCACAAACTGAGTTGAGTCTTCCTCCACAGTCCTATTTATCTCAGTTTTATCATAGGTAAAATGGTTTCACCACGACAGGACAGGTAACGTGTAGAAATATATACCCAATAAAAGAGCTACTCCTTGCATTATTCAGTATTGCAGTGGTTAATACAATAAAGGAGAGATTTTTGTATAATTATTTTAATCTGTATTATTTTTTTTTTCATTGAAAATATTCATTAGTTAGGGAAAAAGCATATTTATTTCTTATCAGGAATAGGAAAGTAATATAAGTGTTAAACCAAACTCATTATTAATGTGTCTTATCACTAGTTAAGAATAGTATGTAGTAATTATGTAGGAAATAATGCAATCTTGTGCATAATAGACACTAATCACTTCCAGTGGAGGTATGGAATGGTGTCTTAACATCACTTTCACTTGTTACTAATCTTTTTATTATGACCTTAGCACAACAAAGCTATTCATTTATTAGAAACTGATACACACAGGGTGCATCTATACCTGCAATTAATGTGACTGAATATTAATGCCAAATGCGACTAAACTAATCCTGATGTAATTGTCCACACATATACATCTGAAAGGACTAGTCAGCAGCACAACAGGCTAGTCTACTGCACCATAATTGTTGTGCACATGTAGATGATAACTCTTTACTGTGCAGCAAATTAGTCTGCTACCCAGTAAAGAATCTCATGTAGACATAGTTGACTCACAATGCATGGAGCACATTTGAATACAAATGCACTGATGTATGCATCGCTAAGGCTGTAGCTTCCAGCCCTGTCTAAGTGGCTTAAATGCTTCCTTTTCCATACATTAATTCAGATAATATATTATGTTTCACCCCAGTAATTGTCATGGTCAAAAGAGAAATAACGGCAGTTGGTACAAATTCTTCTGTACTCTGTCCTAAAAAAGTATAGTTGAAAAAAAAAATTGGTGCGTTTTGTGTTGTCAATGCACACATTTCAATATTAATGCCAAATAAAGTATGAAAAGTTATAAAGTCAAGCTCTTAGAAATTAGTAAATGCCAGAGTTAAGATTTTTTGTGTACCACTAGAGTGCTTCTTGAATATTAAGGAATTATCTTTGCAATACCCGTGTGAGGTGGTATTATTCTCATTTTATAGCTCGGGAACTGAGGGAATGAAAGCTTGAATTTCCACTGATTTTGGGTATTCAATATGCAAGCCTGACCTGGGCCACTGTGGGCATGTGGCTGCATTTTTGGAATCAAAAGTGAATGTCTGTTCACTTTCTTATTGGTTCAATCTACACAGTTTAGACTAACCTGCAAAGATTGAAACAATTCAGCCTTGGGCTATTTGTCTGTACTTGGCCTTGGAGAGTTCAGAAATATTGTGCTAAGTGTTGAGTATTTGTTTGGTGGGCTGTGTGTATGTTGGGTTGTTGGGCATGTGCTCTGAGGAGCTGGGAGTGTTGCTAGCTGAGTGATTCTTGAGTGATTGCTGGGTGATTGCTGCTTGTGCCTGACAAAAGCCCTAACAAGGGGGAAGAGCCAGTCCAAGGCCAGCAGGGTATAAAAGGAGACTCCCTGAGTGAGCAGGGAGCAGGGAAAGCAATTTGCAGGCAATTCCCTAGGAGACTGCAAGTCTGTTTGCCATGACCACTTCCCCCCCCACACACACACACCCACCCACCAACCACCCTTTGCTCTTTGAGGGGAAGCCTTTAAGCTTGGTGAGAGGAAGCAGGGAAAAGGGAACCTTTCAGGACCAAGGAACAGTAAACAAGCCAACTTGCAGGCGACTTTGCTAGGGAAGGTGTGCTTGGAAGCAGGGCAGTAGGAGAGAGGAGGCAGATTAAGAGACCCAGGGAAATGGCTTGAAGATGTCGCAATGCCAGAGCCACTGCCACTGCCATTGCCCCTGCTTGCACCTATGAGGTATCTGTCCCGGCAGGACTGCTCACCATTGAGGCTTCCACCCAGGTCCAGGTTTGGGGCTGTGAACACTGTGGCTTGCAGGTTCCTTCCTGTGACAACCAGGTGGGGGAGGGCCTGTGATGGGAGTGGTGCCTCCTGGTGGTGTTCCTCAGGGAACAGGCAAGACAGCTACAGGAGGATGTGGCAAAACTCTGAAGCATCCTCCACGAACATGCTGGAGGAGATGTCCAAGACTATGGAGGAAAGACTGGCAAAGGCAGCGCTAGAGAGGGGAGAGGATGTGGACTCATATTTCTTGCTAGCTGCAACTCCTTGCACTTCGGCTTTCCTGACTTCATCCCCACATGCCTGAGCAATATTCTTATACTTCTCCCTAATCATTTGTCCAACTTTCCACTTCTTGCAAGCTTCCTTTTCATGTTTTAGCTCACTAAAGAGCTCCCTGCTAAGCCAAGCTGATCTTCTACCTTAATTGTTAGTTTTGGGCATACAAGGACAAAGTCAGGAAAGCCAAAGTACAACTGGAGTTGCAGCTACCCAAGAATGTGAGGAGTAACTACAAGGGTTTCTACAAGTATGCCAGCAGGATCAGGGAAAGTGTGGGTCCCTTACTGAATGGGGCAACCTAGTGACAGAGGGTGCAGAAAAGGCAGAAAATGCCTTTTTCACCACAATCTTCACAGGCAAGATCAGCTGCCAGACTACTACATCTGGCAGCACAGTTTGGGGAAGAGGTGAGCAGCCAACTGGTGAAAAAACAGGTCAGGGACTATTTTAGAAAAGCTGGACATGTACAAGTCTATGGGGCCAGGCAGGATGCATCTGAGGGTGCTGAGGGAGTTGGCCAATGTGACTACAGAGCTACTGGCCATCATCTCTGAAAACTCATGGCAATAAGGAGAGGTTCCAGACAATTGGAAAAGGGCAAATATAGTGCCCATATTTGAGAAAGGGAAAAGAAAACAGATCCAGGGAAATATAGACCTGTCAGCCTCACTTCAGCCACTGGAAAAATCATGGAGTAGGTTCTCAAGGTATCCATTTCTAAGCACTTGGAGGAGAAGAAGGTTCATAGATTCATAGAAGTTAGAAGGAACCTCATGAGATCATCAGGTCCAACCCCCCTGCTCTTAAGCAGGGAAAACTCTGGGGTCAGATGGCCCCAGCAAGGTGTACATCCAGTCATCTTTTGAAGATCTCCAGGGTAGGTGACTGTACTACCTCTGGTAGGAGTCTGCTCCAGACTTTGGACACTCAAACCATAAGGAAGTTTTAAGGAATATTTCCTTATAAGGAATATTTCCATATAAAGAATATTTCCTTATATCCAATCTGAAGCAATCTTCTAAAAGTTTATGTCTATTATTCCTTGTCTTCCCCTGGAGGGCCTCGGTGAACAGATGCTCTGCCAGCCCCTGATGTTCACTCCTTATATACTTATAGGCTGCCACCAAGTCCCCACTAAATCTTCTCTTCTCCAGGCTGAACAGTCTCTTTGTATGGCTTGTTCTCCAGACCTCTAATTATTTGTGTGGCCCTCCTTTGGACTTTCTCAAGCTTCTCCACATCCTTTTTGAAGTGCAGCACCCAGGACTGCATGCAATACTCTACCTGCGGCCTCACCAATGCTGAATAGAGCAGGAGGATGAAATCCTTGGTCTTGCTTGAGATACATTGGTTTCTCCCAGTTATAGCATTGTACTGGTAGCTCATGTTCATTCTGTGGTCAGTCATGACCCCTAGGTCTCGTTCAGTTGTGGTAGTAGCTAGTGTAGCACTGCTGAGCCTGTAAGTATTTTGTGGATTCTTTCTTCCCAGATGGAGCACTTTACATTTCTCAGTGTTGAACATCATCACTTTTGATCCACCCACCTTACAAGTCTGTCCAGGTCAGCCTGTATCCTCAGCCTGTCTTCCAGCATAACCACACTCCCCCGTAACTTGGTGTCATCCATGAACTTTGCCAGTACACTTTTTACACCTATATCCAAGTCATTGATGAATATGTTGAAAAGCACTGGTCCAAAAACTGAACCCTGGGGGACACCACTGCACACCGTTCACCATGTCAACTCAGTTCTGTGATTAGGAACAGTCAGTATGGATTCACAAAGGGAAAGTCATGGCTAAACAACCTGATTGCTTTCTATGTTAAGAAGACTGGCTCAGTGGATGAAGGGAAACCAGTAGATGTGCTATACCTCAACCTCAGCAAGGCTTTTGATACAATCTCCCACAACGTTCTTGCAGGCAAGCAAAGGAAGTACAGTTTGGATGGATGGACTGTAGGTGGATAGAAAACTGGCTAGATCATCAGGGTTGGAGGGTAGTATTCAATGGCTTGATGTCTAGTTTGCATCTGGTATCAAATGGAGTTCTCCAGGGGTTGGTCCTGGGGCAGGTTTTGTTCATTATCTTCATCAATGACCTGGGAAATGGTATAAAGTTTGCAGATGACATCATGCTGGGAGGAAGTGGTAGTAGATATGCTGGAGGGTAATGTTAGGATTTAGAGAGACCTGGACACATTGGAGGACTGGACCAAAAGAAATCTTATGAGGATCAATAAGGATAAGTGCAAAGTCCTCCACTTAGGACGGAACAACCCTGTGCACCGGTACAGACTGGAAGCTGACTGGCTAGGCAGCAGCCCTGCAGAAAAGGACTTGGGGGTTACAGTGGACAATAAACTGAATATGAGACAGCAGTGTGCCCTTGTTGCAAAGAAAGCTAACTGCATACTGGGCTGCATTGGTTGGAGCGTTGCCAGCAGGTCAAGGGAAGTGATTATTCCCCTCTATTCAGCACTGGTGAGGCCACATCTGGTGTCCTGTGTCCAGTTTCAGGCTCTCCACTACAGAAAGGATGTGGACAAATTGGAGAGAGTCCAGTGCAGGGCAACAAGAATGGTGAGGGGGCTGGGGCACATGACTTCTGAGGAGAGGCTGAGGGAACTGGGCTTCTTTAGTTTGGAGACAAGAAGACTGAGGGGGGATTTAAGAGCAACTTTTAGCTACCTGAAGGGTGGTTCCAAAGAGGATGGAGCTAAACTGTCCTCAGTGATGGCAGATGACAGAACAAAAAGCAATGGTCTCAAGTTGCAGCAAGCGAAGTTTAGGTTAGATATTAGGAAAAACTTTCTGACTATGAGTGTAGTAAAACACTGGAGCAGGTTACCCAGAGACGTGGTGGAATCTTCGTCTTTGGAGGTTTTTAAGACCTGGGTAGACAAAGCCTTGGCTGCGATGATTTAGCTGGGGATGGTCATGCTTTGAGCACAGGGTTCGACTAGATGACTTCCTGAGGTCCCTTCCAACCCTAATTGTCTATGATTCTAAGTGCAAACCTTCTGGACTGAAGAAAAACCTTAACAATTCATGCTTGTTAAGTAGACAGTGCTGGAATAATTAACAGCTCTAAAACTGAGTGGCTCCCATCCCATGGCTAGTAATTACATTGATTTTTTTTACATCAAGCTTGGATAAGTGCATAGTTTTTTCAGTACATATGCTATGTACTTAAACTCAGTACACTGTATCTGGAATATACCTACACGGTAAGCAGATATTCTGTTGTATGACGCCTCTGAACTTTCTAACTTACCTCGTTTCGTATAAGAGAGAGGCCTGAACCAAAAACCAGCATCTGAGCACTTCCAAATATGGAGGTTCAAAGCTGGATGCAAATCTGGACTTTCAAAAGAGTTGGGGAGCATGTGTTTCAGTTTCTAAAGTTGATTCAGATTTGAGGGGAGATAACAGCTGTAAAGCTGACCAGTGCTTACCTTTATCAAAGCTTCTAAGGTTATGTACTCATGTTTGTTTGTGGTGCTACAAAGTGTATTTGCTTTGTAATATCTCAAAAATAGAGCACTATGAGAGCATGCATACCTTCCTAGCTTCCTGACTGAAGTACTACAAAATCATCTCGAAGGTGTGCTTGCTACCCAGTGAGTGACTGGGGCCTGCTTACAAAGGTTTGTCAACACTCAGGTAGGCTCATCCAGTTATCATAGCCATAGCTGATTGGGCTGCCTCAAAGATGCACTGCCAACAACTGATTGGATGGTCCCAAACATCTGTTACTGCTGCTGCAACCTAATAGCTGTTTGAAATGGAAACATTTTTTGTAGCATTCCTCCACTGCTGTAGACCTACAGACAGCTTGAATATTTGTATGCTCACTATCTGTAGTACTATACTCATAGGTTGTATACACTGCTACAAAGGTAATATATGCAATACCATATTATCTCATATACCACGCGATCCCAAATAAAATATGCCCCTTGTTTTTGGACATCAGAATGCAGAAAAAAAGGCCAATCGTATGCAGCAGTCACTGATACTCAGCCAGCTTATGACTTCAAGTAAAAGCTACAGTGTTAACACTTGCATAGCCAGTAGCTGCTGCCAGTTTGGCAGTGGCTATGAAAGTTAGAAATTAGACTTTGGCCTGCTGCTTACTGGCTCTGAGAGAAGCTGCAGCCATTATATCGCAGTGCCTCCATGCTTCTACTCCAGTTAAAAGAATCAGCTTCCCTGTTTAAGACATGCCCCCTGATTTTGGAGGGTTGATTTTTTTTTGGAGGGAAACAGTGCAGGTGGCATGCAAGTGTGGCAGGCTCGGTGTTCTGCCCAGAACCAGGCTCAGAAAAACTCTATTCTGATTGGTGGAATATTTCCACCAATCAGATGAGGGCTGGGAAGAGTGGCCCCATCCCCACAAGGGGAAGAGTGAAGAGCTCCGGGACTTGATTGAAGACTGTGCTGTGCAGGGGAGGAGCCTCCACAGAGAATAAAAGGAGCTGTGTGCCCAGCACATGGCAGATGTGGCAAGGAACTCAAGAAGAGCAGGAGTTAGAAAAGCTGGGGAGAGCTGCCCAGCAAGTGAGCCAGCACCCAGAAGAGCCCCTGAAGCCACCACCTGGGGACCCCACGGCAGGAGCATCCACAGTGAACAGACACGGTGCATGGAGCCTTGGTCCTGAGAGCCACAGTGGGCAGTTTGGGCCTGTAACCCCGGCAGGGGCAGGGCAGCTGGAGCTGGTAGTCGGCTCACCCTTACTAAAAGAGCCCTGGAGCCCTGAGCGAGGGGGCCTGGAAGAAAGCAAGCCCCGGCACAAGGCCAGAATCAGCTGAGCTTGGGTAGTGTGGCTCGGCTGGGTGACAGAGCCCTCAGTGCCCAGAGTGGAGCACAGGGCCATGGGCGAGACCTCAGTGTGCAGACAGGGAAGTGGAGAACATGGCCTGGCTCAGCCTGCATGCCTAGAGTGCAGCACCAGGCTAACACGGAGAGCCAGAGGCATAGTGAACAGGGACCCCAAGGAAGCTGTGAGCTCAGAGATGCTTCAGCCAATCTAAAGAGGGGCACCATGAGTGGCGCAGGGAAACAGGTCCCCACAAGGAAGGGAAGGCTTCTCAAGCAGGGGAGGTGCTTGCGCCTCCATGCTCTCCTGGTTTGTGGGGGGAAGCAGGCAGAGCTAGCGTCCCTATACAGGGGCAAAACTCCCAGGCCCCTTATGGAATTGTGAAATGTGTTTCCCACCCGGGTTGATTGATGCCTCAGCTGTTGATGCTATGATGTGTTACACGTGCCTCAAATGGTCAGTAATTGATGTTAACTTCAATATGTTGATGTTGCTGATGATGCGGTTATTATTACTAACATATGTTCATTACTGAGATTTATCTAAAGGTTATTTGTCTTTATTTGCAGCTCATGTATTTATCTGTGTATTGTGTAATGCCTTACCTGTATGTGTGTCCCTTGGTGTGCAGTCCCATTTAAAGGGCCCCCTCCACCCTTCGTGGGGGTTCTGTCCCACTCTTCCACTGGCATACTCTGTTTATAAATTCCTAAATATCCCATCCAATTGAGGATGGGGTACACCTTTGGGTGTACCTGGGTTACATAAATAAATATGTTAAATTACAAATGAGACCCTGAGGCTGAATGATGCTACGCACTTAAATGGCTTGTATATTAACCAGTAAGCAAATAGATGGAGTTTGTTTTTGTCTTTTACAAGGTAAGCAATAGGGCAACAAATTGGGACTGGTATTGCACTGTGCCAGGCAGTTAAATGACTCATGTGTATAAGTACAGTACACCACGGTAGACAGTTTTCTTTGCTCATCAGCTGAAATTTCGAAAGTTAAAAATCCCAAAACTTTCTTACTGTGGCTGAACTGTGAAACTTGTACTAAAATACTGGAACATGTCTTGAGAGACCTCTTGCCACTTACCAGAAATACGGGAGCCCTGGAAATATCAGCCTTGTTGCCCTTATTCATACTGCTGCAACTCCTTGACTTCAAGATGTTAAGCATAAGCATGACTTCAGAACATTAATCTAGCGCACATCCTTCTAGGCCTATGATATAATCCTGCTGGTCTTCTGCAAAATGCCTGTTCACATTGTCTAAGCACCTTTTGTGAAAGTGGCACAAACTGATGGTAAACACCATCTCTTCACCTTCACATCCAAAGATGAGTATTTTATAATGTACCTAATTTTGTTTTTGGGCACTAAGCTAAATTAATTCTCTAAAGTGATTGACTCCTACAGTGAGGTTCTACTTTGGATGCCTCTTGTTATATATCACTCTGAGAATCTTTCTCTGTATTCCAAGAAGTTTAAAAGCCTAATAAAGCATTGAAAGAAATTTGTATCTTATACACTTAACTAATAGAGGAAGGATTTGGAGAGAGTGCAGGACAAAGCTCAGAGAACCACTGCCTTTGTGATTGCTTGTTTTTCTGTATTTCATGACATTATTGGGTAGCTGTAAGGCTCTGATAGAGTTACTGTAGCCTCCTTGGTCTGCTTTATGGATTATAAGGATAGCCAAAATCTCTGTACTGTTGTGACCTTACCCTGACACATTCCCTATGCTGGAACTTGCTTAACTGGGTCTTAGAAATGTGGCCATTTGGCTGTCTACCACAGTGCCTGCCTCTAATAGAATTCTCCCCCAGCTACAACTGGAGCTTTTTATGGCATCTTTATTCCCATCCAGTCACTGGATCGGAAGGGTGAGGATTTCACACCTATAGCATAATTCACACTGGATTCACCAAGAGTGCCCACAATATAGCTACAGAAGGAAGCAAGCCCTCTAACCTAGTTATAGTGGTAGAAGGTGCTTCTAAACTGTACTTCACAGGACATTGGAACCAACCAACATAACCTCCAAAATGGTTTGGGCTTCTTGGAGATTTGCTGTTCAGCATCTTTCCCAGGTAGCCTCTGCTGGAGGAGCTCTTCAAAGCCACAGCAGGCAATCCTGTCAAACATACAGTTTAATGGTCCATGTGCCTCCAAGCCACATGATCACAACCCATGAGCACTTGTGTGATGGTTGCTGTTCCAGTGCCATATGATATAGAGAAAAAACAGCTGCATGGTAGAGACCATTTGAGTCCATCACAATATTTTCCTTTTCGTCATGGTTCCCCATACTTTCTGTGTAGCTTACTAAATCCTTATGCAGGCATGTGCAACACCAGGTTTTTTTACCTATTCTTTTAACCTCCTTTCTCCCTGGAAGAACTCACTATCTATTGGGCTATAATTTTGGGGACAGAAGAGGAAGTCACAGGTTGTATACACACTGCCAATTGAATGGATTTGCAGACAGGCCTAAATTTGCTTGGGCTGGTGTTTGGTGCTCCTAAAGATCCCTGATCAGATTTTTAAACTGCTATTTCTCATTATATCATCACTTCCTAGCATGTAAGTAGTGAATCCCTCCTCCAGTCTTCAGTTGCCCCTAGGTATAAAGACAAGCAAGGTGTATTTGTGGCCATGGTTCTGGCCTGCTGTTTTATTTCCTTAACTGTGGAAAGTAATATACAGAAAGGGAAAAGGTGCACAGACTATTGCCTCTTTTATGTCTGACATGAAAAGTATTTCCATATTCTTGCAGGTGGAAAGGAGCATGCTATTTTGTTTTTTCCTATCTATTAAGGAACCTCAGTCTTCTAAAATGGGAGAAATATCCCCTTTCTATTGCTTTTTCTCCTCCATCATGTTGTCAGTTGCTTTGGGGATACTGCAAGTAGCTTGCCACTATTTTTTGAATAAAGATCTCCGTATATTAAATCTTTTCATTATACAGTTGCTTGGGTGTTGGGCTGTTCAATTTATAGTTACAAATAATGAACATAGGAATAAACCATCAAAAATCTATAGGAAATGATCAGCAGATGAATGCACATTCTTGTTTGATTCTCACACGGAGTACATAAGGTCACACTAAGTGGAAATAGGGTCTCTGCTAAATAAAATATATTTGATAATAACTTTAATCAATGAAGCTCTTTGCTAGGTGCTTTAAAATAACTAAGTGGTATTGTGAAAGTGATTTCCAGATAGCTTTGTAAGGTAACCTTTACAGCAATGACTTTATAGTTGGTAATTAAATACATGTCCCCATGAAATGTAATCCGTCAGTTATAATACCTTAGTAAATCTTAATGTTCTACCTTTTAAAGTTTAGGAGTCAGATGGCAGCCATGGAAAATGGAGGTGTAACTTCCAAGCAGGTCCTAGACAATTGACAAGCATGGCAGGTTTACATATACACAAGTACAAACTCCATCTGGGCATGCATAAAAGAAGCTGCTAATCATTTTTTATTTTTGTTTAATATGTCGCTGTTACAAGGCACTACCCCTTGTGTGTTAGAGTGGAGTTGGGGGCTCCTTTAGTTTAGAGATCTTAGTTAAACAGTTTGGTCACAGGTTCCTTCAGCATGTGCCAATGAAAACAAACCAATAAAGGGCTGGTTCCCTGAAGCCTAATCCAAACTGAAAATCTTGGATTTATTTTTCTGAGGCAACCAGCTTTCCTCAGGATGGTCCACTACTCTCATTGATGGTCCAAGGAAGTGGGCTGGGTTCTTGTACAGTATTGGCAGAGGTCTTTCCTCAGTAATTTGTCCTGTCAGTTAGGGATATTTCTTCTTCCCTTGAGTGCCTTCCCTCCACCTTACCAACCCTGGTCCTTTCCATTGTTGGCTTCATCAAGGTCAAGCAATGTTGTCAATTCTACTTTCCATTGACTTTCTACAGCTGTCAGCTTCTTCCTCAGACCTAGGGCAATCTTTACTAGCAGAGCTGTTTTTCTAAACCAGTAGAGGGCTCCAGGTTCAGCTCAGACTGGCTCCCCATGCTCCCCAACGGACTGGCTCCCCATCACAGCACTTTCATTCATGGTTTTTTTCCTTGCACTTTTTTGTTCACGTGAATGGATGGTGCATTATTATGCTTGAGTATGTAAGTACATTAATGTACTGTCACCATAACTGCTTCCACATCTTACCTGACAATCAGCTTGTAAATAATGTCAGTTTTTACAAGCTAAGAACTTGAATGGGAGACCTCCAAGGAAAGTCAGAGTACTATGGTGCTGGTTCACACATGGACTATCCCTTTGTGGTATGTACAGGCTTTAATACAATCAGGCTCTGATTCAGGTGGAGTCCTTTAGTTGCTACTATATACAATACAGTAGCATTTTAGCAGACGGTACCCTTCCTTAAACACAGTACAGTTCATATAATGAACTAAAATTGACTCCAGTATAGTTTTAGGTTTGGTGTATTTGCCAAACTTCATTACTATCAATCCTATGTTTTCCCCCAAGTAATACAAACACTGCAGATAGACCTTCTAAAAGAGACGGCAACTCTCCTCTTCCAAAATGTCATACTGCAAGAATATGAATGTGCATTATGGGGCTGGAGCTAACACAGTGGATCTAAACTGGGTCCCAATAACTGAGCAAATATGAAACAAGAAGAGCACACTCCACAGACATAGAAATCACTTGCCTCTCAATATGGCAGTTCTCTCATTGGGCTGGGTACTTGTAACCCGCCTCCCTTTAGTTCTCTTTTCCTTCAGGTAAGTTTTAAAGGAAATGTGGTACAAAATGCCCAGTCAGAGAGCACTTGCAAGGCTTTTTCCTCTCTTCTTTACCGTCTGCCTGGAGACTACAGTAGTATCTCTTTCAAAGAGGAAAACGTTTCCCGGCTCCACTTCAGTTCTCCTTTTTTCCTCTAGGTATACTAGAATTTTCTGTACCTTCCATTAAGCAATGAAATGGCTGCTGGGCATTTTGGTGCATATCAAATCTTCACAGACTCACAGTAATTCCTCTCTAGACTGATAGGTTTTCAGAGAGATCCTTTCCACTGTAGTGTTTGATTATTCTATTAAAACAAAACCTTAGTGACTTCTATCATGTCCTCCCTTTATATAGGATGACTGAATCAACAAAATGTACCAAAGGACATTATCATTCTGGGCTCTTATGTTAACCATTTGTGCATGCTCGTTTTGGCCTGGAAGGTATGCACAGTTGATTACATGTGACTTTGTTGGGGGGGAAAGCAGCACACTAATCCATCTGTCCCATATCATGTTTGACTTCTGAAATCTGATTTACTGTTCAACATGGTTCACACTGTATTCAGAAATTCAGTGATAATTTTTCAGATACAGGCATACCTCGGAGATATTGCAGGTTCGGTTCCAGACCACCGCAATAAAGCGAATATCGCAATAAAGCGAGTCACACGAATTTTTTGGTTTCCCAGTGCATATAAAAGTTATGTTTACACTATACTGTAGTATATTAAGTGTGCAATAGCATTATGTCTAAAAAAACAATGTACATACCTTAATTAAAAAATACTTTATTGCTAAAAAATGCTAACCATCATCTGAGCCTTCTGCGAGTCGTAATCTTTTTGCTGGTGGAGGGTTTTGCCTCAATTTGTAAAAAACGCAATATCTGCGAAGCGCTATAAAGCGAAGCACAATAAAACGAGGTATGCCTGTATTCTAGAATCTCAGTGAATATGGATCTTGGTGTGTTACCTTTGGACTGACATGTTCCCTTTAAAGAAAAAATTCAGAATGAATTGGATGCCTATGTTCATCAGAACATTCATTTCTGATTCAGCCCTCGACTATATAGGACTTTAATGTGGTTATTTTATGTTTAAATTTATAATGACATATACAATAAAATTAGTATTATATAAATGTGAGAAGTATATTACATTAAACTTAAAATATGTGTGTATATTTTGTGTGGGTATATATACTATAATGTAATAACAATAATTAAAAATAATTCCTTCAAGTGCTTTAGGGAAGTCCATTCATCTTTCCTCTGGAGGGTACCTACTCCAGGCCACTCCACAAGCACAGTACCTAAATAATTGTACCTAAGGTGAGCCCCAATGCTTGTTATAGCAATTCCTTTATTTCATCAGTAAGACATAATATTTAATCTTATAAATTTAATGGGTAGTGTCATGTCTGAATTCTACCTATCAGTTAGAGTGCCGATGCCAGCAAAGCAAAAGACTATAATAACTTAGTAAGGATGCTGGCCATACAAACCCCTCAGCACTGGTGGCCTTTATTCCTTTGCTGAGAGATGTATTGCAGTTGGAATTTGTTAAAAGTTTGTTCTCCATACTTAAGAGGCTTGTTGACTTCAATGATAAAAATTGCAGGTGCACATCACATGTTTAACCTTTTGAACCCGCTGAGGGCAGTAAAGTAGGTCAGATGAATAATGTATTTAGGTCAGATGAATAATGTATCTAGGTCACTAGTGTAGGAATGTAATTGGCGGTCAGAAAATATTCACAGCTGGCATGTAGCGATTGGTCACCGCTGACAGTAACTAAGAACAGACTCCCGCTCAAAGGCAGAGAACTCCGTGCACACCAAGGAGACACTGTCAGTGGATTGGCCACTCGCAGACATCTCCCTGCCATCGACCTTCATTTCGGCGTATTCGTACCGGTTCATTCATCCTTCTCGTCAAAGAGCTCTCGGAAGTTTATTGATCGAAAGTGCATTATAGATTTCCCCTGTGAATGAACTGTTGACCAGTTCTGGGACTACTAAGTGGGGCAGCCGCACCTAGCCTTCGGGTTAGAAAGCAAGGGCTCAGCTTGGGAACCCCATGAACCAACAGACTCCTTTAGACTATTCTGTTTTATGCACTGTAACTGAACAAGTCAGCTCCCCTGCCTACGCTGCGACCATCGGTAGTGTAAGTACAATAAATTTTTCATATAACCAATACGCTCAAAGCCGCCTGACTCCTACTCGCCACTAGTCCGGTCATCTATCCCTTCCGCGCCAAGCTAGTCGTGCCGACCCAGGCTCGCAGGTCAAGGGTACACCGGGTTCCGAGGCCCAACATGGCATCACGAACAGGATGCCGGGGAGGCGAATTGGAGTCAGAATTAATACGCCACTGCCCATGGCATGAGGGAGACCGTGATTGTGCAGATTCAGAAGATCTGTGGGCGCACATCGCTTACCATCAAGCAGATGGTCTCATCAACCCATTAATCACCGGGTATATGTCCCTCATAGGGGACAAAGGGGGCAAGGAGTGGGCCATCCAGTTGGCGCCGAGCTCCTTCAGATGCGTAATGAGCCGGAAAGGAGTCACCTTTCGGCCCAGGGACGAGGTCGGGAACTTATCTCTGGCGCGCGTGAAACCCTGCGGCACGGTGAACCCAACACCCACCCAAGAATTTGCGTGCTGCATCCGATATGTACGGGAATGGGGAGAAGACACCCCGCCTGACAAGTTTAATTGCCCAAACTTGCCACCTGATTCACGCTGACACGAATTGTTAACACAGCTCCGCGAAGCCCTAGAATTACTAGGTCGTACGGTGACAAAGTGGTCTGGTCCCAAATGGGACAAAGGAAAAATAATTAATATCTTGTTCTGTACTGTGACGACATTACTGCGTGAAAACGCGAATCTAGAATTGCAGCTAAGTACGGCTAGCAAGAATGCTGAGGATCTGGTGGTAAAATGCAGCGCTCTGCCAGCGCCCATAAATGGTGCTGACCACAAAGAGCTGCGTCCAGAATTTGGCGCTGAGCCAAAGGGGAGGTTATACCCAAGCCTAGAGGGAATGACGACGAATGATGAGACGTCACCAAATAAAACCACGAAGCCAATGGAAAGGGACTTACACTTTCCGCTCTTCCCATCAGCGTACACAAGTTTACTACAGGAGGGGCCGGAGCTCCAGCACAGCTTACTACAACGAAGTGTTCTAGAACTCGGACAGAGATGAGTGACCTCTGTAAAGAGACTGGAATCCAGCCCGAGGAAACCCCCATCATTTGGCTAGGCCGCCTTGTAGTAGAAGCGGGGAACAAAACCTTAGATGCAGACGAGGCTATGCAACTCGTCCAAAATACAGCCTGGAGCAGAGGATTAGTTACGGACCCAATCCCTGTAACAACGAACAACCACTGGTCAATATCACTACCGGCCCTAGTGGTGGAAACTCTTATGAAGAAGTTACATGTGTGGCATGAAGGCAAAACTAAGCAGCCTAATGCCATCCAACTACTTCATGCTGTAATTGGAGCGTCATATGCCCTGTGGAAGCCGATCTTGCAGACTTTAAATCTAACACCGCATCAGCAAAACGCAGCATGGCCCCAACATTACCTGACTAATCCGGGCCAAGTCCCCTGCCTCCTCGAGGCCACTGAAGCTGCATCCAAAATGTATGGAGGCCCACAAGGACTCACCGTAAAGTTAGTTCTCAACCCATCTGTTAATGGAGCAACAGCAAACATCTTGGGGCTAATATCCCGTCTACAATCAGCAATAGGGAGTAACCTTACCCAAGTCCACATTATGACCTACCCAACCCAGACACCGTCGCCTGAAGGGCCTAATTGCCGGGGCCACCCAGGACAGTGCCACCTCAAAGAATGACGGAGGAAAGAGCCATGTTTGGATTCCTGATGAACCATATGAAACTCAGCAAATCTCAACTACGGGCATTAGGGGACGAGGGACAGAAGGTCCTCACAGAACAACTGGGCTTCAAATATAATGAAAAGAAAAAAAACGAGTAGTCGCCGTCGGCAAGGCCGACTGCATAACCCAAGAAATTAATATAGAAGATCCTCGTCCTTATGCTGACCTTACCCTCATCAATCCAGCGAATCCCCACAAACAAGTACGTGTCTCATTCCTACTTGACACAGGAGCACAAGTTAGCATAATCACTGCACATGTACCTCATCAAGTGACGAAGAAAGTCATCATGGTACAAGGCCTGAATGCCGTGAAGTCCACACCAGTAATTAGATTTTTAGTCGAAGGTCATCGGAAGGCGTTAACAGGAGTCCTAGGGGGCATCAATCTCCTAGGTGTTCCTGCAATCCGAGCATTAAAACTCAAAGAGCAAGTATTGCAAGTTCTCCCACTCACCATGTCCCCTGACAACCGCCATCATCCACCTTTACGAAATGCCACTGCCTGGCGATATCGACCCATCCCGACTAAAGCACCATTACGAGCTTCTCTCCAGACCTTACTATCCTGGCTAGAACAGGAAGGTCGCATCACATCCATTGCTGAAAGTATTTACTTATCAGCGAGATGGGGTATAGCCAAACCAAGGTGTCCAGATAAGGCCCAACTCATCATTGATTATCGTATAGCGAACAAACATTGCGCATCCATCGTCCTGCCAAATATTTCAGATCTTCCTCAGCAATTACATAGCATAGCCGAGTACCAGAGTGAGCCTTGGGTAGGGGTGACCATTGACATGAAAGATATGTTTTTCTCTGTCCCCATCGACGATCATTTGGGAGTGCTTAATATGTGTATCGAGGGAAGAATGTACGAGTGGAATGTTTGTCCTCAGGGTTACTGTAACTCTCCTGCCCTGGCCACTGAAACCATGAACAGATGTTTATATAAATTCAAGCAAAGCCAACAATTCCCAGATAATGTCCTCCTATGCAGTTATGTAGATGACATTGCTGTCCTCAGCCGAGATAGCCTAACAGTTACATCTTTAACACAGCGCTTAATTCAATACCTTACGACTGCGGGCTGGACGATAAACCAACAAAAGCCACGCCTTAACCCCTCAGATGACATCACCTTCCTTGGAACCAGGTTTACAGGACCATGGAGACGGAGCCATAAACCACCAAACAACCTAATCTCGTCTCTAATTAATTGCTCTAATCTTTACCTTCCATCAAGAAAAGATCTTCAACGAATGATGGGACGAATCAATTGGCTCTGACACTATGTCCAACCCCAGAGCCTCCCAGTACTCGCCCAAATTCAGAAACATCTCCGCCATGTCCAACCTCTCACCCCTTGGACCTCAAAAGAAGACCAAGCCGTCCAATATCTAATTACCCAGTGCGAAGGTACTAAACTTCACGCAATCAACTTAGCTAATGATTTAACTGTCGCCGTCGGTTATACGGATACACACGTATGGGCAACAGTGCATGACCAGACCCACCTTGTCCTAGCTGCCCATCGTACTTTACAAGATGCCCAGCATCGATATGGAACTGTCGGAAAAGTTCTACTTGCACTGCGGCTGGCGAAACCAGTCTCAAAAGGTCACAGAACCATCCTAGGCCCAGGAATGACACTGTTAACCCAAGTCGACAGTGATTGAGTAAATCCGGCCAAGCCGGTTGTGCCGACCCAGGCTCGCAGGTCAAGGGTACACCGGGTTCCGAGGCGCAACAGGTAGCAATTACACTTGTTAGAATTACATTAAATAAGGAATTGAAAATCATGTATGGGACATAATTGGTGATTGATAACACAGTGGGATCAATAGAATTATATATTTAAGACCAGAAAGGAGCCACTAAGACCACTTTTGCATAACACCCGGGCAATGAGCCTCATGAATAGCTTCTGCACCATGCCTACAATGTCTCATTGAGCCAGGGCATATGCTTTTAGGAAGTTCTTGCCCTGTCTTAAGGACCTTGATGCTAGTGAATCTACCCCATCCCTAATACAGCATTCCAGTGGTTTGATTTACCCTCACTATTTCAGTGGCCTTGTTTCAAGTCTGAATTTGTCTGGCTTCAGCTTCCAATCATTGGATGTCATTGTTTGTTGGTAAACTAAGTAGATTGAGCTTCTTTTTAAACCATACTTCCTAGACTTTAGATAGAAATATATATTTTCTCAACCTTGCATAGTTTTTGAAGGTTAGCACAAGCTTATCCCCTGTGTCAACTAAAAATTAACCATTGTTATGACCAGAAGTGAAAAATCAGGGGACTTGCCCAATTCCTGCCTAAATTCCATTTAATCCTCAAAACTGGCATATGATATTGTACACTCAATACAATCTCTGCAACACAGTGCAATAGGTGGGGTAGAAGAGATATAGAGGGCCAAGATACAAGTGTCCTGAGAGGACTTGATGGCTCAGTTTTCACTGTGTTTGCATTTTCAGTGCAACTGACTCCTGGATTTTTTGGAGACAAATTCAACCACAGGTCTCCTGCTCTCTCTAAATGCTCCCTTCTGGATTTTATAATATACTGCTTAGGAGGAAAATTGTTCTGAGAAATGGAGAAATGGCATAACAAAGGCAGAAGAGAGTGAGAAAAATAAAGAATCAAAACTTTTCAGGTCTAACGGATCAAATACTCTTTCTTCTCAAAGACAGTTCCTCTTTCAGTTGCTGGAAATGGCTCCTTATCTAAAATAGGAGAGTTGCTTAATATGGCTGGAATTTGCCTTTCTGCTGTGGGACCATGTGAGGTCTTCCATAACAAAAAGGATATGGTCCATGTGCCTTGCATAACCCATCTGCATTGGGGTTAATAAGTATAAGTAAAACTGCTCTAGGAATAGACTCATTCTGATAAGAGGTGGTTGAATGTTCAATAAACGTACCTTTTCTTCTGCCCTTCCCTCCTCCCCACTCCTCCCTCCCAGCTGAAATTTTTCTCAGGTCCATGATAGGAGATGAATTCACCCACCCCAGAGTAGTAAGAAACCTAATGTGGTCACCTTGGACTTGAGAAACCAGAATCAGGCATAGTAGTGGCTAGAGCCTACATCTCCCGCATCCCATGCATATATCCTAACCACTCAGCTGGACAAATCTCTCATACATTTTTTCATGACAGTTTTTGAAAGGCATCCTTTTCATATCATATCTGAATGGAAACAAAATCCCAAACTCCAAAAACATTTTGCAAAAGGAAACCGCTGCTTTCTGGCCAGTCCTAATTGTATAGTAACTGATCTTTCACAGACATGGGTAGGTCTGTGCACTGTTTCTCTTCCTCAAGCTGATTTGGCTGCACACAGGGAGCAGAGCTTTGCTGCAAGTCTCCTGCTGGAAGGCAGAGAAGAAGCATATTAGCTCTAACACCTGCATCCCCACAGGCTCAGGGGGTACATCCATGGTGAGAGGAGAGGAAGATTCTATTTAGCCATCTCCATCTGGCAGATAGATCCACTGCTAACCGGTATACTTCTTAGAACAACCCCATTTTACTCTGAATTATCCCCTTTGCTGGGGCAGCAAAGAGCTGTTGGGAGGTCATCTGTAGCTCCTCTGGATTTCCACACAGTTTTTAAAAAAAGTGAGAGGAATGTAAGTGGCTGCCTACACTTTGTTGCATCTCAGCCTAGGAGCTGGGACTGTTTCTGCAAGTAACTGCTTGCCAACATGAGCAATTCCAAATGTGACCTCTTACTACAATGGGGATAAGCATTTCCACTGTGAATTGGGTACCTGAGAAAAGGTGCACAAAGGAGAGAAATAAGAAGTTAATCAACTGTATGTTGCTGCGGTTTCAAAAATATTCATGCATCTTATTTCCCATTTCCCTACATAATGTGCCTGCATTTTATTATTATTTCATATGTTGTCTCCTTTAAAAGGCTTGTATCAAGAACAGCTTAAATGTAATAACACTACTGAGGGCAATTATTTGAATTGTAATAAAAAGTGTAAATGCAGTAAAGATTAAAATCATTCTGTCAATAAAGAATTCAGGGTTTTAAAAGATCACATGCAACCAGAGGGAGCTTCCTGACACAAAGCCCATTAAAATGAGTAGAATATTATGTCTGTGGCCTCACAGTAGAAGTCCAATCAAATAAAAACAACTTCATATATAAACTAAAAATGATACAATGTCTTGCCACCACAGATGCACAATAATGTCAACTAGCTTAAGGGCTTGCAAGGTTCTTACTGATTATGTGCCCTCATTTCAATTCTGAGGGTACAGCTGGCAGTGTCATGCTTCACTAATACTGGATGGTGGCTTATAAACAGTTGAGAAACAAATGGAGGGAAATTATTAGCCAATATGAAACTCCACCAGTCACATTTAGGTGACTTTAAGGTAATAGCCATAGTCATTTTAATTATAAAATGTGTAAGCCTATTATTACCTAATGTGAAATTGTAAACAGTTCATCATCAGTAATACATTATGCCTGCTGATTTTTATATAATATGCCGTATAATCATCACAATCTCACCATATTTGAACAAGACATTGGTCCATTTTTTGTAAGCTAGCCTCATTTATTTTAGGAGTATCTTAAATCATTTCTGATTCATGAGGAAAAATGTAAGAGGTCACTTTTTTTTTCTTTAGCATATTTGTAAATTGCAAGGGGCCGGTAAGTATGTCTTGTCCTTGTACCAAGGAGATGATGCTGAATGTTAGGGTACTGCTGAAATGGCATACATGTGCGTATTACTTCTAGGGTTTGTATTCTCCCAGCATATTCTAAATGTAAACTGAAGTTTACTGAGGGAATGCATTTTGCCAAATGATAAACAAGTTATTTAAGCATAAATTTAAGAGAGACATATGGGGGACGGGGGGTGTTGTGATTCAATAACAACATGGCAATAACATAACTAGAGGACTGAACAGAACATGGCATGCAAACTGGGAGAGCATAAATATAAGGAACCTGTATGTCGCTGCTTGTTTCCCATTTGTTTTTGACTGTCCGGTATTTGTTCACTCCTTTACTAACTGGGAGTAGCTTTATTATAAAAAAAAAAAGCCTGTACACATTAATAAGTAAATTATTATTATGGTAAACAGGTTTAGCTTTAATGTGCTTTATAAAGTTTAACTAAAGAATCCTCCTGGCTATGCATCCCAGGAAGTTAACGTCGTCTCAAAAGTCTTTGGGGAGAGTTTGCATTTGTATTTTGGAAGAATCTCAAAGTTACTTTGCCTTCACTGTTCTAACACTTAGATAACTATATGGAGATTTGAGAACTCTGTCTATGGATATCTAATGCTTTCCAGTTAGGTTTTATGAACTGTCAGTATCCTTATATCTCTTGTTGTGTACAGCCCATGTTGCTTGTGTTTATAGGGGCAGGAAAGGATGCTATCGTGTCCATCTATAAATAAATCAGTTCTTAAAGATTATCTGTACCTGAATTGACCCTGCTGGGAGAGAACTAGAGATAACTGCATCCTAGATAAATTCATTTCTCTCTCCTGTGGAGTGGGAGCTGAGGGTTGGATGAGGGGAAGTTTCCCCAGAAGGGTGACAGACTAGGTGTAAGAGTCAGGGCTTAAACTTTTAGAGGGACTGAGACAGAACTATAGGTGAGAGAGGCAGTGGCATGCTCTCACAGCAGGGAGGTCCGTCTGTGTCTGGCTGTGCCTGTGTGTGCGTCTGCATGCATCTGTCTGTGTCCTTCTGTGTCTCTGTGTGTGTCTGTGCCTGGCTGTGTCTCTGGGAGATCTATGTGTCTCCGTCTCTGTGTGCGTGTGTCAGTAGCAATGCATAGGGGGTGTACAGGGTGCATGTGCACCCCTGAGAGCGCTGGCACCCTCCCTGAGAGTGCTGGCCGGGAATGCACCAGGAGAAGTGGTCCCCCCACAGCAGCCAATCCCATCAACCTGGAAGTGCCAGTGGCACGCCCTGAAGCGCTGGTGGTGCGCTGCTGCCGGTTGCAGGTCGGCAGGATCAGCTGCGGTGGAGGGACCCTCCCCCTGGTTGGCGAGATTGGCCGCTGGGGGACCTGGTCACTGACTGACCAGTCAAGGAGGCACCAGTCACCCATGTGTGTGTCTGCCCCACGCTGCCAAGCCACAGCCCCCTAGCCCTGCTGCTGCCCCTCATTCCTTACCTACACTACCCCACATCCTGCCAGGGTGTGCAGGGACTCCCACCCCTCCCCAGGCTCCAGACCCCACACACATACACCCACAGCTGTCCATACCTTCACAAATTCCTCCTCCCCACACACACACACCCTACACCCATCCCCAACCATACCAAGTACCCACATCATTTTGCATAATTTTGAGTTTTTCTGTGCATAATTTTGAGTTTTGAGCTGTGTGATTAAAATTGCAATTAGTTGTGACTAATTTTTTTAATCGCATGACTAATTGCCCTATTGACATCAAATCCTTAAATCTCCTCTCACTGGTGCCTGGATTCTCAAATTATTGGTACAACTAGTGCCCTCAGTTGCCAGGAGACCGTCCTGCTGGTCTCTTCTGAACCACAGGGGCTGGGCTGGTTCTGGAGTGGTTGAGCCAGTCTCATAGAGACCCACTACTCAACATCCCGCAACAAATGTACAGGCAGCCCCCACTTAACGCTGTTTCGCTTTGCATTATTTCACTATAACACTCGTTTTAAATTGATACTTGATTTCACTTAGCGTTCAGTGAGTTTCATTATAACACTTGCAGTCACCACCTTGGGTCATTAAAAGACAATTGTCGTTGCTATCTTGGGTTGTCAAATACTTTTGGTTTCGCTTAACACTTGCTTCACTTAATACTCAGTTTTTCAGGAACCAATTAAGAGCACTAAGCGGGGTTGCCTGTACTCCACAGCTCAGCACAGGCACACAAAGGGTACCTGTAAATGAAACAGGTGCGTTAAATTGAAGGTGGGTTTTAAAAAGCACAGCTTCAATTTAGAGCTGATTAAACCCCCATGTTGTGCACTCATCCCACTGACTTACTTGCCTCTCCAGTGGGGAGGGGAGGCGAGCTGTGCTGGGTCCCTGGGCTGCCAAGGGAGGGGGGCTGGTGCTTTCCTTCAGGGCAGTGGCTTCCCCCCCGCCCAGGCAGCACCCGCCCACAGGCACCCGACTCGAGTGGTCCCAGGGGGCACCGCAGCCGTGAAGGGAAGCACCAGGCCCCCGCGCAGCTCAGGCAGCCAGGCATGCTCCCGGGGGGGAAAAAAAGATCAAGCTCACTGCTTTTCTTGGGCAGAGCCTGCTTTCCTGGGCTGCTGCCAGGCTGCCTGCAGGGCTTCCTCCAGAGCCGTGAGCTGCATGGAGCCCAGTGCTTCACTCCACAGCTGTGGGGGCAGCTCCTCGAAGGAGTTTTAGTCTGCTGGGGCCCAAGTCATTTAAGGTGCATTACACTGCCGAATTTCCTACAGCAGCTGGAATTCACGTGCAATACGCTGCTGATGCATGCAAACACTGACACCATTAAAGCAGTGCAAAAGCATTTAGCCCACTTTAAAGTGTCATGCACACATGCCTTCCATTTTGTCTACACACAGCTTTACAAACACACTCAGGCACATGGAGCTCTACATGCCCAGATGTGCCTCACACCCACACACACAAGCCCAGACGCATGCTGAGACCCTTCTGCTGTGTCAATTTATATTAATGGACACTTGGTAACATGGCCTTATTGCCCCTCTAATCACAAGCTGATACCTCAGTCTCTTTGGTAATCAGGCCTGTCACTCATCCAAAGTGCAACAATCTTTCCATCAGCAGCCCTTATCTCTCCCTTTTACCTCAGACCTGTTGCCTCACACACCCCACAGCCATGCTACGTTTCCTGCCAAGATTCAGACAGCCCCTATGCACGCTCACTTACGGAAAAGCAGGACAGGAGTTCAAAGTCCTTCTAAGCCTTTCTGAACTAGGCCTCAGCTGCGCATGCTTGATAACGCAACACAACCCGCAAACAGAAACCTGGGGCTACAGGTGAGGGCACTGAAACAAAGACAGTGCACAAAGCTCTTGTTGTTTTACCTGAATCCGTTTATTCTGAGTTACTTAAAATGAAGACTCTTGGTTTGGAAACCTCTTGCAAATTATCACGTTCTTGGAGGCAATGCGTAACTCTGAATACTCACAGATTGAACCTCTGGCAAGATCACGCTTACGTAATTGAGGTATCTATGAAGGGTCAGCACTGGTTCTGCAGCCCAGTTGGATGATAACTGGGTTTCACTTAACTGCACAATAGATTAATTTGGCTGTGGTGTAAAGCATCATAGTCTACGTATACAATGCTATTAGACAGCATAAAACTAATTTTTGCTGTCATAAGATCAGTGCCATGGCAAGGAAGTTTGGCACCCGGGGCACAGCCTGCAGCAGCAGCCCACCCTGCACATGAATGGGGGGACCCCCCCCATGCTTGCCGGGGAATGCACACAGCAGTGGAAGCCACCCTCCCTCCCCCTGTTCCTGTGCCCCACCCGGGCTGGGCAGCACCTGTTGGCGCCCCTTCGCTTCAGCACCCAGGGCAGTCACCCCACCGCCCACTCCTCGCTACAGCACTGTGTAAGATAGTTCTGTCAGGGACTGTCTTACAGTGGCAAAAATAACTGTGCCTAAATGCACACGTGAACACTGACCCTGGTGTAAATTGCACCCAGTCAGCCCAGGCAGCAGGAAGCCAGACCCCTGCCTGCTGCCTAGCCACATGGCTTCATGATTTGGGCACTCTTGTGCCCCAGCCAGCCCCTCCACTGACTGATGCTGCAACCCAGAGCCTGGGGCTAGCCTCCCAGGGCTGCTCCACCCCAGTCCATCTTCACAAAACTTGATCCAGTCCATCTTACTCTTACTGTGTCTCACTCCCTCTGCAAGCTGACTCCACCAACCAGAGCTGCATTCTTACTCCTTTCCCAATCATCCACAGATTCCAAAGGATGCCAAGTCATCTTTGCAAGCATCCCAAAATCTGTGCAGTAGTCTGCCTCTTCCTAGACCCTTTGCGAGCTTCAGAGCTCAGCACATTCTTTGGGATCCTGTGGATCCAGTATTTGCTTGATATGACCAAGCCACCCGAGTCTTTTATTATTCATCAGCCTTCCCATGGATGACATACCAGCACAATATAACTCTTCCACATTTGTCACCCTGTCTTGCCATCTTATTCAAAGAATTTTATGCAGGCATCTGATATGAAAGCTGTTTCGTCTTTTGATATGTTTGATGTAGGTTGTCCATGTTTCTGAGCCATGTAGAAGAGTGGATAAAACACATCTTATAAATATGGCTTTTCACTTTAGTTGACAATTTGTTATTGTTCCAGGCTCTGTCTTGCACAAAAGCAAAAAGTTCCTGGCTGCTTTGCTGATTCTACTACCAAGCTCAGCACTGATATATCCATATAATCAGAGGTGTAGTTATACTTGGATAAATGGATGTTGTACCTATGGGGAAAGAGAATAGCCTACTAAGCTGGGCATGCTGGTATAACTGTATCAATGCTAGAATTTGCACTGACATAGGAAGAACACTGCACATAAACCAAAATAGCTTACCGGATAAAACTCTGTGTAAGACCACACCTGTGGGACTTAGCCCCAGTGGATGAAGAAGAGTTCATGGCAGAGTTGAGATGATAGTTCAGGAGTAGGAGAGTGAATTAACTTCATATCTTTTTTTTTGGTTCAGCTGCTGAATTAAAAAAATAAAAATAGATTGAAATAACGTATTTTCTCCTTGGCTTGTTTTATTAATTCTTTTTCTGACCAACTTGTTTTTCCCAACCTGAACTTGAGATGCAAAAAGTGGTCTCAACTCTTCTAAATTAAAAAAAAAATCAAGTCAGCAGTCAGCATATAACATTCTGATTGTCTACAAAGCACTCTACTTCTAAAATCAGCATAAGTTTTGAGTGTAACAGAACACTGCCTCATCTTTGTTTACATATAGGGAAAAATATGTATATTTGCTCAAAATATTTTTCTGTCCAAGGCTCTGGATTTAAATTTTAGAGAACAGCTAAAATGTAGTGCCGCATGATCTAACCTCCTACCCAACCTATGATTACCACTGCCTATAAGGGTTGCTAATAGCACTATGGCTAGGCTTTCATAATTTTGATCTGGCACCATTATGTCTCGCATCATAGCAAATTACAATAATTTACATAATGTTCATAATGAGGTAAGGACAAAGAACAGATTAGTAACTAAAATAGTACATTGGGAATTAAAACTCTTGTGTTTAGCAGCTGCTCATAAATTGCTGAAAATGGACATTTACATAAATGAGGGCTTTCCTTTAATGACGGGACTCTGTTGCACAAAGAGATGGCCAATATGCTATCTGAATCCCGCACACCCAGAGAAGATGGAAATGTTCAGCTGCAAGAGCACATTTCCTCTCTCTTCCACTTTATTCATGAAACACCTACTTCATGGTGTTTTGTGATGAGGAACATCAGAGTAACAATGGAATTACATCAAGGAGTAAAATTTACCCTTAAGCATGTTGCAGAAAGGTACACACCACTTCCCTCAGACAGAGACAGTGAAATGTCACCTTGGCCATTTGCAGATCCAGTTCAGGAATGTCTTCCAAGGAGCTCTGCTGGTTGTCCTGAAGTTACAGCATTAAGGACAGGACTTTAAAAAAAGTTTTCCATGAATTTCTTACCAGTTATCTCGCACCTTCTGGATCAAACTAAAGGGGAATATTTGTTAATTATTGTTATCAGTTGGTTGCTTCCGCCCATCCCAAAGATGGCTTCGGACAGGGGATAGCAGCATTCAACAAGACATGGGCTGGAACAACCAAACTCTCATCCAAAGTGAGCTGGTGACTTTGGTGGCATGTTTGCAGCAGGGGGCTTGCTCTTTGTCTGTGCCAGGGCCAGGCAGATTGAAGCGGTTCCCACATCATGCTGTTTCTTCCCTTCCCTCCACTCCCTGGCTGCAGCACAGGCACAGCTTCCAGCCAGTGGGAAGCTATACCAAGACTGGACATCTACAAACTGAATCCATGCTGCTACTGTTTCTCCCCACTCCCCCTCTACTCTCACCAGCTGCAGCATGGGTAAAGCTGCACCTGCCTAGCCCCAGTACAGCTCTCCACCAGCTAGAAGCTGTGGCCATGCCACAGCCAGTAGGAGGGGATAGGGAGCAGGGAGAAGCAGTAGCAGTACAGACATAGTTTGCAGATGTCTGGACCTGGCAGAGCTTCCCATGGGCTGGAAGCAGCATCTGCACCACAGCTGGGGATGGGAGAGCTGGGAGAAGTGTCAGCCACATGAGCACAGCTCCCAACTGTCTAAACCCATCATGGGCTCAGGCAAAGCCCCTTGCCACTGATGTCCTGCTGAAATCACTTGGCCCATGTTGGACTGAAGTTGGGAGGGCAGGGAGAAGAGGCAGTGGGGTAGGCATAGCTGGAAGATGCCCAGCCCTGGCACAACTCCTCACTGCCTGGCTCCATCCCAGGCACAGGCAAAGTCCTCCAAGTCCACTAGCCATGTCCAGTGGCTCTACAGGGCTAGATCCAGCCTATGGACCACATGTTGCCCTTGGTTTAGGCAATTTCCAAGAAGAAATAAGGATACATTCTTAACTGAACAGGAAGACCTTTTTGGGAAGCTGTACAGCAAAGCAACAGGTCAAAGTAATACATGTCTTTAGATGGATGCTCTAAGTCAGCTTCCACCTAGGCAGCATAGCATGAGTTGATCTGTAAAAGGGATGTAAATACACAGAGGGCTGAGCCTTGTAAATAAATGTAGGAGCAGCCTGTGTGCAGATTTTGTTCAATAAACTGACAAATGCTTAACTGAGACTGGCACTGTTGCCCTGCAGACATGACCTGTGCACAATGAAGTACCCATGAATAAATAGGACAGGAAAGTATTATTCAAGACTTTGAAGTTGATGAAATGTTAGTGAGTATTTATGAGCCTAAATGGATTTTGAAAAAGAGTAACTTGGCATAATGCACGTGTTGGAGATCAGAAGACAGTACAAGTTTACAAATTTGGACTACTTCTAGTTTGTCTTAGACCCAGTTACATTCACTTTAAATATGAGTGGGTATCTCTAGTGAGAGAGGGGACCAGGATGCTAGGAGTTTCTCTAAAATTGTGGCAGGCAGGAGGGAGAGCCAGGAAAGGGTCTAAGAGAAACTGCACTGAGAAGTAAATTTAAGAGTCAGTGGACACAGCTACGTGAGACACTTTAGTGTGCAGTAGACTGATCACAATACAGTGTCACCATCTACACGTAAGCAGTATTTACTGCACAGTAAATTTAGTGTACTGCATGATTGGCTACTGACTGTAAAAACAGGTGGTAGATTAACTGCATAGTAACTACTTCATAGTAGCGCACATGTAGATGCTGACTCGGGCTCATACCTGCGCCCAGTCAGTCAGCCCAGCTTCCTCCTTGGGCCAGCGCCACATGGCTGGGAGTTTCTTTAGCCACATGGCAGGGATGGCACCTTGGCTGTCCCAGCCTGGTGTTTAGACCTCTGGCCTGACTTCTGGGGCCTCTGCTAGGTGCTGCTTGCTCCTGGGCTGCTGCAGGCCCACAGACCCTGAGTCCGGCCCCCAGGGCCTGTTCTGCCACCTGCCTACCTCCTGTACACCATGTCCCTCTGCTGTAGGCATGTGCCAAACCCCACCAGCATCCACAGGCTCTGCCTGAGCCCCTGAGCTCCCTGAAAGCAGGGAAGCAGCCACAATGGCAGCCTCTCCAATACTGCCTATAGTGTTGGGCCTCAGCTTGTTGGAGGGAGAAACCTTTGACCTCATAGCAGTGTGGAGCAATGCCCAGATGCAGAGGCAGTTTGCCCAGGGCAACTGGTCAAACACCTACATTTGAGGCCATGGCAGCCCACATGTGGGAGCATGGCTACTAGCAGCCTGGGTGCCAGTGCTTCATAAAAGTCAAGGCCCTGCAGGACCACATCCTGGTCGAGAGGTACCCTGGACATGGCCACCATGTCTACTTCAGCATAGGCAGCCTGCCGGAGCTTCCACCAAGGCCTGGCAGTAATGAGCAGTTTCTAGGGGAGGGCCCCTCGGGGCACCAGCTATGGGTCCCAGCATGTTCCCCAGCCTCCTCTAGCAACTCAGGGAGCCCAGACACATATCCCCAGAGGGGAGACAAGCTGAGGATAACATCAACAATGTCCAGCTCCAGCTCCTCCCCAGAGAGGGCCACTGCTCAGGCAGCTAGGTGCTGTGCCTCCATGCCCCAGGACACTGTAGGCAGGAGCATCACCTTGCCTCCAGCAGGGACTGAGTCAGTCCTCCAGGACTGCCTGCCACACCCATCTGATAAGCCCCACACAGGCACGGGGAGGAGGGCTGGATGGGAGGGGCCCCATGGCCAATGGGTGCATCTACATGAGGTGCTTTATTGCACATTAGACTAATCTAATACACAGTAAAGCATCATTGTCTACACAGCACTTACTGAGCATTAAATTAGTCTAGTGCAATGTTTGCTGGTACCAACAGATACTAGACAAACTAGACAAATGGTGTATCATCTAATGTGCTTTAGCACACACTTAGACACTGACCGGGAGCAATTTCCTGGGCAGCCCAGGCAGCAGGGGGCCCGCTGCTGCCTGGTTAAGCCCTGATGTGGGGGGAGATGTGCCAGCTGTCTTCCAGCCATGGTGGGGAAAGCTGTGCTGGCTGCAGGGGCAGCTGTC
The DNA here is from genome assembly GCF_001723915.1 of Gavialis gangeticus. Lineage (NCBI taxonomy): Eukaryota > Metazoa > Chordata > Crocodylia > Gavialidae > Gavialis > Gavialis gangeticus. Next base: position 38,901,591 of record NW_017729004.1, on the reverse strand, counting down.
TCCCACCCTCCCTCTCTTGTATCTGGCACAGCTCTCCCCAGCTGGTAGAAATTGAGACCAGCCCCAGTGCCCCCTGCCAGTCACTGGAGCTGGCAAGCAGAGAAGCCTGGAGCTCCCCATAATTGCTGCAGGGAGGCAGAGCAGGGCAAGAGCAGCCCTGTACTCAGCTGCTCCTGTCAGGTACAGTTTTCTCTCAATGGGGGCACATGTCTAGCCCTGTGCCTGGAAGCACATTAATTGCATGTTTAGACACATCTAGTGTTACTTGAGAATAAATCCTGTTTCACATATTCTAATTTAGGTACCTGCTCAATGTTAGAAGAAAATATCTCTCTTCATAATGCTCTGTGTATATAAGAACATGGTAATCCATTTAGGTAGCTGGTAATTGTAGGTATTCCATCCATTTAGGTAGATCATATTCCATTTAGGTAATTTTCCCATCATGCCAAGTTATATTGTTTCAAGACCACAGAGAGTCAGGCCATAAAGCAGAGGAAAGGAAAGAAAGTAATGGAAAATAACATCCAGGAATATCTTTACCAAAGGAAACCAAGAGCTGAAAGATGCTCCATAAATAGTCTCTCATGACAGTTATTTTTAAGTTGTGGGGAAGGAGAGTTGGGGAGAGGAGAAATGAGCTCAGAAGAGACAAAGGCTGAGAAACAGAATTTTTGTGTGCATGGGAATTGGGTTCTGCAAGCCATGTTCATAAATGAAACAGCATAGAAACTGAGTATATTCATTTATTTCCATAGACTAATTCTTGTGCCTTGATAATAGTATGCAAATGCTTGCATAACAAGAATATTTATGATAGAAGAGAGCTCTTTCTTTTGGTTGACAAAGACATTTGATTGAAATCAGGGGTGGATCTAAGATTTGAAGTGGGGGTACAGATGATGAGGTGCATCATCACTAGGCATCTGGGTTTTCCATTCACCATGGGAAAACATGGAATTTCTCATTTTAAGGACAAAAATGTAGATTTTCTCCTTTAAAAGAGACAAACACAGGAAATGGCAGGTTTCCCCTTGAACGCTGGGGGGAGTGGGAGAAGGGTGACCAGGCAGGGGGTGCCATGTGCATGTGCACACACACACATGCATTTGGCAGCCAGGCAGCATGAGAGCAGCTCCCTTCAGCCAGATCTTGAGGGAGAGGGAGGGATTGAGGTCCCCACAATGAAGGAAGGAAGGATGGAGTTGGGCAGGGCTGGGGCTGGGAGCACTGCTCAGCTGCAATGTTATGTGGAGCCTGGGGTCCGGGTCCAGGGGAGGAATGTGTGGTCGCAGGGCCTGGCGGGATGGAGCCATGCTCATCCAGGGAGTAGTGGGGAGGCTGACTCCCCGCCACTGCCCACATTCCTGGTGGGGAGCATAGGGGGCGCATGCCCCCCAGTACTGTGTGTGCGGCAGGAGCAGAGACAGGTTGCTCACTGTGGGATTGGGATTTTCCATCCTGCTGCCCTCCCCCTAGAGCTTCCCTGGTAGACAGGAGCCAGCGTGGTACGGCAGAGTGGGGGAGGGAAGCTTGGCACCACTGGGAACATGAACGCCATGTGCCCCTGGTGGCTCAGGGGGCACAGCGAGGTCTGGCAGGCAGTGCTGGCACTGTTGGCAGTGGGTGTGTGGCAGCGGTAAGCATGGAGCTGTTGCAGGCAGCCATGGCACCATCAGCAGTGGGGCGGAGGGGGTGGCAAGTGCCAACCTGTGGTTGGTGACCACCTGCAGACACTGCCAGAGGCAGCAACCATCACAGACCACCCGCAGATGCCACTGGTGGTGTCAGCAGCAAGGGGAGGGTGCTGAGTGGCAACCGCCCGCAGGCACCGCCAGCAATGTCAGCAGCACCTTTTCATAGGGGGTGCATATGCACCCACATGCACCCCCTACACATTGCCAATGACTGAGAAGCACCCCCTACCCACCACACCACCATGGTGAGGCACACCCTACCCACCCAGCAGCGGTGGAGGTGGTGTCATGGAGTTGTGTCCTCCACTGGTGCCGGGCAGGCAAGGAGCACCTTGCCTCCCCATCCAAAACACAGATTTTTGTTTTTTTAATCTGAGAATTTGTGTGTGTGTGTGTGGGAGGGGGGAAGGTGTCAGAGAATTTGCAGCTTTTAAACAGAGAAGACCAGGATCCCTAGTTAATATTTCCACACCCAAGTTAACATTTTTAGCTAGAGTTAAAAATACAGCCTGAAGGGCTATGAAATGTGAGGTACATAAGCTAGGAGCCACAAACAGACAGCAGCATTGCAGAAGTAAGGATAGCTGTAGTAGTGGAACTGTTAAAGGCCTTATAAAAAGAAAGAGGATCATTAACAAGGGTCAAAAGGAAAGAGGGTAAAATGAAAGGACCATTTAAAAGGAAAGAGGGTCATAAACTCCTATAAGTTTAGGAGGAATCAAGAAAATTATTATGAGCCATTAAGTCAATTGATTCTATTACTACTGCCTGAATTCAAGTGCTGCTGCTGGTACCAGACAGTTTGCTTTAAACTTTGGATGGACCAGGAAGCAGAGGGGAATACAAGTGTACCACTGCACCCCTCTTGGATCTGCCCCTGATTGCAGTGTCCTAACACAATAAAATCCAACACTGAGAAATTGATGATGACCAAAAAGGTAAACTAGAAACTAAAGGGCACATTCTGAATGATGTGGGTAACCAACAACTAAAACAACTAGACTAAAACAGTAGGACCATTCTGTCACCTGAAGTCCTCAAACCAAGTTTGGATGGTTTTCTAAAAATGTATGCTTCATAGATTGTGTTATAAAGAAGCTGAGATCCCTTCTCTACTTAAAATTTAGAAATCTGTTAAACTATTATCCAGAAATTCTATGCTTCTGAGATGTTTTCACACATACTATATATAGTAAACCAGTTTTTAACCATGCTTATAGCCTAGGAATTTACAATCAAGCATAAAACATGGCACCAGTAAGAAAAGCAACACAAAAGCAGTAAAGGATAAACAAAAGATCAAGTCAGACTTAAAAGATATATATGACAAAGAGATAGATGTACAATAAAGCTGACTGACAACTCTTTATCACATAAACTTGTGTGTATCATAAATAAAAAGAATGGGAAAATAAAGAAGTCAAAGACCAGTGTCCATGAAACATTAATCAATGATAAAGAACAGAAAGAAATAAGAGAATCTGAAAGCACAGAATAATGACTTAGATACTACTTTATCACAAAAAATATGGGCAAATCATAAAATACAAAAAATATAAAGAAAAAGAACAGTTATAGGAACAGTAGAGTCCCTATGTCATAAAAATACGATGAATGAACAATAGCTACTCCTGACAATAGGGGGAAAAACAGCTACAACTGGTTGAGACATGTAAGACTGCTCCTACTGTAACGCTGCAAGGTCCTCAGCTTTGATCAGCATTAAAGAACCTGAGATAGACTGTACTAGAGCAAACCATAACAGCAGATTTCAGTTGCATGTTTTCCATTGTCCACTCACTTGCCCAGCGAAGAAGCAGAACAACAGTGGCTCAGAATACTAACATTTAAAGCAAGCATCAGTGAAAAAAATGTTGAGTTTGTAAATAGAACATAAGAATTGCTATTTACTGAGCCAGGTCACAGGTCCATCTATCCCAGTTGTTCACAATAGTAGAGAGCAGATGCTGAGGGGGAAACAGGACATGTCCAGAACATGCCGCACCTGCTCCTCTCCTATTGCAGCTTCCAGCCATCAGAGACTCAGGAAGTTTTGATTTAGAGGCTGCAAACCCTCCCAATCTATCATGTTCAATACCTACTGATGAATATTTTCTCCATGAAATTTTCTAATCCTCTTTTAAAGTGAGCTAAATAATCAGCCTCCAAAATGTCTTATTGGCAATGAGTTCTACGAGTTAATTGCATTCTGTGTAAAAAAGAACAGCCTCTTGTTTGTTTTAAACCTACTACCCAATGCTTTCATTTTACATCCCCTACTTCTAACATTCGAGAGAAGGTAAATAATAAAGCCCTATTTACTTTCTTTGCACTATTTAATATTTTGCAGCCTTCTATTGTGTGCTTTCTCAAGTGTCCCTTTTCTAAGCTGAAAAGTTCTAACCTGTTTAGTCTCTCCTCATATGGAAGCCCCTTCTTACTCCTTTCTGCCCTTCTACCTTTTCTAGTTATTCTACACCCCTTATCCACCTTGATGTGATGGAAAGGCTTGTGTGCACCAGTGACCTTGACAACAATAGTGTCTGGAATTTTGTACCCCTGGTATGGTCACCCATGGTGGCAAGGCTGCAGAAACCTCTGGTCATGTTGGTTTTTCTTGACATCAGATTAAAGTTTTCTTCCTGCTAAATATCAAGCGTCTTCCTTCACAGAGATGTCAGGTTGGCCTCCTTAGTCATCTGTAGACTCACCAATAACCTCCTTATTTCCTGGAAGACTGTCATTCTTATATTGAGGGACTGCTGACAAGGATATTCTTTTTGAGGTGGAGGTAGAGGTTATGGTTTGGACACTCAAAAGATTTATAAAGGGGAAAAACTTTCTGTTTTGTTTACAGTTCCCTTCCTAATCATTCCTAACATCTTATTTGCTGATTCTGAATTTTAAGTTGATTTTTTAGCAACTTGTCCATAATGACACCCAGATCTCTTGCCTGTGTGGCAATAGTTAATGTAGAGACAATCATCATATATGTGTCTGTTTGGTTGATCTCCCCCCTCACCCCCTACCATGGGCATCACTTTGCACCGATCAACATTGCATTTCATCTGCTACTTGGTTGCCTATTCACTCCATTTTCCAAGATCCTTCCATAGTTTTTCAGTCTAGCTGGGTCTTTACCATCCTGACTATCTTTGTGTCATCTATAAGCTTGGCCACCTAAGCCACATGTTTAGGGCATTTGTACTACTACAAAAGAATTCCTGTCTAAAACTGCCTTTTGTAGCTCCACATGTACATGATGAGAGGTGTCCAAGAGAGCAGCAGACGTGGTGAGGGACCCTGGTGTCAGGGAACAAGGCCACTGCCACAGCACTGGTGGGAGAGAAGTTGCCCCACCACACAGAGACAGTATGAACAGTTGAGGTCTGCCTCCATCTGGCAGGCAGCAGTGGGGGGTGGGGGGATTTGCTGTTTTTCACCACTGGCAGCTGCTGTAGAGTGGCAACTGATCACTGAGGGTGCTTGTATACATGATGATGTGGCCTTTACACGTAAAGAAAAGTGACAAGAAATTGCCATGTAACTAGCATAATTGTGTCATCATGTACATATGCACAAAGCTTTTTAGCGTCAAAATTTTTTTGAGCGTGACAACTTAGACCACCTCCAACATATTTTAATTTGGTTGTGGCAAATTGTCCCAATATGGACAAAAAAATCTGTCACATGTACATGTCACACAGCTCCTTCTACCTCCACGTGCTGCCCCAGGAACAGGCTGGCTTGCTCCTGCGGCAGTGCAGGAAGGCAGCAGAAGGGCGGCTGGGTTTGCTGGCAGCCGGAGAAGAAGGTGGAGACAGTGCACAAGGTGCAGGAAGCCTGGGCAGGCTCATGGAAGCTCGGGCTTGGTGGGCTTTCAGCACCCCATGCACCATCTCTGTCACCTTCTCCAGCTGCCAGCACACACAGCCGCCCTCCTGCTGCCTTCCTGCACTGCCCCAGGGCAAGCCAACCCATTCCTGGGTGTTCCCAGGTGGTGGGAAGGCAGCAGGGACAGTGCACAGGGTGTTGGAAGCCTGCCAAGCCCAAGCTTCCCCAAGCACACCCAGGCTTCCAGCACCCCGTGCACCATTGAATCAAGCTGGGTGCTGCCTGTGAGCTGGGGCAGCACCCATGCAGCTATCACCCTGCCCAGGCAACCCTGAGAGACACTGCCACCAGGGAGGGAAGGACTGCCTCCACCCTCCCCCAGCTCAGGGGTTGCACAAACCAGTGACAATTTGTGCAGGCAGGCTCCACTGAGAGGGAAAAAAAGTGGCAAGGGGCCTGATCTGTTTTTTTTTTCTCCCCATGAAGCCTGCCTACCACTCCCACAGCCAGGGGGTGAGCTGCTGGAAGCCCCTGAGCTGCAGAGGGCCCTACTCCTTCCCTCCATGGTGGCAGCAGCCCCCTGGGCTGCCCAGGCACACCCGGGGGGCACCACCATTGCACGGTCCCCCACTGCTTATGGCCCACTGGCAGCTTGCCCCTTGGGCACCGGAGAAGCAGGCAGGTGGGGGGGACAAGATTCGGCCTGATTTGGTGTCTGAATCTTCAAATCCAAATTGATTCAGGGGACCAATAAAAAAGGTCCAAATCAATGTGAAGCTCTCCAAACCTTCGGAAGAGATTCGGAGATCTTCAATGATTCAGACAATCCCTGCCCGCTGCAGCAGGGAGCAGGAGCCAGACTCCATACTGGTAAATAGGGGGCGGGGGAGGGGTGTGTGAGTTCGTGCCGAATTATATAAGGACTGAATTAAGCACAGGCTCAGACCTGGATGTTCAATTAAAAACTTTTATTGTTTCACAAAGTCATAAACTAAGGAGGTCTGTTGGTTCACGAGGTTCCCAAATCAAGCCCTTGCTTTCTAACCCGAAGGCTAGGTGCGGCTGCCTGATTCAGTAGTCTCAGAACTGGTCAACAGCTCATTTAAAAGGAGTCCCTTATTTTTTTTTAGACAAAAGATACAAAACTGTCCCCATTCTGTCTGAGTGAGGCATCTAACATAACTTTTCTATTACTTATATATGATAACATGTATACATATGCATTTCTAATTCTTACTTCTATTGGTTACTAG
>NW_017729004.1:38886854-38894506 GCF_001723915.1 Gavialis gangeticus | reverse complement strand
AAAAAAAAGCCCCAACTCACCAGGTGCTGCTGGGCAGGGGGACAATCTCTGCTGCTCTCCCTGTCCCACACTGCATGAGGGGGCACTGCTATAAGCCCCCCAATGCCCCCTACTTCCCCAGCCCCATAGCTGCCCCGCCCGCCCAAGCTCCAGCCCTTTAAAAAAAAAAGCAACCCCCCCCGGACTCACCAGCTTCTGCAGTGGCCTTGGGGCTTCAGGGACTCATGGAAGAGCGCCCCATGCAGCACAGGGCAGTGTGGGGCAGCGGGGATCACCTCCTGCCTGGCAGGAACTGGTGAATGCAGATTTTTTTCTTTCTAAAAAGGCCAAAGCTGGGGTGGGCAGGCAGCCATGGCTGGGTCAGCGGTGGGGGGCAGTCAGGGGGGCTCATGCAGAGCCCCCTACACAGTGTGGGACAGTACGGGGCAGCAAGGATCACCCCCTGCCCAGCAGCACCTGCTGAATCAAGGCTTTTTTTTCAAAGAGCTGAGAGCTGGGGCGGGCAGGGCAGCCATTGCCAGAGCTGGGAGAGTGGGTGGGGGATGGGACCTGTGTGATTTGGAGATTCGGCTGATTCAGCAGCAGCCAACTCTCCAAATCAGATTTGGCCAAATTGAATCACTGTCCGCTGAATCAGCTGAATCTGAATACAAAGCGAATACTAGCCACTTCGCACATGCCTATTAAACAGTACCCATCCCAACACAAATCCTTGGAGGACTTCACTGCTTGCTTCTTTCCACTGAAAACTGACCACTTATACTCACTCTGTGTGTGTGTGTGTGCGCGCGCGCACGCGCACGCACAACACCAGTTTTTAGCCATGCTTTCGGCCTTGGAATTTATAATCTATATATATATTTGGTAGGAAGTGTTCAAAATCAAAAGTGTGCCATTGTATCTTCACTCTCTCCAGCAGAAATGGAATATAAAGCTCTCCATGGGCATGATTTGGTTCCAAATTATTGTGTTTAGTTTCAATATATAAACAAATAAGTCCTAACTACATATTTCATTGAAAAGCAATGAAAAACAGACCAACTAAAGATCTCCAAAACACTAAAAATCTCTATATACTTCATTTACACATATGATCTGTAATTAACCAAATTGCAATTTGTAATTATAATTGAATGCTTTATAATTTTATTTACAAGGAATATTCAGTTCTTCAATAAGCCCTGTCCATTTTCATACTTTTTATGATTCTAAAAGTTCCATTTTCTTTGTTCTGGTCTCCTGTGTAGAGTAACTTCCCCCTGAAACAAGTTTAGCACTGCTCATGGTGGCTTGACTTCAATCACGCTCAAAAAATTTCCTGCTGTTTGTTGATCAAAAGCACCTTGACTAGAGTCTCAGTTGGGGAGAACAACATTCAAGATGCAAGCGAAAAATATTCAATAGGATTAGATAACAGATCTGATAGACAAGGAGAGTGCAAAGTAAAAGGGAGGGAAGTAGTGAAACTGAATTGACAACTTTTCCATGAAAACTGGCATTTAAAAAACATTGAAAATGTTACTTGATAAAAATGGAAATCCTAGTATTTTGATTTCTCAAAGGAAAACACTCAAAATAAAACAATGTAAATGAAACCTTGTATTTCATTTTTTGCTCACCATTCCTTGACTAAACTGTAAAGCACCACCTCTATGTAAGGGATAGAACAACTGCATTTGATTTGGTAATAAACTGCAGCAGCTAGGAGATTCTGCTATGTTCAACATATATTCTGTGATGATGCAGTCCGAGCCCTGCACCAAGGAGAAAGCAAGGCTAACAGAACTTTAATAGGGGGCCAGATGCCTCGGTTTTCTGTCCAACATCTCTAGGAATCCCTTGCATTTCTAGGAAATGTCTGTTGAGTTGCCTATGTGCTGCACTTGAACAGCAGTTCTGTATAAATGTTCAGATACCAGTCAAGAGTAACCTTGGGATTCATGGACCTTCCCTCACTGTTAAATGGAGTGAATTGCTTGGAAAACTGCTAACTTCCACCACCTCAGAGTTAAATAAGTGTGGCTAATAGCTTTGAGGAAGGACTTGTGCTGCTCCTTGAGTGGACCTGAAGGCTGCTGCTGACTCTTTTTTTGTCTCCCAGGTTCTACTCAGCCCTTAGTATGAACTACCTACAAAAAATTAAAGTTTGATGCAGCATAGTTCCCCTGAGGTACCACTACCCATTACACTGCTCAGAATTTGAAGGAAAAACCAGGGTTCCACCTGTTCTTCTATCAAATCCACAGAGAAAAATGTAATGACTCCTCAGAACTATGTCTCCAGCCATATTATATTACTAGGTTATGCGTGATCACCATAAACCAGGCTACAGTGTAGTCTCCATTAGTATGCGTCAACATGGAAGAATGTTTAATCTGTTTCTAAATTTTAATTATAGCTGGATGAAATGTTGTTGGCCCATGATTTATTTTCTGAATAATGCAGCTTTGGAGCTGCTGAAATCATTTGAAACGCCTTTTCAGAAATTAAAACTGTTGTAAAAATATCAAAGTGGTTCATTTCATTGTTCAAGTTTCAAGGAGACTTCAGCATCATCCAATAAATAGTGAAGAAAGAGGAAGTGCACCAGTGCTTTAGTGCTTACCTGGACTATGGCAGACTTTGATTCAATTATTTCCTGCCTGATTCAAAGCAAGGACTCAGACATAGGCATCTTGCCTCCCAGAAGATTGCCCTGGCTATATTCTACAATGTGGTCTGAGCCTCTTCTCTTGTGCCTGTTACACATTGTATTAATACTTAAATATTCACCGGGGAAGAGAGAGGGGAAAAGACAGAGAGAGTCTGAGGTCTGATGCCAGGGCACTCACCTGGAGGGAGGGTGCCCAAGATCCAGTTTCTGCTCCACTGAATAATTAAATATTATAGGCAACTGGAAGAGCTTCAACCAGAGAGACTGAGATTTTGTTCACCCCAAAACCTACACAGTTTTGGCTGCAAAAACAAAAGAAAAAACTAGTTTCAAGTCAGTTTGCAACGGGGGATTTTTGTTGTGTCACCACCCAGCAATTTTTTCATTTGGCCCAGACCTGAAAAGTTACTAAAAGTAGAGCAATGTCAGTGTGCAGTGTGATCTTTTGTTCATGTTTTTTTAACTGCAACTTTTTAAAAGAATCTGTCTCAAAATCTATAGTATGCTTTGGCATTTGTACTTGTTTATCCAGCTCTGATCTATTTTCCATCTCCCTATATTCAACAAGAAAATGACTGCATTTTCCCTGCTTATTCTTTGAACAGTAATGTAATTGAATCTAGTGAAGTATCAGTTTGTATTTCCCTTCTCCATGCACTTTGCCAAATCACTTGTTGCTATGATTCTCCAGTTTCCAGCAAAAGCCACAGTACATAGCAACTTTGGTACATGCAAAGCATAATCACAAATTATTCATCAAATGGAGTGTCATTTGCCAAATTCTGATATGATTAGTCATTTCTTGAAATCATGAGCAACGTAAATATTTTGTCTCTATTTCCCTAATTAACTTTTAGAACACCATATAAAGAGAGGTGATAACATGAGGCAACATACTTGCATCCCCAGTTTGAAACTAACATTGTGGAGAAGCTTTCAAATTTTGAGTTAAGAGCAAAATATTAGTTGGAGGATAGCTAAAGTAAACCTTCCCACAAATGTTTAATATAATAGTATCACTGCTGACCTGTGCCCTTTCTAGTATAGAGCTAGTATCCTTACTCTTCCTTGGATCACCGATTAATTTTCAGTGTCATATAAATTTACTGCCAAATGCATATAGAGAGTTACATCTGTCACATAAGGGTTGAGAGAACTGATGAAAGAAAATTCTTTTTCATTTCAAATTACTGAGGTTCAGATTTGGCAAAGGATTTATGCTTTATTTCAGTGAGACTTGGACATATGTTGCAAGGTTGTGGCTAAAAGCTGAGTTTAGCACACACCTAGATGTTTAGAAACCAAAAGTGACATAAATTTTCTTTAAAGAATTTGGTACAAATCAGACTTTGCTGCTTACTTTGCAGTTCTGTGGATTATCTCCTTGTTTATTATGCAGCACAGAGCAGTGCTTAACAGTTACGCCCATCTGCTGGTTCCTTAAAGCTGGGAGTCTTCATCACTGTTGCAGAAGTGCTAGATCAATTTGCACAGAGTTTCTGAATAACATGTCAGTAGATGGTGCTCAAAAGCATGTTGAATTTGCAGGATCCTGTAAGAACCATATGATGCAAATGGCTTCTTCTAGCAAGTCCTTATATCACCCCTTCCTGTTAACTGTTTGCCCCAAAACACTAAGGGAGCTAGAAATTTGGGGTAGCAGTATTTTGATTACATTGGATTAAGTGCCAACAACTCATGGAGCCTGAATTCAGTATAAATAGCATCACTTTTCTCTTTGTGCCTGCCAGGGAAAGGACTGTGGTTCACTATGAATTGTTAGAACTTAGGCCCAATAAGGCTGGAGCAATGTTGGCTGGCAGTGGAGCATTTGAAGGGATGATTTTGGCAATCATTCCAATATTTGTCTAAGGACTCCCTAGTAGACTTTGTTGCTGCTCTAGTGCTCCCATGTGCCCATAGTACATAGGGCTTCGAAAAAAGTTTTATTGTGGCATTGCGCAAGGAACTTCATTGGGAGAAAAAAAAAATCACAGTGAAATTACTAAAGCTGCCCAATCCCTCTCTCAGGTTCCCTGCAGTACTGCTGCCTAGAATTAGTGCTAACTCTATCCTGCCTTATTTTCTGTAATAGTTTTAAAGACACAGAACACAAATCTGTATTGTTTTTAATCTTTGCACCACTAGGAGACTGTGTATTTTGTAATCGTTCATCTATGATTGTGTTACCTCTAGACTTAAGTGCTGAAGTGCACCTGCTTCAAATGGTTAGCTTAGCTGAGCCATGGGTAAAGAGAGTGTTGAAAGCTTTCTTGAAAATATATGTCTAGTAGGTATATTTCTCATTGTTTTGCAGTCTGTGCTTATACTATTAGATCCAAATGACTCCATAGAAAGGAACAAAATAATACAACTTCCAATTGCATTGTTTCTGTATCTCTCTTGCAGTGCTAAGTAGTCCTACAGAAAAAGGAGATGGCACCTATATCCATATTTGTTTTGGAAATGTATATGTATTAGGGGTGTGCAAAGTGGGCCTTATTTGATTCAGATTCGGCCCGAATCAGGGACAGTGATTCAATTCATTGATTCTGATCGCTGTCCCTGATTCAATTTGGCCAAATTCAAATCTAAAGATTTGATGCTAATTCAGAGAATCAGCGATTCGGCCATAGACACAGCTTTAAAAAGTTTTTTCTACATACCTTAAGGTAGCAGGCATGGCTCGTGATCTGTGGGATGCTCCATACACCCCAGCATCACAGCGTTGTGCAGGGGGGCCCTCCACGTGCTCAGTGGCAAACCCTGAAGTGGACCAGAAATAGTTCTGGTCCGCTTCTGGGTCTGCCGGAGAGCGTGCTGGGGGCCACCCGTGCCTCCCTGGCTCAGCAATTGGCCATGGGGGGACCTTCGGTGCCCCCCCTCCAGAACCAGGAGGCACCAGTTGCTGAGCTGGGGGGGGGGGGAGTGGAGGCCCGCCCCAGTGTGCTCCCCAGTGGACTCAGAAGTGGACTGGAAGTGCTTCTGGTCCACTTCCGGGTCTGCTGCCCCATGCTTCCGTGGGATGGTCCATGCACCCCAACATTGCAGTGTTCACGGGCCCCTACCACCTAGAGTTATGTAGAAAAAGCATTTAAAGCTGTGTCTATGTCTGAATCTCTGAATTTTTCTGAATCTCTCTGAATTGATTCAGAGGGTTCCAATTTTAGCGAGATTACAGGGTCCTCTGATTCAATTCAGATTTGGAGATTTGACCACCAAATTGGGCCAAATTTCCACTGAATCAGATCAGGGTCCGAAGCTTTGCACAGCCCTAATATGTATTCCACGTGCTGTGGGACAGAAAGAGCTTCTGAGTAGCTAATATACTTTCTGTGTAAATTATGGATACTTGCTGAGTCCAGTATGTGCTGGTAATGGTGCAGCACAGAACAGTCAGCATTCCTGAAACTGGGTCACTTATGTGAGGAGAGACAATACGCAGACAGCAGTTATAGGATTACTAAACTATTCTAATTTGCTTTTACTTACAGACCTACAATTCCTGCAGGGTGGGTTTGAAAAGGACAAATGTTAACAACAAAGTAGCCCAGTTCAGCCTGCACAGAGGCTTTCAGAATGAGGTTTCATTTACCATCTGTGCTGAGCAATCTTTTTCCAGCATCCTCTGTCAGCATAGTCTAGCTGCCTCTCTGGCCACCCATTTTCATTCCTACCTGATGCTACAAGCCTGAATGATGCCATCCCAAACACATTAAATACCTGACTTCTCTTGGGGCCTCAAGCCAATTTAAAATGGGCAACAGGGAGGTATGGCCTTTCCCTCACGTTCCTTTGCCCCAGTAGGCAAAAACCACTGACCTCTGAGACTGTTGCACCACCTGAAAGGGTGCTGTACAAAGTATTTCCCCTGTTTGTGAGCACATCATGGCAGTCTTCTGAGTGGAGGTCACAGCTGAGAACTATATTGGCTCTTTTGCAGATACCGGTCCTGTTCCGGTGAACTGAAACTTTCCTGCTGGTTTTCCTGAGCTGTTTGGCATGGCGGGCCAGGGACATTACAGCTAGGAGCATTTTGCTACAAAGAAGAGGGTTGGTTACTTTAGAGCTAACAGCTTCCTGGTAGTATTACCTTTGGATTCGGCCAATTTGGGGGACAGTGATTTAATTCAGTGATTGGAATCACTGTCCTGAATCAGTTCAGATGAATCTGATTCAGAGATTCGGCTGCTGCTGAATCAGCTGAATCTCTGAATCACACAGGCCCATCCCCCACCTGCTCTCAATGGCTGCCTTGCCCACCCCAGCTCTCCGCTCTTTGGGGGGGGGGGAGAAGCCATCTCTCACCAGGTGCTGCCCAGCGGGAGGTGATCCCCACTGCTCCCAAGTGTCCCATGCCACACGGGGGGGTTCTGCCATGAGCCCCCAGCCCCCCTTCATGGCTGTCCCACCTGCCCCAGATCTGGCCCTTCAAAAAAAAAAAGCAAAAAAAGCCCTGACTCACCATCTGCTGCCTGGTAGGGGGGCGATCCCTGCTGCCCCCCACTGCCCCATGCTCCATGGGGGGCTCTTCAGAAGCCCCAAGGCTGCTGCAGCAGCTGGTGAGTGCGGGGTTTTGGGGGGGGTTTCCTTAAAGGGCCGGAGCTGGGGTGGGCAAGGCAGCAGGCAGGGGCCAGGGGGCTTGGGTTGTGATTGCATTAGCTATCGTAAGTGTGGAACCTTCTGCGTTATCAAGTTAAGTCCCCTGGTATTGCATGACTAAGCCGGATTTTCTGGAAGGAGAACTTCCAGATATTACAGGAGTGCTGCTTTTTTCAGCAAATAGCACTGTTCCCTCTGAGTCAGTCCTGATGTTATATCTCAGAATAATGTTACGTAGTGCTTTGCTGCTGTACTCTTCCTCTTCTTTCCTCTTTTAGTTTCATAAAATAATCACAAGCACTTCTCTGAGTACTTTAGGAGAGTGTCAAATTGAGATCCTGGTATTCTGGTCATTGATCCCACGCATAGTTTATAGTTGTTTGGCATGTCCAGACAA
>NW_017729004.1:38881509-38881854 GCF_001723915.1 Gavialis gangeticus | reverse complement strand
GTACTTTAGGAGAGTGTCAAATTGAGATCCTGGTATTCTGGTCATTGATCCCACGCATAGTTTATAGTTGTTTGGCATGTCCAGACAACAAAGTCCAGAACAAATTCCATTTGGGGTAGTTATGCCCTGCTTACATAAATGGATCCTGCAGTTTCAGATGGACACTATTCTTCCTGAATTGCTGCTCATAGTAGGTATTATAAATCAGTTGCCAAATGTCACTCCAGTGGTACTGCATATTAGTGACTGGTGAAAGGATTCTTCCTTGCATGTGTATGTTTATTATGAAGCCGGGTTACCCTTTGTTATAGTTTCATAGTTTCATAGTTTGTAGGGTCGGAAGGG
>NW_017729004.1:38873167-38880508 GCF_001723915.1 Gavialis gangeticus | reverse complement strand
GTCCTTGATCTGGGTAGCTAGTCCCAGGTCCATCTCCACCTTGGCCTTCCTGACCAACCCCCTGCCGCCCCAAGCAACCGTGATTTAGTCCTCCCTGGTGATGGCCGCACCCTTCCATTGAGTATACGCCTCCCTTTTAGCCAGGAGACGTTCCCGTGTGCTTTTGGTGAGCCATGGGGGCTTTTGTGCCCTCTTGCCCCCTTTAATCTGCGTTGGGATTACCTCCCTTTGGGCTTGGAGGATCATCTCCTTATGGAACATCCACTCTTCTTGGACATGCAACTCCCCTCCCCTCTGGGACCTCAGTGCCTCCCCAACTATTTGAGATCCCAATACTGAAATGCTGTTATATATACGTTGTGACTGTAGATTGGCTTGCTTTTTATAAAAAGAACTATTGCAAATGGCTAGAAATATTTTTCATATAAAAATATTCTAGAATTTAAAAATTAAAGCTTGCAAACCTGCTTCATGTCATTTAGTAAGGGTTAGATGGTTGTTGGGCCAAGTATGGAGGATTTTAAATGAGCTATTTCCTGGACAGGGCTTCATGGCTAAAAATTTCCTTCAATTCTGAATTAAGTATTTCAATTTGGGATGATCACAACATTTGAGGCATCATTTGAAGTTCTAGTCTAGCTTAACTACCTTAATGATTCATTTTTTACTATTAAAACTCAGTAAGCATTTTGAAAAGTAGTAACTTTTTGGAATGCTAACTGACTTGTCATGATGAAAAAATGAATAATTGAATATGAATAATATTTTAGATAAGGAATCATAAAACACCAGGAAGAGTCAGCCAAACAATATTAAAAGCAATTCAGTTGTTGTCTATTCTTATTTTCGATTAGAACTAGTGCGCAAATCAGAAAATATCCTCAGCTGCATCTGGCATCCTACTGCAGAAAATTAGAATCTGCATCCATTATCTACTTAAGAATTATTATTTTCTAGATCTGACTTCCTTAGCATGCTGGGTGCCTTATATGGAAGAACAAAGAGCGCTGTCCCGTCCTGAGCAGCTTATAGATACAGGTGAAGTCTTTCCACTGGTTTCAGTGGACTTTAGGTGAGACCTAAGGAGAAGTTTTCAAACTGTGTTCTGTGCAACATGTGCAGGTGATTCAGGGAGAGGTGGCAGTTCCCATAGTGCTGGCTCCTTCTCTTTGCTCCTTCTCTTCTCTTGCATCCTGACTTTTCTGGAAGTGTCCGTCATCTCCATGGTAAAGAAGTTTGGTATTTCCAGCTGCTTAGAGACACATAGGAAGGGGATCCAGTTTAACTGTCTATACCCCAGCATGTTGTTAGAAAAAGTAAAGGAGCTGCCTTTAGGAACTCATCCATCAAAGACAGAAGAATGTCTCGAAGAGAAGGGAATAAAATGCAGTGTCAAGGGTGTGAGACAAGGAGAACAGAAGGCATGAGGAGTTGTAGGATTTGGGTTATGTTATACATTCACGTGTATTGTGTTTCAATAGTTATTTTATTATTTATGCTTACAATTGAGCCTAGAGGCACTAGGCGTGGACCAGGACACCACTGGACTAAACAGACACAGAACAACAATATGGTCCGTCTCCCAAATGGCTTACAATTGAATGGTGAGACAACAGGCAGTAAGTGGAAACTAAACCCCAGTGGCTTAGTCTTCAATGAAAGAAAGAGAAGGTGCATCTACACAAGATGCTTTACTGTGAAGTAGCATAGTTAATTGCACAGTAAACATGTGCATCTACACATGCACATGCTTACCACACAGTAAACTTTGCTACTTAAGAATAAATTTGCTACCTACCCATGCAAGTAGCAAATTTACTTGTGAGTACTTATTGTGCAGTAATGCTTGTATAGATGCCACCCAGAAGCAGATTTGCTCCCAGTCAACCCTGCCAGTAGGGGGCTAGCCTGAGCTCAGCCCCAGGGGGTCCCAGTCCTGAGAGCGTTTCCTGCCCCAGGGCTGGGCCACCTCTGTGGCAGTCTCAGTCACAGGCCCTTTAAAATCCTGCAGGCATTTTGAGCCATTGGGCACAACAGCAGAGAGCCTAAGGGGGACTGTTGGCCTCTGCTGCCCCTGCATAGGGCACAGGCTACCTGGACCAGCCTGCCTTCATGCTGCTGCTGCTGCTGTTGATGCTTGACACTGCAGTGCTGTGCTGCTGCCAGAACCATGCCATCCAGCCCTGCAGGTTGCTACAGGTTCCTGCCCACACTGACAGCCCCTGTGCCCAACCACAGCCAGCTCCTAGCTGCTGGGGCCAGCGCCAGCTGCCCATATCCAACCCCCAGCAGCCTACCCAGAGCCTGCAGATGCTGTGGGGTATCACCTTGCCACATGGTTCCTAGTCCTGTGCTGTGCCTCTGTGCTGGGTGCTGCAGGCAGCTACCCAGGCCCGGCAGCTCAGGAACAGCCACACAGAGGCCCGGAGAGCCATCATGAGAGCCCTGATGGCCTTGTTGCTGACACCATTTGCTGCCAGCCATGGTCCCAACTGGTTGCAAGAGGAGACTGGTGACCTCATGGTGCTGTGGGGTGAGACAGAGGTGCAGTGACAGTTCATACAGGGTGGGCATTCCGATGCCCAAATCTGAGGGGCTGTGAAGCTGGACGCAGGAGCATGGGCACACTTGATCATCGCAGCAGTGTCACACAAATGTCAAAGTCTTGCAAACACAGTGGTTCACCATCACCAACCACATCATCAGTCAGGGAGTGCCCATAAGTCCGTGCCCTTTATGTGGCAGTTGACTGAAATCCTTGCAACCTGGGACCCAGGCCACAGCTGTACTGTGTACAGCAGCACAGGCAGCCTGCCTGAGCCCCAACTCTGGTCTGGACCCATGGTGAGTGTCACCGAGAGGGGGCCCCTGAGGCACCAACAGCACATCCCACTGTGCTCCCTGCACTCAGCCTTCACTAGCAGCTCATGGATTCTGGGCCAGTGCCTTCCCCGACAGCTCCACAGCCTCAGTCTCAGCCATGAGGCACAGCCATCCATGTCACCAGCAGCACCAGCTCCTCCCAAGGCGGGGCCTCTGGACAGGTGCCCACACACCGCACCCCACCTCCCAAGGATACTACTGGAGCTACTCACCATCACTGCCAGTTGGAACTGACTGGAGCCACCAGGCATGCCAGCTCCACCCACATAGTAAGCCCTGCACTGTGGGGAGAGACCTCCAAGCCTCTGCCCCTGGCCCCATCATACCCTCGCTTCCCCGCCTCCCCACCTGCACCTGGCCCCTAGCTTCCCCACCCCCCAACAGCATGCAGGGATGTGGGAGACAGTGCAAAACTTTATTGAGCAGCCCATGCCCCCACAGCTAGGCAGGCCTCACACACTGAGGAATGCATTGATGCTGGCAGTGATGTTCTCCTTGGCTGTGGAGGACAGGGATGTGTAGCACAGCCACAGGTAGCCTCTCAGGCAGTGGCGGAGGTTGCAAGGCAGCCAGGGCTTGCCCTCCCACACTGTCAAAGCTCAGGGTCCCATGCCAGGTGTGTAGGTTCACCTGGAGCATCATGGTGATCAGCAGCAGTAGGACATAGTGCAGAGGTGGGCAAAATGGTGGATCTGGCTGGTAGACAAACTTCATTTTTCCAGCAGCCCCTGCCTGCATGGCTGGGGCTGGTTTCCATGGAGAGCCCAGCACCAGCCACGCTATGATAGTGTGAGTCTGGAGTGTCCATGAAGACTGTCCCTGGCAGGGCATGCAGCAGGGTGCAGAGATGCTCCAGAGCCCAGCTGGGATTTTGCAACACTGACAGCATGATCCAGAGCCAAGGCAGATCTGTGATCTGCAGCCTGCATGCTCTGAACAGGGGTGCACAGGCAGTGGATTGCAGCTCTGCCGCAGCTCCTTGCAGCGATGACAGAGTGGTCCGGAGCCAGGGCAGAGCAGCAACCGCTGCTTATATGTCCCTGCCCAGAACATTCAGGCTGCAGATCATGACTCTACCCTGGCTCTGGGTCATGCTGTCACTGCCACAAGATCCCAGCCAGGCTCCAGAGCAACTCCGTAATCTGCTGTGCACCCTGCCAGCAGGGGTGGTGCTAGGGGGGACTAGAGGGAGCTATAGCCACCCAAAAATTCCCCATAGACCCCCATAGCCACCCCTCCCAGCAGTGCCACCACCACTGCTGCCGCTGCTGCCTGCCCTGCACAGGCAGCAACAGCTGAGACCGTCCCACTTCTGTCCACATCGCAGCCTCCCCTCAGCCTCTATCACAGCTCGGCTCCTGCTGGAAGCTCCATGAAAATGCCCCAGCCATGAAGGCAGGGGCTTCTTGGAAATGGAGTCCACTGCCAGCTGGATCTGGCCCACTGGCTGGACTTTTCCTGCCCCTGGCATAGTGGATTGGGCACCCTTCGCTTGGTGCAAACAGCTCCTCCTGCAGCACCTGGGACACATGCAGCAGGGGCATGCTTAGGGTACAGCACCAGTGTGGGGGTGGGCTGGCCCTGGGGTACCTCCCCAGAGAAGCCTCCAGAGGGGAGGGCGGGGGCAAAGGTAGCTCCCTTTTGGGTGTCTGTCACTTTAAAGGCTGGAGCAGGGAGCTGCCAGGTGCCTGATGAGGGTGGCCATTTTAGGGCACAGCTCTGAGAGAGTAGGGAGCAGTCTGAAATCAACTAGCAGGGAAGAAATATCTCCCTGCTTAGCTCTGGCTCCAGGAACAACTTGGAGGTAAGGGTGAGGCTATGGGGAAGGAGGAGGCCTCATTGGTCCTGGGCATGACCTGAAACTGTACCCTGCTGGGATAGGGAGGCCTGATGGACCTGCCTGTGGTGGGGCAGGACCACTCAAATGCCAGGACTGAGAACCTACCTGATGTAAGGGAGGTCAGGGCACCTAAACCCCTGACCCCACCTTCAGGTGGGCTACAGGGTGGCGGGTAAGCTTAGGAGAAGCGCATGAGTCCCATGGGGTGTTGGACCCTGGAGGTGGGCCAGCAATGCTCAAAGAGGAGCACCTGAGCCCAAGGGACATAAGATCCAGGGCCCTGAGGAAAGGGCGGAGTGAAGGTTGGACATGCTTAAGGAAGAGAAGCACCTGAACCTGTTGGGGTGGAAGACCCCAGACCCCAGTGTAAGGGGTGCAGTTGTGACCCAAGAGAGGGGCATAGTGGTTCAGTGGGGGGCCAGGGGTGAAGTAGGCCCATAGTTGAGCAATCACTCAGTCCCAGTCAGGTAAGGGCCATGGGAGAGGCCCATAAGACTGCACCAGGGCTGATTGAGGGGTAAAGAGAAAAGTCCAAGGATCTCTTTGAGCAGGGTGGAGTGAATATGGCCTGGATATGCAGTGTTCAAGAGACCGAGTGAAAGCCAGTGGAGTGTAAGAGACTTTAGTGACAAGGGGGTGGTGTGTGGGGGGGCCCTGAAGGGGACAGTATAATAAAGATCCAAGTGTATGCCTAGTTTGACCTCGCCTTGAGCTGGAGCATTATCACACAGCGTGACATCTGAGGCATGGAACACATGCAAGGGGAGATCAGAGTGTGTATGCACTGCCCTGTTACAGCTGGGCACTCAAAGGGCAGCCTCCTGCTTATTTACATCCCAATCATTTACCAACAAGGTGGGCAGCTGGCTCAGAGATGCAGGCAGGCCATACTAGCACCAGGCCTGGAAGTCGCCTTTGTCACACCCAGTCATCTGGGAGCCCCAAGTCCCCCAAAGCCAGGCACCATGGGCTTGGTGGCAGCACAGAAGACCAGCAGGCTTGCAGGAGGAGAAAGGGGGGCAGCAGGGTCTGGAGCTGTACCAGCAGGTGTTACCAGAAGCCTGGCCTGTCCTTGCCTGGGAAGGGGGTAGGGGAGGCAGGCTGCCCACAGCCAGCAGTCTGCCAGCCCCAGAGGAGTGAGTGGGCATGAAGGGGCTTGGTCAGTGGCTACCTGGGCCCAGGACTGCCTGGCCAACAGACATCCATGCATACCCACCTGCTGATCTGAGGCCAGGCAGCACACTGCTCCTGCCCTGGTGCACGCACCTACATGTGGGGTTAGTGTAGGGAAAAAATGCTCTAGGTGAGTAGGGCAGTTTCTTATCTCACAAATGTTGCAAATTCTCACAACTTCTTTCTCCTGGCTCTGCAGGCCCTGCAGGTGCACAGAGGGGAGACACTACCATTGGCATCTGGGATGTGGCCCCAGAGTCACCACTACCCACAGCTGGGGCCCTGGGGAGGACCCAGGATCAGACCTTCTTCCTGGGCTAGCTGGTTCCAGCCTCAGAGGATAGGCAGGTGGATGTATGGATGTGGAAGATATTGCGCAGCAGCACAGATGGTGGGAAGAGGACATGGCCTGCAAGGACACTCAGGACTGGTGCGAGGAGGTATGGGACTGGGCAGACCGGGAGTTTAGGGTGCAACTCCTGGCCCTGGAGCATGAGTGCATGGAGGCCCTGTGAGAGCAGGCTGCAGTTGTGACCAGAGCAATGCAAGCCACAGAGGAGGACCGCTGGATGCTGAACACCATTCTGGCCTTCGCAGTCATCTTCGTGCTGCCCTGACCCCCAACCCTAGTCCCGCCTGCCCACCACCCAGAAGCAGGCCCCCTTGTGGGCCTGGGCAGAGGTCTAGCACTGAGCAGCTGTCTAGGTGGGTTCTAGTGAGGAGAGCAGGAGGAGGTGATCAGCCAGAGCCTCTCACCCCTGGTGTCCTGGACCCCAGTAGCAGATATGCGGTTCAGCTGGGACCTTGGCAGGGGTGTCTCGCCTCTGTTCCTACTGCCACAGCTGGTGCTCCTGCTGCCAGGCCTCCTCTGCCAAGGATGTTGTCCTCGGCAAGCTTGAGGCAGGCAGTGATGGTGCACCAGCATCCTTTGAAGTGGCTGAAGGTGCATTAGCAGCGCACAGGTGCAGCCCAGGCACTGGTTGAAGTGGGCCTGGAAGGGGTCCTGCTGGCTGGTGCAGGGCCATAGGAGCAGGTAGGCATGGTCCCTGATGAGGAGGGGCAGGACCATGGTGCCTGCAGCTGCAGGTCCAGCACCCCTAGCACAAAGCACCCTTTCTGCACCAAGGTTGGCAGGGCACAGTTCCAAAACATGCAGGTATTGTGGGTACTACCCACCCAGCCAGTACTTGCATTTCATAGATTTCATAGACATTAGGAGCTGAAAAGGATCTCAAGAGATCATCGGGTCTAGCCCCCCTGCCATAGGTGGGAAGTCAGCTGGGATCAAGTGATGCCAGGAAAACATAAGTCCAACTGTTTTTTCAAGGAGTCCAGAGTAGGTGCTTGCACCACCTCTGAAGGGAGTTTGTTCCAGACTCTGGACGCACACACTGTAAAGAGCTTTTTTCTAATATCCAGTCAAAAAAAAAAAAAAAAAAAAAAAA
>NW_017729004.1:38861682-38873122 GCF_001723915.1 Gavialis gangeticus | reverse complement strand
AAAAAAAAAAAAAAAGCCTTCCTGGAGTTTATGGTTTTGGGGAGCTCTGGTGAACAGATGTTCTCCTAAGTCCTGACATAGCCTACTACTTCATAAGAGGGGTGCCACCAAGTCCCCCCTGAGCCTTCAAGAGGGCAGCAAGAGGGTCCAGAGGAGGGCCACTCATGATTAGGAGGCAGCAGGGCAGGCCCTATGAGTAGAGGCTATGGGACAAGAACCTGTTCAGCTTCTGCAAAAGAAGGTTGAGAGGGGATCTGGTGGCCATCTATAAACTCCCCAAGGGGGACCAGCAGGCAATGGGAGAGTATCTGTTTCCCCTGAGCACTACCAGGGGTAACAAGGAACAACGGCCATAGATTCAGGCTAGATATCAGGAGGTGCTACTTCACTGTCAGGGTGGCTAGGAGCTGGAACCAACTTCCAAGGGAAGTGGTGCTCACCCCTACCCTGGGGGTCTTCAAGAGGAGCCTAGACAGCTACCTAGCTGGGGCCATTTGACCCCAGCATCCTTTCCTGCCCATGCCAGAGGGTAGGACTAGATGATTTACTTAGGTCTCTTCTGACCCTACCAACTATGAAACTACAGAACTATGGAGGTTTCTGCTGCCAAAGGGGCTTTGAGTGTGAATACCAAATTCCAGCCAAATGATGTCTTTTAGGCCTAGCCTCTGCTACAAGACAAGGTGCAAGATGGCACATAGCTGCCATTACTGTCAGACTTTAGTATGCAATTACCACAAGCGAGACGAGTGGCATGGAGAATCAGTCATAATGACTTCAGTAAGAAGTCTAAATGGAAAACCTGCAGGATAAAATAAAATAAAGCCTTAATGATCTTATCTAAGATAGCAAGATCACCATCCAATGGGCTAAATCCTGAAAGTCCTCTATGTAGAGATCCCACTGCCATGATTGGGCTTGATTTTTCTATGGCATTGTAACTTGTATGGTGGTTTGAGAGTATGCAAGTGTAACAAGTGGGCATCTCATGGCCAGTCCTCTTGTATAAGGCTAGCCACCCACCTACCTCACCTTTGATATCTCATTAAGTTGCTCCCAGGCAAGAGGCTGCCCGTTTAATTGCTCTGATTCCAAGAGCATATACACAGCTCCAAACCTTCCCCTATAGCATGTCCCATACCTCACAGCTAGCATCCATATGCTCCATTACAGCTCAGCACCTTAGCTGGGCTGTCACTCAGCCTCACCCAGACTAGAAATCACTGTGTACCCCTCACACTGGGGCTCTCAATCATGCCACCCACAGTGGGGCCTCAATTCAGCAACTCTGGGCTCCTAGCTCCTCACTTTCTCTTGGGCTCCCTGCCCTCCTCTGGACCTTCTTGGTCCCATGTGCCCCCACAATGGGGCTTCTCAATCCTATATTTGTCCTATTGCCCTTTGAGCCCCAGGCTTCACTATGGACTTGGGCCCCGTCTCAGGTCCTCTTCTCCAGCCTGGATCCCACTTCAGGCCTCATTCCATGAACCAGGGCTATGACAGCTGAAAATTATGTCTGTGTAATAAAGGTGCTTTCTGAAAGCTCTGTGAAGATTAGACCAAGTGTTCTTCTGTCATTTGTTTAAATATTAAGCTATATGTTGTTGCTAAAAGCCATATTAAAGTTTAAGATGTAGTAAGGCCTTGTATAAAGTAAGGCCTAGTAAATTTAGCAAAGCCTTGAAGTAGTAAGGCCCTGTGGTGTAGTTAAAACTAACCTTATCAAAAGAATGCAAGGCTTGTACTGCTATTAGTCTAAGGACAGTTGAAATAAAAAGAATCTGAGTGGCTGTAAGTTATCAGCACAGTTTAGAAGTTATAAATCGGCTGAAACATCCGGAAATCATTCAGAAGGAAGATACACTTCTGTGAAAAGGATTAATTGGCTGTTGACCTGGATCAGTGGGCCCGTGGATCTCGAGGAGCCCAAGGACTGAATACCAGGGTCCTTCCTGGTACCTCTTGGACAACCTTGATCAGGGATGCCTAACTTTGCTGAGCTTTGTGGAAAGAAAAACTTGTTGTACATCAGAGGGGACTGCTGATAGGTTGCTGACACAAATTATTTTTGTCTGTCATTGTTTGTCTTGTTACTATGCATAGTTGTGTTTTTGTTAAGTCAATAAACCTTTCTTATCTTTCTACCCCCTGACCACACTCAGTCAATCCCGAACCCTCCACAGGCAGCTGGGCCCTGTGCTTTATCTTTGGGGTGTGCTCCCCTAGCTTTTTCCCTTCACAGGGTTCCCCACAAGGTGGCAAGGGTTGAGGCTTTCTGGAGCCACATACTCGCCCTTCATTGGGGAAGCACAGGTGTGGCATTTCCTGAAAGCTGGCCTGGAACAAGCATCCCCACCACACCATCCAGCACCAGCAGGGTGTAGTTTTAGGTCATGCCCCAGAACTAGGAACCTCCACCATCCCCATAGTTTCTACCCTATACCTCCAAGATGTGTGAGTAGCAGCTCCAAGCAGGTGATGTTCTCTCTGCAGTAACAGCTGACTCTATTGTTTAGGACCTACTCTTATCTCTAACAGCTGGGCCCTCTTTCCAATCAGGCATCCTCCTGCTGACCATGTGACTCCTGACTGAGTGTGCAGTCACCTGCAGGCTGCTCTGCAGTTTGCCCATACTACTTTGAGTGAAGAGCACAACCTGTGCTCTGTCACAATAAGCTTAATACTTATTTCTCACAGTTGAAAAATGCCTTCTTAAACAAAAAGGGGCATTTACAGAAGACTTAGTTCTGCTTAATGGGTAATTAATACTCCTGGGAAAAACGTATCACAAAAACAGGTTTGAGCTTGTTTTAATGGCTTGACACAGTGTTGGTGGAGATAAAAGCTTTGGTAGTGTATTAATATGTTGGCTTTTGTTTGAAGTTTATTTTTCTATTAGGAACTCCAGGGTGTACAATGCATTGTGTGATACCCTGCTTTGCTCTGATATATTTCCTTTTATACTACCAGTGTGTCTGAAGGATGAACCAATTTTCCCAAAGTGAAGGCACCTCTAATTCATATGCTTTGCCTTGTGTCATCCAGAGTTACAAAGCACCTCCTCTCCTAACCAGTACATCCTTTTTTTTAAAAATGTTTTCTTTAAAAACAAGTCTCATGAGCTTGCTTGGGATTTATTACAGGTACTTTACCTGTAATAAAGGTGTAACACACTGAAGTGCTGTTAAAAGTCCCATCTTTACTCACTGGCTGCAAGCGATTTAAAATGCTTAGAAGATAATGTCCAGAATGGAAATCAAAGGAAATGACTCAAACCTCCTTATAGATTAAAAGATTATTCTGCCTCTTATCTGCAAACCTCAGGGGCTTTCTAATCATATGGCCACTCCTTGACCAAGGTTTTAAAATAGGTAAAGGGGGCATCTGAATAAATATCTTGATTTTGTGAAGTATAAGGAAACAAAAACTCATGCTGAAGTCAGTGGAAACTAGTGGGTGCTCTATACTTGAAAATAAAGCCTGCATTTAGGCTTAATTTTAGTTGTCTAAAACTTGATTTATAGTCCAACAATTCCTCCTTCAGTGGCCTGTAGTTGTTAACTGAGTTGTTTGAGCATGCGTTACTCCTGCTAAGCAAGTTAGCAGTGTCAGCAACGTTCCAGATTTCCGTATAAAACTGTCAGTGATTTCCTTCATTTTTGTTCAGATATCTTCTGTTTCTTCTGCTTGTGTGATTTTCAGATGTGGCTATAGCAAAGGGCCATAGAGCAGATGTGTGATGAGGGCCAGAGTCTCCTGTTACTTTAAGGAGAGAGTGCAGCAGGACAAGCCTGCTGTATGGGTCTTGCAGCAGAAGAACACAGACAGGTCATTAGGCAAAGGGGAAACCTCTGTGTATGGCTGGGGAGCCACATGGCTAGAAAAGGAGGGGCTTAAAGGCATATAAACCCAGGGCCTGAGAGCTAAGGAGGCAGCTGGGCCCTGCATGCTGAAGGGAGCAGAGCTCCAGGCTGATAGAGGCCTGACTGGCCAAGGAAGAAGGATTCCAGACTGCAAAGAGCTGCAATAAGCTCCTGCGTGACTGGGCAATGGAGATATGTATCTTGACTCTATATTGTACCTTGTTGCTACAGTGTGATGTTGACCTAGAGTTGGGGAAACCCTTTGGAAGTGGATGTTTGTATTTTTCACTGGCATTGGAGTTGAATCAGAGGACTGGATTGTGGCTGCTAGAGTGGAGGAGGCCACTGAG
Source organism: Gavialis gangeticus (assembly GCF_001723915.1). Classification (NCBI taxonomy): domain Eukaryota; kingdom Metazoa; phylum Chordata; order Crocodylia; family Gavialidae; genus Gavialis; species Gavialis gangeticus. The sequence goes on along the minus strand of NW_017729004.1, from coordinate 38,868,909 downwards.
AAGGGTACCAGGGGCACCCTGTGTCCCAAACTCTGCAGATGGGATGCAGCAAGTAGTATGGGGCTAAGGCTGAGAAGGCCAAGGCCCAGTCATGAGCCCCAGGAAATTTGGAGGTCACAAGCAGCACCTGACGTGAGCACAGCTATCAGCTGGGGCCAAGGGGCCTGAACCCACAAGGGCGAGACCAGGAGCCAAGGGGCCCAGAGCCCATGAGGGCATGACTGTTGCTGGTGCCTGGCATCCTGGGACAGTGGGCTTCAGGTGAAGAGGCCTGGATAGAATAAAGTGGGCTAAGACCAGAGGGTCTCAACCCAGACAAGGGCCTAAGACTCAAAGCAACCCCACCCTGCCACAGCCTGTAGGGGCAGCCTCCCTGTTGAATTATAACATATAGATATGGCAGGTGAGACAATAGGGTGGGACTCTGAGAGGCCACAGGGGGCAAGCAAGGCAGGAGATGAGTAGCCATTAGGGCAGTAGTTCCCAAACTGTGAGTCACAACCCCAAACGGGGTCATAACATCAGCCATTGGGGTCATGAGACTTCTGCACCAACAATGGGGCATGGGGCTGGATCAGCTCCAGGCAGGAGCTGCCTTGGCAGCCCACTGGATGGGAGCCAACGCAGGAGGGAGAACTGCACCATCATAGCTGCCAAGGTGAGGTAGGTGCAGCAGTGTTGGTGGCACAGAGTTGTGCTCCCACTGCTGCCAGGCGAGCAGGGGGAACATCAACTTGGCTCCCTCCCATACCAGGTCCCACCTGCTGGGCCATGAAGCCACCTGGGGTAGGGCAGCAGGACAGGGAGGCCCAAGCCTGCAGCAGGTAGCCTGCATCCACCCCCACAATGGGCTCTGCTTTGGCCATGCTGCCCACAGGGGAAGGGAGCGGTTAGGGGAGGGGGAGCAGGAGCTGGGATGCACAGTCTTCTTTGGCCACAGCAGCTGCCGCCTCCTGCAGGTGGCAACCAATGCTTTGGCACTGCTGGGTGGGGACAGGAGGCTGTGGGCCCTGGCTTTGGGGCACTTGGGAGGAGTAGGAGGCTGTGGGTTGGGATTGAGAGGCACCAGTGGGGTCAGGGGGCTGTGGGTCAGAAGTGAAGGGCACCTGGGGGCCTGAGGGGGCTGTAGGTTAAAAGTGAGGGGTCATGGTGAGGAAATGGGGTCATAAATGGAGTCAAGCTGAGGAAAAGTTTGGGAAGCATTGCACCAGGGGATGACTTGCCCATGCACGGACCAGCCCTGCTACAAAACATCAGTTCCTCAGATGCCCGTCCCTTTCTGCTTTCAGTCTTTCTTTTCCATTTACATTGAGATATCTGTTTAGCAGTCTAGTTTCAGTACTTCTGTTTTAGTTTCCTGGCATATAGCTCTTTTTTACTTTTAGGTATATCACAGTTTATTTTCCAGCACTTTGAAAAGCTTTCAGTTGTGCTCTTTTACCTATGAGTTTTCAGACTGGTGATTTCTAATAAAGTATTGCTAGGTGATACTAACATTTCTCAATATGGATCTTTTGAATCTTCCAGAGATTTTGTTTTTTAAATCAATTTATTTGCTATTTGTTTACTTCTAATTTTCTGCAAACATGCATGCAATCCTTGCTGTAGTCTGAAAGAATTTGATGGAGTGTGCTTGAGCTACTATATAAAATAAAATAAAATAAAATAAAATAACTGAAACTACCCACTCATGAACCCAGGACCATTTCAAATTGTTAATTTATCTGAGAACACTTCCATTTTAAAATGCATTATTATATTGTTTCCCTGCATTGTGCAACCACTCAGTCTCAAAACCATATGATTAATTGATATCTAAGGCTGTGTCCACACAAGCACGCACATGGCCCAGGATCCCAGGTAGGACTGCTGGAGCGAGTCCAAGTGCTGGCCCAGGCTCTCCTGCCCCACCTACAGCATTTTTCCCTATGCTAACCCCACATATAGGTGTGTGTACCAGGGCAAAAAGCATCAGCATGAATTTGTGCCGCCACTTTTTTTCCCCTGTGGCAACCTCATGCCACTGCTTATAGGGATTTGGCCTAAGACATTTTCCCCTTATAATTCCAACAGACACATGGATGCTGCGTCAAGGGCAGTCAGTAATCTTGTAGTTCCAGTAATTCTTTTACATTCTGTATACTGGATTTAATGAGGATTTCATATGTTGCACTCAGATCCAGATGTGTCAGTGCCTGTGTCTAACAAGAAACACTCTGCTCCATCAAGGATAGTATGAGCTCTAAGACTTGACAGACAGTAGGAGAAAGCTAAAACTTCCCAACAAAAGCTACCATGGCATCTCTTTGGCTCCAACTCCATCAACTAGTGATGCTGTAGGGAGACTGTAGGGGCAGTGGGACAGTGTCTTTATTTTTATGGTGCTATGGGTTTTTGAGCCGTGTTAAATTGTTACTTTTAAGTTTGGGGTTAGTTGCTCACTTATTTTATTATCTTGATACCCTTGCTGATCCCTTTCCTTTTTTAAATTGACTCAGTGTATCTTTTCTGATCTGTTGTTCTTTGATACTCTCTAGCCTTGTCTACACATATGCTCAACTGAAGAGTAAACTAATTAGTTGTGGAGCAAAGTGTCACTGTCTACATGTGTGATGGCATTAGGCCACAGTAAACTAATTAACACCTCAGTAAGACAGTAGGGGTCAGAGACAGTACTATTTTATATGGGGGTAATTTACTGTGAATAAACACATGTGGATACTAACTGTGAACAGAAATTGTGCCTGGTCAGCTCAGCCAGCTGGGGGCCAGACTCCTGCCTGCTGTCTAGCCATATGGCTCCACGCTTTGAGCACCCTTGTGACCCTGCCAGCCTCTCCACCATCTGCCATCACCCAGAGCCTTAGGCTGAGTGGCTCTGGCATAAATTACTCCACCTCAGCTCAAATTGTTGCTGTCCTGGGCACACATGTAGACACTGCACCCAGGAATAGTTTACATCAGCTCAAACTGCAATGAAATTTATTGCTTCAAAATAATTGTACATGTAGATGCACCCTCTTAGTACAATTCATGACATCTTGGCTGTCCTGGTGTGTGCATTTGGTCACGGTACAGATTACAAAATATTCTGAGCCACTTGGCCCTAAGGTCAGTTATCAAAGCCTCAAATGAGAGAGAGAGAGAGAGATTTCTCTTGACCAGGTAGGGAGCTCCAGGGATGAGACCAAAAAGATTTTATGCAGTTTGGTCATCTATTAAGAATTATTTGTTCAATGTGTTTCTAGTTCAAGTCCATTGTACTGTCTCCTGAAAATGAGTATTTATTGAGTTCTATTTCTTTTAGACACTTTTGCACCTCCTTGTTTTCACTATTAATAGGCACTTTTGAAAGAATATTCCCTCATAAATAGTTTCATGCTGTATCAGTATTTCACATTTAAATAGGGTGACCATATTATTTTTAAGGAAATCCAGGACACTCTCCCCCTCCACTAAGTCAACAGCACTGCTGCAGGCAGGCAGGGATGTGGGACAGTCTGGTGGGGAGGCAGAACAGCATGGTGCACCAGGCAGGCAGGTGGTTAGGCACCCCTGCTGCTGTGCAGGATCAAGGTGCTGAAGCAAGCACCATCCCACATACACTTCCCTGGCCTGGCTTCTCTAGCAGCTAGAGGCGGGGGGTGGGCTAGGTTGGTTACCACTCATGTCTGCCCACCTTACTGTTGTACAGCAGCAGGTGTGCCTGCCTGCCCACCAGCTTGGTGCACCATGCTACTCCACTCTCTGCCAGACTACACCCTGTGCCCCTGCGATTCCAGGACTTTTGTTTCAATTTCCACCAAGTGGCCAGAACCAGCCCATGAAGTCTGGAACTGTCCTGCTCAAAATGGGGTATATGATCACCGTTATGGTTAAGGAGTATTTTTGCAATTTCAGGATCACTTCCCAAAGTCCTGGGAAGTAATTTGCACAATGGCGGCTATTAAAAGGTTTAATGGTTTGTCTATATCCACCTGGAGAGATTTGTTCCCATAAACCTATTCATTAAGCTACCCACAATCAAAAGCAATTTGTATGTTATTCTACAGCTTTCATGGATCCAACCAAACTTCTTTGTCACCAAGTTATGTGTCCTACACAATTTATTCCACTGGCATTTGTTCCCACTGGGCACGTCTATGTGAGATGCTTAACTTTGCATTAGCATAGTTTACTCCAAAGTAAGCAAGTGTGGCTACACGAGCACATGCTTATTTGCAGTAAATCTCCCTAATATTCAGTAAATTTGCTACCTGCAAATGCAGGTAGAAAATTTACACAAGATTAGTAATAGTGCCATAGAGCTCATGTGGTTGACTGACTGGGAGCAAAATCTGATCCTGGCCAGCCAGCCACCAGTGGGTTGAAGATAGCTCCCTGCCTCTGAGAGCTTCCTGCTGCTGGGGCAGGCTCTGCCACAGGAGCCTGGGTGGGAACTATGTCCCTCTACCCCAACAGGAGGGAGCTTCAAGCCCCCTGCTCTGAGATCATGAGCAGGAAGCTGGGACTGGGAGACCCTTATCTCCCAACACTGGCTCTGTGACTGTGGGGCCAATGCTGAAAGAGCCTAATCTCCCAGCCCAAGCTCCTCAGTTACAGGGCTCAGGCTGAGAGACCCTCACCTCCCAGTGCCAGTTCATGGAGCTGGCACTGGATGATAAGGGTCTTCCAGCCCAAGCCCCGTGACTGCAGAACTCAGACTGGGAGATACAGCCTGAGCCCTGAAGTTGCTGGGTGCTTCCTGCTGGCATGGGCAGGGAACCCTGTTCCCCACCCAATTCCATAATTATGGAGTGGAGGCTGGGAACAATCACAATTGTGATCACAGAGCAGAGGCTGGGAGCTCCCTGCATGGGGACAGTTCTCCGTCCAGCCTGGCGCTGGTTGGGACCTGCCCCTAACCTGGACAGCTCCTAACCAATCTCAAGCTATGCAAGGAAGCACATGCAGTCTGGAGGTGGCTGGGGACTTTCCTGTTTTGGACAGTCCCCAGCCAGCCCCAGGCTGCATGCCCCAGGCAGCCTGAGACTGGCAGGGAACTGTCCCGATCAGGGGCTGGTCCCAGCCTCATGCCCTGATTGGGTGATTGAGGCATAGGACTTGGAAAGAGCTACTACCATTGGGTAGGTTCCAGCCCCCTACCCTGATCTGCCAGTGGGGCAACTAGCAGTGAGCTAGCTGCTAGCTGTCCCACCAGCAGATCGGGGCAGGGAGCTAGGACCTGCCCCTCCCCTGCAGCTCTTTCCAAGCCCTGTACCCCTGATTGGGGAACCAAGGCCAGGAGCTCCTGGCTGCTGGGGCAGGGGGACATTATCCCCACCCCTACAGCAGGCAGCCCCCCAGGGCAATGAGACAGCTGTCTCCTGGCCCAATGCTCCCTGCCAGCACCCAGGGGGAGTCTGGACATCCCACCAGTGGTGGCAGGGGCCCACTGCAGGGCTGCAAAGATCTGGGTACAAATCTACTGCCTAATTTGCTCTCTAAATGTGTAAACACTTACCCAAAAACTGTTACTTCATCTTAGCTTACACCAGAGTAAATCTGGGCCAGAGTAAATGTATGTGTAGATGCACCCATTCAGTTGCAGGTTGTTTTCTGTGGCATTACTGCAGAATGTTTACATGTTCTTGTATCATAGTAGCGTTCTTTTTCAACAGATCAGCAGGTCACCCATTCTCTCCTCACCCAAATCTTCAAATATATGAGGCTTGCTGATTTGATACATGAGGAGGAGGGAGAGTAAACAATGAAGAATTTTGCACGTTCACTGTCAGTTAGGAAAATGTTTGGTTTGTATCCAAAACTGAAAATACTCTTGCATTTTGAAGCCTGGGTGTTCTCAGTGGGTTATGGTCAGGCTTATATATTTGTTTCTTAGACCGAGACAAATTTTTAATGTGCTCTATTTTATGATGATGGCCATTCGGTTCACGTATTCACTTGCTTTCTAAGCCAATAAAACCTTGTGAGGTGGGTAGTGGCACTGATACTGTGTGATTTTTTTTTTATTTGCTAATTAAACTAAAACTTTTTTTTGTCTCAAGTCAAGCACTGTATTTTGTAATGAAAATGAAATCTTTGGGTTTCAGGTATATATTTTATGGGGTTTTTAAATTAAATTAATTACATTGTGGTAAATTTTAGGAAAGAAATTTTCTGAAATAAGAAATTGGAAACGATTCATCACAAAGCACAGTGACACAAAATGGTTTTGACTTTTTCTGTTTCTTTTTGGCTTAAGCTATTTAACAATTTCTCTAATAATTTTAGTAGGCCTGAATCTGCATTTTTCACTGCATAACATATTTAGCAGAAAAATGCTGTTCAGCTCTAGCTGTGATAGAAATCTATAGTTGTTAAAGTGATTGTGATCACGATGATTGAAGCTTCTTCCTCAGATTTGGTGAGCTGACTCCTTTTTCATGCTAAATGTTCTTTCAGATAATCAAGAAATGCCTCTGTGTATGTCTAGGATCCCCAGTGTAAAAAAAGCACTTCAAGTTTTTAAAAGACCTCAGTAACCTCATAGAATACATTTTATAAATCTTCCTAATTTTCACCTCTATTAGAATTACAGGGACCTTCACTCACAGTTCACACATCAGGATAGAACTGTTCAGATTCACTTAATGATTCAATAGCAAAATTGGCATCTCAGCTGATTACTTAGGCACCCTCTAATTTCAATAGAGGTGACCTCTATAAAGACACATGGCAAAAACTGCTCTTTTGTGGAGTCACAGTGATTGCCTTTCAATTTTTCTAGAATGGTAGGTAGCTATTTATATTTAGCTATTTATATTTAGCAAATACTGTTCCTTCTCCATTATTTTTCCATTAAAATGCATGCAGCTGAGCTAGTTAACCATTTACGCCCCATTTTAAACAGTGAAGGGCTACCAATACAACAGGAGCTTTTGCATATCCTATCATAGAACTACAATTTAGTCTATATTCATAGTTTCATAGTTTCTAGGGTCGGAAGGGACCTTAGCAGATCATCTAGTCCGAACCCCTGCCATGGCAGGAAAGAGTACTAGGATCAAATGACCCCAGCAAGGTGTTCATCTAACCTCCTCTTAAAAACCCCCAGGAGCCTGCACCACCTCTCTTGGAAGTTGGTTCCAGACCCTAGCTGCCCTGACCGTGAAGTAGCGCCTCCTGATATCTAACCTAAACCTACCCTCTGCCAGCTTGTGACCGTTATTCCTGGTCACTCCTGGC